>NC_133417.1:106496666-107127222 GCF_049350105.2 Macaca mulatta | reverse complement strand
AGTGTGGCCATCTAAAAGCAGCCGTAGGCCCTGTGAAACAAGCAGGAAAGAGGATAATGGCAGAGTGGGCTGCTTCAATTTCACTTTAGGCTAGCCAGGGGATGTGGGCAAGGCCGGTGCCTGTTGGCTTTGTGCGGGTGCTGCCTGGGTTTTTTAGCCACAGTGGTTTGCAGCCCTGTTAAAACAAATGATTGTGATTAGGAAGAAAAAGTGCAGAGGAGCTGGAGAGAGCCCCCACCCACCACCCACGGGAAACAGGAGAGAAAGAAACAGATGCTTGGGGCTGGCACTCGGCATTAATGGGCAGACTGTTGTCATGCTCGACTGGTTTGGCTAGTCAGCCAGAGGCCCCGGGAAATAAAGGGCCTCTCCTCACACTGGCTTGTGGAACAGTCGAGATCTCTGAGCTTCTCTTTGTCCTTGGAGAGCCAGCTTTTGGGGAGGGGGTGACAGTCTAGGAACAGTCGGCTGTTGTTGGGGGTGGGGAGGGAGGCTGGTCTGAAATCTTCCTTCCCTACTCAGCAGGAGTGCCTAGGACAAACGGCCCAAGACAGCAGGGCTGGCTCCAGCCTTCCTTCCTGAGGGCTCTGCAGTCCATTTTCTGCTTTCATTTCCTCCTCCCAATGGCTGAATGCTGGCCTCCGCTCCTGAGCTGCCCAGCAGAAGCACCAAGTCCATGCAGCTCTCTCTTGCTTTCTCTCACTCATGCCACGAAGGACCAAAACAAAGTAAGGATTTTCATGCAATGGAATACAACTCGGCAATGAAAAAGCCTGAACTACTCCTCCATTCAGCAACGTGAGGCAGCACCACAGGTAGAATGTAGAGAAGAAGCTAGACAGGAAAGGGTAGGTCCTGTGTGATTCTATTTATGTGAACTCCTAGAATAGGTAAAACGAATCTATGGTGACAGAAGTCAGAAGGGTAGTAACTTGCTTGGTATCAACTTGGAAAGGCATGAGGGACCTCTTGGGCTGCTAGAAATATATAGCTTGATTTGGATGGTGGGTACATGTGTGAATGCGTCTGCAAAAATTCATCAACTTGTCTTCTGAAGATTTGTATACTTTATCTTTATTTTGTTTTATTTTATTTTTTTGAGATGGAGTCTCATTCTGTCGTCCAGACTGGAGTACAATGGTGTGATCTTGGCTGACTGCAGCCTCCACCTCCTGGGTTTAAGCAATTCTCCTGCCTTAGCCTCCGGAGTAGCTGGGGCTACAGGTACGCGCCGCCACTTCCGACTAATTTTTGTACTTTTTAGCAGAGACGGGGTTTCACCATGTTAGCCAGGCTGGTCTCAAACTCCTGACCTCAGGTGATCCACCCACCTTGGCCTCCCACACTGTGGGATTACAGGCATGAGCCACCATGCCTGGCCAATTTGTGTACTTTAATGTGTATGTACTTAACCTAAATAAAAAAGTGGAAAGTACACTTTCAAATAGTACATCATCTTTTGTTTGTTTGTTTGTTTGTTTGACAGAGTCTCTCTCTGTCACCCAGGCTGGAGTGCAGTGCTAAAGCCTCAACCTCCTCGGTTCAAGGAATTCTCCCACCTTAGCCTCCTGAGTAGCTGGGACAACAGGTGCGTACCACCACACCTGGCTGATTTAAAGATTTTTTTGTAGAAACAAGAGTCTTGCCATGTTGCCCAGGCTGGTCTCAAACATCCTGGGCTCAAGCCATCCTCCTGCATCAGCCTCCCAAAGTGCTGGGATTACGGATGTGAACCACTGACCCCATGTGGCCACTCTTCTTGACCTCAGGATGCATAGGAGTATATTTCAAAGATTGCCCTTATTGGCGACCTGTTTAAATTACCTTTTAAAAAAGAGTTCTGACCTTCCAAGGCAGCTCTCTGAAAGAGTGTGGGGCTTCATACTCTTCAGATAAGTCATTTTGTATTTCTGGATGGTGAGTTGGGCCTTCAGGAGTGAATCCAAGTGTGGAACACACAAATCCTGCCTTGCAAATAGACACTTCCTTCTCTAGTCTGGGTAGGAGATTGTGGTGCAAGGAATGGGGTCAACGGTATCTTTGTTCTCCTCCCTGGGTCTCTCTTGTGAGGGGGGTGAAGCGTGGCTTCTTGGTTATAAGAGCAGCCACTTACTGGGGGATGCCTGGGCATCCTCCAGTACCTGATCCACTGATAATTCAGATTGCATCTCCTCACCAGTCTTGCTGTTGGAGCTGCTGAGCAGGTGCAAGTCATACTGAGGCATGGGGGTCTACACACCGCTTCCCCTCCCTGCCTAGCCAATGGGGGGACCAACAAGAGCAGAATGAACAGGAAGCTATTGGGGTGGCCACAGAGGGGTCACAAGAGAGGCCCAAGTATTTTGTTCCTGGGCATTCCTTTCTCCTGAGTAGCTGGCAGCCCTGTGTTTAGCAGGGAAAGGGTGAGCTCTATCATTAGTTTCTGTTTCTCAATAACTGACCCTCTCAGGTTGTCCCAGGGGCATTGGGAGGGCAGCTGGGTGTCAGGTAAGTCTCTGCCAACTGCTTCTTGGCTGATACTGCGGGGCAGAAAGAGAGTGTAACAACCTTTTCTTCAAAGCCAGAATCCAGCTAACTCTGCCTCGGAAAAGTGCTGACACACAGCCCGGATGCGATCAGACACATTTCTTCCATTTGCTGCTGCTCTCGGTGAAAGCTACTGGTGTTTGATGAGCGGAAACAAGCCGCCCTGCTGAGATTTCCTGCCAGTGCCAAGTGTTTCTGCCAAGAGTGCTGAGCGTCCGCCATGTTAAGGAGGTGCTTTTGTGCAGTCTGGCTCGATGCGATGCCTCCCTGTAGATCAGTGGAGCCTGCAGCATCCCTTGACCATCTTACAGATGCTCAGGCTAGAGCAGAGGTCATTCATTCTCCACCCAGTGACCATGTCCAAAGGGATGTGTGTGTGTGCATATGGCACGTGCACGTATGGATACATAGACATCATGAAACCCATGGCTTGTGTGGAGTGAGGAGAGTCTGACCCTTTTTATGCTACCCTGAAGATTTGTTTGGAAATACTTACTTTACCCGTGACACATTTCTTAGGGTAAAAGTGTGAGAGATCCAAGGAGATCCAACCCTGAAGAATCTTACAGCCACTTCTTCAATGGCATTTCTTCTGTCTATAATACTGTGCGAGTCTCTGTTGGAGCCAAGAGATGCCAGTAGTTATCTTTACAATTCTGGGGATCCCTACGAGACCTCCTGTACTGTTGGGAAATTAAAACCTGCAGCTTGGGAGCCCATGGATGGGGCTGAGCACGCCCTCCCCTCCCACGTTTGGTGGTGTATTAATAACCAGGATAATTGCACCCCTAATGATCCCAGCAACAATAATTTCTCGGTGCGTCCAGAAAAAAGCCTGCGATGCATTGACAAAATAACTTACAATTAAGACCCTTTCTGGGACTTCCAGGCCAGGTCTTTGCAACACTTTCTATTGCAAGCCTCTGCCCCTTCCATATATGAGCCTGCCTGGGCCCAAACTGCTCTGAACCTCACTGTCTTTTTCTCTTTCCACCCCCCAATCCATTTTTCTTGAACAACCATGAAGGGCTATAGTCCACAGGGCAATAGAAAGGACTCTCCATACAATTTCTCCTTCATTCTAGCAATAGAGTATAATTTTACAATCTGCCAGGATGGCAGAGAGGAAGGGGAAGGAACTCTGCCCATTGTCTTGGCATCATGGAACGTTTCCCCAGGTATCCCTGTGGAACTCTTTCTTGAAATCCAAACGAAAAGGACAAAGGCCAAGCCACACAGGAGCAGCACCACTACCAAATTTCTCAGAAGTTACCATGGATAAAAACTGGAATCTCCATTGGTTTTTCTTTTTAAAGCACAACTTTTATTAAATACCGCGAGTTGGCCACTGTTAAGACAATGGACCTGTCCAAGCATCTTGTCTAGGAATCAAGGGGAGAAAGACATTGTGGGGCCCAAGAGCAGATGAATTGCTCCCAAGAATGGAAAACAAATGAGCCGAGGTATAAATGGATGGAAAAACAAAAGGAAGAGATTCCCTACACAATGCAGACCATTGAACGGAAGGGGGCCGTGGACAGAGGCCCAGGTCGTGGGACCAGCTGAGGAGTGGTGGGACAGGCTAGATGAGCTGTCAGCACACAACGGAATTGAAGTGTCTTCTCCCCCACGCCTGTGATCCATGAAAACGTTGTGCTTCTCTTGTTTTCTTGCCACGAACAGTATCTGCTCTGCTGCTAGCAGCTTTGTGGCTCTAAAAGAGGCAGGATGTCAAGGTCTGACCCACACCCCACTGGCTCCCACTCCTGGCCTGGCTAGCCTCAAATGTTCACAATGGGCACAGGCCGTGACTTTCTGAGACTGGACTGAGTGACTTTCTTTCTGAGACTGGACTGCATCAAGGCCTGTGGCTAATTTCAGTGGAACATATGGACTCCTGTGTAACTTGACCTCATTGTCCCTGTTTATAATGGAGCCAGCAGGAGCACAACAATGGTCCTGGCCATCCCCACCCCCCAGGAGGCGTGGTTGAGGGTATTCCTTTCTCTCTGGAATACATGATCACCTTGCCCTCGGGGCACATTCGCTAAAGTCATTATGGGGAGAAGTGTCTGTGGACAACGAGGAGCTCTGGTGTGCAGGGAGGAGCTTCTTCCGCCTGGAGCGACCAAGACTCAGTCCTCTTGTGGTGCACTGGAGAAGGCCACTAGGCAGGATTTGGGTGGGGAGGGGACAGTCTCCACCTCCCCATCACCACCAAGACTGGCCTTGCCACCCATTAGCAGAGTTCCTGGATGACCTCTTCTTGTGGTGATGGTAGCTGTGGGACTCTTGTTCTTCAGAACTTATCACAGTTAACTCTCAGTCTCCTTGGGGAAGGCCCGACCTGGGAGAGGAGTTCTGCACGGGAGATAAGGTCCAGGCCTCCCACCAAGGACCAGAATCATTGAATGCCTGAGATGGAAGAAACCTTAGACAGCTCCTGATTCCAATATTTTGTGTCAAATGAATAAATAAGGCCCTGAGAGGAGGGTAAGTGGCCAGTCTATGGTCACTCAGATAGTGTCAGAATCTGGATTAGGCCAAGATCTTCCTTCTGGAGCACCATGTAAATCCTCAGGTAACATAGGGGCAGTTGTTGAGGATACTGGCATCAAACTGGGCCCTGTTTGTAATGTGGACAGAGACAAATTATATGTCTTGCTTATATGCATACAAAATGACAAATCACTTTTTCTTTTCTTCTTCTTCTTTTTTTTGAGATGGTGTCTCACTCTGTTGCCCAGGCTGGAGTGCAGTGGCATGATCTCGGCTCACTGCAACCTCTGTCTCCTGGGTTCAAGTGGTTCTCTTGCCTCAGCCTTCCGAGTAGCTGGGATTACAGGCGCCTGCCACCACGCCTGGCTAATCTTTGTATTTTTTAGTAGAGATGAGGTTTCACCATGTTTGCCAGGCTGGTCTCAAACTCCCGACCTCAAGTGATCTGCCCACCTCAGCCTCCCAAAGTGCTGGGATTATGGGATTGAGTCATCCCACTTAGCCTCTTTTCTTCTTTTAAAGAAATAACTCCCCACCCAGGGAGAAAATACCTAGCCTCAGAGGGTTATACTGGAACTTGCCAAAATTAGGGCAAACTTATAGCGTTATATCACCCACCTAATTCTTATTGTCTCTGTAGGGTTGCAGCTAATACCTATTATGTAGGGTTTTGTTTTTCCCCTAATGAGACTCATCTTCTTCCTAGGTTCAGAATAAGCTTCTTTTAGTCTACTGCAAACCCTTTCTTTATAGGCCTCGTGCAGCAGAGGCCCACGCCTCGAGCAGGAGCTTTAGTATGCATTGGTTTTCCTTGATCCTCCTGGGTATTACAGTTTGCTCTTCATAGACGAGGCCCCCAGGGCCCAGAGAGGTGACTTACTGGAGATCACAGCACTAGGAAGGAGCAGGGTCAAAATGCAAACCCTAGTGTGCTGACCGCAACCCAGGTGCTCTCTGTGACATCTCTTTGTGGTCCTCTGCCTTGGACTGTGGAGGGATCGTGAAGCCAGGCAGGGGACAAGGGGAACTTAAAGGAAAAAGTCCTAGAGGCCCCAGATATCAATGCCAAATGGCAACGCGGGAGCACCCGGCTACAGGACCCAGCTTCCCTTTAACCCTGAGCCAGCCCCTGTGTGTCTTCCAGGTCGCCTTGTGATTCCTTCCCACCTCCGCCTGTTCCCCCATATGTTGTTCCTCCATCTCAGCCTCAAAGCCACTCTCAGGAGAAAACAACTTTCTGTTATAACCAAATGGGTTAGGTCTGGTTCAGCAAGCTTATTATTCCAGCTCATCCCCAAGGGACCTAGCCCTGGGTCTTTAAACACCATACACCCAAAATGGCATCTCTCTGGGGGAAAAAAAAAAGGAAACAGCAGCTTTGGAAGCAAATTTTACTAATTCTTACCCCACTGGAGAAGAAGCAAGAAGTTTCCTATGTCCAGAGAATGGGAAACTGCATTTTAGGAAAACTGAGTGTTTGAGAAATAAAGGGAACGCAGGGCAGCATGGGTAAAGGAGTGGGTGTCGAGAAAAGGAGAACATCACAGACATGCGTGTGTGGGGAAGATAGCCGCAGACGGATGGGGATAAATGGAGAAAGTCCAGCAAATGTTTATGTCCCCTGAGATTAAATCAGCATGTGTGATTGTGAGTGGGGAGAGGACTGGACCCAAGAAGCAAATCTTACACATTTTCCTTGGAAAGATGGTGAATACAGATGGGACATCTTAGTCATGATTCACAAGAAAGAAAACCTGAGAGAAATCCCATCGAAGGCAAGAGCAGCTGGGTCCTACAGCTGGCGTCGTTTTTCGGTTAGAAGTTAATCGAAGTGTTGGCTGGAGCCCTGGGTGGAAACAAAGCATTGGAAAGCCAACCTAGCTTGGGGTCCTGGCTGGCTGCCGCTTAGCTCATGTGTAGGAACAGTGTGGTGCTGAGGAGGCGGGTGTGAATGGCGTCCTGGAGGTGAGTGCAGACACAACGTCCACACATAGAGGCTGATCCAAAACCCATCCTTCTTTAAATTGGTAGAATGCTTACAAGTTTTCAAAATGCTTACAAGTTTACAAAATGCTTTTACATAAAAACCTTATCATCTAGACAGGGCAAGTGTAAGAAAGGGCATTTTGCAGAAGAGAAAACTGGGGCCCCAGGCAGGTGGAGTGACACCCAGGTTATACAACTAGGGCATGGTGGGACCAGGTTGGAACCAGTAGATTTCAAATCTACTTCATTTTAGACTAATACAGATTTTCCTCTGGAGTGGGGACTATAGGTCTCCTTTCCTGGGGAATGGTTACCTAAACAGAATCAAGCTTCTGTTGCAAAGAAGAAGGGGACAGATAATGTTGAATGAATAGTCAACAGATGTCCATTGCACATTCAGTTATTTCTATACTGAGAGACCTTCAGTTTGTTTCTAGTTTTTTGCTTGTGCACACAACACTGCAACGAGTAGACTTGCAACATATTATTGCAACGAGTAGCCTTGCAACATATTATTGCACTTGGATGCGTTTATTTCTTTAGGATAGATTTCCCAGAGTGGGACTGCTGGTACCAAGGGCATGTGAGTTTTAAGTTTTAATATGTACTGCCTGACTCTTGCCAAAAATGTTGTGGCATCCACATTCCCTGGCAATGGGTGGGAAAGCCAGTCTCCCCACATCCTCTCTGGCTTCTAGCTTATTTTCCATTGTACTCTGCCACCATCCTTTTGGGAACTTTCACTGATTGCCAAGCAGGCATAGTTAGAGTGGCCCAATGAGTTAGTATTAGTTAATTGCCTTCAGATACTTGACTCCTAAAAGACATCTGTTCTTAAACGATAATTTAAGCCAGTCTGGAATTGACAGGTTTTGCCAATCAACTGCCACAATCTCTGGAATTTGAGTTTTGATCCATGATCTGCTGCTTAGGTGGCTTTTTCCCTTTGTTTTGTTGATTCAGACACTATAACGTGTCTTGTGCTTACTGTGTGTATTAACTGAACCTAAGCTACTTCTTAACACGCTCCCCTTATTTCTCGAGTTTATCCTTATCCTTAGAGTACCTTGAAAGGTTTCTCTCTCTGTCTCTCTCTCTCTCTCTCTCTCTGTGTGTGTGTTTTGTTTTTAGTTTAGTTTTGTTTTTGATTTTTGCCTTTGACCAATTCAGAGGGATGTGCTAGGAATCAGCCATGCTGGTCACCTGTCACCTGGAGCAGCTGCTCTTTAATAGTTATTGCTTGATGTTGGAGGAATTAGCTTGAGAGAGAAGGCTGAGGTTTAGGGATGTCTACTTTGCCAATTCAAAGCCGATTTTGCAGGCAGTGGTTGAGGGGCTTTTTCAGTGTGATGACACAGCTTCTACGTATCATTATGCCATGAGATGCGTATTCCATGTAGCAAATGAGAATGATGACTGCCTGGTAAACCATGGACATTTAAGCTGCCAACACAACTCTCAGATAGTCTTTGCCTCATTGCTAAAGCCTGTATTTGCATGCTATGGTAGCAGCAGGTTTCTTTATTGATGGTTATCTTGTTTCTGGGATCTATTCTTAAATACAGAAAACATCACATTTTCTGCGATCACATTAAGAATCTGAATTGCTTTTAGTGATCTATTGCATTGCATGATGACCACAGTTAACATGTTGTATATTTCAAAATTGCTAAAAGAACAGATTTTTAACATTCTCAGCCCCCAAAAAGTGACAAATTGGTAAGGTGATAGATATATTAATTAGCTTTATGGAATCTTTCTACAATGTGTATGATGTCTAGGTTTCTACAATGTATAGACCAAACCATCATGTTGAATACCATAAATATACATAATTATTTGTCAGTTAAATTTGAAAAATTTCACATACAGAGTATAAATTTAAAAACAAATCTGAGTTGAGTCTTTAAGAAATTTCTGACACTATTTGCATGACTGTAATCCAAGTGTTGATTCTTTGAGAAATGGATGTAAATACATCAACAATTGGAAATTTGCATCTGAATGAGCATAGAGTATAGTGTTAGAAACATTTTAAATGTAATGATTCAAGTAGAACAGTTTTTTTTTTTTTTTAAATATGCATGCTTGTGCCTTTGATTCATGCATCCATCTTTTCAGTGTTTTCACATTTGGAGCTCACTTCATGAACTTGAGTGTCTTACATTTTCTACACAAATTAGATTGGTGTAATTTAAATACTTTGTAAATTAAATACTTTCAACGTATCTTTATTAAGTTTCTCTACTGTATGAAGCACTACTGTATGAAGGTTAGAATGAATCACAGGCACACTTCTTTAAAAATCTTAGTAGGTGGCAGGGTGTGGTGGCTCATGCCTGTAATCCCAGCACTTTGGGAGGCTGAGGTGGGTGGATCATCTGAGGTCAGGAGTTCGAGACCAGCCTGGCCAACATGGTGAAACCCTGTCTTTACTAAAAATACAAAAAAAAAAAAAAAAATTAGCCGGGCATGGTGGCAGGTGCCTGTAATCCCAGCTACTCGGGAGGCTAAGGTAGGAGAATTGCTTGAACCCAGGAGGCAGAGGTTGCGGTGAGCCGAGATCGTGCCCTTGCACTCCAGCCCTGGGCGACAAGAGCAAGACTCTGTCTCAAAAAAAAAAAAAAAAAAAAAAAAAGGAAAAAAATCTTAATAGGCTAATTTCAGGCACATTGCCTAAGAATTAGTCCTGCTCTGCAAGGAGCAGCTAAAAATAAATAATAAATAAATAAAAACTGTAGTAGACCAATACCTGTTCTCTGTAACTTGGAAGGTAGGTGAGAGATAGTGGATTCTGGGTTTGAATCTTGCCTCCAACTGCATGACCATGGGCAAAGTACTTTTTTTTTTTTTTTTCTGTGCTTTGGGTTTCCTTATACATTAAATGGGAGTGATGATCATACCCACCCATGGGTTATTGTGAAGATTAAAGGAGACAACCCAGACAAAGTGCTTAGAGGAATCTAGCCTATAGTAAGTGCATAATATTAATGCATATATTAGCTTGGTACAAAAGTAATTGCATCTTAGAAGAGAAGGTAAATTTGCAAGTATTTCTTTCTTTTGGCTCCATAGTGCTAATTGCTGGGGAGGAAGGAGACCCAGGGGAAAAGGCATGGTAGAGCCTGGAGAGCTGTATACATGTATATTGAAAAATGTAGACCAAAGAGGGGTATTAGATTGTATGTGTTACAAAGGGTCAAGAAATGAGATGATTCAGCAATGACAAAGAACTGGTTCAGGAGGAGTGAGGAGGCGGGATGTCGGCAGGGTAGGAGGCTGAGGTTGAAGGGTCTGCACCACGCTTGAGGTCTCGAAGGGGAGGCAGAACCGTGTAATGCGGTCCAGCTGTGCTCGCTATCCTATGGGACAAAGGTCATCCATGTGGAGGAGGGCACAGAAGAGGGCGGTCAGGGAGCTGGACAGGTCATTGACATGAAGGTTGAGGTCACCAAGGATGATGACAGGGAAACGTGATCCAGAAGCCAGCAGAGACCTGGAGAAGGCAGTGTGCCCAGATGGCAGAGACTTGACTGGCATGACCAAATGGCATGGACACGCTACTGCTTCCCCTGTTGTGTGAAAGACACTAGGGGACGGTGTGGCTTCAGTAAGGGGGGCAGGAAGAGGCAGGATGTTGACTTGCCTGCACAGGTTTGGGTTAAGGTGAGAGGAAAATGAAACTTAAATGGACCATGGAGTGAGTTTCCCCAGGGTTCTGTGGAAGAGACCCCCTAAGAAAGAGTGGGATTTTAGGAAGAGCTGGTTAGAAATGAGGATGAGTGTGGGGTTGGGGAGGGATTTACACACATGCAGTTACAGGTTGGGGAGCTGAGACCTAGGAAAGGAGACAGTGGTTTCAAGAAATCTCTCCTTGGAAAGTCTGTGGCTCTGCCATAGCAAGCAAGAATAGTAAAAAAGAAAGAGGAAATAAATCTACTTGATTATTTTCCTCCAAAGAGGAGAGGGACATTTTGTTCCCTGGTGGTCTGAGCAGCCACCCCTCCCTCCTGCTTGGCCACCATTGCTGGCAGAGTCACCAGCTGGCTCCTGGAAGGCAGGACCCACATGCATGTGGCACTGTCATCCTGCCCTCTCCAGACACGCAGCTGAGACCTACCTGCTGCAGGACACTCCATGGTTTCTGCTAATGCTGAAGTGAGCTGCATGGCTAATTCATTCCTGGCACCTCCGAGAACATGAGCTCATCATATCATTAAAGGAATAAGAATAAACAGGAACAGGGGAGCTGCTCAGGAGTTGGGAAACCTCTGGCCCTCTGTGCCTCCCACACATCTTTGGAGAGACAAAGGGGCCAGAACAGCCCACAGTTCCTGGCTACTGCCCTTGGCAGCCTCTCTGTCTCCACCGCCAGCTCTGGGCCACCGTTTCTCCACAGCATGTGAGCCCCCCTGCCAGTTTTCGTTAGGCATCTGTGGGTACCACCCGCATCTCTGAGCCTGTGATGGCGTCCAAGGGCCTTTTGCCCAAGATAAAATCATTCTTCCTGATCTTGGATTTTCACACGTTGCATTTCCTAGTCCTCTTACCCTGGATCCATGTTAACTCTTGCTTGTCAACAATCCAGCCAAGGAAATTTCTCTTTGGAGTACTATTTGCTTTTTCTCACCTCTGAGTCATCTCCTATCTTCTTCCACCTGCCTGGAATGTCCCCTTCCTTGTCTCTCTGAAGGGATGCCAGCAAATACATCATCCAGTGCTAGAGGATCTGTTTCTGGTCTTCTGGTCCCTTCATTTAACTCCCTTTCCTGCAGTCTCTCTAGTAATTCCCAATCCTTGCCTTTATTTTTTGTACCTTCCTATGCCTCTGTGTTTCTGGGTTTCTCAGTCCTGTACGTGCCAGTAGGGGGATGCAACCTCCATTTCAGGTTGCATTGTTAGTGAGGCATTCTTCTTATTAAATAAATCAAGCTATATAAAATTTCAACTCAGTCAGGTGCAGTGGCTCACACCTGTGATCTCAGCACTTTGGGAAGACTAGGAGGGTGGATCACTTGAGCCCAGGAGTTCGAGACCAGCCTGGGTGACATGGTGACCCCATCTCTACTAAAAATACAAAAAATTATCTAGGCATGGTACATGGTAGTTCACGCCTGTGATCCCAGTTACTCAGGAGGCTGAGGCACGAGAATTGCTTGAACCTGGGAGGTAGAGGTTGCAGTGAGCCAAGGTCACGCTACTGCACTCCAGCCTGGGTGACAGAATGAGGCTCTGCCTCAATAAAATAAAATAAAATAAATAGAATTAAAAATTTCAACTCACCCCACCCCAACATCGCATGCCTTTCTGCCTTGCTTTATGTATTTTCTTAGCATTTCCTTCTCTTTTTTTTTTTTTTTTTTTTTTTTTTTGAGACGGAGTCTCGCTTTGTCGCCTAGGCTGGAGTGCAGTGGCCGGATCTCAGCTCACTGCAAGCTCCGCCTCCCGGGTTTACGCCATTCTCCTGCCTCAGCCTCCCGAGTAGCTGGGACTACAGGCTCCCACCACCTCGCCCGGCTAGTTTTTTGTATTTTTAGTAGAGACGGGGTTTCACCATATTAGCCAGGATGGTCTCAATCTCCTGACCTCGTGATCCGCCCGTCTCGGCCTCCCAAAGTGCTGGGATTACAGGCTTGAGCCACCACGCCCGGCGCATTTCCTTCTTATATGACTTAATATGTAGTGGTGCCCTTTAATAGCACACCCCACAATAATTTCAGCAAAAAGGAAATATGATTGGCAGCTGCTTCCCGCCCTTTGCAGCATGTTCACCCTGATATTTCATCAATCTCACAGGATCCCACACTTGATACTATTGAGTTTTTTGGACCCTACTATAGAATTATGCGAGTCTTCTATGTATTTTCACAAATTTGTTTGTTATCATCTGTCTCCTTCATTGACATGTAACCTCTATAAAGACAAGGATTTTGTCATTTGGTTGGTACGCCATGCCCAAAACAGTTCCTGCCCTCCTAGGTGCTCAGTGTTTCCTGGATGGATGGATGAATGCGCTCACCCATCCCACCCCAAAGCTGGGGCCCTCACACCTGCTATTTTTAGTCTTTACCCACAGGGCCCATTCTGAGGGCCAATAGGGCCTGCAAATTTAGCTGACTCACTGGCTGGCTGACTTTAGTGTATAAAGACGTTCAAGCCCCAAGAGTGACCCCTCTGAGAAATGGGGCAAAACCCAGCCCAGCTTTCCTTCAGGGCAACTGGGTGAGAAGGAAACCCAGTGCCACTAGGGCGAGGCTGTGTCCTGGGACAAGCTTCCTGATGGAGGGAGAGCCATCAGACCTGCCTGGGAGGGGATGTGGCTTTGGCTTTTCAGGAAGCCCTTCTGGCTAAGGCCTGGGTCTTGACAGAGCAGGGCTGGGCAGCCCTGGGAAGCACGCGCACTGCAGATTCTGGGAAGGGTGGGAAAGGTGGGGAGGGAGGGGGAATGAGCAGGGTTGGGGTGGGAGCCAGATGGGGCTCATGACTGAATGGTCCAGGCTCAATCCGGGATCAGGGTGGAGCAAGAAATGGACAGAGAATCAGATGAGGGCCTGGCACCACACTTTTGTGTGAATGAGGAAAATGTGCTCCTCTGAGCAGATGCTATAGGAAAGGGTGTTTCCTCACAACTGCTGGACTTGCCCTGGTAAGGCGGGGAAAAAGTCAGCCAAACCCTAGGACAAGTCAAGGATTTGGTGTAAGGTGACTTGACCAGAGGAAGCTGAGATTGGAGGATGAGAACTGGTCCCTCAGGGAATGGGTTACCAGGCAAGGAGCCCAGGCATGGGAGAGCAAAGTTGGGCTAGTTGCTGGGTAACAAGGCAACAGAAACCTGCTTAGTGGGAACTGATACACCGAGGCCTAAGTATGTCAGCGTCAAGAATAACTCCAGGGTAACGAAAGCCTTCCCAATCTCTATCTGCACACAGATGGCCCTGGAGCATGAGGGACTGCTGGAACCAGGTCGTGAGGCAGCCTCAGCAGAGCAGGCCATAGTTCATAAAGAAAGACCCATGTGTCTGGTTTGTCATAGCTCTGTGACTCTCCAGGTATAGTCCTTGGACTAGCAGAATCCTCATCCTCTGGGAACTTGTTAGATATGCAAATCCCCAGCCCTGCCCCACACTCACTAAGCTGGAAACTCTGGGCTGGAGCCCAGAAATCTGCATTTTAACAAGTTCCAGGTGATTCTGATACACTCTACACTTTGAGGACACTCTGTAGCTGAAAAGCCTAAACTCTTGTTTTAGAGGCTGCTTTGGGGTTGGGAGATGGAAGACTACACATCAAGACACAGAGGTAGATGTTTATGGGAAATGTCCGCCTGCAAAACCAAGGCAAACATTCCGGACTGAAGCTTGGAGAATGGACTTGGGCTATAGTGTTCACTCCAGTCTTAAACAGTATGAGGGGAGGCTTTTCCTTAGCCCTGATTCTAATCTCAAGGCATCATTTCTTATAGGTAAAAGGAGACACTGAGTATTAGAGAACACCAAGAAATTATTGTTTATTCTGTTGGGCATGATAATAGTGTTGTGGTCATGTAAGAAAATGTTCATATTTTTGGGGGAGATGCATATTGAAGTATATGGGTAGAGATAGCATATCTTGCATTTGCTTTCAATAAAACATTTCAGCAAAGATAGAAAAGGAAAAAGGGATAGATTGAGCAAATGTGGTACAATCCTGATAATTGTTGAATCTGGGGGAGGTGTATTTAGGGGCTCAATGTATTATCCTCTTTGCTTTTTTGTATGTATGATATTTTTCATTTTACGAAAGGATGAAACAAGCTGAGAAGCAAACAAATGTGAAGTACTCAGCTAAAACCAATCTTATTTTGTGCAGGGGGCTGCTGCGTGAGGTTAACCTAAGGGGGCTGTCTCATGGGGTGCAGTAGAGCACTTACCACTCACCCTCAGCTGCCCACCCAGCCTCCTAACCCAGGTAGCCACCACCCTACTCTCTGTCAGGACCCCCACCTGTAGCTTTCACAGTAGCCAGGGTAGCTTGAGCCTGCACACACCTGTGGGAACCAGAAGTGGCCCAGCTGGATCTCAATTTTAGGGGAAAGGGAAGTTCTGCACCATTAAATAACATAGGCCTCAGGGAGGGGATCAAATGTCAGATGGAAAGGAAGAACCAACCGTCTCGGTCCCAGCCAGCTCCGCCACCAGCTCCCCACCCAGCTGCCAGCAGTGGCTGCCTCCTCCCCAGGGAAGGCTGGCCCCTCAGCCTCAGCTTTCTCTGGGCTTTTCTGGAGGCTTTTTTTGGACTTTTATGAGGAGTGCTTGGTTTTTCACTTTGAGACCATTCCATACTTGTAAAATGCAGGTCTTTGATGCTGCTTAGCCATACAAAGCGGTCTTAGTTGTTTTCCTCATTGTCTAATTTCCGCTTAGGGATTTCTTGGTGAACGATTCAGAGGCCTGCAGGGGCTCTTTAGATGCCCACTGGGAGAATCCATTTTTTTTTTTTTACTCTTAGATTGAGAAATTCATTTTCTGTTGTTTGCTGCTATGCTACAAGGTTTATTATTGCTGTTGTTTTAATTGTTACTTTTTTTTTTTTTTTGGAGACACAGTTTTACTCTGTTGCCCAGGCTGGAGTGCAGTGGCATGATCTCGGCTCACTGCAACCTCTGCCTCCTGGTTTCAAGTGATTCTCCTGCCTCAGCCTCCTGAATAGCTCGGAGTACAGGCACGCGCCACTGTGCCCAGCTAATTTTTTGTATTTTTTGTAGAGATAGGTTTTGCCATGTTGGCCAGGCTGGTCTCGAACTCCTGGGCTCAAGCAATCCACCCACCTTGGCCTCCCAATGTGCTGGGATTACTGGCATGAGCCACCATGCCCGGCCAATTGTGTCACTTTTTTCTTTTTTGGGAAAGGGGTGAGTTTTATCTCTGAAAGTCTCACTAGGCACAGGAGTGACTTCCTTGCCCACTATCTTTATGGATTGTCCCTAGAAACCTCCAAGCCTAAAGTTCCTCCTCAGCCTTCATCTCCTGAGCTGCCTCTGCATTTTCTCATGGTGTACAACCTCCATGCTGGTTTGAAGGGGAAAGCTCTTTGTTTTCCCATTAAAAAAAAAATAAAAAATTAAGGATCTCCTTTCATTACAAAGCTCAGGGAACTGACACAATTATATTGACTGTATTTTTGCATTATCTGAGCATTTTAGAGTTCCTGTTGCTAATTGTCCATAATGTGTTTTCTTTTTCTGCGGGGACATGGCAGAGACAGAGTCTCATTCTGGCACCCAGGCTGGAGTGCAGTGGTGTAATCACTGGTCACTGCAGCTTCCACTTCCTGGGCTCAAGTGATCCTCCTGCCTCAGTCTCCCAAGTAGCCAGGATCACAAGTACACCACCACATCCTGCTTTTTTTGTTTGTTTGTTTTTTGTAGAGACGGGGTTTTGCCATGTTGCCCAGACTGGTCTTGAACTCCTGGGCTCAAGCAATCCTCTCACCTTGGCCTCCCAAAGTCCTGGGATTACAAGCATGAGCCACCACATCCGACTCCATAATGTTTTGATAAAATAAGCCACAGGCTTTCCCTTTTGTGCCAGAAGAGGAAACAGGAGCATGAGATTGGTCAATAGCTCTTAGTCAGGGATGACTGGGAGTCACATCTCTTCACATATTTCACACACTTTCACTGCGTATTCACATATTAGGCTCTGTGCTAGCCAGTCGAGGAGCAAGTGGACACTGCTGTGACAGCGCTGCCTGTGGGGCAGGTGGGAAGGGAGGACCCCTCGTCTCTCTGGGAGGTAGGACAGGTGCTGGAACTGCCCCACCTGGCTTCTACTAGCTTAACAGGCTTGGATTTTTTTTTTTTTTTTTTTTTTTTTGAGATGAAGTCTCACTCTATCACCCAGGCTGGAGTACAATGGCGTGATCTCAGCTCACTACAACCTCTGCCACCGTGGTTCAACTGATTCTCCTGCCTCAGCCTCCTGAGTAGCTGAGCTTACAGGCACCTGCCACTGCACCTGGCTAATTTTTGTATTTTTAGTAGAGACGGGTTTTCACCACCTTGGCCAGGCTGGTCTTGAACTCCTGACCTCGTGATCCACCCGCCTCGGGGTCCTAAAGTTCTGGAATTACAGGTGTGAGCCACCGTGTCCAGCTGGACATATTTTTTTCATCTGTTTATCCATCTGTAAATTGGGGATAAAATAGCGGCTACCGGATAGGCTTTATGTGGGGATGAAATGACATCATGCAGGTAAAGTGACCGCATAATTATTAGATGTACGCTGTCTTCACCGCCTTATGTCATGTGATGTGTTCGTGATGTAAGCCCCCCCAGTTCATAATTTCCTTGAAAGACTCCCACTCCTTCCAAACCTGTCATCCTTCTGAGAAACACTTCCGGCTCCCCACTGTCTTCTAATTTAAGTACAAATGTTTCTCATCGGCCTCTTTAATGTTTATTGAGTACTTACTGCATGCCAGGTGCTTTTCATGCACTTTTCACGTGCTCATTTTATCCTCTTTTCTTTCTCTCTGTGTTAAAATCTTAAATTCCAACAGACACCAAGCCCTCTGCAGAAAAGGGCCATAGGAAAAGTACCCAAGGATAGTTGAGAATCACCTTGAAGGCCCCCGCAATGTGAGAGGAACAGCTCAATTATTCTCCTCCTATCCATCTGAATGGCGGCTAATTCTGCAAAGAATTCAGCCCCACTGGCTCCTTGCCTCCAGGCCGCTTCAGATAAGAGATTATAATTGTTATGGAGCCAGCCCAGGCCCCAAGATTGAAACAGAGATAATTCTTCGCCATTAACACGAAGCTGGAGTCCTTTGGGACAAATTGGAAAAAGAGGCAGGGAGGCAGCAGGGGAGAACGGAGAACTGTTTAATCTCTTTATTTTCAGGAAAACAATCATTTTAATGATTCGCCCTTTAATTTATAAAACAAACACAGCTGTGGCTTGACGTCCTTTATCTGATTTCAGAGGCGCTAACCTTCCAGGGCCGGTTCCGGAAGGGTACCCAGCGCGGAGACCGACACGGGTCACGTCCTGAGCTCAGATTGCTGCCTTGACTTAGGGAGCAGGGGCTGGGAACCCCACTGCTGCCAGTGTGCAGGCCTTGCCCGCACCTGTGTGGCACGGAGCAGACAATGAGCCACTTTCCCCATGTGATCCCTTTGTGCGTTCAGAAATCCGGGACTGTTGGTTTCATCAGCTCCTCAAGATGTAGGGCAATGCCTGGCGCTTAGTGGGACTCATGAAAAGTTCCTCCAGTTAAGCAAAAGGCATTTATGTTAAGTGCCACCTGGAATCCTGGAATGGATTCTGGAACAGTAAAAGGATGTTTGTGGAAAAACTGGTGGAATTTAAGCCTGTAGTTTAGGCCTGGCGCGGTGGCTCACGCCTGTAATCCCAGCATTTTGGGAGGCCGAGGCGGGCGGATCATGAGGTCAGGAGATCGAGACCGTCCTGGCCAACACGGTGAAACCCCATCTCTACTAAAAATACAAAAAAAAAAATTAGCCGGGTGTGGTGGCAGGCACCTGTAGTCCAGTTATTCAGGAGGCTGAGGCAGGAGAATGGCGTGAACCCGGCGGGCGGAGTTAATAGTAAAGGCCAAAGTTAATGTTATTAGTTTTGACAAATGTGCTGTGGTTATGTAAGATGTTAACATTAGCGGAACCTGGGAGTACAAGTGAAGGGTAGGGAGGAACTCTCTGTATTAGCTCTGCAATGTTTCTGTAATATTCCAAAACAGAAAGTTTGCCATTCAAACAAAATTCCGAGCTTAGGAAAAAGGCAGTTATGGAGGTACATGAAGAAACAAAACATGACATGAAAGATGACATTGTCCCCATGAAGCTTTGATTAAAAACATGTATATCATAGAGTTATGAGAATTCATTAATGGCATAAGTGACCAGTGCTTCTCAAATTTTAGGGGTACACAGGTACCCCAAATGGTTGAGGTAAGGGGCTAGAAATTTAGCACAAGGGTTCTAAAAATTGCTTTGAATATTTTAGCTTCAAAATCATACTTTCTTTCTTTTTGTATTATGTAAAATAATTATTCTGCCCCCACAATTTCAGGTAAAATTACTTGAATACTTTGGGGAGATTTTTCTTTTTTTTTTTTTTTTTTTGAGACAGAGTCTCGCTCTGTTGCCCAGGCTGGAGTGCAGTGGCGCAATCTCGGCTCACTGCAAGCTCCGCCTCCCGGGTTCACGCCATTCTCCTGCCTCAGCCTCCTGAGTAGCTGGGACTACAGGCGCCCGCCACCGCGCCCGGCTAATTTTTTGTATTTTTAGTAGAAACGGGGTTTCACCGTGGTCTCGATCTCCTGACCTTGTGATCCGCCCGCCTCGGCCTCCCAAAGTGCTGGGATTACAGGCGTGAGCCACCGCGCCCGGCGTGGGGAGATTTTTCATGTTTACTTTGGGGCTTTAGATACCCGTTGTTAAACATTTGTGACCATGGAGGTATGTGCCCTTATGACAATATGAACTTTAAGCCCTGTGTTTTTGGGAAATGGCAACAATTAAGAAATCCTCATTCCCCACACTTTTGTGTTCTGAAAGTGGGAAACTGCAAAGGGCTATCCTACCATTGAATACTCTGAGATAATGCTTCCACATGGCTCCCAAAAGACTCCCTTGCGTACCTGCCTCTAGAAAACCTCAGGTGCCCTTTCTTTTCTTTGATACTGTGTGGAGAGACAAAAATTTTACCCCTACACTCTTAGAATTTTGTTTTGTTTTGGGTAGGACTGAGAATGAAATTGGCAAGACAGATCAACAAGAGAAAAGCATTCTTTGGCCAGGTGCAGTGGTTCACGCCTGTAATCCCAGCACTTTGGGGGTCCAAGGCGGGCGTATCACCTGAGGTCAGGAGTTCAAGACCAGTCTGGCGAACATGGTGAAACCCCGTCTCTACTAAAAATACAAAAATTAGTTAGGCATGGTGGTGCACGCCTGTAATCTCAGCTACCCAGGAGGCTGAGGCAGGAGAATTGCTGGAACCCGGGAGGCAGAGGCTGCAGTGAGTCAAGATTGCACCACTGCACTCCAGCCTGGGTGACAGAGCAAGACTCCATCAAAGAAAAGAAAAGAGAAGAGAAGAGAAGAGAATTCATTATTTAACAAAAGTTTTATGTGGCATGGAACTCTCATAAGGAAATGAAGACTCACAGAAGTAGTTGGAGTCAATTACTTATATACTGAACGGGACGAAGAACAGTAAGTTGTGAAAAAGCAACTAAATTATGTGGGGAGGCATAAAGATAAGAGTTATTTCAATAAGGTCTGTATAGAATTCTCTCAGTCTCAACCATCCATTCTTGATAAAAACGTTGCTTTCCTTCTAGTATAGGGAGGGCATCTTTCACATGGAAATAGCCTCTTCTGCTTTTAAGAAACAGATGGAAGGTCAGAGTGACCTTTTTGCACCTGCTTTTTTTTTTTTCAAATACCTTTAACTCAAAATAGTCAACATGCCAGAGTGGGGTGGGCATGGTGACTCACACCTGTAATCTTGCACTTTGGGAGACTGAAGTGGGAGGATGACTTGACCCTAGGAGTTTGAGACCAGCTTGGGCAACATTGTGAGACCATATCTTTACAAAAATTAAAAAAAAAAAAAAAAGCCAGGCATGCTATGATGTGTGCATGTAGTCCTAGCTACTCAAGAGGTTGAGGCAGGAGGATTCACTTAAATTGGTTCAAGGCTTGCAGTTTGAGGCTGCAGTGAGCCATGATGGTGCCACTACATTCCAGCCTGGGCAACAGAGTGAGATCCTGTCTCAAAACAAAACAAAAAAATAAAAACAAACAAACAAAAACCCCAAAAATCTAGAGTGCAGTGGCACGATCTTGGCTCACTGCAACCTCTGCCTCCCAAGTTCAAGCAATTCTCCTGCCTCAGCCTGCAGAGTAGCTGGGATTACAGGTGTATACCACCACACCTGGCTAATTTTGTATTTTTAGTGGAGACAGGGTTTCACCATGTTGGCCAGGCTGACTTCAGGTGATCTGCCCGCCTCAGCCTCCGAAAGTGCTGGGATTACAGGTGTGAGCCACCGCACCTGGCCGACCTTCCTCTTTCACAGTGTGGACTCCGCATTGACTATTGGCTCAGGCCTCAAGAGTGGGACCAAGAACAAAAGACAGACAGGTCTGTGAGGAACTTTGAAGCCATTTCCTCTGTGATGGAGACAACACCCAAAAGCAGCGAAGATCGTCTGATGGTTGGTTCTGGAGTCAAGTCTACATTGGCTCCGTATGAGAGAGCTGCCACTTGTAGTTACAAGCCATGATCCAAAACTTTCTGTGTGCTTCTAAGAGACACCAGAGAATTGACGGAAGAGATCTGTAGGTGGGGTCATTTTTCCCTTTCTCCACTACGAAGAACAAAAATAATAATAGGCAGCACTTGCACAGACCATCCAGGCGCCAGGTACTGTTCCAAGCACTTGCACACATGCACATACCCACGTATATCTATCTATCTATAAGGTAGGTATTTATCTAAAATTATCCCCATTTTACAGAGGAGGAAACTGGGGCTTAGAGAGGGTAAGTAACTTGTCCATGATTACACAGCTAGTAAGTGACAGAGGTGGCCCTTGTACCTCAGAAGCCTGACTTCAAAGTTTGTATTTCCTAACACTCTGCTATGCTAACTCAGTAGCCAGCATACACCTTTCAGGCAGCCCCTGTCCCATGTGAGCCACAGGATGCAGAACACCCGAGTCCCAGTAAGGTATAATATTGGTCTCAGCCCCTGAGAAGTTCAGGGAAGACTTGCTCACCAGAACTGTCAGAGCATTTTCTTGCCCGTGCCAGAGATGATAAAGAGTGTGCACATTAAGAATCTTATAAGTCTCTTTCAAAGAATTTCAAAAACATTGATCTTCAAACTTCCAGGAAGAAGGTGAGAATTCAGATGGCTCATTCATTCAAAATGCATTTATGAGGCTGGGCACAGTGGGTCACACCTGTAATCCCAACTCTTTGGGAGGCCGAGGCGGGTGGATCACTTGAGGCCAGGAGTTCGACACCAGCCTGGCCAACATGGTGAAAACCCGTCTCTACTAAAATACAAAAAATTAGCTGGGTGTGGTGGCGGGTGCCTGTAATCCCAGCTACTCAGGGAGACTGAGGCACAAGAATCGCTTCAACTTGGGAGGCCAAGGTTGCAGTGAGCCAAGATTGTGCCACTGCACTCCAGCCTGGGCGACAGCGAGACTCCATCTCAAAAAAAAAAATGCATTTATGAGGGGCCTACTGTATGCCAGGCACTTTGCTGGGTTCCAGAGAACTGATAATTCAGAGTTGGTGGTCCCTGAACTCAGGACACCTCTAGTCTCGAACATGTGAAGATGAAGTGGAAAGGGAAGGATATTTCTCCAGCCACGGGAAGACCTGGGTGGGGACCCATCCTGCCATTAACCTGCTCTGTGACCTCTGGACCTCAGCTTCCACAGCTGTAAAGTGAGGGGTGGGACTGGACAATCTCTGAAGACCATTTCTAGCTTTAAAATTTGATTCCATGCCAGGTATGGTGGCTCATGCCTGTAACCCCAGCACTTTGGGAGGCTGAAGCAGGCGGATCACTTGAGCTCAGCAGTTCAAGACTAGCCTGGGCAACATGGCAAAACCCCATGTCTACAAAAATACAAAAATTAGCCGGGCATGGTGGTGCACGCCTGTAGTCCAGCTACTCGGGAGGCTGATGTGGGAGGATTGCTTGAGCCTGGGAGGTCGAGGTTGTAAAGAGCTGAGATCGCGCCACTGCACTTCAGCCTGGGTGACACAGCAAGACTCTGTCTCAATAAAAAGAGAGAAAGATCATCTTTGAGGAAACTGCTGCCCTCCGACCTACTCTCCTTTCTCTGGCATGGCTTGGGGGAGCACCTACCTCCCCAAGGTCAGGGTTTTCTTTCCTTCTCTCTACAAAAGTCAGCTTGGGAAGGGTGTGCCTCTTTGGACCAGCATTCCCTTTGGCTTCTGTCAGCATCAGACTTGAAGCCTGCAGAAGAAATTAAACAAACACAAAGACTTGGGACACAGTCCAAAGAGAGATGTTTCTATTTTAACTAAGAGCTCCTCCCCAAACCAAATTATCTTCTGTGGCAAGGCCATTTATAGTTGGGACTAGGAAAGGTAGTTAACAGTTACAAGAGAAAACATACTGGTCTAGCTTTTATATGTGGTACATATTGGTCTAGCTATTTATTGGGTAAATTAGCAGCTGAATGGACAAGTGTCTCTTGAGGAACTTCCTATTTATGAGGCAGCTACCCTATTAACTTCCAAAAATAATTTTAGGAGGTTTAATATTAAAGACACATACATAAGAAATCCATATGTAGACAGCTATACCCAGAGACACATCAAGATAAAATAAATGGAAATATAAATAGAAAAATCAAATATATACATATAGTAAATGGAGATATAAATAGAAGAAAAATCTATGGTAATGTATTTGTTGTAATAGAGTACTAAATTTAGCTTTGAGCTTTCTGGTAGCCAAGGCAAGATAGGAAATACAATGAGATATATGTATCATTTTCATCTGGTAAAAAGAAGAATACCAGTGTGAGATACTGGGATTGCCAAAATTCAGAAAGATGTTCAGGAGAACAGACTTCCGTGTTGCCAAATAATCCTACTAAATGTATTCAGGTCAGAAACACCCCTGTTTGTGTCTCCTTTCAGATAGTTTTATATTTATAATTGATAAAGTAGTAGGTATATTAAGAGTTAGAAATGCCCAATTCAGAAAGTAAACAGCCTTAAGAAGGATGAAATTTTATGCATCTCTCATGGGCCAGAGACTGCCAATGAGGGTAAATACACCATCATCCTAGAAAGGCTTCAGCAAATAATAATGACCTTAACATGGGTTTATATTCCAAGGAGGATCCATTTTCTTTTCTTTCTTTTTTTTTTTTTTTGAGACAGGGTCTCACTCCATCCCTAGGCTGGAGTGCAGTGACATGATTACAGCTCACTGCCATCTGGACCTCTAGGGCTCAGGTGATCCTCCCACCTTCTCAGCCTCCGGAGTAGCCAGGACTACAGGCACGTGCCACCACACTCTGCTAATTTTTGTATTTTTTGTAGAGACGGGATTTTGCCGTGTTGCCCAGGCTGGTCTTGAACTCCTGGGCTCAAGTGATCACCTGCCTTAATGTCCCAAATTGCTGAGATTATAGCCTGGAGGATCAATTTTCCCTTCTCTCCCCTCCCCTCCCTTCCCTTCTTTCTTTTTCTTTTTCTTTTCCGTTCTTTTCTTTTTTTTTGAGATGGAATCTCGCTCTGTCGCCAGGCTGGAGTGCAGTGGCACGATCTCGGCTCACTGCGACCTCTGCCTCCTGGATTCAAGTGATTCTCCTGCCTCAGCCTCCTGAGTAGCTGGGACTACAGGCGCCTGCCACCATGCCTAGCTAATTTTAGCTAATTTTTGTATGTTTACCGAGACGAAGTTTCACCATGTTGGCCAGGATGGTCTCCATCTCTTGACCTCAAGATCCGCCTGCCTTGTCCTCCCAAAGTGCTGGGATTACAGGCGTGAGCCACCGCGCCCGGCTGGATCCATTTTCATTGACGTGGATATATTAACACAGGCTCAGAAATGCATCCTTGCCTAAAGAGAATACAGGAGCAATGTAATGTGTTGATTAGTCTGCTGAACAAGCTGTAAAAGTGGCGGGATCTTGGCTCACTGCAAGCTCTACCTCCTGGGTTCACGCCATTCTCCTGCCTCAGCCTCCCGAGTAGCTGGGACTACAGGTGCCCGCCACCACGGCTGGCTAATTTTTTTGTGTTTTTAGTAGAGATGGGGTTTCACCATGTTAGCCAGGATGGTCTCGATCTCCTGACCTCATGATCCGCCCACCTCAGCCTCCCAAAGTGCTGGGATTACAGGTGTGAGCCACTGCGTCTGGCAGTTCTTTTCTTTTCTAAAACTGACAATGGAAATAAGAAGGAATTCTTCCAATAAATATGGTGTGAATTTAGTAGACATGGAGGTCAGCCTAACTTACCTATTCAAAATTCTGCTTTTTTTTTTTTTTTTTTTTTTTTAGAGACAGGGTCATGCTGTGTCACCCAGGGTGGAGTATAGTGATGTGATCTTAGCTCATTTCAGCTTTGAACTCCTGGGCTTAAGTGATACTCTTGAGTGGCGGGGATCACATGCACGTACCACCATGCCCAACTAATTTTTTAATTTTTTCTAGAAATGGGGTCTATGTTGCTAAGTTGGTCTTGAACTCTTGGCCTCAAGCGATCCTCCTGCTTCTGTCTCTCAAAATGCTGGGATTACAGGTGTGAGTCAGTGCACCTGGCCCAATTCTGCACTTTGACCTCTACTCACCTTCTAGGTAGACCCATATCCAGCACTTGTTGTCAGGAACCAGGGCCATTAGCAACTGATAGATGCATTAAGTGGCTGCTAGTGGAAAAGATCCTGCCCCCTCAAGGGGCTACAGCTGCTGTGAACCCAGGCAGAAAGACAAGCTTACACATTCACCCCAGTTTGTGGGGGAAATGCTATTGATAGGATTCAGGACCCACTACCCCAAAATCTTGGCATTGGAGAAAACGGCAGAAGCAGGAAGGTCTTTCTGACCTTTTCCTGCCCTTTTCCCCTGAAACAGGCCATAAAAAATTTCCCTGGTCTTTCTCTGAGGTAGGTCAAGAGACCTTCATTTGAAAGTTGCCCACCCTATATCTGGAAGAAAGAAATGCCCTTGTTTCTGAAGATCCAGGGACACAAGAGAAGAATCTGAACAAGTAGGCCTTGCTAAGTTTCCTCCCAGTTTATTACCACTAGATCACATCCCCTCGTTCAACCATACTTCTCCACAACTCTCCACCTCTTCATCAAACCTAGGTATAAATACACACATTTCCTTGTTTCTTGGGGTCCTCACTTCTGAAGGCTTTCATGTTACATAAAATATATTAAATAAATTTGTATGTTTTTCTCTTGTTATTAATATCTTCTGTTATAAGGGCTTCAGCCACGAACCTTGTGATGGGTAAGAAAAAGAGTACTTTTTCTCCCCTATACTATAAAGGATATTATTGGGTCAATTGAAAAAAAGATTGTATCAATGTTAACTTTAATAAAATTGACAATATACTATGGATACGTAAGAGAGTACTCTTATCCTTAGTAAATACATACTGATGGTTTTAGGGGTTAAAGGGCCATGAAATACGTATAGTTGACCCTTGATGGCACAGATTTGAACTGCACTGGGTGCATGGATTTTAGTTACACCAAGTGTGCCCAACTCTCTCACCTCCTTCCACCTCCTCCACCTCTGCCACCCCTGAGACAGCAAGACCAGTTCTTCCTTTTCCTCCTCCTCCTCAGCCTACTCAGTGTAAACATGACAAGGATAAAGATTTTCTGATGATCCACTTCCACTTAATAAATAGTAAATATATTTTCTTTTTGTTATGATTTTCTCAATAACATTTTCTTTTCTCTAGCTTACTCCATCTTATGTGTTAATTGATCATTTATGTTATTGGTAAAGTTGTGGTCAACAGCAGGCTATGAGTAGTTAAGTTTCTGGGGAGTCAAAAGTTACACGAGAAGTTTTGACTGCATAGGGGGTTGATGCCTCTAACTTCTGCATTATTCAAGGATCAACTATACTTAAATGGTTCAGAGAAACATTTGACATATATGTGCATGGATATGTAAAATTATATAATTTGTATATATTTATATGTATGTGTATAGAGAGACAGAAGAGAGAAAATGAGAAAGCAAATGATGAAACAAATGGGCAAAATATGAATCTAGGTAAAAAGTAGATGGGTTTTCTTTTTTTTCCTTTTTTTTTTTGAGATGGATTCTCACTCTGTCGCCCAGGCTGGAGTGCAGTGGCATGATCTCGGCTCACTGCAATCTCTGCCTCCCAGGTTCAAGTGATTCTTCTGCCTCAGCCTCCCGAGTAGCTGGGATTACAGGCGTGCACCACCACACCTGGCTAATTTTTTATATTTTTGATAGAGATGGGGTTTCACCATGTTGGCCAGGCTGATCTCGAACTCCTGACCTCAAGTGATCCACCCACCTCAGTCTCCCAAAGTGCTGGGATTACATGTGTGAGCCACCATGCCTGGTGGATGGGTTTTCTACGTATGATTTATAATCTCACAACTTTTCGGCATGCTTGAAATTGTTTTTGAATAAAAGGTTTTAAAAATGTATGCTCTTAGATAAAGAACTCTTTGGAACATGTTACATAAACTTAAGACTTCTCTCCTTTTGTTCTTCAACAAACTTCCTGAAGGAGGGATCAGCACTCTACCTCATTTCCCTGCCTTCAGCTCATGACTCAACCCAGCAAAATTGTCTTCTTCTTGCAGCTCTCTGCTGCAGCCACACTTTCTAAGGCCAACCCCACCCCAGTGTTCTCCACCTGGCAGTCTCCCAATGGGCCACATCCTTCATGACGTTCTCTAGCATCTGATATTGTTGACCATGCCCTTCTACTCGGGACTTCTTCCAGAGCTTGGCCCCAGTGCACTGTGATGATGTCATCTCAATCATTTCTGGACTCATGCTTCTAAATGGAGGCCGTCCCAAGGTTTCGTCTTGGATTCTCTTCTTTTTTCTCTTTCTCTCTCTCCTTTTCAGCACCTGAACCAGAGGTGTGAAGATAACTATGATTCCAGAATTGTATCTTTAATCTGATCCTTCTCCAAGACTCCAGAACTCCATGTTCAGCTGCTTTCATCTCAGCCTCCACGTATCCTGACCCACACTCTTCCACTTGCCCTCAATCCTGTTCTGAGGTCACTTAGTAGCTTATTCAGACGCATGACTCTGGCACCTTCTCTTCCTCAGCTTGCCCTATATCCAATCCTGTTGGTTATTCTCCTCTGTAATACATTTCCAATCTTTTTCCTCTTTACCATGGCCATTTCTCTGACCTAGTCAGGCCATCACCATCCTTGCTTTCATTGATGGAACAGCCTTTAACTGTTCTACCCATCTTTAATCTCTACCCCTTTGTCCTGTCAAGAACCTATATTTCTAAAACACTAATCTGATCACATTGCCCCTCTTCTGACATCTCTTCATGAATCCCCAGGACAAATAGAATAAAATTCAAATATCCTAGGCATTCAAGGTCCTCCATTATTTAAAGATACCCTATCATTCTAACTTTATCTTCAAAACACCAAGTACCCCATTCATTCTGAGCCAGTCACCGTGGCCTGAATCCTCCTGCACTCTCCTGACTCAGAATCTCTGCCCCTCTCTCCATTTATAACACCCCACCCTTCCTGTAACTTCAGACAGAACCCTCATGCTGCCTGCACCAGGAAGTCCTCCTAGGGCTCTCACAAGCTGAGTTGGTCTCTTGCTCCTGTGGGTTCCCTAGTGCCTTGCTGTACCTCTGGTGCTTTATATTCTTCACGCATCTTCAGCACCTGATGCCATCCCTAAAGGACTGTCTGTTCCAAAGACAGGCACTCCTTACCTGTGGCATCTTCATCATTGTGGAGGCACTCAGCCAATGTCTGTGCTTTGTCAGATGACTCTGCAAACTCACAGTCTCACCTTTAAGAGATAAAAATGCTTTTGCCAGCCTGTGACATTTTCCCCCTTGTTGACTAGAACCCAACTTTTAGCAACCTATCTGGTTTTCCGCTAGTCTGGGATTCGGAAGAAGACCTGGATGGTAGGCACTGGTTGGCAGAGCTGCAGGCCACACCATCTGCTCCCTGGGACATGGACAGGAGTAGGCAGGGAGAGGACGTCTGTTGGAGAATCTGAATAGGGCTGGGAAGAAGTAGGAAAGAAACAGCCCTTTGGGTTTGGGACATATCCTCACTAGAAGGCTGTGTCTTCTGTTGTAAGGGAAGAAAAGCTTGCTTTCCTCAAACATTGCTAAGTTCATGGCGGAGGACCCTATAACAAAAGAAATATAACAAAAGTATAGAAACTTATTTACGTTTTACATGACACAAGAGTCTTCATAAGGAAATGAAGACCCAAAGAAACAGGCAAATGTGTATTTTTATGCTCAGCCTGATGAAGAGATGGGTAGTCATGGAGAAGTACGATTAGACAAAGGGCATGATCTAATGGCAATAAACTAGGGAGGGTGAACTGAGCAAGGCCTGTTTGTTCATATTTTTCTCTGTGTCCCTGTGTTTTCAGACATAAGGATGTTCCTCTCCTCCAGGTACGGGGTGGGGGGCCCCTCTCTGAGTGTCTTTTGACCCGCTTCAGGGGAGAAGGGTGGAAGAAAGGTGAGAGGGACCTTCCTAGGTTTTATTACCTGCTGCTGCTGTTTCTGTGAATGCCAAGATGCCACATACTGGGGGAGTGTGTCCAAAGCCCATTGCTGGGAAGAAGATGCTGCAACAGAGTCAAGAGCGCAGCAAGAGATTTGTTGGAGGATAATGCCTGTGAAAGATGAAAGGGCAAGGAAGCCAAATTGGGTAGGGAGAGTCTCAGAATGCAATGCACATCTGACGAAGTCTCTCTCAGCCAACCTCACTGGGAGTGCCACGCTGGCAGAGACTCCAAGCCCCACACTCCACCATGCTCAGTCATTCGCTAGAGCTCACCAAGAAGAGGTAACCTCAGAGCCGGGGTAAGTCCCAAAGGCTCTACCAGCTGGAGGCTGTCAGCCCACTGCACTCCTTGCAGCGGAGTGGCAAGTCATCTCTTGAGGGGAGATCCAAGCAGCACACTCCTGAAGCTGTCACAAAGGCAGTGGGGAAGCAGCTGGATCGGCAGGTCCTACTAGATGTGGAGACATCAGTATCTCCCTCTCCGTCTGAGCCACCCACCCCCCTATTCTCTAGGCCCACAAGTTCCTGAACCTGGTGCTCTAGGCATGTTACTGACAAAGTATGGAGAGGACCGAGGGTCTCCCTAATCACCAGGCTAGGGTATGAGTAGAGAAGAATGAGGTTTCCAAATGGTGTGAGCTCTCTGTGAAGCGCAGCACAGGCTCCTGCCTCTCTCAGTGTCTTCTCCTCCCTATTAGAGATGTGACCCTGAGTCTAAGTCTCCAGCCTGTTTGGAAATGTTTCATTCAACTGACAAGGCCTTGTCGCTTTGTCATCTAAGCCTAGGCCTTCCGCTTGCCTGCTGCCCCAGGGATACAGCAGAGACAGGCCACCCTTCCTCAACTTTCTTGTGCTGGAAATCACTGAATCCCTGATGCTACTGTCCCCTTAAGAAAGAAAGAAATGAGAGTTTTGCGTCCCTACAAATAGGACCCTCCTGTCACCACTCACCCTCCCCTCATCCTTCCCTTTCTTTCCCCCAAACCCAGACTGGTGAGAAACTGCCGAGAAACAACATCCACAATTAAGTACGAGGTCACATTTAGTTCAGCACCATTGGCTGCTTAATTGGCTGATTCTATTGCTGCTCTCCTCATCTGCCAACACAGCCTCTAACAAGCCGCTTGCAGGGCAATTAATCCGCAGGTTCCTGAGCCCCGGCTGATGGAAGGGTTTGCTCCCCTTCTGGGCATCGTGCTATCTGTGAACCTGCTGGTGGTGGGGAGTCGCTTCTCACCTAGAGGTCCTGGGTGAAACTTTCAGGGCTCAGAGAACCACATCATCCTAAAGAGGAGGAGGCTCCAAGATCCGGGAAGGAAGCTTGGCCTTTCTCCAAGGCTTTGAAAAGGCAGGCCTGACTGCCCTTCTGGGGTCTTCCGGGGAAAGGGAGTGGAGAGGCAGTAAAACTTAATGGTTAGATAATGCACAGAGTCAGGCAGGTCCTGGTTGAAATCTGGCTGTGTCCTTATTAGTGGTATGACCTTGGGAAAGCTACAGGTATTAGTCTTTTCTAGGCTTCAGTTTCCCATGTAAAACTGGGATCATAAGAATAACAGCAACAACTATTATTCTTATTTACAAATAAGGATTATAGAAAGTTTCTGAGTCCAGCATGCATTTTGCTGCCATGAGAACAGTCATCACAAACATTGCCGAGGGGATGGGTTGCTTATGCCCCTTTTAAACATAGCTGGGAGAGGTTGTCAATGCTTACTGTAACTCTCTGTGTGAACATGCAGGCCACCTAGGCCAAGCTGTGTTGCCAGTAAAAGGAAATGCCAGCCCCCTACTTTCTACCAAGACTTACAGGCTGAATGTGGGGCCGGTGGCTTGGATTTGAAAACACTTCCATTCGTTCATTACCGAACCTAAAGCTTCTGGGCCGCTGTCACACGATGGCATGCAGGAGCTGGAGCTCTCTAATAACTGCCCAACTACTCTTATCTAGTGGCCGAGCTGGCAGTCTCTGTTCCACCAGCTGCGGTCAGGAGAAAGGCAAATCCCAGAGAAAAATCAGTTTTTTTTTTTTTTTTTTTTTTTTAGATGTTGGGGAAAAAATTGACCTTTATAAAATGGAAAAGATATCTTTTTCCTTTTGTTCAAATTCTGCTAAGGAGACTGAAAACCTAGGAGATCATTACCAATTCCTGTCTAGCCTACACCAGAGTTAGGGTGAATCCAGTTCAATGTGGGTGGAAATAGTGATCAATGCTCGGGGAAGGTGATGTAAGTACTTCGACATGCTGGAAGGGATGCCTGGTCCCCCCAGTCTGCCTCCACACCCTTCACTTTGTTTACCTGATTTAGCGAGGGCTTTTGTGCTTCTCTGACTCATTTCCTAGGAAACTGAGAGGTGGGATCTGAGTTCTCAACTTGGGGAGTGGGGTTGGGTCATTATCCTTTCAACAGTTCTCAAAAACAATTGGCTTGATTTAAAAATAAAAAGTTACTTGAGATACCTAGGAAATGAGAGAATAAGAATGGAACCATTGAAATGTCTGGGTGTCTAAGGAATGTGCCGTTTCTGGATTCAGCTGTTTTCAATATCTCTAAGGAGGCTGGGACTTGGGGTGGGGGTGGACAGGACGTGGGAAGGAGTCAATAAAGTCATCATGTATGCTGGAAATTCAAGATAATTTCAAGCAATCATTCCTTTCAAAGTCTTCTCCAAAATTTTACCAGGGTTGGTAAGGAGCTGAACTTACCAACCAACTGATTTGGAGTTCTACTTCCTTTTTTTTTTTAAAACCCCATCCTTTTAGACAGTCTTCTTAATGAGCAGGGGGTGGCTAAAAGGCAGGCAGGTTCTTAATGAGCAGGGGGTGGCTAAAAGGCAGGCAGGATGTGAGAACAGAAAGGAGGAGTCCTGATAATCCACGTAGATAATTGGGCTGTGATTAATCAAGGGCAATATTGCAGCCCTGGTTCTTTTAGGGGAAGCGCAGACAGAAAACACCAGGAAGAGCTTGGCATTTCAAACTCCTGAAACCCTAATGAAGAAGAAATGTGTTCAGGGGAGTGTTAAGGAGAGTGTCATATCATAAGTACCCAATTAAACAAGCCCTTGCAAGATTATTCACTCCCAGGAAGTATTAAGAAGGGTAGAGAATTTGTTCGTTTAAGATCAAAACAACAACAAAACCCTATAAGTTTTATAGACATTTATTGATTGGCTCTCCAATATCTATCCATTCTCCTCTTCCCCTTCTTAACAATACCCCCAACTTCCTCCAGGAAGTCATCCTCCCTCCCATTTTCAGCTGTGCTAGGTGCTCCCCCCTCCCCCCGCCCCCGTGTTAGGGAGGGAGCGCGTGATCTACTCTAAACCAATCAGTGCATCACTCTCCTCCTGGCCTTCTTGATTGGCTCCCAGTTGGGACCATCACCTTCATCTGCCCATCAGGGCCAACAAGACTGTTTGGGGTACTGCTGGCAACCATCTTGCCCAAAGGAAGAGAGCCTCATGTGGGCGACGCCTGATGAGGAAAGGAAGCTGGGAAATGTAGAGGAAAAAAAAAAAACCCCAGTCTGTTCACATCATTTGCACTACTAGAACAGCTCTTCTTAGAAGTCAGCCCTACTCTAGACTTTTAGATTAAATGAAGCCGATAAAATACCTTGCTTATGTGATCAGTTTGGATTGAATTTTTCATTATTTGCAACTGAAAGCATTCGATCGGAAGAAACCAACAGTAGAAGACCAAATGGGACACAAAGTCAGTATTGTTGCTGGGAGGGGACATAAAGAGAGGAGCACCCAGGTGAAACTCCACAATGCCTTCCTGTTATACCCTAGATACGGAGCAGCTGATGTAGTCACAAGCCTTAGGCCTTGTTCTTGCCCCTACAGAGCCTGAAGTTATGGAAGCAAAGTCCAAGCTAAACCCTGGATCAAGATTAGCAGTAGTACTGTACAGGCCACAGCCTGCACCTGTAAACTGGCCAATCATTAACCCCTGCTCACTCTTGATGTGCAGGGAGTAGCGCGAGAGAGCATTGGGGCCTGATGAAATTTATGCACACCTTCAGGAAAACTAGTGGCATTACCTCCTTGTGAAGGATGCCAGTCCCTCTTCTGTTCTGACAAGTTACCAACAAGGCCAAATGTTAGCTTCTCCTTGATAAAATAAAGGAATTCTCATTGTGGACTGTGCATGACCCTCTGTGCCAACGTCCTTGCCCGAAGTGGGTGGTGGACTTTTAGGGGGAAATGCCAGCATAATTTGTTTTGTAAAAGTCTGTTCCTGGTTTGTAAGTGATCTGAGACAGGATGAGCCCTGATTCCCATAGCATAGGACCTAACACATGGGAAGTACTGGCTAAATATTTAGTGAATGAATGAAAAGGACAATGAATAAATGAACTCCTTGGAACTGGAGCCATAAAAACTGCCTCACCCAATCTCTCACTTTGGGGAATCCATAAGGAAGGGATATATAGAGCAGGGAACGAAGGGAAGCCCCAAGTAAACTTTCCTAGAGGAACAGCTGCTGACCAACTGTGCAACCTTGGGCAGGTGATCAGAAGTCTCTGAGCTCACCATCTTCATCAGAAAACAATACTAGCATCTGCCTTACAAGGTTGCTGCAAGGGTTACATTAGAATATATGAACAGTGATATATCAGGACATAACAGATGCTCAATAAATGGCTATTCCTTTCCCTCATCCTGGCCCTTGCCACTCCTAGCATTGGCTGGAGATGCATAATCTGTGGGAATAACTGCCCCGAGGTGCACTGGTGCTCCCTTTTGTCTCTCAGGAGTTTCTCTGCCATAAAGGGCAGCCCTGCAACTAGGGCATCTCCTGCACTTGGAAACCATCTGAATTTTCTGTGACTGCTATAACAAATGACCACAAATTTAGTGACTTGCAGCAATACAAACTTATACTGTCACACTTCTGGAGACAGGAAGTCTGAAATTAGTTTCAGTGTGCTAAAGTCAAGGTGTCAGCAGAGCTGGTTCCTTCTGGAGGTGTTAGGGGAGAAGCCATTTTCCTTGCCTTTTTCAGTTTCCAGTGGTTGCCTGTATTCCTTGGCTTGTGGCCTCTTCCTCCATTTTTAAAGCCCATGACTCCAAGCTCTGCTTCAGGCCTCCTATAGCCATCACTTCTATAGCCACATCTCCCTTTGTTTTCCTCTTATAAGGACACTTGTGATTACATACAAGGCCCACTCAGAAAAGTTCAGGATAATCTTAATCATCTCTATCAAGTCCCTTTTGCAAGATGAGATAATGTTACAGTAGGTAGGTAGGCAGGCATGAGCAGGAAAGGATAGGGCCCCCACCCCAACCAGGAATGTCAGGTAACCATTAGGTCAGGCAGTTGTTAAACTGTCTCTCTAAAATAACAATTAGTCACAGCCAGCACCAAGAAAAGGCAATTTTCCATTTGAAAGAAAACACCTGAAGCTGGTGATTAGCAGCAAGATCTCAGGAGTTGGGCGAGTGGGCTCGAGCATGTGCACTAAGAGGCAAAATGGCGGAGTTTAACTGGTATATGACCTTCCTCTACACCTGACTGGTAAGGGAAGAATGCCTCAAGTGAGCATGCATACAACTTCAGTAAACACACTGTGCATGCAGCCCTTCCCAAGTGCTGGCCAGACACTGCACATGCGGACAGCCCACCCCAAGGGAAGAAACAGGGGAGAAGGAGTGCAGACCCTGGAAGTATGCTATTATGGTTTGGCCTTGTCCCCACCCAAATCTCATCTTGAATTGTAGCTCCCATAATTCCCATGTGTTGTGGGAGGGACTTGGTGGGAGATAATTGAATCATGGGGGCAGTTTCCCCCATACTATTCTCATGGTGGTGAATAAGTCTCATGAGAGCGGATGGTTTTATAAGGGGTTTCCCCTTTCACTTGGCTCTCATTCTGTCTTGCCTGCCACCATGTAAGGCGTGTCTTTCACCTTCTGCCATGAATGTGAGGTCTCCCCAGCCACACAGAACTGTGAGTCCATTAAACCTCATTTTCTTTATAAATTATCCAGTCTTAGATATGTCTTTATCAGCAGTGTGAAAACAGACTAATACACATGCCAATGTATAAAGCCCCAAGTCACAGGTCAAACAGTGCAGTTGAATCTCTCAAGTTGCCTGCTTGGCCCTCTTCCAAGTATACTTTACTTCATTTCATTCCTACTCTAAAACTTTTTAATAAACTTTCACTCTTGCTTGAAAACTTGCCTCTGTCTTTTACTTTCCCTTATGCCCTCTCTGTTGAATTTTTTCCTCCGAGAAGGCAAGATTTGAGGTCGCTGAGAGAACCTGAACAGAACAGAATTGAGACCTGTTTGGATTTGCTGCTGCCAACAGTAACATTCACACGTTCCAGGGATTACGACCTGGGTATCTTTGGGGGCCTTTATTCAGCCTACCACAGGAACCAAGTCATAGGGAAAAACTTGGTTTGGCCACGCCATACTCAGGGGCCTGCTTCTCTCTGCCTCAGACAATGGCTGTGCCACCAGGGGAGACAAAATGTACTTCTCCTCAAAGGGCTCCAGGGCTGCCCTGTGAGTTGCATTTTGTTTTTCCTGGTGAACTCTTTCTCCTAACCGTTGTCATTTGTCAAAGGCGGCAGGCAATCAAAGTCCTGGCCACATTCATCTTGCCCTCCCTCTCTTCCTCCAGGATGCAGGCCCATGACAGCTATTGCTGCCAGCCCTGGCCCCCCCACAGCCTGACATATGAAGGCTGTGAGGATGCCCAGTTGTTGGACCTGGCTCTGCTCCAGGCTGTCAGCCCATCCATTCCTAGGAAGCAGGTCAGAGCTCTCTCTAAAGCTTCAAAAACATTGCCCCAGCCATTGGACAGCCCAGCAGTCACTTGAGCCTGTGGTAGGTATCCAAACCCCAGGAAAGTCTGTCTCACACAAGCCTGAACTGGGCTTCACAGAGGAAGGGCATTGTGTCAGTGAAAACAAAATGAAACTGCAGGGTCCTGCTTGGTGGGGCTTTGTTCTACCAAATCCTTCAGGCTACCCAGCTCTGCCTGAGCCTCTTCCTCGCTGTGCCAGGACATTTTTGCATGACTCTGCAAGAGCAGGACAGCTGGCTTCTGGGGAGTGTGAGAAATGGCTTCAGAGGAGCATCCTTTCTAGAGGGTGGGGGAGAAAGAAAAGGGGAGAAAATTCTCACACCGGGAAGGTGGGAGGTAGTTCTTGTCAGGATCAGGATGAAATTGAGATGTTGCTCTGGCTGTTATTCATGACTATTTGGGCTAAAGTATTAATTTTTAATAACAGGAAGGATGAACATGTTATAACTACCTCTATATAAAATCGAATTAGGAAAGAATAACTGCAGATGCTGGGAAATGGCTTTTTAAAACATGTATTTTCTACGGATAAATATAAGTCCGTATATGTTTATCCAATGTCCTCATGTGTACAGAAATGTGTACATACTTTACTAATTCAGGCTAATTGGGTGAGATGCCTAAGTGAAATGTCTGAATTCGTATTTTAATAAAGAAATGCAGTTTTATTGTTTTCAAGAGCTTTGAGTAATGGGGTTAACAAGATGTTACCTAGGAGACATACTTATGGATTTATTCTTTAGGTAGAAAAGGCTCCAATTTAGAATGCAGCAATTGGAGGGCAACGTTGGCAAATTGAAGGTGTGTTCTGAGTGCAGGTGGGGATGTGTTGGAGGGTTTTGATGCATAGAAAACATTAACTTGTTTTGTATTAATCATCCTGGACATCATGCTGCAGTTTCAGGCACCAGACATAGCCCTCCCTATTCCCCCCTTACACACACGCGTGCACACACACACACAGGCACACATGCACTCCATAGCATACAATTCTGTACCAACCATGACACATCAAAGCAGAAAAAGACCTTTGCAGTCATCTGGTCAACCACTGAACCCATGAGGAGCTGGAGGGGCAGAGAGGGAGGTGACTTACCCAGCAGCAGCCCACTAGAGAGTGAAAGAACTAGAATTGGGATGTGCATTCCCACTCCCAGGTCAACTCTCTTTCCTCTTTTACTATTGCTTCTGAGGCATCCACAGCCACATTAGGGAAGGGAGGAAAGAAAGGGGGTGAGAGAAGAGAACGGAAGAGGCACAGATTTGGGGAAAGCAATGAATCATCTGACTACGACTTCTAATTGCATTTGGAGCGTTATTCCATTTGTGCCTGTGCTTCCCTGCTGGGAAGCCAGCCCTGGGTCTCTGGAGCCGGTATAGCAGTAACAGCAGCAGTTAGCATTTACTCAGTGTTTGTTCTGTGCCAGACACTCTTCTGAGCACTTGACATGGATTAACTCACTTAATCCTCAGAACAGGCCCTTGAAGTAGGTCCTGTTACTAAGCCCATTACATCTGGAAGAAACTGAGGCAAGGAGAGATTAAGGATCTCATCCAAGGTCATAAGTGACAGAGCCAGGACTCAAATCCAAGCCATCTATCTTCAGAGCCCTCTCCCACCTGGCACTACTCTGCCCTAACCATTTTGCTCTACACTAGACCTCCCAATAAATGGCACAAAATATTAGCCCTTCAGCCACTGGCTGTCCAGGCAAGGCCTGAAGTGGCTGGAGTCACCTGGTTAGTTGCAAACAACTTCATTTGTTTGTCCTGGGGTATCTTATGTTGCATTATTATTTTCTCTGTGTGCCATGGTGTGAGGAATGTTGGAAAGTGCCATCCTATTCTGTAATGTAGTCACGATGGATGATTCAGTTAGTTTCATGCTGTCTAGCTAGCTCAGAATAAATTAGCCACAGGTTTAGCCCTGCCGGCTGATGATTTAGCCTCTCAGACTCCGCTCAGTCCTCTGGGAAGCATCTCATAAACACAAGGGAGAGAGGGCAGGGGTGTGTCTGGATCTGCATCAACCGCTTACCTGCCAGAAAGGCTGTGGCGCATGTGCCCTCTGGGAACAAGTCGGCACCCTCATCTGCATCTATGGACAGGACTTTCCAATCCAAGGAGAAAGCATCAGGGACTGGAGTCGCACAGCAGTCTTGATTCCTCTATCCCTGGGTGGCAGTTCCTTTTCAAAACAATGTTGACTTCTCACCCTGACATACAGGGGCGCCTGCATTTTGTATTGGCATTGCAATGATGTGTTCTTTTGGAGAACTACCTGTTCTGGAGATGTCAGGGTTAGAGGAGTCAGCAATTATGAGCTTATGAGATAATGACACGTGTGTTTAGTGTGATGGCAAATTATACCATAGAAAAAAATTTTGAAGATTCAGAGTGAACTATTTTCCCATATAAACTTACTGCCTCAGGAAAACTGCGGTTAAAATGATAAATTACCAGGAAACTTCAAGTTTCGCCTAGAGAGTCAAAATAAAAATACAAGAAGACGCATTGTTGAAATAATCCCAAATTAGAAACAGTGATTATTCAATTAAAAATAAGTGTAGTTACACCTTCTATTTATATGGTATCATCTGGCAGTTTTTAGCCTCAAGACTCAAAGAGAAATCTAGTAATCCTAGACTTGAATTATCCTCTTCTCCATGATGAGTTTTGCTATCTTACTCAACAGCTAACCTTTTTCCTATAAATCTCCAAAGAAGTAGCTTCCTCTCCTCTCCTGTAAATCTACTTCAGCTTTTTGTGGGCTTTATGACCAGAAACCTCCTTCTAATGTCTATTCTGAATCTTGTTGCTATGATTTAAACCCATAATCTGTTGCCTTGTCCTAGGGAAAAATGGCAGCCACAGTTAATCCTTCACATTCTTAGAGAATATAAAAAGGTCAACCCCTGACCTCCTCTTCTCCCTACTTAGCTCCATTTTGGGAGAGGTTTGTCTCTGGGCCCTCTCCAAACCCACATCATAGTGGAGTTCCAGAGTCTGCAGCTAAATGCAATGTGGTGGTGAACAGGGTGGTCTCTGTGGGTTCTACCGGTCTCCCTGATTCACTGTTCCATCTGTAGAGACAAGGCTTGGCCAGCCTCCTGGGAGGATAAACTTGTGGTTTTCTCATTTACTACCCAGGAAGTGTGCAGGAAGGGTTAGAAGAGGCACCACTTGGAAAGGATGAGATTGGTCTGGACACCACTGCATGCTGGCCTGGGATCTTGGACACCTCATTTAAGCCTTTGTAACCTCCTCCTTGATGTAAGGGAAAATTGTACCTACTGCACACAACCTCATAGGATGTTCTTAAGATCAAAGGAGATATGGATGTCATTGAAAAGCTCACTCTTCCCTCAGCTCAGCCCAGAAGGTTAAACTGGTTCCTCACTTGGCCCAGAGTGCAGTGGCTGAGTCCAGCTGGGTGAGACAAGGGGGTTAAGTCTAGGAGGCAATAGTCCAGTGGCTGGGCTACACCCTACTGAGTTAAAGATTGCTGACCACTTTACAATTTTGTGATGTCTCCCCTTTATTTCCTGTGGCCATAGCCTCAATGTGTATGACAAATTTTATACATAGAAGGAAAAACAGAGTCACCCACTGGGTTAATGTAATTTCCTGCACAAGACTTGAAAATGCCCATTGTAGTGAATCCTTTGGATCAAGGCCTAGCAAATAGAAGACGGCCATCAAAATACAAATACTTTACCTGCAATCGGTGAACCTCTGACAGTTGTCTCTACATTCTCACCAATAAGTAAGTTAATTCCCTAGCAAATAGGCCCTTGGGGGATGTTTTTGGGGAATGCTGGGCCAACAGGCAGTTTGGAGTGGAAAAAAGGTATCAAGTTTTGGCCCCAGATTTGCCATTTGTGAATTATGTGACTCCAGGTACCTTGCTTAACCTCTTAACTTTCTCTTCTGTAAAAAAGAATTTAAGGATGCACAATATACCCCTCAAGGTGGGTCTGTGTTAAATAGCAGAGTGTGGGTGTTGAATGTGCTTTATAAAACAGGAAGGGAAATGCACAGTGTTGGTCATTGTCATTGTTATGGGTTTCCTAGGACCCAGTGCCAGTGGAGAGAGGTGTAAATCATAAGCTAGTTATTTTGCTAAGGACATGGGTGTGTCTGTGTGTGGTGTGTGTGTGGAGTGGGGGAGTCTATGAAGGGTGTCAGACACCAAGATCAACAAAACCGTAATAACAGCTTGCATTCTGGAGCCCCTGCTGGGTGCCAGCACTGTGCTAACTGCCCGTCTCTGTTACCTTGAGCTCTCATGACAACCCCAATAGTATTAGTGATATTAGTAGTATATTCATTTCTTTGAGAAAAGGAGCTCAGAGAGGGCAAGTAATGGTCCGAGGACACATAGCTAGTGAGGGCTGAAACTAGGACTCAGGCTGGGTGACTCTAGGACTCCTTTGCATTCACTTCCCTATAGATCTCCTTCCAGGTTCGATACTCCAAAACCATCATCAGGGAAGCGCTGGTTTAAACAGGAGTCAAGTGGTTCCTGGCACTGCTCCAACTCACTCAACAGCAATCAAACTGGGGTTCCCTGGCTCTTCACTGGGAGGCTTGGGAGATCCCAAATGAGAAATGACCATCCTGTTTTGATGTTACCCCAAAGTGCCTGTTACTCATTTAAGGCATTAGTGGTTGTAACAGAAATAGTAATATTTCAACAACAGTGGTGATTAGTTACAGAAGGAGCCAAGTGGCACTCATCTCCATGTCAAAAGCCCTCCCTCCAGGCCCTTCCAGGCACCCTGGCCTGTGGTGCCATGTTAATTCAGATGAGATTGGGTGTGTTCAGGGTGGTATGGCTGTAGACAGTGCCATGTTAATTCCATGTATATTCTCTGCCTGGCACCAGTCGGCAAGACCAAGCTTGTGTGACACAAGCCCTTTGAAACTCAAAGAGCTTTTCATCAGCCTGCAAGAGAGAAGAAAGTAGAAGAAAATGTACAGGAACAAGAGCAGGTGGGGGTGGTAGAATTCACCCTTTCTGCACAAGGAGATGGTACTGGCCCCCTCCCTTCACTGGAGAAGGGGATGGGGCTGGAAGGAGATGAACAAGCATCCTGGAAGTCCACACGCGTCTCTTTAAACTCTGGAGTCTCAGCCCCGCCTTGATTTGATGTCTCATGCTCATTTAAATCTCAGCCACTGGGCATGTGTGACTTGGGAAGAAGAATGAGGGGTGATTTGTTTCAATCACATAATCCTTCATCCACAGGAAATGGAGGGACCATTGGTTTCCTCTTGAGGCCTCCCAAACCAGAAGGCCAACTTTGTAGGTGTGCAGATTCACACCCCGGGCGTCTACCATACGGGGACCAACGGGGCAGACGGGAAGGAAAACATCCCAAGACCCAGCTGGGGTCACCTCCTGCTCTGTGGGAGGGACCAGCCAGGGTGCAGGCTGGGCCAGGGGAGGGAGGGGCTTTCCGTGTGGCAGGAACTGAGAACAAATGTGGGTGAAGTGGATGAGGTTTAATTTAGCAAAGGTAATGTCATAATTGTCTCCTCAGCAACCACAAGGTACAAACCCTGGGAAGGAAGACTGTCTGCATGCCCATATTTAAAGATCCATGTATTAACAATGCAAAAAGCTCTCTCCTTTTTTTTTTTTTAAATTTTCTTCTGTGCTAAGATTCTTGATCTACAAATCACTGTTCATGTTAAAAACTTTTCTGAAGCTACCCAGTTAAACACAAGATGAAAACAAAAAACAAAAACAACCAGGCTGGGCATGGTGGCTCACACCTGTAATCTCAGCACTTTGGGGAGACGGAGGCAGGCAGATCACTTGAGCCCAGGAGTTCGAGACAAGCCTGGGCGACATAGTGAAACCCTGTCTCGGCAAAAATACAAAAAATTAGACGGGCATGGTGGTGCTTACCTGTAGTCCCAGCTACTTGGGAGGCTGAGGCTGGAGAATCACTTAAGCCCAGGAGGTGGAGGTTGCAGTGAGCCAAGATCGTGTCACTGCACTCTAGTGTGGGTGACACAGTGAAACTCTGTCTCAAAAAAAAAAAAAAAAAGTAAAAGAAAACAATCAACCATATTCTGCCTTTATTTTCCCAACTTCTAATCCCCTTTCTCTTCTCCTAAGTCTTGGATCATGCCCATAACGTAGTTTCTGTACATTTGCTCCTGTGGAGAAAGATCTTAGTCAATCTACAGTCTTTATTGATCTACTAGACACTTCCATGTCTATTGCATGTCAAAGCAGAGGAGTGCCTGTGTTAAAACTAGGCAGTCCCTGTCCTCAAAGTGAAAAGAGAAAAAGTACAAATGGTAAATGCTAAGTTGAGGAAGGCACCATTTTAACCAGAAGTCTGGGACTATCTGAACTTCCTTCCCTCACCCACGGTACTTTCTCTGTGCCATTCTTAGTGACTTCCCACATTTAACCTCATTTAATGTTCTTTCTTTAAAAAAAATGAAATGCTTCATGAATTTGCATGTCATTCTCACACGGGGGTCATGTGAATCTTCTCTGTACCATTCCAATTGTTTTTAGCATAAGTGCTGCTGAAGCAAGCACTCCTTATTCTTATATTTTATATCACTAATACTAATTCCTACAATTATTGGGTATTTACCATGTGCCAGGTACTATGCTAAGCTGATTACTTACATTTTCTCTCTACTTCTTCATGTAGGCTGGTATTCCTCTCTTGTTTTTCAGATGAGGAACAGAGGCTCAGAGGCATTGACTGATGGCTTGAAATCACAGGGTGATGGTTCGGTTCATGCCTAAGACTCCATGGCACCTTGACTCCAAATCCTAGGCACTTTTTATTGCACAAATATGGCTCTGACAGGAAGCCTATGAAACAGGTATCATTCATCCTATAAGTCAATGGGGAAACGCAGGATGAAAGTTCAAGGGATTGATTGCTCAGTTTCCTCATTAGGAAATGGCAAAGCCTACTGGAACTTGGGTCTTTTGACTACAAGTTCAGTGTTCTTCTTCCTGTGACCCATGCAGTGGTCCTCGTCAATGAAAAATCAGATCAGTTCAGCTTCATTGCCTTAGTCTGTCATTACCCAAGCTCTAAACTCAGGTGCTTGGACCTTCTTAGTCCTTGGGCTAAGGAAGCTAAGTCTCATGATCCTCCAAGGCAACTACCATAAAAAACACTTTCCAGTGCATTTCAAGCACAGTTGTCCTTACCTTGGTTTGACTGCATTATTGATTCCTCAGGCTCCCTTTTAGGTTCTTTTCCTTTGAAGTCCCTCCTCTCTAGAGGTCTTTCTTATCTCTTTGGCTCATTACCCTTCTTGAAACTTCAAGCTGACTTTCTCCCTTCAGTTCTGTGCCCTGGGTCGCACATGAGAGTCCATGCTCCAGCCCAGTTGTGGTCTTCCTAGAATCTGAAAATTCCCAGCTGCCCCTTGAAGGACCCACACATCTCTGGTGGGTGGATAACCCAAGGGGCGCTCTCCTCTGCACATTCTCTGGGCCCATCCCCCCTCCTGTTGCTCCCATCTTGGGTTCCCCATCCTCCTGGAAAAGGTTTGAGGCATGATAGAGTTAACGCAATCCAACACTTGCCTGTGAAGGAGAGCTTGGCACTACTTACAAACCTCCTCCTTGCCAGGGGGGCCCTGTTCTCCATCATCTTCTGCTCCCTCTCTCCAATAAAATGACCCATTTAAACCATATTTTTCTTATTAACAAGCTTCCTACTAAATGGCTTCAGCTGTGCTTGTTGATTTATAGGGCTTAGAAAGCACCGCTGAGCCTTGGCCCTCCCTGTGGGTCCAAGGGCCTAAGTGAATCATGCTGCTCTGGTGACATTGTAAGAGGGCAGAAGCCACCCTCCAAGGGGCAGATCCAGAGGGGGCTTCTTTTTTTTTTTTTTCTTTTCAATATTTTAATTATGGAAATGGCCAAATACACAAAATTAGAGAAAACAATACAATGAAACCTCTTGAACCATCCCTTTGCCAATCTTGTGTTTCATCTGCTTCTCCCTGCTTCCAAACCACCCCACTAGCTAGATTCTTTTAAATTAAACCCAAAATATTGTATTCTTTTATTCACGACTATTTCAGTATATTTTCTTTTCTTTTTTTCTTTTTTTTTGAGATGGAGTCTCGCTCACCACAACCTCCGCCTCGCGGCTTCACGCCATTCTCCTCAGCCTCCCGAGTAGCTGGGACTACAGGCGCCTGCCACCACGCCCAGCTAATTTTTTATATTTTTAGTAGAGACAAGGTTTCACCGTGTTAGCCAGGATGGTCTCGATCTCCTGACTTCGTGATCTGCCTGCCTCGGCCTCCCAAAGTGCTGGTATTACAGGCGTGAGCCTCCAAGCCCTGGAGCCACCAAGCCCGGCTATTTCAGTATATTTTCTAAGAGATAAAGATCATCTGGTCTTTTAACATAACCACAATACCACTGTCACATCTAAAAACATTAACAATAGTTCTTTCCTTTTTAATTTTTTACTTATTTTTTATTTATTTAAATTTTTTATAGAGATGGAGTTTCATCATGTTGGCCAGGCTGGTCTCAAACTCCTGACCTCAAGTGATCCACCCGCATTGGCTTCCCAAACTGCTGGAATTACAGGCGTGAGCTACTATGCCTGGCCAGCAATAATTCTTTAACATGATATAGTATCTACTCAATGTCCAGATTTTCTTGATTGTCCCACAAATATATTTTTATATTTTATTCATTTAAATCAAGATCCAATCAGTGTTCCCAATTGCATTTGACTAATATGACTCTTATGTGTCTTTTTGTTTTAATCCATAACAGTTTCCCCTTTCTCTCTTTTTATTTCCCAGGGGCATCTTAATGTAGACAATTTCCTCAAACTTATGTATACTGTGCCATCACCGACAAAGAAATACTGAAAGCACCCTTATCAGCAGAGACCTTCCTTGTACCATGGATTCAATGATTCCCTTGGGGATGGCCCTAACCCACAGGCCTCCACCCACTGTCCCTCAGAAAGCCTTCAAAAGGCTAAATCATCTTACTCCAATGCCAGTTGCAATAATGGGATCCTAAAGTGTTGAGCAGTTACTAATCCACTCACTCCAAAAGTGACTCACATTTATTAATAAGTATTTACCACAACCCAGTAGGATTTCTTTTTTACTATCCCCATTTTATAAATGAGGAAGTAGAAGGATAGAGGAACCCGTTTTACTTATCCCAACTGGTGGATCTGGGCTTTGAAATGGAATTGTCTGATGGACACCCCACTTGCTCAATCACTGAGAGACCCTGTCTCTGCACGCAAGATCTCATTTCACGCCAAGAGGTTTGCTGAGCTTCCAGGCCCCTTTCAAGCAGGACCAGCAGAGAAGGAGGAGAAATCTTGATCAGTAGGATGTGTCTGTAGTTCTGAGGAAAGGTGAGAGCAACAGGGAGCTGGAGATCTCCTGCAAATTCCCTTTGTCCACGCTGGGCTCGTGCCCATTTCTATGCATTGCCCAAGGCAGGCAGTGAACAGGCTTCCCACCCCCTCTTTCACAAGTCCCCATGAACCATTATTACCACATGCTCTCAAGTCCACATAAATATCACATGCACATACCCTCAGATCCATAGACGCACTCTACCCAGCCACTTGGCTGACAGGCCAGCCCCCATATGGCTCCTTCCTACAAAGGCGTGCTTGCAACACGCACACCTTCCTGTACTGAGTAAACACAGACCTTGGAGGCCATGGAGGAGGACAGAGAAGCCCGTGTTTTGCCAGTGGCAGCCAGAAGGAAAGGTTACCTGACTTCAGATAGAAAGGTTGTCTGTCCGTCTGTCTGTCTGTCTGTCTCCATCCATCCATCCATCCATCCATCCATCCATCCATCCATCCATCCATCCATCTTTCATAGGTCTTCTTAAGTCCTGGAAAAGACAAAGGCTTTGATGCTCCTGGTAGACCCAGGGAGTCTGGATGGGGCTGGAGGACTTATGAGTCAGGATGGAGAGGATGGAGTGGGGTGAGGAACCCGCTGGTTAAATAGGGCTAAATCTAATTCCCCCCATCTGAAGGAGGGGAGCTCTCATCTGTGGTTCTAAGTGATAGAAAAACCCCAACTGCTAGCAAGATAATCCAATTTCCTTTCTCCCTTGTGCTGAAGGGACCGGCCCTGGCCCTCCCGCTTCAACTTCATGCTGAGTCTCAGTCTGGCTAGAACTCTTTACGCCTACAGCAGAATTCATATCAAAGCCTTAGCCCCCCAGGGTTCATTAGGAGGCATTTATTTCTGCATATTCTTGGAGGGCAGGAGGGAGGATAACTTGATTCGCAATGCAAATTGCTTGGCTGTAATTTCAACTCTCCCTCCCTTCTCACAGGGAGATTTTGCTGGTTATTAAAAATATATGATTGCCTCTAAAATAGCAGTGACAGCCGCTCTGCTGGGCAGAGCCAGGTGCTGCTGTTTGAAGGTGACTGAATGATGTGGAATGGATGCCTGGGCAAAAGCAAATGGAGCCAGTCCCCTGCTCCTGTGCCAGTATCCAGGCTCCAGATCCTAGGGCTGCTGGCCGGGGTCTGAGGCTGACCGGGGGACTTGGCCTATGTGGTCTGCAGCTCAGGTTTACCTTCTGCTGCTGTGGGGCACTCAGCAAGGGTTTCTGAGCTCTTGGCTTCCTGCTCTGTAGAGGTGGGGGTAAATAAGGAGCTGGACAGAGAGCAGCTGGTACACAGTAGGTGGGCAATTTGCTGGGCAGGCCAGGCTCTCCCCCTCCACACCCCTGCTGCCTGGCTCAAAGACACCCTTCCTCATCCCACTGCCTTCCCCAGTCTGGGCTACTGAGACCCGATCCGTCACGATAGTATTGCCTAGGTCTTCTGGTCATGATGAACGTCTCACTTGGTCTTTTCTTCTCTGTATTGCTGTGGGAACTCAGCACCCTCAGAACTATCCAGGCCTTTACCCTTCACGACCCTGTAGTCATTGGTCAATGCATAAGGGGAAGAGGGTGGGCAGGACCTACGGGATGTGAGCATTGAGCAAAGCCAAGATTTTAGGCCAGACAGGAAGGAAACTTCCTCCATGAGTCTGAGATGCTAATCTGGGATTCTCCTGGGAGGCGGATGGCGGCCCCTGCAGGCTTAGGCCAGCCAGAGCCCAGGATGCTCCAGCCGCAAGCTGCAGGGATGAAACTATGATGCCCTGACCATATAATACACACATAATCACAGAGGAGCACAGACTGCTGTGTACAACTGTGTAAACAAAAAAGGATCTGAGAGAGGTCTCAATCCATTTAGAAAATTTATTTTGCCAAGGTTAAGGACACACCATGACACAGACTCAGGAGGTCCTGACAACATGTGCCCAAGGTGGTCAGGGTACAGCTTGCTTTGATACATTTTGGGGAGACATAATACATCAGTCAATACATGTAAGGTGGGGGTTTCCAGGTCATAGTAGATTTAAACATATTCTGATTGGCAATTGGTTGAAAGAGTTATTATCAGTAGAAAGGAATGTCTGGGTTATGATAAGTGGTTATGGAGTCCTAGGTTTTATCATGCAGGTGAAGCCACCAAGTAGCAGGCTTCAGAGAGAAAAGTAAATGTTCTTATCAAATTTCAGGTCTCTGTTGACATTCATGCTGAAGGGGTCTAATGAGGCATGTCCAATCCCCACTTCTGGTCATGGCCTGAACCAGTCCTTCAGGTTAGATTTTAGAGTGCCCTAGCTGAGGAGGAACTTTATTCCAGTGGTTGTGGAGGGGAGCAGGGGGCTTCAAATTGTATTTTTGCTTTACAACTGTTAGAAGGAAGCCATATATTTTGAAGTTTTAAAATTACCTTTTAATTCAGATTTTTGAAGTATAAACAAAATGTTTGGCAGTTCTTCACAATGTCAAACGTAGAGTTACCATTCGAGCCAGCAATTCCACTTCTCCATCTGTAACCAAGATAAATGAAAACATAAGGTCCCAGAAAAACTCGTACACAAATGTTCATAGCAGCATTACTCATAATAGCCAGAAAGTGAACACAACACAAATATCCATCAAACGATAAACAGAAAAACAAAATGTGGTATAGCCACACAGTGGAATATTATTTAGCCATGAAAAGGAACGAAATACTGATCAATGCTGCAACATAGATGAATCTTGAAAATAATGTTAAGTGAAAGAAGCCAACCACAAAATCCTATATAATATAATCATATTATTTTATAACCACATTATATATCATATATGATATATACTATATGATATAGTGAAGATACATAAATATATATGATATATAACATATATCATATAATATTATCATTCTATTTATAAGAAATGTCCACAACAGGCAAAACTATAGAGACAGAAAGTAGATTAGTGGCTGCCTAGGGTCAGGGGTCAGGGAGCTGGGGAGACTAAGGAGTTACTGCTAATGGATACGTGATTCTTTTTTGGGTGATGAAAACATTCTAAAATAGAATCAATTTAGAATATTTTCATCACCCCAAAAAGAAACCATGGTTGGTTTCAAGATGGTTGTACAACTCTGTGAACATACTGAAAACCATTAAATTATATACTCTTACATGGTAAATTTTATGGTACATCAATTTGTATCTCAAAACAAAACACAAACACACAAAGGAGAGAGATGGATAACATTAGAAACCCATGCTGAACACTCATAACATTCAGTGTCTCAAAGACATTTCCTTGCTCCAGCCTGCTCAGGCTCGGCACTTGTTTCATTGGTGGGTTCCCCAGTCCTGCTCACCAGAGCCAGGGGACACTCACTGAACTGAGAGGGAAGTGGGTTTAGGACAGGCAGAGGGGACAGTGATGGGGCACAGTTGAGGGAAAATTTATACATCTCATTGTCATCCAAGAGATGGTGCAGTCTGAAAAATATAATGATGACATTCACAAAAGGTTTAAACAAATCTCTAGCTGACAGAGGCAGTCCTCACCTTTGAGGTTGATGTCATGAGCTTGTCAAATGAAATAAACGATATCTTATGCAACAGGAGATCTAAAGGAACAGTTAGACACGAATTCAAATTTTTAACAAATGTATTCATCACCAATTCCTGTAGCTCTGTCTCAGGCGCGCATGCATGCATGCATACACACGCACACGCATACCCTGGCCTGCATTCCTGGTTTAGTTTTGAAAAAAACAGGAGCCTTCTTCACAGGAGGGGTCTGGTGCCAGGCTCCCTCCAGGAGTCTGGGAAGAGAGATCACTACGCTTCTCCAATGTCCCTCCTCCACATCTACCTAATACTTTAGATCTTCAACTTTTTGCAGTTCTGGAACCTTCCATACCTCTGTGCATGCTGACCCTGGAATGCTTTTCTCCTAATTCTCTGCCCAGTAACTTGTCTTTATGGAGCCATCCCTGACCTTTCCTTTCCCCTTTCCTCCGGAGGCAATTGGTTTCTGCCTCCTACTCCAGGCTGTGGTACAATTTGAGGCTGTCCCCTGGATAGGGAATAGCACAGGCTCTACTGGATTGTGAGTCTTCAGGGGCAGGGACTGTGGCTTGCTCATGGGAACTGTAGCATAATGCGGGGAATATGGTAGGTGCTCAAGTGATCATGGGAAGGAAAAAACAAAAAGAAGATAGAGGGACAGAAGGAAAAGGGAGATCATTTGTAATTTTTATTTATTTTTTTGAGACAGAGTTTTGATCTCTCTCCCACGCTGCAGTTAAGTGGCACAATTTCAGCTCACTGCAACCTCCAACCCTGGGTTCAAGCGATTCTCCTGCCTCAGCCTCCCGAGTAGCTGGGATTATAGGCAACTGCCACAATGCCCAGCTAATTTTTGTATTTTTAGTAGAGATGAAGTTTCACCATGTTGGCCAGGCTGGTTATAAACTCCTGAGCTCAGGTGATCCGCCCCCCTCAGCCTCCCAAAGTGCTGGGATTATAGGCGTAAGCCACCACACCTGGCTTCATTTTTTATATTTAAACAAAGTTTTGGGCATGGTGGCTCATGCCTGTAATCCCAGCACTTTGAGAGGCTGAAGAAGGCAGATCACTTGGGGCCAAGAGTTCGAGACCAGCCTGGTCAACATGGCAAAACCTCGTTTCTACTAAAACTGCAAAAATTAGCCAGGCGCAGGGGTGGGTGCCTGTAATCCCAGCTGCTGGGGGGGCTGAGGCAGGAGAATCGCTTGAGCCCAGAAGGCAGAGGTTGCAGTGAGCCAAGATTGTGTCACTGTATGCCAGCCTGGGCGACAGAGTGAGACTCTCTCAAAACATCATCAACAACAACGTGATAATAATAATAATAAAATTTTTATACAATAACATTTAAAAAGAGAAAAGGAATTTGTTACAAGAGGTCTCTGAGTTTTATGTAAACTTTTTGATGTTATGTAGTTTCATTCACTAATGGAAAAGGAGAAACTCAGGCCATATTTTACATCTTAATGAAATTCAAATAGATTTAAGGATTTCAAAACTTGTTATTTTCTCTCAATTTCTTAATTGGGATAAAATGCACCTGGCATAAAATTTACCATTTAAACTACCTTTAAGTGTACCGTTCAGTGGTATTACATATATTCATAATGTGGGGTAACCATCAAAACATGGCTATCTTTCATAGTCAATATTCATTTCTCCCCTGCAGAAAGATCATTTCCCCTCCTCCAGAATGACGTTGGTCCTTTCTACTTCTGGAAAGATGGGGTTTGATTGATCTAAGGGCAGAATATGGAACTCCTTTTCCCTTTGTTCAAGTGGAGAATTCATACGCCGGATCATTCCCTTTCAGATCAGAAGGGGCTTCACCTTTTTTCCTTGGTCCAAACCCATCCCCTTCACGCCTCCCTGTGTACAAATGCATCAGGTTTGTGGACTTCAAAGGGCGTTCCACACGAATGCTGGAGGTATAGGGGTTCGGCAGGTGGGAACGGCCCCTCTTTATTAGTTAGCCTTTACCAAGCTTTTATAATCATTAACTAGTTACCCTGATGGACTAAGTCCCATAGGCACCGATGAGAACAGTCTGAACACAGAAGGATAGAAATGGAACTTCTGACTGGGTTACCCTATTCCTGTCCCCAGGCAGCTCCCTTTAGGAAGCACTTTTCAGAGCCGAGGGTCGTATGGTGCAGAGGAAAAAACATTGTACTGATTCTTGTTCTAACTCTGTCATTAGCCAGCTGTGCAGCCGTGGATACTTCCTCACCTGTTTCCTGGGGAGTCCTACGGGTGGCCTCAATCAGAGAGAGCAAATAGGTAGCATATGGGCTACCACTGATGTCCTCCTGCCACCATGGTAGACACTGCTAACCAATCATTGTCCTTTTCCTGAGCCTGGATAGAGCTCCATACTCCCAAGCACCTACAACCCATCAGACGTCCTTGCAAGCTGCTGCTTATTTACCATGCCTGGACTAGACGATCTCTTCACTATCACTTCCAGGGTTAACGTTCAACAATTTTAAGTATTACAGCTATTCATTTTGTTTTGGCAACCACCACCAAGACCTCATAAAATTGGGCTATTCTGTTTCAAGGATCTCAGAGTATTTCTCTCCTTAAAATACTTGTAAGAAACAGGAAAATAAGTCTTGCATTCCAATGTCCCAGATGTTGAGGCTGCCTGAAACAAAGGGGATGGCCTAGATATTCTGAAACAAGTTCCAAGCAAGGCTGAAAGCAAAAGACAGCACTATGACCACGTCCCAGTTCTTCCCTCAGGAGTAAGGGGCAAGAGCCAGCCCGTCTATCCAAAGGGGAATTCCCCTAGGAATTAATGTGAATTTGACATTAAAATGAGGTTCTTCTCATACCCTGCAGGTGGGAATGTAAAATGGTGCACTGTTTTGGAAAAATATCTGGCAGTTCCCTAAAATGTTAACCATGTGTATACATATGATCCAGCAGTCCCACTTAGGTATATACCCAAGAGAAATAAATCATATATCCACACAAAACCTTGTACATGAATGTTCACAGCGGGCAAAAGTAGAACCACCCAAATGTCAACTGATGAATGGATAAATAAAAATGTTATATCCTACAATGGAATATTATTCAGCCATAAAAAGGAATGGAGTACTTACAGATAGGTGCTACAACATGGATGACCCTTGAAAACATTATGCTAAATGACAGAGGCCAGACACAAGTGACAACAAATTGTAGGATTTCATTTATATAAAATGTACAGAATAGGCAAATCTATAAAGACAAAAATAGATTCATGGTGGCCTAGAAATGAATAGGATGGAGATTTGAGGGGTGATGGTTAAGGGCTATGATGTTTCCTTTTGGAATGATGACTATGTTCTAAGATTGGGTGTAATGGTGTGTGCCTGTAGTCCCAGTTACCCAGGAGGCTGAGGCTGGAAGATAGCTTGAGCCCAGGAGTTCGAGACCAGCTGGACAAGAAAGGGAGACCCTGAGGTCGGGTGCGGTGGCTCATGCCTGTAATCCTAGCACTCTGGTGGGTCGAGGCAGGTGGATCACCTGAGGTCAGGAGTTTGAGACCAGCCTGTCCAACATGGGGAACCCCATCTCTACTAAAAATACAAAAATTAGCTGGGCATGGTGACACGGGCCTGTAATCCCAGCTACTTGGGAGACTGAGGCAGGAGAGTCGCCTGAACCCAGGAGGCGGAGGTTGCAGTTAGTCCAGATCACGCCACTGCACTCCAGCCTGGACAACAAGAGTGAAACTCCGTCTCAAAAAAAAAAAAAAAAAAAAAAAAGGGAGACCCTGTCTCTCAAAAAAACTGAAAGAAAATGTTCTAAAATGGATCGTGGTGCTGGTTGCACAACTCAACCTATATGCTAAAAGCCATTGAATTGCACACTTTAAATGAATGACTTGTGTGGTATGTGAATTATACCTTAAGGCTGTTTTTAAAAAGTTGTTATTTAAAAAAATTTTTTAAATAAAATAAATAGACTCCAGTTTTGGAGAAATCTCAATGTGGCAAGTTGAAGGTAGTTGTGTGTGTGTGTGTGTGTGTCGGTGTGTGTGCTTAGTAGTGATAATAGAATAACATCTCACAAAGTGTTCTATGACTTGGTAATTAACAGTACTAAACACTGATCTGATTATTTAAGGTCTGAAAAATGTGACCCCCAGTATCTTCACCTCTACAAATACCACATCCTGTAGCCACTAATGTCTGCACTCTCCCTGTTACATGTCTTGAGAAGTGGCTTGCAATAATCTTTTTTTTTTGAGATGGAGTCTCACTTTGTTGCTCACGCTGGAATGCAGTGACATGATCTTGGCTCACTGCAACCTCTGCCTCCTGGGTTGGAGCAATTCTCCTGCATCAGCCTCCTGAGTAGCTGGGATTACAGGCGTGCACCACCAAGCCCGGCGAATTTTTCTATTTTTAGTAGAGATGGGGTTTCGCCATGTTGGCCAGGCTGGTCTTGAGCTCCTGACCTCAGGTGATCCACCCACCTCAGCCTCCCAGAGTGCTGGGATTACAGGCGTGAGCCACCACACCCAGATGGCTTGCAATAATCTTAAAGGACAAGCTCAGCCCAGGTCAATTCTGTTTCTTGGCCTTGATGATAAGAAGGAGTTCCTGAAACTGAGTAGCTGCTGGCCTTGAAAGCTCATCTGAAAATGTTTTCAGTTCTGGTGACTTCCACAGACACCTGAATGAGGCCTTTTGCAAGAATTCTTCTTTCACTTCTCACACACAGCCAATTCCTCCTTGCCTGTAGGTCTCCTAGATTTGTTCTTTCACTAGTCTCTGACCACTGAGATCGATCCCTCTTCTCTTCCCCTTGGCAGCAGGGCTACCTTTCCAATACACAAAGGGTTTCCTCTGCCTCTGTGCACCCCTTTCCATAGGCCCCTTGCCCTCTTTCTAGCTGTTCAATGCAAGCTATCTTCAGTCGTTCCAGGGCATTTGGGCCTTTTCAAAGGGAGGCTTCTATGCTGCCTCTTATCCCTTGTTTCTTAGGGAGGACACAATAACCCCTGGGTTACACACACAGGGAAACTACCTTCATAAATCCAATACGGTTTTTCTGACACCTTTGTTGCTGATGATAAAAGGGGAAAATATCTGTTTAATCCGCAGTGGGGTAGCCTACCACACGGTCATGCCTATCTCCTCCTTATAAGCCTTCCATCCCTCTCCTTTGTGTATAGGATAAAGTCAGAACATATACGACTCTCAACAAGCTTCCCTACCTAACTTACTAGGTCACATCCTGACACTTCCCCTAACACCATGTATTCTCTTGCCCCGTGGAATCATGCACCCCTGCTGTCATCTTGTCTCTTCCATCCTCCGAACCTTCATAAATGAGGATCCCCGTCTGCAATGCCCTGCTCCTATCCACTCTGTGTTTCCTTACCTGGCAAATTCAACTCACTTTTTTGGAAGGGAGTGCCCCTCTGGGAAGCCTTGTCTGGTTTCACAGGCAGGCTACTTGTGCCCATAACTCTATATGTAATTCACTGCTTGACATACACTTTGTGATTCTTTGTTGCTGTGGTTTGAATGTCCCTTCCAAAACTCATGTTGAAACTTAATCACCAATGTAGCAGTACTGAGGGGTGGGGCCTTCAAGAAGTGATTGGATCATGACAGCTTGGCTCCCATGAATGAGTTCATTCATTCATGGATTAATAGATTAATGGGTTATCATGAGAGGGAACTGGTGGCTTTATAAGAAGAGGAAGAGAGACCTGAGCTAGCATGCTCAGCCTCCCTTGCTGTGTAATACCCTGTACCACCTCTATGCTCTGCAGAGCCTTTACCAGCGAGAAGGTCCTCACCAGATGCAGCTGCTCAACCTTGGACTTCTCAGCCTCCGTAATGGTAAGAATAAATTCCTTATCTTTATAAATTACCCAGTTTCAGGTATTCTGCTATAAGCAACAGAAAATGAACTAAGATATTTGTTGACTTGCCCATCTCCTTCACTCCACGTGAGTGCCTCAAGGGCAGAGGTGATGTCATGGAGATTTATGAATTCCCAGGGCCTAGCAACATGTCTGACACACAGTGGGCCCCCAAAACATAAGTCAAATACTTAGTGTCCCTGAATTTGTGACAATAAAACATTATTTTAGTAAGATATATACACACATATATACACATATATATACATACACGTGTGTATATATATCTTATTAAAGAAAAAATTTATATTTTCTTTCGGAATGGAGGAGAGGCAACTAAGTTTGTGTATAAAGAGAACCTTCAAGAATTTGGTTTCATTCCAGTGATAGGTTTTTCTTCAAAAATCTAATCATTGTGTGGATTACAGGTCCACCCACCTAATTAGGAGAGTCTCCTCCCTAATCACTGAGGCAGAAATCCCTCCTCAGCATCACTCTCTTCATTGTTGAGGAAGATTCTCAAGTATCTCAGTCTGTAGAAGGCAGAGAAAACAATGAAAGGAACAGTCTCTCTAGGTCTAATTCTGACCAATGAAGAGAAAGTGGTTGGAGAGGTGACGGAAATCTTGTGAAAAAACCACCATATGGCGTTCGTTCACCACTCCAAACGGCAGTGTTAGTTTGGGCTATGTCGTCCACTGGTCCTAGTGGCTCACCCCAATATATGTATCGTTTTTACTTACAAATTATGTGTATGCTGCTGCACCAATCGTATACAGTTAAAATAATGCAAGCCTTTTATATACATATACACACACCTACATGTGCATATAGAGTCATCTGGCCCCAGGACCCCCACTCCGCCTCCCGTATATCCAAATCCATGCATACTCAAGCCCTCCAGTCGGCCCTGCACAACCTGTGCCTATGAAAAGTTGCCCCTTTACTCTATAGATAGGTTTTGCAACCCGTGAATAATTTTCCATCTGGTTGGTTGAAAAAAAATCCACGTGTAAGTAGACCCTTTAAGTTCAAACCTGCTGTTCAAGGGTCAACTGTATAATACATATTCTGTGCATGATTTTACATGTCCATATTTAACAAAAATCGTATTAATATGTCTATATAATAATGTTATGTAAACACAAAATGCATATATACTCTATTTTTTTTCCAGCAGCTTAAGGGATCTTACTCTGTACTACTGTGTCCGGAATCGGCGGGTTCTTGGTCTTACTGACTTCATGAATAAAGCCACGGACCCTCACAGTGAGTGTTACAGTTCTTAAAAATGGTGTGTCCAGAGTTTTTTCCTTCAGACGTGAAAGGTTGTCTGGAGCTTTTTTCCGGTGGGTTTATGATCTCGCTGTCAGGAGTGAAGCTGTAGACCTTTGCGCAAATGTTACGGCTCAAAAAAGTAACGCGGACCCCAAAACTGAGCAGCAACAAGATTTAACACAAACAGTAAAACACCAAAGTGGACTCCAGTGGGATGCCGCTGGCTAGCGTGGCAACCTGCTTTTATTCTCTTATCTGGCCCCACCCATATCCTGCTGATTGGTCCATTTTACAGAGAGCTGATTGGTCTATTTTACAGAGAGCTGATTGGTCCGTTTTGACAGAGTGCTGATTGGTGCGTTTACAATCCTTAAAGTAGACACAGCCTCACAGAGTGCTAGTTAGCTACAGAATTAGCTAGATACAGAGTACCAATTGGTATATTCACAAACTCTGAGCTAGACACAGAGTGCTGATTGGTGTATTTACAAACCCTGAGCTAGACACAGAGTACTGATTGATGCACATACAATCCTCCTAGGCACAGAGTGCTAGATGGAAAAGTTTTCCAAATCCCCACTAGGTTAGCTAGATACAGAGTGCTGATTGGTGCATTCACAAACCCTGAGCTAGACACAGAGTGCTGATTGGTGCACACACGATCATCCGGCTAGATATAAAAGTTCTCCAAGTCCCCATCCAGTTCAGGAGCCCAGCTGGCTTCACTCAGTGGGTCCTGCACTGGGGCTGCAGGCCGAGCTGCCCGCCAGTCCTGAGCCACGTGTGCACTCCTCAGCCCTTGGGCTGTCCACGGGACCGGCGCCACGGAGCAGGGGGGCGGGGCCCGTCGGGGAGGCTCAGGCCACGCAGGAGCCCACGGCAGGGGGAGGAACTCAGATATGGCGGGCTGCAGGTCTGGAGCCCTGCCCCGCGGGGAGGCAGATAAGGCCCGGGGAGAATTTGAGTGCAGCGCCAGGGGGCCAGCAGGCCAGCACTGCTGGGGGACCTGGCGCAACGTCCTCAGCTGATGGCCTGGGTGCTAAGCCCCTTACTGCCCTGGGCCGGTGGCGCTGGCTGGTCGCTCCATGTGCGGGCTACCGACCCACGCAGGTGCCTGCTAGAACTCACACTGGCCCGCAAGCGCAGCCCCAGTTCCCACCCGCGCCTCTCCCTCCACACCTCCCCGCAAGCAGAGGGAGGTGGCTCCGGTCTCAGCCAGCCCAGAGAGGGGCTCCCACAGTGCCGTGGCGGGCTGAAGGACTCCTCAAGCGCTGCCAGAGTGGGCTCGGAGGCCGAGGAGGTGCTGAGAGTGAGTGGCCTCACCACTCGGCTGTGGTGGCTGACACCTGTAATCCCAGTACTTTGGGAAGCCAAGGCAGGTGGATCACTTGAGGTTAGGAGTTCAAGACCAGCCTGGCTATCATGGCGGAACCCAGTCTCTACTAAAAATATAAAAATTAGCCTGGTGTAATGGTGTGTGCCTGTAATTCCAGCTACTTGAGAGGCTGAGGCAGGAGAATTGCTTAAACCTGGGAGCTGGAGGTTGCAGTGAGCTGAGATTGTGCCATCGCACTCCAGCTTGGGTGACAGAGCGAGACTACGTCTCAAAAAAACAAACAAACAAAAAATCAAAAACAGAACGGAGAGAAAACTAAGACTCAAAGAGTTAAAGGAATAGCCCCATGTCCCACAGCTAGTGGATGACAGTCATGCTCATTCCCCTAGCCTCAGCTTCAGGGGAGGGTGCTCAGAGCGCAGAGAGGAGACTGTAAGAAATCTGAAAGGCAGCCACAAGTTGTATAGAGCCCCAAATGTCATGTAAATCATTTAAGAACAAATAGAAACCAACTCTCATCCCCTTTTGCAAATATTAGAACGTGCAAGAATAAGCATTTTAGTGAAGCATCTCAGCTTCATGCAATTCCTGAGCCTGAAACCTTGTACGCAGTGAGCTGCAGGTTGATAGCAAACCAGTCCTCTGTGTATACACAGAATAAGTGATGGCTCCATAAAACATGGATTTCTTTAATCTACTGAGGGAGCACCACTGACAAGACACCATGAGGGCACAGCTGTGTTTACTCCAGGGTCACCTAGCATTATTTATAATAAATGCTTTGTCTTTGCACTGTGAATATGAAGTATGTTACCACAGGACCAGACACTGTTAATGGGCTTACATGGCTATGAACACACCAGCCGGTCTGAGGTTTTATAGCATCCATCACAGGACACCAGGATCCTTATTAAAGAGGGAGCTTTTACAGTGTTTTCCAGAGCACCATATTGTCTGGACCCAACCCGCAAGGAGAGTAGCGCTTCAGTGAATGATATTGCTTTGTAGGCTTTTACACGGGGTCTGGGGCTGTGAATGCGCAGGATGAAAATCATCAAATGGTATTTATGATGTGCTGTCCTGTGTTGATGTGGTGCTAGGGGCCATACAAGGAAACTTAGAACCTCTTGGCCCTTTTCCCCCAGGAGCTTCCACTCGGAAAGAGAACACCGAGGCACAAGTAAAAATTATGATAAAATTCACCATGTGCAACGTGGAGTAAAAATGTAATTAACTTTGATTTACAGTATGTAGTACAAACTTTGATCAACTCAACCCTTCTGGGCCACCAGAAGTTTTTTTTCATTTTCAGCCTTGTTTAATATCTTATCAATCTTTCTCAGGCTCTGTTTCCTATTTAGGAATCAGAGTTTACCAAATACAATCTTATCTTTGAGGACCAAGAATTTTTGTGGTGTCAGGTTGATGTCTGTGAATGCTGACTCTCTTCCTAGGGGTGTGCTGCGTGTGCTCTGCGGAAGACTGGGGATGAAATGGGCCGGCTTTGATGTCAAAACCTGGCTGTGCCACTTCACTAGCTGGGTGGCCTGGGACAAAGCACTCTGCCAGTCTAAACTTCTGAGCCTTAGTGTCCTCATCTGTAGAGTGGAACTAATTATAGTTACTTTGCTAGGTTAGGAAGAGGCTAGGACTAGAGACGGTGAGTGTAAAATCCTTCAAATAGTATCTGTTATGTAGGAAGCACTAAATTAATAATAGCTCTTCTTGTGTCATAGCAAGACAAGATGGAATAGGTATTGATCTCAGGACATGCCCATAGAAATATAGATTGCTTGTAGGGAATATCCTAGTGCCTGCCCAGATCCTCAACTCAGCGCCAACCCATCCATCCCCCAGCAGCGGTAGGTAGAAATATCAAAGGTGGGTGGCTCACAGTATCTTATTGCCTGAGCATTGCTCTGAGCCACCAGGAACCGCCTCACCCAAGGCTATTCTTTCGCTCAAACCAGATGATGTGGATACAGAGCTTCAGCCCCTTTGCCTCAGTCTGGGGCTATTTTGAAGGGCCATCCCAGTTCCAGAGTTGCCTGTAGGATTGCCTAAGGCCTCAGATGCAGTTGCATTGCAGGCCAGTGTCTCAGCCAGATCCAGCTTTTTGCACCAAAGAGAGCTCCCCAATAAACCTGTGGCCCCCAATCCTGTCAGGGTCTATTTCAAGGGAATTCAATCTAGGGTCTTGCTTAAAAGTAAACTGTTGATTTAAGTTTCTCTTGAGATTTGAATATTTCTCTCAAAAGTGATATGCCAAAAATGTGAAGTGATTGTGTCTTCTGGTTATTTAGGCTTCAGCTGATTGAATTGGATTCCTATTGTTGCAATAACATGTTATCATAAATTCAGTGGCTTAAAACAGCACAAATTTCTTATAATTCTCTAGTTCATAAATTTAAAATGGTACTCACTGGGCTAAAATCAAGATTTCGGCAGGGCTGTGCTCCATTTTGAAAGTTGTAGCAGGGAGTCTGTTTCCTGGCCCCTTCCAGCTTTTTGAGGCTGTCTGCGTTCCTTGACTGATGGCCTTCTTCCATCTTCCAAGCCAGCAACAGCAGGACCAGTTCTCCATCACATCACTCTGACTTTCTCTTCCGCCTCCCTCTTACGCTTGTAAACCAAAAATAAAATTCAAAGGCCCTGCCCACAACCATGTGAATGGACCCCCTTCTCAGCCAGGGTACCCTAAAAATCTAACCTGAAGGACTAGTTCAGACCATGAAGGGAAGTAGGAGTTGGACATGCCTCATTAGACCCCTCCAGCATTAACATCAACACAGACCTTAAGTCTGATAAGAAATTTACTTTTCTCTCTAAAGCCTGCTACTTGGAGGCTTTATCTGCATGATAAAACCTAGGTCTCCACAACCCCCATGGTAACTCAGACATTCTTTTCTACAGATAACAGCTCTTTCAACCAATTGCCAATCAGAATATGTTTAAATTTACCTGTGACCGGGAAGCGCTCCCCACCTTTGTGTTGTCCCGCCCTTCCAGATGGAGCCCATATAGATCTCACATGTATTGATTGATGTATTATGTCTCCTTAAAATGTATAAAAGCAAGCTGTACTCCGACCACCTTGGGCACACGTCATCAGGACCTCCTGAAGCTTTGTCACAGGTGCATCCTTAACCTTGGCAAAATAAACTTTCTTTTTTTTTTTTTTTTGAGACGGAGCTTTGCTCTGTCACCAGGCTGGAGTACAGTGGCACAGACTGGAGTGCAGTGGTATAATCTTGGCTCACTGCAACCTCCACCTCCCAGATTCAAGCCATTCTCCTGCCTCAGCCTCCCGAGTAGCTGGGACTACAGGCATGCGCCACCACGCCCAGCTAATTTTTGTATTTTTAGTAGAAACGGGGTTTCACCATGTTGGCCAAGATGGTCTTGATCTCTTGACCTTGTGATCCCCCTTCCTCAGCCTCCCAAACTGCTGGGATTACAGGAGTGAGCCAGCGTGCCCGGCTGGCAAAATAAACTTTCTAAATTGATTGAGGCTTGTCTCAGATACTTTTTGGTTTATACACTTTCAGGACCCTGTGATAACATTGGGCCCACCTAGATAATCCAGGATATGTTCCCTATTCTCAGGTCAGCTAATTAGTTACCTAAATTCCATTTGCAACTTTAATTCCCCCTTGCCATGTAACATAGCATGGGTATAGGTTCCTGGGATTAAGGATGTGGGCATCTTTGGTTGGGGGGCAGTGTTCTGCCTACCACACTAATCAAAGTTTTGCTATTTAACCGATAAGACAAATGGGAACCAGACCAAAGTAAGCAAAGATGGACTTACTTGGATAATTACAGCATGTATATATTTTGTCATATGGGATATTTCAGGATTGTGAACATCTGGAGAACACAGCATGATGGGGGTGGGGGGTGCTTTGGGAGGAAGTGGGAGGCAGCCTAGGCAAAACTGAAAGTGACAAGAGCTTAAACCAAAGTCATGTTACTGCAAAAAGTAGAAGAGCTGTGCTGTAAGTAAATCAGCAAGAAGGGGTTTAAGTAGGGTCTACTGTAATGACGAAGCCCAGCTACAGTGTCTTTGGGCTGGGTTAGCTACCCCGACTCATCAAGTGTTGGGGACTGAAAAAGGTTATGGAAGGGTGATCTTGTGTGTATTGATTACCAAATGGCAGGTCACATAAAAATGGACGACTTTTGTTAAAAGACCGTCTGGGCTTAGATGCAGTTGCAAGTTTTTAGCAACTGGAAGGCATTTAAGTTAAGCTCAGGATAGTTGCAAGAATGGAAGTTCCTGACTTCCTATCAAAAAAGCTGCCTATTCTGATTTGTCTCTTCAGAGCCCAAGTGCTCTCTCTAGCCCTAAGCCAGCAATGGCTTAAGGCTTCACACTGCAGAATGGAGAGGTGGGTTGAGGTGCATGTGTGTGAGCGTCTCTGTTTAGGCAGGATCCTTTTCCGCAACAAAACCTTTTACTCATGTTTACAATTCACTGAATAAAAGTTTAAAAGTCTAGGAACACACAATTCAAAAGGAATTGATGACTTCAACAATTTCTCCTGCCTTAGTAGAGCTGAGTGTCTGGGGCTTCCAGGCAAGTTACTTGTGAATATGTGTAAGGAAATTTAAGGTATGTTTTAAATAAACATACCAGAGCTTATGCATCCCACATGAGGCTCTCCTTCAAAGCAATCTCCCTGGAAGATGAATTACTTATTCCAAAGATGCTGTTAAAAACACTCTGGATCGTTTCTTTTTCGACACTGAAGTGAATGGAGTATCTTGATGAGGACAAATATTTATCCTTTAAAGGTGGATTTGATTTTTAACAGCTAAAATTCATTTAGATCAAAGTCTGGGGAATAAGGTGCATGATCAAGTTAAGTAATACCATTTTAGATTAAAAGATGAGGATGATAAAATTGAGACTCATTTTCTCATGAGGATTGTGTATGGTTCTGAAGGCCAAAGAGTCTGAACAATGGCAGTATTGATAGGGTAAGCTGGCACTTTTCAAAGAGATTTCTTTAAAAGACAACACATTTGAAAGTAGCAATTTTTGGAATCTACTTTTTTAAGTCTATTGCCTCAGAGAGGCACTGTAGAATAGTGATTAGAAGCATAGGCTCTCAAGGCAGTTCTGGAATCTAAGTTCGGCATCACTACATATAATATCAACTGTGTGACTCCAAGCAGGTCACTTAACTTGTGTAAGCTTCCTTTTCTTTTCTTTTTCTCTCCTTTTTTTTTTTTTTTTTTTTTTTTTTTTGAGATGGAATCTCACTCTGTCACCCAGGCTGGAGTGCAATGGCACTGTCACAGTTCACTGCAACCTCCACCTCCTGGGGTTCAAGCGATTCTTCTGCATCAGCCTCCTGAGTAGCTAGGACTACAAGTGCATGCCACCATGCCCAGCTAATTTTTGTATTTTTAGTAGAGATGGAGTTTCACCATGTTGGCCGGGATGGTCTTGAACTGCTGACCTTAAGTGATCCTCCCGCCTCAGCCTCCCAAAGTGCTGGGATTACAGGCGTGAGCTACTGTGCCTGGCAAGCTTAATTTTCTTCATCTGAAAGGGAGGATTATAATATTAACTACTAGCTGGGCATGGTGGCTCACGCCTGTAATCCCAACACTTTGGGAGGCTGAGGCGGGCAGATCACCTGAGGTCAGGAGTTCAAGACCAGCCTGGCCAACATGGTGAAACCCTGTCTCTACTAAAAACTACCAAAAAATTAGCCGGGTGTGGTGGTGCACGCCTGTAGTCCCAGCTACTAGGGAGGCTGAGGCATGAGAATCACTTGAACCCAAGAGGCGGAGGTCGTTGTGTGCCAAGATTGTACCACTGCACTGCAGCCTGGGTGACAGAGCAAGACTCTATCTCAAAAATATATAATAATAATAATAATAACTACTTCACAGATGGCTATGAGGAATAAATCAGGTCATATATATGAAAAGCATGAGGTTATATATGCAGAACCCCTATTTTACTACCTGACATGTACTAAGTGCCCGATAAATTTTGGCTATTGTGTTTCTTCATTGTCACATTGTGTACATACAAACACATGACTATTCATACCTAGATGGGAGTAAATCCATAATGTTGATTGTATTTGTGACATGTATGACAATACTAGTAACTATCATTTATTATACAGTTGTCATGAGTCAGACCCTTTCAAGCCTCATGATAGCCCCCTTACAGGCAGGTACTGTTGCTGGACCAGTTCTTACAGATGAGGAAGCCGAGGCTTCATGAAGTTAAGTAACCTGCGCAAAGGCATTCATACAAAGCTGTGGAGTCAGGATCTGAACCCAGGCACTCTGACACTTTTAACCCTCTCCCACACAGCAGCTTCTGAAGCCCTGTCAGTCCTCTTCACAGTGACATGAAGACATCATGAGTAGAGGTTTCAAGTATGAAACCTCAAGGGTTGGATTTGAGTTTGAAGCCCAGCTTACTCACTCACCTGTCATGTGGCCCAGGGGACTAATGAAGACATGATTCCAGGATAGCATTTAGTACAGTCCAGTCCTCAGGAAACAGGGACTGAAATTCACATGCATGAAACCTCAATCAACTGAGCGTTCCATGCTCAGAATGGTTTTGGTCCCCTACCCCCTACCCTTGAGACACATAAGCTCCCCTGGGCAATAGTAGTACAAGTGTTGTGAAAGCCTTTGGTGATAGCCGAAGTATGAAAAAGCAGCCTTAGTGATAGTGGAAAATTCTCCTGAAAGTGGGCAAAGTGTTTCCATCAGATTATGGCCAAATTCCAGCTGGGGTGGAGGAGGTGACAGACAAAACCACTTAGTGTTCCTACTCAGTCCACAAGCTGACACTCTGATCAAGCACTTTTCCTAGCACGTGTTCTTGGAGAGCAGCTTGTTATCTGGGGCTGGAAGCCGGGGCTGCCTGCCAATCCCCGGCCCGCAACAGTGCTTTCTCACAGAGTCACATCAAGTCTGAATGGTCACAGGGGAACCTAACATTGCTTGCAGTTTAGTCTCTGGCTGGTCTGGATCATTCATTCATTCATTCCTCTTTCTTCTGCATCGAGGAGACTCCACACCATGTTCCCAGGAGTGATTCCAATCTTGGGGACATGTGGCGATTCATTTTTAAAAAGAGGCTTATTTACACGACTACATCTGCTAAACACATTTTTGTCTGTTCTTTGTTGTTGCTTGGAATGACACCTGTCAAATGACCTAAATTGTGCCTTCTACCTGCCCTTTAAAAGGACAGAACAACATAAATTCAATTGCATGTTGGGTAGAAGGTGCTTTATTTTCCACCAGAGAAACTATATAATATGGAACTGACAATAGTCAAAGGTGCCTCCAATTATTTTTGCTAAAATTCTTCTCAACTGCCCAGTTTCTCACCCCATGAAAAACCAAGCACTGTCCTAGTTAAGTATCACCCACCCAAGAACTTTTACAAATGTGAACTTGGTTTCCTACTTGGTCAGCATTCATTCGCACTCCAGAAATATTATCCTTAATATTGAAATTAAAATGGATTTCCTGGTTAGTTACCTCCCTTTTCTCACCTGTAAATGAGAACCTTTAAAAATGATTTCTGAGACACCTTCCAGCGGCCAAGCTTGTGATTCTGTTTTGTGAGATAGACAAATGTGTGAGTCTCTCTGTGTCCCAAACAGCAAGCCATCATTCCAACCCAAATATTATTCATTTCATTCATTAGCTTAATAAATGCTTGGTGAATGAGCGACTGAATTAATTAACGAATGCCTACTGTGTTTCCCGCCCCAGGGAACACACGGATAAATAAGACAGTTTCTGCCTTTCAGCAGCTCAGACTGAAGAGAGAGACAGATGTATAAACAGAAGTGCTGCTCAGTTTAACTTTCTTTTCAGTGAGTTTTATTTACTTATTATTATAATAAATATTTTAATTTATTTAGTGCCTAATCTGTGTCAGGCATGCTGCTGGGTGTTATACAATGAATTTTCACACTCACTCTGCAAAATAGGCATTATTGACCTTATTTTAAAGATTAGAAATCCAAGGCCAGCAAGTGACAGACTTGATCTGGTTGGCTCCCAATCACATGTTTATGGTATGTGATTACTAAGTCATATGTGTATGATATGAGATATATGATCTTTACCGATTCCGGAAAGAAAAGCAAAATGGCACCATGATTTGATCTCAATGGAAGGCAGGAAGTGGTGGTGTTTCCAGTTCATTCGCTTAACCAACATTGATTGAACATCTTCTCAATATCCAACATACAGTAGACATTGGGGATAAAATTTAAAAAGCTATGCATTCTTCTAATCTCCTAACGCTGTCAGTTTTTAAAAAGGATAAAGAAGGCCAGGCATGGTGGCTCATGCCTGTAATCCCAGCACTTTGGGAGGCTGAGGTGGGCGAATCACCTGAGGTGGGGAGTTTGAGACCAGCCTGACCAACATGGAGAAACCTGTCTCTATTAAAAATACAAAATTAGCCTGGCGTGGTGGCAGGTGCCTGTAATCCCAGCTACTCGGGAGGCTGAGGCAGGAGAATCACTTGAACCTGGGAGGCGAAGGTTGCAGTGAGCTGAGATCACGCCATTGCACTCCAGCCTGGGCAACAAGAGTGAAATTCCATCTCAAAAAAACAAAACAAACAAACAAAAATAAAATAAAATAAAAAAGAAGAAGAAAGAAGTGTCAACTAATAATTGCAATGAAATGGGAACAATACTATCATATACATAGCAACAGAGTGCTCTGGGATCCCAGAGAAGAGAGCAACTCACCCTGGGGCTGGAGGACCTTTCAGTTGAGCGTTGAAGGATAAGAATTCACCAGGCAGAGAGGATGGAGGAGGGCATTCTAAGCAGAGGGAACAGAAAGTGCAAAAGGCTAGGGATGTGAACAGAATACCGCATTCAGGGAATAATGAGAAATTCCACATGGGTGAGTGTAGAGGAAGCGAGTGAGCCTGGAGGCTGATGGAGCCACAGCCGGAGCACTCAGTTGGGGCCATGCTGAAGAGCTGGTGCAGAATTTATCCTATGACTGATAGAGATTTTTTTAGGGGGGATAGTGACATCATCTGATTTGTTTTTTAACAAGAGAACCTTGGCTTCAGTGTGGAGCAGTGATTATCAGCCCTGGCTACACATTAGAATAACATGGGGAGCTTAAAAAAGTCCTGTGCCTATGTTGCAGACCGGAGCAATGAAACAGGAATTCCCGGGAGTGGGACCCAGGCATCAGTATTTTCAAGATGATTCCAATGTGCAGCCAAGGTTGAGAACTACTGGCATGAGGAACACTCCAGGGAAAAACTGGTGGCTGGAAGGCCAGTTAGGAGACTACACGGCAGAATACAGCTAGGACAGTGTTCTCACTTTAGTGAATGCAGATTTACCAGGCTCCACCCCACCCAGTTCCTGATTCAGTAGGTCTGAGGTGAGCCCCGAGAATTTGCATTTCTAACCGCTTCCCAGGGGATGCTGATGTTGCTGGTACAGGGACCTCACTTTGAGAACCACATAGCCTGGCACTGGTGAGAGAAGAAAATGGACTGAAAGGTATTTAGAAGGCAGGGAGAGGGGAATCAGGCAATTGGGAGGATGGTGATGCTATTAACCAAAACGAGAATGGAGAAGACCTTTTTTGCTTTGTTTTTGATGTAGGAAGAAGTTTGGACATGCAGAATTTGACATATTTGTTAGAAACATCTAGGTGAAAGCGCCTCATCAAGCAGCTGGAATTACTTTTCTAACTATTAGGAAAAAGTGAGGTGAATTCTGGGACAAATTAGGACCTTAAAGTTGCCCTAATTGAAGATAGATATGAACCTATATGTAGCTTGAGAAAATATATTACTTATATTAGAAACCTTTGGCTGTGTGTGGTGGCTCATGTCTGTAATCCCACTACTTTGGGAGGCTGAGATAGCCAGATTGCTTGAGCCCAGGAGTTAGAGACCAGCCTGGGCAACATGGTGAAACCCATCTCTACTTAAAAAAAAATTAGCTGACTGTGGTGGCGTGAGCCTGTAGTCCCAGCTATTAGGGAGGTTGAGACTGCAGTAAGCCACTATCGTGCCTCTCCACTCCAGCCTGGGTGACAGAGGAGACCCTATCTAAAAAAAAAAAAAAAAAAAAAAAAAAAAAAAAAAAAAAAAAGAAAGAGAAAGAGAACCACCACCCCCCCTTTTTTTTTCTTACGACATGTTTAATTAACAAAAGACTAATGGTGTTCTTTTAGCCACTGGGAAAGAAAAGATTGTATATAAGTGTACCGTTAACCCTTGAACAACATGGGTTTGAACTGCATAGGTCCACTTATAAAGTGGATTTTCTTCTGCCCCTTCCACCCTGAGACAGTAAGACCAACCCTTCCTCTTCCTTCTCAGCCCTTTCAACATGAAGACACAAAGTTGAAGAGCTTCATCATGATCCACTTCCATTTAATGAACAGCAAATACATTTTCTCTTCTTTATGATTTTCTTAATAACATTTTCTTTTCTCTAGCTTACTTTATTGTAAGAATACAGTATAAAATACATACATAAAATATGTGTTAATTGGTTGTTTATCTTACTGGTAAGGCTTCTGGTCAACAGTAGATGATTAGTAGATAAGTTTTCTTGAAGAGTCAAATGTTATATATGGGCCAGGTGTGGTGGCTGACGCCTGAAATCCCAGCACTTTGGGAGACCAAGGTGGGAGGCTCACTTGAGACCAGGCTCACTTCAAGACCAGCCTGGACAACATAGCAAGATTCTGTCTCTTCAAAAAATTTAAAAAATTGGCCGAGTGCAGTGGCTCACACCTGTAATCCCAACACTTTGGGAGGCCGAGGCGGGCAGATCACGAGGTCAGGAGATCGAGACCATCCTGGCTAACATGGTGAAACCCCATCTCTACTAAAAATACAAAAAATTAGCCGGGCGCGGTGGCGGGCGCCTGTAGTCCCAGCTACTCGGGAGGCTGAGGCAGCAGAATGACATGAACCTGGGAGGTGGAGCTTGCAGTGAGCCAAGATCAGGCCACTGCACTCCAGCCTGGGCAACAGAACGAGACTCTGTCTCAAAAAAATAAAAAAAATAAAAAAAACTAGCCAGGTGTAGTTGCAAGTGCCTGTAGTCCTAACTGTTTGGGAGGCTGAGGTGGGAGGATGGCTTAAGCCCAGGAGGTTAAGGCTACAATGAGCTGTGATTGTACCACTTCACTCCAGCCTGGGTGACAGAGCTAGATCCTGCCTCAAAAATAAAATAAAATAAAAAGTTACATGTGGATTTTCTACTGCACACAGGATGGGGAGCGGGGGTAGGGGGTGGGGGGTTTGGCACCGCTAATCCCTGTGTTGTTCAAGGTCATCTGTATATATCTATATGTGCCATTAAACCTTGTTAAGTCTACTTAGGTCAAAATGTTTAAACTGCTTCCACCAGCTTTTTGCATTCATCTTCATACATAAAAGAAAATAAAACTTTTGTTATATTGATAGTTGTTATGCTTTCCTCTTTTTATTTTATTTTATTTTTATTTTTTATTTTATTTTATTTTTTTTTAGACAGAGTCTCATTCTGTCACCCAGGCTGGAGGGCAGTGGCGTGATCTCCTCTCACTGCCAGCTCCGCCTCCCGGGTTCACGCCATTCTCCTGCCTCAGCCTCCCGAGTAGCTGGGACTACAGGCACCCGACACCACACCCGGCTAATTTTTTGTATTTTTAGTAGAGATGGGGTTTCACCATGTTAGCCAGGATGGTCTTGATCTCCTGACCTTGTGATCTGCCCGCCTTGGCCTCCCAAAGTGCTGGGATTACAGGTGTGAGCCACCGTGCCCAGCAGCTTTCCTCTTATTTATGTGAAGAGTCCAAGGTTCCCCCAGTGGTAAAACACAGGGGTTGGGTTTTGTGCCTGCCAAGGACACATCCACATCCAGCATTCCATGAGTTTGCCTTTGATTCTCTGTCAGTTTTGCCAGAAAGATCTCCAAGAGTCGGCAATACTGGAAAAGTTTTTTTGCCCATTTTAATTTAACTTTTTTAGAGTTCATTTCTATCAAAAACTCGTAAGGCCCTATTGTCAGAGCTATGTCTTAAAGGTATTTCCAAACTTGTTTCTTATTCTTCACTTGACAAGTGCTGTCACAGGGCTCCATCACTCCTAGAGTAACAGCTACCAATAAACAGAAAATTATTTCCAACCAGCTAACATGCTGTTTACTTTCCAGAAAAATTGCACTTTCCAATCTGACAGTTGATCAAGGGGTATCCCGCTGCTGTCAGCAGGAAGAAATGTTTAAACACAGAGATGGGAGTTTAAACATTTTCTCATTATCACAGAATAAGGGGAAAAAACACAAATAAATAAATAAGTAAAAATGGCATCCAGACTCTCTCACCCCCTGCTGGGAGCGTAATGAAGCTGGGTCATGTGACCTGAAGGAGTGGGCTTTCATCTCTGGCCCCAGTATCGTTACTCAAGTGACACCTGTCACATGACCCAACTTCGGTCTTTTATCTGCCTTCCCCAGGCACTCTTTTGGGGAACTGTCTTTTCCAGAGATGCGTGGCCCATTGCAGCCATTGTAGTGGGCGCTGTTTGTGTGATTAGCCTGGCCTTTTGTGTTTCCTGCCTCAAATCCCCTAGATCTTTCGCTAAACATTGAAACATAAAAAATTACAAAATACCTACAAAACTAAAACGAAAACCAAAAAGATCTCAAAGCAGAAAAAAATCAGTTCTATTATTTTATTCATACAAGTTTTCAGGAATTGGAATTTGTCTGTAGAGAAAAATATCTGTATTTTAAAACTCTGATCTTCATTTTTTAATCTATTCTTCAGAGTAGGAGGTTAGTGAAACCCAGGGTTCCTGCAGCTCTAACTAGCCAGGCTCACCAAATGTAACCACAGTCACAAATAGAACCAGAATCAGTTGTCGACTTTCCCTCCCAACTTCATCCCCAAACCCAAACTCACCGTTAAATCTAAGTTGGTTCCATATTGTCCTCCCGCCTTCCCTTCCAGGTTAAGCCCCATGGTTATTAGCATATTTAATTCCCCTGTTCCTTTTTTTTTTTTTTTCACTTTGCTATCACCACCACCACCTAGTTTTTATAGTGCTTACTATGTACCAGGCACTGTTTAAAATATTTTATTATTTATTATTATTGTTTTTGAGACGGAGTCTTGCTTTGTCACCCAGGCTGGAGTGCAATGGCATGATCTCGGCTCACTGCAACCTCCACTTCCTGGGTTCAAACGATTTTCGTGCCTCAGCCTCTGAGTAGCTGGGATTACAGGCATGCGCCACCACGCCTGGCTAATTTTTGTATTTTTAGTAGAGACCAGGTTTCATCATGTTGGCCAGGCTGGTCTCGAACTCCTGACCTCAGGTGATCCGCCCACCTCAACCTCCCAAAGTGCTGGCTTACAGGCATGAGCCACTGCGCCTAGCCCAATTTACTTATTAATTTTGAGACAGGGTCTTGCTCTATCACATAGGCTAGAGTCCAATGGCACCATCACAGCTCACAGCAGCCTCTGAACTCCTGGGCTCAAGTGACCCTCCCACCTCAGCCTGCCAAGCAGCTGGGATTACAGGCCTGTGCCACCATGCTCAGCTAATATTTCATTTCTTATAGAGATGAGGTCTCACTATGTTGTTCAGGCTAGTCTCAAACTCCTGGCCTCAAGTGATCCTCCCACTTTGGCTTCCCAAAGTGCTGGGATTACAGGCATGAGCCATGGTATCCAGCTTCTTTAAAATATTTTAAATGTATTAATTCGTTTAATCCTCACCACCAACTCTGAGTCAGATACTATTATTCCTATCTTACAAAGAAGGAAGTGAAAGCAGAGAAGGGAGGTAACTTGCCCCCAAATCGCACAGCTAGTAAGTGGCAGAGACAGATTTGAACAAATGCCTGATTGTGTACCCCCTGGCTCCTGATTCTGTACGCCTGCTCAGTGGTTTGATGATATGTCATCTGTGTACTTTTCTTCTCCGGTCTCAGAGGACATGCATCTCTTACCCTCTCCCAGACAAACATAGACTGTTAATCTCATTTCCTTCAATCTCTGAATCTTCACTGATTCATTTATTCCACAAGTGTTTCCTAAGCACCGACTATGTGTCATGCACAATTCTAGGTGCTTGGGGTATATCAGTAACAGAACATATCAAAATCATTGTTCCTGTGGGGCTTGATTGCTACTGTGGTAGATAGAAAACATAATAAATGTAATACATTGGTATGTCATATATGAAGAAAAGCCAAAACAGTACAGGGCAAGGGAGAAAAAGTGTGCCGGGTTGCAGGTGAAACATGGTAGAGTTCATTCATTCATTCAAAAGACGTTTACTTAGACTCTGCTATGTGCAAGAGAGTGTTCAAGGTGCTTGAGATACACCAGTGAATAAAACACATTCCTAGGCTGGAGGTGGTGGCTCACCCGAAGGCAGGTGGATCACCTGAGGTCAGCAGTTTGAGACCAGCCTGGCCAACATGATGAAACCCCATCTCTACTAAAAATACAAAAATTAGCCGGACATGGTGGCACATGCCTGTAATCCCAGCTACTTGGGAGACTGAGGCAGAATTGCTTGAACCTGGAAGGCAGAGGTTGCAGTGAGCCGAGATCATGCCATTGCACTCCAGCCTGGGTGAGAAGAGCAAGACTACATCTCAAAAAAATGTACATAAAATAAAATAAAACAGATTCCTATCCTCATGGAGCTTACATTCCAGCTGGGGGGAGATAGAAACAATAAATATTATAAATTGGTAAATCTATTATGGAGCATAACAACAAGTGATAAGATGCTTTAGAAAAATAGGGCAGGTTAAGGGGGATTGGTGTGCAGGAGGCTTCCAAATTAGTGGCCCATTAAATAGGGTGGCCAGGGTAGGCTTCACCAACTGGGGACATTTAGACAAAGGCTTGAAGTAGGCAAGATGTGTGGATATTTGGAAGAGGAATTCTAGGCAGCGGGACGAGCCAGGCAAGAACTCGAGAAGGGATCATGCCTGGTATTTTTGGATTATCCACTGATTCTTCAACTTCTTTCTTTTTTCTTCAGCTCATAAAAATGTATAATCTCTCCTATGCCAACAAAACACAAAACCTATCAGTCCTTCCATGCTGTACTGAGTCCTCCATCTTTCCTATCCTTTTATGCAAGAATTTCTGAAAGATATTCCCTGATTCTGCTTTCATACCTCTCACTGTCTCTTTAATCCATCATGCTTTTCTATGACCACCATGCCACAGAAGCTGCTCCCTTGTAGGTTACCAAGGACCGGTAGCCTCCCAAATCCACGGCCTTTCTTTGCACCTTCCTGACGGTTTTCTCTGCAGGCTACTCAATCTTGGAACGTTCTTGTTAATTTCTGTCACACAGAATGGTTCTAGTTCCTCCCCTCTCCTTGCAACACCTCCCCTTTCTACCAATTTCTAACCACTAATGCTTTGTCTCCTTTGTTGATTCTTCCATCTCCATGCTCTAAATATGAGCTTTCCCAAGGTACAATTCTTGTGCTTCCTCTCTTCAGATATGTTCTCTTGGGCAGTCACATCCTGGGGACTTCAAGGACCATCAGTGTGTAGATGACACACAGTCACAGCCATCTCCATGTCCTGTTCCCAGGCTGGCAGTTCTAATCATCTTATGCACACCAGTCCCTCAAACTCAAGATGTCTAGAAGTGAGCTCATAACTGTCTTTCTCAAAGGAAGTACCCAACTGTGAATGTTGTAACAAGCCGTCCAGGCCCCCAGATTGGAAACCTTATGCCCATTCTTCACCTCCCACTGCCCCCGCCCAACACCACACAGCCCCACGGTCAATTAGTTGCTGTGGCAGATTCTATTGGTTGTCTGCCCAACAGTCTGTGCCCACTTCTTCCTCAGTCATCTCCTCTGTGATAGGGCAGACCGATAGGTTGTCATGACTATTTAGGAATTTGCCCCTCAGGAGAGGTGGTCCTAGCTTCAGATCAGGAGGAAATCCTGAACATTCTAAAGCAGCCATCGAATTCCCCTTGCTAGCATTTCAGAAGCAGGTATGTGACAGTCTGATCAGTAAGATATAAAGAGAACTGTACTTTCTTTTTTTTTTTTTTTTTTGTTGAGATAGTCTCACTCTGTCACCCAAGCTGGAGTGCAGTGGCACGATCTTGGTTCACTGCAACCTCTGCCACCCAGGTTCAAGCAATTCTTCTGCCTCAGCCTCCTGAATAGCTGGGATTACAGGCACCTGCCAACACGGCCAGCTAATTTTTGTAGTTTTAGTAGAGATGGGGTTTCACCATCTTGGCCAGGCTGGTCTTGAACTCCTGACCCTGTGATCCACCCGCCTCAGCATCCCAAAGTGCTGGGATTACAGGTGTGAGCCACCGCTCTTGGCCTGTGCTTTCTTTTAAAGTGAAGCATACAGGAAGAGATGGTCTCTTCTTCAACTGGATGTAGACATGTCTGCATGTGATGCTGGGAATTGTGGCAGGATCTTGTGACCATGATAGGAACCAGCCTGAGGACTAAGGCAATGAAGGACACTGAAGATGCACTGAAGAAAGATAGAAAGACCCTACGTCCCTGTGATGTCATCGACCCATCAAATGAATCAATCTTGGAACCACCTACTTCTAGGCTTCTTATGTAAAATAATACCCTTGTGGGTTAAGCCACTGAATTGGGGTTTTCAATTCCTTACAACCCCAAACAACCTGTTCTTTCTTTTTTATTAGTTTTATTATTATTATTATTTTTTAGAGATGGAGTCTTGCTGTATTGCCCAGGCAGCCTCAAACTCCTAGGCTCAAGGGATCCTCCTACCTCAGTCTCCTGAGTAGCTGGAAATACAGGTTCATGTCACCTCTCCCAGCTCCTGTCCTTTCTATAACACCCTTACATTGGGGATCTTCTTATCCCTTCAATTGTCTGCCTGGCACACTCTCCCTTCAAGACAAAGCCTACATCATCTCCTCTGTGACAGGGTAGATTGATATGTTGTCATTGGATCTTATATTTATTTAAAGCTAACTCTCCATTAGACTATATGATCCTTGGGGAAACTGTTAATCTTTGTATTTCTATTGCCTGGATGTTTGTTGAATAATTAATGAGAAGGATTATTTTATATCTTAGTTCCATTTTGGTCTACTTACAAGATTTTCTTGTAATATCCAATGATATTAATAGTTCTTACAATAGAAACAATTGTGTACAAGGATGATAATAAACTTGGATGATTTCATTACTGAGCACATGAGATCTTATATCAGGTGCACATCAACCCACTTAGGGATAGAGAAGAGTTAGAAGTAGAAAACATGCAGAAAATTAGGGAGGATGGACCAAAATAAAACTGCCCTCGGAATTTATTAATGAAAAGTGTCAAAACTAAACAAAAGCTGTTCATCTTCTCTGTCAATGTAACCTTCAGGAAAAGACCTTCTGAGTTATTTGGTTCTAAGAAGTGTAACTTTTCAGAGTGATTTATTTTCTTCCAGCATCCACTGGAGGCTCTCAGAGATTTTATTTTTAAAAGGCAAAACCTTTCGAGACTAACTTCAAAGTGGTATTAAATGCACACTTAAAATATCAAGAAATGTTAGAAGACATCACTATCAACTTTCACATAAATCCTGACACTCTATGTCAGCACCGTTCAATGGAACTTTCTGCAATAATAGAAATGTTCTGTAGCTGCATCATGCAATATGGCAGCCACCAGCCTCAGAGCTATTGAACATTGACTGAGAAACTGATTTTTAAATTTAATTTAATAATTAATTCAAATGTAAATATAAATGGTCACATGTTCCTAGTAGCTCCCACGTTGGATAGTGCAGGTGTGTGTTTTATGTGTCCTGGTAGCAGTCAGGATAGACTAGTTACACTATAGTAACAAATAACCTCAAAATATTAGTGGCTTAAAACAATAAAGTTTTACTTCTCTCTTCCACCACACCTTCATCATATGTCATCCGGGAACTCTATTCTACATCTCCTCATTCTGGGATCATCTTAAACACTCCTGGTCACTGGAACCGAGGGAAAAGTAAAAAGAAATTTGAGTCAGATGTGGTGGTGCACACCTGTAGTCCTGGCTACTTGGGAGGCTGAGGTAGGAGGATTGCTTGAGCCCAGGAGTTTGAGGCTGCAGTGTGTGATGATCATAACCTGTGAATAGTTGCTGCACACCAGCCAAGGCCACATGGTGAGACCCCATCTCAAAAAACAAAACAAAAAAAAAAAAAAGGAAAGAAATTTGGAGGGTCTTATGCTGGCAATCAAATGAATGCTTGGCTCAGAAGTGACACAGATCACCTCCCCTCACAATTCATTGGCTAGAACTAACCACATGGCCATATCCAGCCATCCGAGAGCCAAGAAGTGCCACCGCATTATGGATGCCTGGAAGACAGAAATATTAGGTGAATAGCACTAGTGGCTAAGTAAGCATTACTAAAATAACTAGTGCCTCAAACTGAACAAAAATAAATTATGTTTTTAAAAGTCTGGTGTTTGTCTATACAGAAGAAACAACAAAAACATGGGATGAAAAAATATGCACAAATTCCAGGAATGTTTATTTGATAAAACTGAGAAATGAAAGATTTAAATGTTTTAGAGTCTTATACTTTTTATTAAGCTTTTGAATAGGTAAATCCATTAAAGAAGGAAGCACAAGCATAATCATATGCATAATATATATGCATATGCATAAGCATAATGTATCTTCCATTATAAAGAGGATAATTCTGTCAACTTCCACGTAATAAAATCAATTTTTAAAAAACCAAATTTGTCTATCCATTCCTGCAGCAATAGTATCTAACCATAATTCCAAGTATAGTCTGTCCACAGCTGTTCCAAACTCATTATTGGAGAATCTTGGAATTAGATGGGACACTGGAGGTCAGCTGTTCTAACCTCCAACATGGGAATCCCTCCTACAGCTCTCATATCTTCAGGGAGGCAGAGGAATCCCACTACTGTTGTGGGAACTCAGTGTACTGATGGACAGGTGAAGCTGCTCAAGAACTCTTGCTGATGCGTCAACGGTAGCATCCCTGAGCTTTCAATTGGTACTAGCATTATCTTTGGGGGACAGTGAAATTATACTATTAATTCATATTGTACTTAAAAGTGCCAATTTCCACTAAGTCACAGCCTTTTTTAAGTTGTAGCCCAAAGTGTAAGAATTTAAGTCAGATGAAATTTGATGGAAATAAGCGTTGTTTTGGCCTGCTGTTCATTGGCTTCTAGCAAGGTGTCTTTTGAATCGTGATCCAATACTAAATAGCAGCTACCTCTGCAAGAGTTATATATTCTCTAAATTTGACAGGTATCAGGAACATTGGAGAGCCAGGTCTGAGGTTTGCATCTTAAGTCTGGCATGCTACTATGAAGGAGTTATTTAACTTCACTGAGCCTCAGTCTCGCCTTTTGTGAAATGGAAGTCATAAATTAATAATAATAGTACTTACTCTAAGCAGTTGTATGAATAAGTTGTCCAAGTACTCTAATTTATTCAAGTAATTAATAAAAATATTTGACCAGAATAGGACTCAAGACAGAACGTTGTAGCACGCCACAGCTGGCCTTTCTCTGGGTTAAATAACTACCATGATTTGAGTACATATATCTGCTCCATCACCCAACCCACACTGTTTCATCTTTCAGGTACAGTTGGACAGGCTTTGTCAAATGCCTTACTAAAATCAAATACTTACTCAGGCAGGTTGATTTGGGCTACCCATGTGTCTTTTTCCTTTTCCCATCTCAGACGTTGGGGGATCGTTACTATTTTTTAATTCTCTCTTAATTAGTTCCTCCTTGTTCTTCCAAAGAATATACAGAGGTCTCTGGTTTCTAGGCTACTACATTTCCTGAGATGATCCATAGACAGAAGTGATTTGAGTTTCCCTGGCTTCTTTTAGAAGGAGTCATTGTATAAAACGGCACACATGTTAGCTAAGACAGATCTCTCATTTTACTTGAGGGGTGTGTGTGTGTGTGTGTGTGTGTGTGTGTGTGTGTGTGTGTGTGTGTGGTGGTGGTGGTACAACAGGGCTTAAATTCTATCTTTGGAACTCTGCTCCCATCTATTTATTCAATATCTCCACCATCAAACCAGTGCTTAGATTCCCCATCACTGTTGCCATCATCACAGACAATTGAGATTCAGTAGGAGGAGATAGCCTGAAATTCAATTCTAATCAGCAGCCAAATCCAAACTCCTAAAATATGGGTTGGGTGGTAGTATGCTCTGATAATCCACTTTAGTGAGTGAGGAAGTGCCCCCTATGAAATAATAATAAATAGTCCTCAGGAAGTCCTGTTGTTGACAATGTTATCCAAGAAACCGTCTTCCCTGGAGACTTTTCTAAACTTTAGACTAGTTTTCTCTTTGCCACAGAAATCCTTTTGTTGGGAGACACTGTAAGCGAACACAGGAGTGGCAGGTCTCTGTAAGCACCAGCTCTGTCTCCAGATTCTTGTCACATTATCAGTCTCTTATCTGTCTTTTTGGGAAATCAACCTTCTAGCCCAGGAATCTCTTATCAAATGGCAAATGAATGAAATTATTCAGAAGTCCTCTTCTCAGACTATCTTAGTTTATGTCTAATTTTTTAAAATCAATCACTTAAATTCTAGGCAAATGACAATAGCAATAACCTTCCATTGCGTTTTCCTCCAGTATTATGTACTGTTGCCTCGAACATCATATTTAAACTATTCCAGGTCATAGGCGAGGGCATAAAACCCCTTGTTCAGTATGGAGTTATATTTGAAACTTCTTAGTAGGCTGAAGCAAATGAAAATCAAAACTGCAGAAATACAGCCCTGGAAGTGAATGAAAAATAAACACAATCAGAATAATGAACAACAGAGTATTGATGAAGGAAAATAGTTAAACATTGCAAAGTTATTGATGGCATTATATATCTTAATAGAAAAGGTAATGATAAAGCATAAGGGAAGCAGCATCTTAACCCTGGTTATAAGAACTGAGAAAGCTTTACAAATAATCAAAATCTATCTCCAGATAGATTCTATAAACTATTATTGTAACTCACCACCGACTGCTCAAAACATGCTGAGCTTTGAAAGAGTAGGTGTAAAGCCCTTACTGTATTGCCTGGTGTGTAGTATCTATCCAGTAAATTTTAGTTCCCCTCTATTTCTCTGTTGTAGACATTAGTATACATTTCTTCCCTGCCTGAAACCAACATTTTGAAGCTCTTTCAAGAATCTTAATTTTGAGGCATTGCTGCCAGTTACGAAGTCCTAATATCCCAATTTACATTTTGACTCTCCTGAAAAGTGAATATTTTAACATAAATTCAATTCACTGGAAAAGATTTACAGGCCCCAAGTGTCCATGTGATTACTGCTTTTAGTCTCTTTAACTCTAGCACTCTAGATTTTGCTGATCCCAAGCCATTTATTAAACAGTTTAATTGCTCTAGCTTTTCCCTCTTGTGGCTCATCTCGGTTTTATCTCCTTATATTTGTACCAAGGCCTAGGGACATCGTGAGATTACTCCAGCAGAGGCGAAATCTGCCTTCTCCCTTCTTCAATTGCTGGTGCAGCCCACAAGCTTGACACGCTGCATTTAATTGATTTTCTATTGTAACCAATTTATGTCTACAGGTAACAATTCTTTGTGGAAGGTCACTGTAGATCAGAAAGGTAAGGTTATCTCCCTACCTTCCAGTTGCTTAATAAAATAAAATAACAACAATAGAAATAATAATAATGTTAATGGAGCACCACCATCTGAGTCCATTTCCATTAGTGTCTTTGATAATTTTATGAAGGGTAAGCCCTCCACTTCACAGAATGTGGCTAAAGTTCATTCTGTCCTTGTAACTAGCAGGTTTAAAATAATTATACAGTGAAAGCTCTGCTCTAGAGAATATTTTGCTTGGGAAATACCATATTATATCACCAATTGTAATTCTAAATGTGTATTGTCAAAATACAAACTTAGGTATTTCATAAAATGCCCTGAGGATCAGCTACAATTTTAAAACTTCCCTGCTCTTTGAAGACAAGACAATGATCTTGGAAGAGCCAGGAAGCAGATATCTTTAATGTGTATATGCCTTTAAATCGTGACAGCCAAAGATAGAGATCAAAAGAAAGAATGAAGAGTGAATCCAGCCATGTGAGTGATAGTGTTCGGGGGTGTGTAGGGAGATGCCAGTGGTTACCATATAGGCCCCTGGGAAGCATGGCCAAGCTGTGGTTGTCAAATGGGTGGCCAAATCATAGGATAATGCTTGTGGTTTGGGATATAGCCAGGGTCACCTAACGGGCGGGCAGGCTGGCTGGCAGGCTCTGCATGTGGGCTCTACCTTGATTCCTCTATCTTGATTCCATCTACCATCATGGAAGCCCCAGTATGGGAAGTGCTCTTGAGACATCTGCAGGGTTGTCTATACTATGGTGACTTTTGGAGTTGTCCCACCTGGCTTCCTGTGCCTGCTAGCAGTACTCATTTAAGGGGTATAGTGGCTTTGGGAAAATCATTCACAGCACCCCTTCCTACTCAAGATTACCCTGGAAGGTAATTTGTGCCACAAAAGTGACCAACCATCCTGGTTTACCCAGGACTGTGCCAATTCTAGTACTGAGCATCCTACAGCCAGGAAACCCCTTGGTCTTGGGGAAAACTTGGACAGTTGGTTACCCTTATCAGGACAAATTTTGCCCTGTCAGTTGACAGTGAGAACTCCCTAGTTAAGGGAAAACAGTTCTAATCCTTCATCCCACCTGTGTCAGCTGAAGATTTCACACTGATGAGGAAGCTTAGAAGTTCTGTCTTAGGAACTTTATCCCTGCTCCAGGAGTGGAAGAGACAGGCAATGCATGTAATTATTCTCTTTGCCCAGCCCAGGCAATGGAGGCCTGAAGAGGCAAGGCCACCTGTCCTAGAGTTGGTGAGGAAGAACTAGAAGCACAGAGGTGCTCTGAATCCCTGAGCAATGTCCTCTCCACTTGGCACCAATTGCATTTCAATTTTGTCCATAAGGAACCTCACTGTTGCAATCACTTACCTGGAAGAACCTTGGTGATCTCGCCCTTTCTTTTCATCAGCGTTTGCTAAACTGGGCTGGGTGGTGACCTTTCTGGTAGGAGGCCAAAAGGTCACACATTTCTGGCTTGAGCCTCACTCCTGAAACTGTAAACAAAGACTCCTCTGTAGGAATGAAAAGAGAGAAGCACCAATATGTTATTTCCTGGGATCTTTTGTGGTATATTTTTGTCTCTTGTAATATTTGTCACCTGAAGAAATGTCAAAGCATGAGCCAGACTTATTTACTAATAATTCATACTGACTCATAGATGACTCACTTTACTGAATCCAATAGTTGGCAAGTGCCTTCTATTTAATTCAATTTAATGCATATTTACCAAGTGAACACTTGTGCAAGGCAATATGCTATGTGTTGAAGATGATAAAAATAGGAATAAAACTGGGAGGAACACACACATACACATACAAACAAGGACCAAAAGTGAGGCACAAACAAAGGCTTATGATAACCCCTCCCTCCAGTCTATGGACAAGGAGAGCATAGACAAGGTGCCCTTTGAGACCTGAAGGATGACTATGCCCTCCATAGTAAAGGACTGCCAAGGAGGATATTCCCGGTTGAGGGATCAGCATGAGAAAAGACATGAAGGAAGAAAAGTGTTTGAGGGAACTGCAAGTCATCTTGCATGGTTAGAACAAGACAGACTGGGAGATAAAGTTGGAAAAATGGTCGGAACCAGATAGCGAAGGGAGCTAATGTCATGTCAAGGAGTCCGGACGTTAGAGGGTGATGTTAATTAGAGAGTGATAGACAATGAGCATCACGCTGAGCTAGATACGTTTTAGAAAGTTTCCAATCTTATTAGATACATTAGGCAATTTTTTTTTTTTTTTTTTTTGAGACAGAGTCTCGCTCTGTTGCCCAGGCTGGAGTGCAATGGTGCAATCTCGGCTCACTGCAACCTCCACCTCACAGGTTCAAGTGATTCTCCTGCCTCAGTCTTGCAGTAGCTGGGATTACAGGCAAGCACCACCACATCTGGCTAATTTTTGTATTTTTAATAGAGACAGGGTTTCACCATGTTGGCCAGGCTGGTCTTGAACTCCTGACCTCAGGTGATCCACCTGCCTCAGCGTCCCAAAGTGCTGAGATTATAGGGGTGAGCCACGGTGCCCAGCTGGAAATCTATATAGACTCTAAGGTGCAACTTCCAAATTGAAAACAAAAACAAAAACAAAAAAACGAACAAAAAAAACACAACCATTTGAAAATATATATACTACCTTTGATGTCCAAATCAGGTATTTGGTTAGCTCAGAATACTGGCAGTTCACATTTTCCCAAGTGCCTGTGTTTGTTAAGTGCTTGCTACTCCTGAATGCTCACTACACTAAAGCTATGGGCCAACTCCTCCAAAAGCTGACATTGCAAGGGGCTTATCTGAAAAGTGGGGAAAATAAAACTTCCTGGCAGATTGCTGTAAGCTTAAATAAGACAATATATGCAAAACACCTTGTGTTAGTTTCTGATACACAATATGGTTTTAATAAATGGTAGCCATTGTTACAAGTATTAGCGCAGATATCTGAGAAAAATAGCAAGAGGCAGCAGCCACATTGTCGCCAAAGCACATCCACAAAATTTGCTCAGGGCCCCCTTCCACTTGGGCATTGCTTTTCCCAGGTTCACAATTTGCATAAACCTGGGTTGCTCAAAATATCTCACAATTTAACAAAAAGAGAGGCTTCTGTCCTTAGTGCACCAAAAGCATAAAATGCCTTAATAGTACTGTTTGCTGGAAGCTGCTCACACCCAAAGGGAAGAAATAAACTTGCTAGGCCGGGCGCGGTGGCTCAAGCCTGTAATCCCGGCACTTTGGGAGGCCGAGAAGGGCGGATCACGAGGTCAGGAGATCGAGACCATCCTGGCTAACATGGTGAAACCCCATCTCTACTAAAAAATACAAAAAACTAGCCGGGCGAGGTGGCGGGCGCCTGTAGTCCCAGCTACTCGGGAGGCTGAGGCAGGAGAATGGCGTAAACCCGGGAGGCGGAGCTTGCAGTGAGCTAAGATCTGGCCACTGCACTCCAGCCTGGGCGACAGAGCGAGACTCCGTCTCAAAAAAAAAAAAAGAAAGAAACTTGCCAGCTCTCCCTCGCCTAGCCTAAACTCGTGCCCTTAAATGCTGTGGGTAATCTGGGGTCTAGTCTCCTTGTATTTGGAATCGCGTATTGGCTAGGCTGGAAAGGGGAGCCATCATACCATTTGTTGATATGTATAAGACTCTTTCACAAGGACATTATAATATGCAATTTTGTATTCTACTTTATTTTAGATCTTGTCATAGTATAGACAGTTAAACGGCTAAAATAAACAGTGCGTATACTTTACCGATTATTCTCAAATCAACTCAAATCCAAACCATTTGGGGAACTTCTCTCGGGGAGAAGTATCCTCTTGCCTTGGGGACAGTGGCATGAAAAGCTGGGATTTCCCTTCGCCTTCCTTGCCCCTTAAAAGCAGCAGCTCCTCAAAAGCAGGGAGAGAGAGAGAGAGAGACACTATCTGGCAGAACATGCTGGGAAGGCAACCGGTTAATCAAAAGGATTCCAATTTGGCCGTGGACTGCCAGACTCTCCTTCCCAACTCATAGAAAAAGAAAAAGGAGGAAGAAAGAAAGAAAGGGAAAGAAAAAACGAAAAAAGCTGTACACGGCTCTCCTTCAGCAATCTCACAAATGCAAAACCTTCCACTCTGGTGGCTCCTCATTAGCTTCCCAAGGCTGACAGCATAATTATCGCAGCTGCTTCACGCTTAGAATAAATAAATATGAAAGCGGGTGTTTAAAAATTTTTTGAGAAGGGAAATTCAGTCATCTAGACAGTCAGCAGGACAAGTTTATTTAAAACTTTTAGATTCTTATGTATTTAGATCATTTCAGAACGAGATAATGAGATAGTTGTCTTTTTAGTCTAATTGAGTTCCTAAGCTCATGGCTGTTGGCTGTCACCCCTTTCAAACTTTGCTTTAACTCTCCTTCCTTTAGAAATCCGATCCTGGTGTCTCCATTTACTCTTCCTGGGCTGATAACCCGACCAAGGCTCAGTGCACTGGAGTGCAGAAAGTGACTTAATGGGATTGAGGGGCTAAATAACCTTTCACAGGAAACAAGATAATCAGATCTCTTTTACTTGACCATAATGGCTAAAAGAGAAAGCACAAGCAAACAAAAAAAAAAAAAGGTTGAAAATTCAGCTATCATTTCAAAATGTCTTGTAATCTTCCGTGTCATGTGGTTTTTGCACTACTCTCCCACATCATCAATCCATCAGCTGGAGATGCTTAGTGCATTTAATTATTCAAAGTGCACACATCCTCGTGATTATGCGGTAATTTTAGCTCATGTGTATGTATAGAGGCTTCATATCTTCAAAGCCCAGAGGATCACACAGCACTTTAAATTGAAGTTGCTAACTAACACGAAGTGCACTTAAAACTCTGACTAGGGGCACAGTACACATACATTTCCGATTAAAGCAGATGATCTTTCCTTTTAAAATTAATTATGCCTATTTATTTTTTCCTTTCCCTCCTGCCCTTCATTCTCCCAGGACCAAATTTATATGAATCCTTGCATTCAATGAGTTAAAAGCATTATAAAAATAAATATTCTGTCAATCTGGGGTAAAGAAAACTAGTGTTAACCCATCGTGCAGATGGAGAAACTGAGGTTAATGACAGCCAAAACACATTATGTTGGGAAACAAAAAAGAAGAAAACTCAGGTCCTTTAACTCTCAATCCCCAGCTCAGACTGCCTGTGCCGTTTTGTTTTAACCTATTCTTTTAAACAACTAAGACAATATAACACCAGTTTAAAGAAAGCTCTGAGAAAGGAAAAGAAATGACCTACAACCCCACTAAACTAGAAGAGCATTTTTATTTTGTACACTACCTTTCAGTTTTGTTCATGTACATACTAATTTTCACAGGTCAATTGTAATATGCAATTCTGTATTCTAGTTTCTTATAGCTCATGTTATAGCATAAGAACTTTTATAATATCACACACTTCTATTAATGATCATTTAAAATGGCTACATAGTACTGTATGTTGAGTCCATACACCAACATTTGTCCAATTGGTTCTCTGGTGTTTAACAGTTACATTGCTTCTCTTTATTCAAAAAATTGTAAAACATTATAGATAACACTGCAATGAACATTTTCATTAATCTAGGTCTTAGGGTTTTTCCCCCTATTCAATTATTTCTTTGGATAATTTCCAGGAACAAAGGCATAGGGTATAAGGGTATGATCATTTTTATGGCTCCTGATATGCATGCTATAATACTTTGCAAAAGTTTCACTACCATCAGCAGGGAATCATTTTACTGTAATCTCACAAACACTGGGAGCTATTAGATTACAGGAAAAAATAACTAATTTAACGGTTATTTGTACTTTTTATCCCTAGTAAAGCAGTCGATTTATTCCATGTGTTGCTGTGCTCTTTTTGTTTCCTCTTGTATAAATTGCTATTTTATGCCTTCACCTCATTTTCCATTGGATTCCTTGATGTTTGTCTTATAAAACTGAATGAGTTTCACCTGAATGAGTTACCGGTGAAACAAAAACAATTATCACCACTGATTAAGAAATCTTGGCCGGATCAGGTGACTGATACCTGTAATCCTAGCACTTTGGGAGGCCGAGGCGGACGGATCACCTGAGGTCAGGAGTTTGAGACTAGCCTGGCCAACATGGTGAAACCCTGTCTCTACTAAAAATACAAAAGTTAGCTGGGCAAGGTGGCACAGGCAGGTAATCCCAGCTACTTGGGAGGCTGAGGCAGGAGAATCGCTTGAACCTGGGACATGGAGGTTGCAGTGAGCCAAGATCATGCCATTGCACTCCAGCCTGGGCAACAAGAGCAAAACTCCATCTCAAAAAAAAAAAAAAAAAAAAAAATCTTAAAACTCAAGGCTGATTGCATAATTATTACAAGAAAAGAAAAGAAACTAAGGTAAGATGGCATTGAGGAAGAAGTTGGTTTTGGGGCGTAAATCTCTATTCAACATAAATTGAGCCCTCTTAATTGTGAGATATTAAACACGCTACCTGGGGATGTGTGGAATCTTTCCCAGAAAAGCTTTAAAATAAACACAGTACATGAGAGAGTGGGAGGAGCACAGAACTGGGCATCAAGATCTTGATTCTAATCTTGGTTTTGCAGCTAAGTTCCTATGGGATCTTCAGCAAGAACAACAAATGGTAAGAAAGGAGTAGCTTTTAGGAGTCGGATTTGAAGTAAAATCTTGGCTCTACAACTTTCTAACTGTGTGACTTCAAGCAATTACCCTACCTCACTTCCAGCTGTCTAATCTGTAATATGAGGATAACAATTCCAGCCTCACCAATTAGTACACAGCTTGATAATTTATATAAAGCATATAGATGTCCAATAAAAGGCAGGTACGATTGTTCTTCCCTGGGCATCAGTGATTCATCTATATAATGAAGGTATGGAATAAGTAGTCTTTATAAATAACTCTTTTCTGAATTATTTATCTTTACTTGGAGACTCAGCCATGAACGTAACACATTTAACCAACTTAAGGGCTTGGTAGGGCTGAGGGAGTCGGTTTGCCCAGACTTCTCCCAGCAACACAATGCTATGCAACCCCATAAACCATGTCTCAACCCAGTATCTCCTTTAATGTATTGAAATGGATTGGGAACAACTTTGTGCATAGAAGGTGAGGAAGTGTGTTATGGAGGACATCTCCAAATGTGCTTCTTAAGGGCTGATTGATGGAGGATTCAAAAGGTGGACAGATGGGTCTGAGTTATGTTACAAATTCCTAGAAGTAGCATAGAGTCAAGAGAATGACTGAGACTCTTCCTTCCCTCTTTTCCAAAATCCCCAGTCCCTGAAACCTGGCCTCATAGAATGACAAAATATTCTGGTTCAACTTTGAATAGAATAGACAATAAAACCAATAAACAGAATAGGTTTGAAATTATGTGGAAGCATTTAGAGTGAAACTAAGCTTGATTAGTACATGTTAAAGAATGTTTAAATTGTTGCAAAAAGGCATACAATGGTAAGAAAAACTACAATGGTATATGAGTTAAGACTGAGCCACTATTATTAAAAATAAGACAACTTCGGAATGATCTTAGATGGTATTGAGAGGAACATGACATTCCTTTCCCCATATGCCCTTCCTCCCCAATCATCCAGACCCATCATCTTTCAAGGCCCACTCACAAAATCATCCTGGATCCCCACAGCTAGAGTTAATCTCACCTCCTTCGAACACTTAGAGCACTTTATTTGTTTACTTGATCTGCAGCTGTTTATATACTTGTCTTATTTCCTAAAGGACTGTAAGCTCTTTGAGGACAGGGTCCATGACGAATTCATTTTTGTATCCTTTAATATCGCACCTCATAGACACTCAGTAAACCTCCAATGAATGAATGGAACATGATTCTCCCACCATGCAAGAAATTTGAGTCTAAGCTGCCTCCATATTCTCAGACATAAGCAAAAGAATTGGAACAGATTCAGAAGAGAACAATAAAACAAAATGACTAAAAAGTGGGAGAAACAGAATTTGCATTCAGAAACAAAAGTTCAAGGAATTCAGCCTAAAGTGGCCTTTGGGAAGTGATATCATAGGGACCTTCGAATATATTAAGGAGACAACACTCAAAGAAGAGGCCTGAAGTTCTTTCATTGAACCAAAACAAAATGCAACTCAGATTTTAACAGGGCAATGGGACACGCTGAAGAACTTTCAGAGTATAGATATCAGGGTGGTGTGATCAAAGGTAGAGGTAGATGCCATGCTTTCTTCCATCCGTATGTGTACATAAGTATACGCTAACAATGGGGCCTGTGGTACAGCATTTTTGCAAAATTACTTGTGAAACAATTGCAAGCTTTTAAGATTTTTTCCCCCTAAGATGCTAAAACCCGTTTTAAAGGAGAAGGGGATTTAGTTCAGGAAGGAATGGGAGACTCAAGTATGAGACTTGGCTAACAAGCAAAATGGGACCAACCCAGAGAGAGAGAGAGAGAAAGAGAGACAGCCTTTGATGTCCTGACGATCAAGGACCATGGCTTAAGGACCAGACTCTTAAATCACGTGTCATTTACTGCCTCAGATAAAAAATACTTTTCTGGATCAGTGTCTGTAGTTCAAAATGGCTAGGTTCCAAAATCAGTCTTAACTTTCCAAGGGTAACATTTGGAAGGTTTCCTGCAAGAACAGAGCGGAGCCAGTTCTGAGAAGGGGCAGCTTAATGATTTTCTACTACCCCCACCCCCAAATCATTAAACAGTGTTCCTTTCCCAGAGCCCAAGTTCATGCTGAGGGCAAAGGGAATTAAATGAAGAAGCTGAACCTGCAGCTAAGATTAGAGAGTTGCCAAGGGCCTAATTTTAGGTCCTAGCTGCTCCAGCTGACGTCCTGCCCTGCTGGCTCAGCCACGAGGACCACAAGTGTGGCCATAAGCCGATGTCTGAGTGGGAAGAGAGACTCCCTGGCCATCTGCAAAAGCAATTAGCTTGCCGTTGGCTGTGTTTTGAGAGGGACTACCAATAATTTCTCCTTCAACAAGTGTTTCTTCAGGTGTTCACGAGTCAATGAGGGAAAATGTCAGAACTTGGCAGAAGTTCCCACACGCTTGCCATTCTAATATTCACACTTCTCCACTTCAGGTGCTGTCCAAAAGGAAACTAATCCTGGAATTCCTGGTTTTCCTGGCAAATAACCCCCTGATAAATGCCCTTTGACTCTAAGCATACTGCCACAACCTAGGGAAAGGGTTGTTTGGGACTTCTCAGCGTCATGAAAATAGAGATGGACTGGAACAATTCTTTCATTTGGTGCGGAATTTCTATGCCGCTCCTGCACTGGGATTTAGGCTGTCCTTCCACTTTCCACGTATTTCCCAGTCCCAGGCTTTATGCTTTAATCGTCTTCTTTAGAGGGCAGACAATAAGAGCTGGCATCTTCCAGATCAAAGGGGAAACAGAATGTATTTTAAAGTGACAACTCTGTTATCCTGCAACCAGAAGAAAACCAGAATAATAAAATGATATAAATATAAGCCCTTAAATAATTGTATACTAAAATGCCACCAGAGAGCAAAATTTCTTGCATAATTATGGCAGAGAAACTCTTCTTACAAATCACTCACAAGAGCATGCCGATTTTTGCACAATTCTCATGCCTGGGGCAGCCCTCCTCAGGGATGGAGTTTCTATGTCCCTGCAGGTTGGGAACTGTGATTACCCACTGGTACACTCTGTCTGCAAAGGAGGCTGTTAATAAAGGCTCATTGCCAGGGGCAATGAAAAAGCAGGCTGGCACTGCCAGGCCAAGGACCGCATCTCTTAGTAGATTATGTGCTGGTGGTGAGGGCCACTGTCACGAAGGTGCACAAACCAGCCCTGGCTGCTTCTGTCTCTTCCTCTATTTTTCTTTCCTGGTAGCTTTGCTTTTTCTATCTACTTGTCCATCTGTCTGTATACATATTTCTACATGCCCACCACCCTGCCACACGCATACACAAGCACACACATATGCTCGTGCACATGAGTGCACAAGCACACACACACAGAGGCACACACACCCAATCTTGCCCCCGCCTTCCCCTGTCTCTTGGCACCGGCCCTTTCATCTTCTCCCTCGGGGATTCGAGATGTCGCTGCAGGAAATGCTTGTCCGCCGAGGCAGCAGCAGCAGAGCCCTGTGGCTTTGACAAACCTCATTTAATTGGGAGGAAGCCAGGAGAATTTGAAAGAACTGAAACATCCACGAAACTCCTTTTATCAGGCATAATTTAAACTCTGCATGGAAAAACCCCTATATGTATAAAGAAAAGTCAACTTCCCTCCTGCTGTGAGCACTCCTGGTCTCCCCCACTAGCGCAGGCAGCCTCCTGCAAGATTCCATCTTTTCATTTTTCTAAAAGTGTCAAAGTAGATTTGGGCTCTGTGACTGGGTGAACAGGGAAGGAATACAGATTGTTCTCTCTCTCTGTCTCTCATACATACACACACACCCGCACGCACACACATATACACACATACACACACAACCCTAGACATCCATGCACCAGGGCCCCTCTGTTGGTGGCTTTGCTTTTGGGTCAGCCAGGAAAAATCAAAACCCACGTTTCTAACAACACATCAGTTTGGACAGTGAGTGTTTCTTCCTAATCAACCTGCGTCAGGCAAAAGCTGGAGCCTAGAAAACTTTGAAGATCCCCAGCAATTCTCAGCATGTGGAATAACAGATCCTAAAGGAGGGCCAACGGGGCAAGTTTCTTTAAGTGGAGAGAAGGGAGAGTGTGTGTGTGTGTGTGTGTGTGTGCATGTACATCCAAGCGTGTACACTTGCATGAAGTAGTAGAGTTATAAGTCCCAAGCCTGAGAGGAGAAAGCTGAAAAGGAACAATCTAGAAGCTTGGACTGGGAAGAGGGGATTGGGATGGGAGTGGCCAGGGAGGAATGGGGCCAAAGTGGGGGCAGAGGTACCAGGAAGGGAGTGAGAATTGTGGATCTGCCTGCAATGTCTTTTGTTCCACCCATATGCTAACCCCTGCCTCTCTCCTCCTTCCAAATTCCACTTCAGATTCACCTCCAGTCTAATCCATCTCATTTGAATTATTCTCGTTCCTCCAAAGAATTGCCTTCAACACACACATAGTCTCTGCACATCTGCAGTTGATTATGCACAGATTTTTAGCTGTTTAGATATGATTTGTGCTGATATGTGTGCGAGGGTGCCCCATTTCCTCTTCCTCGCCCTCTTTTCCTCCCACTTCGTAAGATCCTGGAGGCCAAGGACAAGTCTCTTGTTTTCCTCCACTTTTTATAGCACTTAATATGTTCTTGACACTTAATGGCAATTTAATAAATACTAATGACTGACTCTTTCTACAGGGTTAAGTAAGACATTAACCTCAGTTGTATGATTATGGTTATTTTTGGAGATCCTAAATGACTCACTTTAGTCATAAAATAGAATGCCTCAACAAGTCCCAAACTAAGCGCTTTGGACTGCTGCAGGATGATGTCCTAGACACAGAGGAGCTGCGTCTGCAAACTCTGGCAAGGCGGACCAGGCTGTTTCCACACCTCTTGGGCAGTAGCTCCTCACCCTGTCCCCATCCTTATCTCACGGCACCCCATCACCACTCCCCCACATCCCTTCCAGTGTCCTCATCCCAGTCCCAGCCCTTAGGCCCTCCCTCCTAAGCTTTCTTTTCTCTGGCTTAGGACTTCTAAAACCAACCCTGGCTGCTTCTCTCTCTTCTTCTGTTTTACTTTCGTGGTAGCTTTGCTTTTCCTGTCTACTTGTCCCTTGTTCCTAAAACTATTTTTAGCTGAATGGTGGATTTTTTCAAAGAAACCTCACCTAAGGATAGTCCCCCATGACCACTGCCCACATCCTCCTGTAGCTCTTCCTGGCCACAGTCCGAGAAACATGACGGGAGTTCCAACCACATGATCCCTCAGCAGATTTCAGATTTGGAAGATGACTTCAGGCCCAGGCAGCAAAGGCTGATTCCAGGGTAACTTGTGTTTACAGGAGGTGGGCAGCCTGGGAGGAGGCCTTCCTTCCCCCAGCACCCCACCCCGGCACTGCCTTCTGCAGCTTGCTGTTACCAATCAAGAAAGGCCCAGCTCCCTCTCAGGACATATCCGCTTCACCTATCATCTTACTCTCTGCAGAAAGGGAGAAGAGTCTTGTTAGAAACACTGGTGTGGCTTCCTGGCAGATGGTAGCTAAGCCAAACAACTCAGAGACAACGTCCATCTCATCCAATTTCTGAGTGTAAATGTGTACCTGTGAAATGTCTGCACCATTACAAAGAGGTCCTTGTAACCTCTCCCCACCAGTGCTTCAGAGTTTGAGAGAAGCTCATGCAAAACTCAGACAAGATTGGGTCCTATCTTGCTTCTCCCAGGCAAATGGATCTCTAACTTCACTCCTGGGGCTAAATGCTATGGTGCTTCGGTGCTGAGGCAAACTACTTAAGACACCAAGACTTACACACACGCAGTCACGCGCACACACACTCACGCATGCACACAGGCACACACTTCCTCGCTCACCATCGGGAAGCTGGTACAGCTGAGATGGCAGGGCGCTGAAATAATCGTGACCGAGTGCTTCCTGGGCGGAGACGCGGTCTCTGGGAAAGCCTTTCAGCATCTGGGAGGCCAGGTCTTCAGCTTCAGGAACCCTGCCCAGCCTGGAAAAGTGGGGGAGAAAAATAGAGTTTCTCCAGCAGCCTCCCTTCTGAAAAACAACGGGAGAAAAACAAAAAGTAAAGAAAAGGAGATTGCTAGACTTAGATTTTAAGTAGAATTTTCCTGGAATTGCTAAAATTGATGGCAAGTGGAAAAGTAACCCCCATACTAAACTCTGACTGACTGTCCTGTTACTAAGTTGAAGGGGAAAAATCTCCTCATTCTATCACTCGGCTCCCTTGCCCTCCACCGTGTGTCTGGGCACCATGCACACATAAAAGACACAGAAATATATTATAAACAGAAATATATAATAATATATAATATATTATATATAATATAATATATAATATTACAAACAGAAATATATAATCAAGGATTCTTTTTGGAGGAACACTGCAGCACAACCAAGTAGAAAGGCCTGATTCAAAATATGATCGCACTCTGAGAGGCCGAGGCAGGCAGATCACTTGAGGCCAGCAGTTTGAGACCAGACTGGCCAACATGGTGAAACCCTGTCTCTACTGAAAATATAAAAATTAGCTGGGTGTGGTGGCATGCACCTGTAATCCCAGCTACTCAGGAGGCTGAGGCATGAGAATCGCTTGAGCCTGGGAGGTAGAGGCTGCAGGGAGCTAATATTGCACCACAGCACTCCAGCCTGGGTGACGGAACAAGACTCTGTCTCAAACAAACAAACAAACAAACAAAAAACATGTTTGAGGCTCTGGACTCCAAGGGTGGCAAGCACAGAAATCTGGAGGGGGAAAAGCACAGAATTCTAAAGAGGTGATTCTGGAGGGTGAAGTTTGGGTAGAAAATACACTTGTTTGCAGCATTTCTGAAGTTCAGCCAGGCTTATTAGCTAGAAAACTCTCTTGGTTCCCCTGAGATGGAGCAGAGGAAGAGAAATAATTAAGTACTTAAATCACAGTAAGGATAAATCCTCAAGTTGACCTTATGTTGAAATATATATCTGGAGATGAGCAAATTCATTTATTGAGCAACTACTCTGTGCTAGTAAGTGGTTGGCTTGGGAGACACAGGACAAGACTGTCTTCTGGCAGCTCAGATAGAGGAGTCAGATGTTCATCAAATTATCACACAGATGTCTAAGTACAACTGTGAAGAAAAGAATCCTATGGTCTGACTGTTTGTATCTCTCCAAAATTCAAATTTATGTTGAAACCTAATTACCAAAGTGATAGTATTAGAAAGTGGGAACTTTGGGAGGTAATTGGGTTATAAAGGAGGCTTGAGAGAGCCCTTTTGCCCTTTCTGCCCTGTGCAGACACAGTGAGAAGGTGCCATCTGTGAAGCAGAGAGCTCTTGCCCAACACCTAAGCTGCTGGCACCTTGGTCTTGGTTTTCCCAGGCTTCAGAGCTGTGAGACATACATTTCTATTAATTGGCAATTACCCAGTTAAGGTTAGTTATAGCAGCTCAGGTATAACATTTTGGTTCTCCTGAGATGGAGCAGAGGCAGAGAGATAATTAAGTACCTGAACCACAGTAAGGACAAATCCTCAAGTTGATCTTTTTTTAAGGGTTAAGATAGCCTCAATACCTGACCTAGAATGGGAAGAGGTGGTCAGGAAAGGATTTCTTGAGGAAGTGGCATTTGAGCTGAGAGTTGAAGAAAGGAGGGCAGGCAAGAGGCAGGCCTTGCTGACAGGGATCTGTGGTACCCACACAGACCCTAGAGTGGGAGGGAGAAGCCAGAGTTTAAAGAAGGGAATCAGGCCACTTGGCTGGCCCAGGACAAAAATGGGGAGAGAGGCCTGACATGAAGCTGGGGAGGGTGGCTTGTGGGTCTTCATGTTTCCTATTTACTTACAATGCGTGAAAGTCTTTGCTAATCTAATGCCAATCATTTACGTACACCCAACTCCACAACACACACACAGGTTTATAACTGGAAAGGCACAAGAGGGAAAACTGCACATCCCAGAGGGCAGCTGTTCAGGGGACTGATGTCTGACATTCAGAATTAAGTTGTGTGGCCCCGAAACACCACAGCAAATCCCCAGTTAAGCAGATATAGATGGGCTTGCTTAATTTTAAATACACCTACCGACTTAAAGCAAGAAAGATCAGATATTCTTTCCCTTCCAGGTGCTACAATGCAGAGATGCCTGAAGTCCTGGCCCAGAATTGTAATTTACCTAATTTTTGCATAAGATTTGCATAACAAATTTGGGCTATTTGATTCCCAAGACATGAAACTGTTTCTGCAAACAGATAACCACCTTCAAACTCAGGAGTAATTACTTCATAGACAAGATAGAGAAGAAATTTGCAAATTTCCAAATCCTTGCAAATTTCCAGGCCAGTTAGGAGAAAAAGGAATCGGGTAGAAGTCTACTCATTTGCTGTGGCCTGAAGAAGGTCTGACAGATATATTCCTCATCCAGTCATCCAGGGCATCCTGTCCAGCAGAGGTTTTTTTTTTTTTTTTTTCTTTTGAACATAAACTCAAGATTTTATTGTCTTCACAATAAAAGATGACACTTAGAACTGGATCACTTGGCCCTCTCTCTTCTTATCCCCGCCCAGTTCAAAATGCTTGCATCTTTTAATAGCCAGCATTCTCTTAGATCTGCAGTTGGGTTCAACACACTCAAGCCTTAGCACAATCTTCTTTGTAGTTTTAGTCTTTTTCCGGAAAATCGGCTTACTTTGCCCACCATAGCCACTCTGCTTCCTGTCATACTGCCACTTTCCCTGGGCATACAGAGAATCCTTGCCCTTCTTGTACTGTGTCACTTTGTGCTTGCCACACTTCTTACAGAAAGGATTGGTGCTTGCCACACTTCTTACAGAAAGTCCAGCGGGTTTTAGGGACATTAACCATGCTTGCGTGAGCGCTATTGGCACAGAAAGCAGGCAGAGCTTTTTTAGGGCCCATGAAATGGAGGTTTGGAAGAAGAATGTTAGTACAAATCACTAGAGCCTAGGATCCATCTGGAAGGAGACTCAGGGGTAATCTCATGAACAAATTTTAGCTGGTCCACCCACACTACTGGGTGGTGTGGTGAAGTTTGTGCCAAAATTGGGCCCTGAATCCAGTTTCTGCAGGCTTCACGCTTTCTGGTTAAATACTAACTTCTGGACATGGGGAGAGCAGGTAGGTGGTGAGAAGCAATGCATCTATCAGCTTCCACCTCCACAGTCCCACCCCAATCAGCGATTTGTTCTCTCGCATACTCCCCCAACATTAACCCATAACAGGTGGCTCCTGAACTGCCCTGTAGTGGGGGCTGAGGGGCTACAGTCTGATTGGACAGGGAAGGCTGGGAGACCGGTTTTAAACTTGTGTTAGCATGGCAGACATATTGTTTTTACTTAGACTGTGTTTATGTAGTGTCTGGGGAAGCCAAGAAAGGCTAATGGAGCTTACAGGGGTATTAGGGGCACCCCTTTTCTTATAAGAACAGGGTATTTGGCCAAGTGCTGTGCCTCATGTCTGTTATCCCAACACTTTGGGAGGCTGAGGTGGGAGGATCGCTTGAGCCCAGGAATTTGAGACCAGCCTGGGCAACATGGTGAAAACCCATCTCTACCAAAAAGTACAAAAATTAGCCAGGTGTGGTAGCATGCACCTGTAGTCCCAGCTACTCCGGGGGCTGAGGCGGGAGAATCACCTGAGCCCAGGAGGTCGAGGCTGCAGTGAGCCATGATTGTGCCTCTGCACTCTAGCCTGGGTGACAGAACTAGACACTGCCTCAAAAAAACAAAATAAGAACAGGTTTTTGTTTTTGTTTTTTTAAACCAGGTGAATGAATAAAAGAAGAGTAGGTACTAATCAGTGACACAAGGACCTCTTTTTTAGGATTTTCCATTTCAACCAAGAGAACCTACCCTCACCCTCCCCACAGGGTTGTTTCAGGGCTTCTGGTAGTTTCTGGACTTGTTCCAGTCTCACAGCCTCTGAACTATGACTGCTGCACATTGCTTCTCCTTCTCCTTCGCCGGCAGAGGTGGTCACCAGGGCAAAGTGGGCAGGTGAAGGCTCTTCCTCCTAGGAGCCAAGTGTGTGTCGGTCTCCCCTGTACAAGCCGACTCCACCCCACATGAACGCAAACCTTCACTGGCAGCACTAGTAGCAGGACCATTGGCAAGCGCCTCAGTGATTGCCGCCTTGCTATTGCACATTGAGCTCTTTTTGCAAGGCTGAGAAAAGAGTCCTGGGGGAACAAATGTTGCTTTTTGGGCGCAAATGATTTACTGACATCTTCCGTGTTTGTATCATTATGCTTTTTCCTGTCACCTATGGCCTTGCTTGCTACCAATTGCCATTACTCTCATAGTTGTACACATGGCTACCACCTCTAACTTCCACTGGAACAATTAGCCACTGGTTACAACCCCTACTTTAAAAATAAACATTGGCATACAAAAAAGGAACATCACAAATGTAAATTTGCCTACCAGCACCTTTCCGTATAAGCTAAATGTGAATTCCTACTCTTAGGTTTGTGATGTTAACTACCAAACATGCCAGGAGTATCTTGCAGAGGTAGGAAAACCCACCCATCCAATTAATGAGAATCTGTTATTAAAGATAAAGAATCCTATGATAAATCACTCCTTCTAGTAACATTTCAAGAAGTGAGAATGTTCCAATGCCAAAATAATTCATACTTATTGCAGAGTACTTATTGAGAAGGAAAATTATGACTAGCCCTTCACTCTGAGATAATCCTCTTTACTCAAAGATAATCACCATTGCTTGAGGTCTTTGTTTTCTTCAGTCCTTTGCTTTTAGACAGGTATAGTTTTTGTTTCACAAAAAAATGGGATCATACTATACATGCTCTTATAACCTACTTTTTCCATTTAACTACCTTGATCATCTTGCCATAACTTTGAATCACTTTCTAGGACATAATTTTACTGGCTGTTATCATTCGATTATGTAGGCATACCATAATTTACAGAGCTAGACTCCTATCTGAGTTGTTTCCTTTATTGTTGGGATGGAGGTAGTACTATTAAAATCATGCTGTAACAAATATTCTCAAAGAGAAATCTTTGTGGGTTTGTGTAATATTTCCTTAGGATAAATTCTTAGAATTGATGTTCCTTGGTTGAAGGATATATACAACACGTTAAAGTATTTGATTCATACTATCAGCTAGAAGAGCTGTAGATTCATACTATCAGCTAGAAGAGCTGTACCAGTTTCCATTTCTGCCAGCAGCCTAAGAGAGTGCTCATCCCTGTGGGCAAGGATAATAAATTCATTCCAACCCACCTGAATTGCCACAGGCCCCATTGCTTATAAAAGTCATAAAAATAATTAAAATTGTATATCAATCCTAAAAGATGTGCTGGGGGCCAGGACAGCTACATGTAATCTTACAAGTCTAGAATAGAAACACAAACAATAAAAAAAATTAAAATTGAGTTTTGTGACTGTGTAAAACACCATCTACTAACCCATCACTCCATAATTCTAAAATCTGGTTGTTCTCAGGGGTCTGGGACAGCAGTTTTGATTTCCTAGCACAGCCTGGCTCTGAGTATAAAAGTCTCCCACTCACAGCACTGCCACTGACCTCCGAGGTGCAGGACAGGCTGGTCAGTATGAGCTCAAGTGGGTTCTTTGGTTTTCCTAGACCTACAGGAAGAGGAACAGGGCAGGGAGAGAGTAGGCACTTTTTAAATGTTCTCAGTTTGGGATGTAGTAGATGCCCACAGTAAGAAATATATCCAATACTAGGAAGAAACATTGCAGAAGCTGTCCTACAATTTACCAATCAATCTAAAAAGTGAGTGCGTACCTACTAGGCCCACATTAATGAGATCACCATCAAACCTCAAGCAAGCCCTGGGGATCCATCTGCAGGCCTGTGAATGGTTCCACCACACCTCTGTAGGGATTGTGTAGAAAAGCCAGTGGCACTTCGGCTGCTTGTTACTCGCCACATCTGCAACCTGATTCAATGGCCAAATCCACAGAGACCCGGGTACCAGATGAACCCTGGCTCTACCACTTACTTAGTTGGACTAACTTGGCCAAGTTACTTAACTTCTCTCAGCCTCAGTTTCCTCCTCTTTGACCTGGGAATGACATCCATAAGGATTAAATGTAATAATATATGTAGCACCCTGCTAGGTACATAGTCTATATCCCATCTAATATTAACCCTTTCACAGAGTCCTTCCCAGAGCCAAGAATTTTCCCATGTGATAATCTAGGCTAACGCTGCCAATGGAATTTTCCATGATGATGCAGATATTCTATTTTTGCTCTGTCCAATATCATAGTCACTACTCCAATGTGGCTACTGAGTCCTTGGAATGCAGCTAGTGCAACATAACTGAATTTTAAATTTAAGTAAATTAAAAGTTAAACAGTCACATGTGGCTAGTGGCTACTGTATTAGACAACATACCTCTAAACACCTCTAAACATTACTTCCCTTTTTTTTTTTTTTTTTTTTGTGACGGAGTCTCACTCTGTCTCCCAGGCTGGAGTGCAGTGGCACGATCTCGGCTCACTGCAACCTCTGCCTCCCGGGTTCAAGCGATTCTCATGCCTCAACCTCCTGAGTAGCTGGGACTATAGGCACATGCCACCATGCTCGGCTAAGTTTTTGTATTTTTAGTAGAGATGGGGTTTCGCCATGTTGGCTAGGCTGGTCTTGAACTCCTGACCTCAGGTGATCTGCCCACCTTGTCCTTCCAAAATGCTAGGATTAACAGGTGTGAGCCACCGGGTCCAGCCTGGACATTACTTCCTGCATTAAAGATCTGAGCAGAGAAGCCAGAAGTCTGAGAAAAGGTGAATACATACTGCCAGGGGACAAGGGAAGGGGCAGAGGCCATGGGTGCTGTATTGTCAGAAAAGCCAGAGAGTTATTCAGAGAATTCAAGCCTTGCTCAGCCCTAGAAAGAAAGGCTGGTGGGGTGATAGCAGGAGGCTGGTGAACTATCTTCTGCCACGGGACAGGGGCAGCTGCAGCAGCAGCATGGAGTAGTAAGATGGTTCTCAGGTTGAGAGTTGCCATTTACTTTGGAAGCTGATAGTGACATGAAAGAAAGCCACAGGGCAGTGCTGAAATCCACATATCTCTAGATAGAGAGGAGGGAGCCTGACTATACTGTTCAAAAGAACATTTGCACGTCTTGAATGAAGTGATAAACAGCAGTTCCCTAGTACCTGTCTCCAAAATAAAGGGGAGTTTCAGGTTATACAGTGTTTTTGAAAATAAGAGTGGAGGGTGCAGGTGTCCTGGAGAGACCTGTCCCTCCCAGTGAAAGATCCTCTGGTAGTCCACAATTCTATGTTCCCTACCTATTTTACTCTTTTGTACCCTGAAATTTACTCGACGTGGAGGCTTTTTAAAGGATATGAACAGTAAGAATGAAGAATTCAAACGACTTTTGGTTAAGTTAAATTCTACCATATTTTCAGGGAAAAACAATGTTCAAGTGTTCAGTCAGGATCTTGGCCAGTGAAACTCTTCCACTTCTCCCCACCTGCAAGAGTGTGTTTTTCTTTGACATTTGAGCTCGTCTCCCCTGTCTCTGATGTTTTCCTCACTGCCCTCTTTGCCTCCTCACTGAAGCAAAAAGAACAGAGCCTCGGCTAATTACTCTCAGATCAAATAATACTGGTTATTGTAATTGGTCATTGTCCGAAAACACTGAGTTCTTCTTAGCCCGGAGGTTGCCTGGCACAGCTTAGTTAGCTAACTATTCCCGGAATGTCTCTATTATCTGTTTTACTTTGCAAAAGAAACTAGGGATTTGTTGAAAGCTGGTAATAAAAGTCTGCCCTGGTCTGAGCCGAGACTGCGTAGAGAGGGCCTGGGAAAGCATGACCCCCATGAATCAAGTTGCCCCCCCTCCAATAGCCACTCAATGATGTTATTTGGTTTCTCTGTGTCAGAGAATAATAAACCCACTAGGTTTTCTTGCAGACCAACATTCCCTGTTCTCAGGGCCTGGGGCATGGCTGAGGGACACAAAACAATTTTAATGACCAAACTCACTGAAAGTAAAATGGTTCATAGAGAAAAACTAACAGACTCGCAGGGGTCTGGGGCTCCCAGAGGCATCTTCCTACAGCTTAGAGCCCCCACATGGAAGTGCTCAGGGGCTGCTGTTCAGTGGACTGAGATCCAGGGAAATGTCTCTCCAATCCTGCTTAACGATCTCTTCCTGAGGTAGTACTCACCTGTTCCAGACAACGTGAAGGCTTCGAGGCGTAGGTAGCGGGAACCATTCTGGGAAGCATACAGAGGGCGTTAAAAAATAAAATCAACCCGAAAACCCTGTTGCCAAATATACTGTTAAAATTCTAAATGCTCTTCTTGGCTTGGTGTAAAAAAAGGATTCAAGCATCAGGTAGGCTACCGTGATTTTTAAAGCTTCATCTCCTGCTGAATGTTTATGATTTGGTGAAAGGTCACTATTATGGGTAGAATTATGTGCTCTCAAAATTCACATGTTGAAGTCCTAACCCCAACTACTTTAGAATATGATCTTATATGGAAATAGGATCGTTGCAGATGTTATTAGTTAAGATGAAAGCACTAGGGTGGGCCCTAATGCAATTTGACTCGCATCCTCCTAAAAAGGCAAAATGTGGACAGAGAAATAGACGTGCATCAGAGAAGGTGAAGTGAAGAGACTCAAGGAGAAGATGACCATCAGCAAGCCAAGGAGAGAGACCTGGATCAAACTCTCCCTCACACCCCTCCCAAGGAGCCAACCCTGCCAACACCTCAATTTCAGACTTCCCAGTCTCCAGAACTGTAAGATGATACATTTCTGTTGCTTAAACCACCCAGTCTGAGACTTTGTTACAGCAACTCTAGCAAACTAATACAGTCAACATATTCAGTAAAGTCAGCAAACATTTGTTTAACATATACTGTGTGCAGAGCATGTACCAAGTGCTGGGAAGAATACAGAACAGATCGAAAGAAACCCCACTACTTCTGCAGAGCTTACAATTCATTTGGGAGAACAAGTATATGTGCGTGAAATGTGATGAATAATGAGGCAGTCTTAAAGACTCAAAAGTGGTTAAAAAAAGAAAAAAAAAAAAAAAAACTCAGGGGAGCCAGGCACGGTGGCTCTTGCCTGTAATCCCAGCACTTTGGGAGGCCCAGGCTGGAGGATTAGTTGAGACCAGGAGTTCAAGACCAACCTGGACAACATAGTGAGACCTGTATCTACAACGACAACCGAGCCTGGTGGCATGCGCTTATAGTCCCAGCTACTTGAGAGGGTGAGGTGGGAGGATCACTAACCTGGGAGGTTGAGGCTACAGTGAGCTGTGATTGTGACACTCACTCCAGCCTGGGAGACAGAGCAAGACCCTGTCTCAAAAAAAATTTTGTATGTCACTTGTGGAAAAAATGGAAGTGAATCCTGGCTTGAATATTCCAAAATAGGTGATAATAAAAATTGGAGCACTCTATAACAGTTATATTTGGGTGTATGTGTTTCTATGATTCTTAGTATTGATGCCATTTAACCCAAACAAAAACCATCCTAAAAGGGAATGATTTCTCATTCACTCAAGAAATACTAACTGAATGCTTCTTCCATGTAAGGGCTGTAAGAGGAGCTGCAGGGGAGGCAAGCTGATGGATGCTCTTCATCAAATTTCCTCCATTGTCCACTCCAAATTGAAAAAAGAATATTTCAACTCTCATTCAAAATGGTATTTCTGCCTTATATTTTTCTTAGGCCTGAAATTTAATTATTTTGTTTATTAGTTTGTTTAGAGACAGGATCTCACCCAGGCTGGTGAGTACACTAGCATGATCATGGCTCATTGCATCCTGGAACTCCTGGCTTCAAGTGATTCTCCCATCTCAGCCTCTGGAGTAAAAAAAAAAAAAAAAAAAAAAAATTATTTAGAGATGGGAGTCTCACTTTTCTTTTTGTCCAGGCTGGTCTTGAACTCCTGGCCTCAAGTGTTCCTCCCATCTTAGCCTCCCAAAGTGCTCGGATTACAGGCATGAGCCAATGTTCCCAGCCATTATTTTGGTTTTAGAAATCTCTTCCTCCAGTTCCTATATAAATGGAATAAACCAAGGTTGTTTATCACAACAAAGAATTTAATTATGGTTGGCCAAAAATTAATTTGATAATACTCATGTGTTCACGTTGGCGTGCACATAGATCTGGAAGGCTACTCACTAGATAGTGGTGGTGGTTACAGGGGCTTACCCTTTTTCCTTTGTTGCCCATTTTCTCAAACATTTTTGAAATAAAGCATATACAATATTATTTTGCAATTTCAAAAGGAACTTCAATGAAAATTTGAATTTATAGTGCTAAGAGTTGTAGAGTGAAAGGAGTGATCAAAGTGACTTCAACTGAGTTTTCAAGGGCAGGTGCAATCAAATGTGAACCTCTCTGCTGGCATTTTATAGTCCCAGGTGGGCACTAAGGGAAGTACTTGTCTAGGTTATTTACTCTCTGTTCAGTATTATTTTGCCTAAGTTCAAAATAACCAGTAAAGATAAGAATATCTGGCATTTGTTTAGTATGTTTCTCTTCAAACCACTTTCTGCTGCCTATTTACAGCTCTTCCCTGGCCAAACAAAATCAAAATATTTCCTCATTCAGTCATTTCCCAGTTTCAATCAACAAAATGAAATCCATTTCCATCCTTTCCCATTTTCCATTTTTCCCTTCTGAGAGGTCTATGTGCTGTGTTTTTGGCCTTCAATATTTTAATACTCTTTCTAACTTGAGTGGTGTTCTGTGGCACGTGGGTTGGGGGTTAGCTGACTTAGGGTTTGAATATGGACCCTGCTGCTTCAGTTTTGCTGAGACCTCATTTAAGATACTTTGACCATCCATGGCAACCCTCAGTTTTCTTTCTTTTTTTTTCTGATTTTTTAAAATTTAATTTTTTTTTTATTATTGTACTTTAAGTTCTAGGGTACATGTGCACAACGTGCAGGTTTGTTACATACATATACATGTGCCATGTTGGTTTGCTGCACCCATTAACTCGTCATTTACATTAGGTATTTATCCTAATGCTATCCCTCCCCTTGCCCCCCACCCCACAATAGGCCCCGGGGTGTGATGTTCCCCGCCCTGTGTCCAAGTGTTCTCATTGTTCAATTCCCACCTATGAGTGAGAACATGCGGTGTTTGGTTTTCTGTCTTTGCGATAGTTTGCTCAGAATGATGGTTTCCAGCTGCATCCATGTCCCTTGCAAAGGACATGAACTCATCCTTTTTTATGGCTGCATAGTATTCCATGGTGTATATGCGCCACATTTTCTTAATCCAGTCTATCATTGATGGACATTTGGGTTGGTTCCAAGTCTTTGCTATTGTGAATAGTGTCACAATAAACAATATGTGTGCATGTGTCTTTACAGTAGCATGATTTACAGTCCTTTGGGTATAGACCCAGTAATGGGATGGCTGGGTCAAATGGTATTTCTAGTTCTAGATCCTTGAGGAATCCCCACACTGTCTTTCACAATGGTTGAACTAGTTTACAGTCCCACCAACAGTGTAAAAGTGTTCCTATTTCTCCACATCCTCTCCAGCATTTGTTGTTTCCTGACTTTTTAATGATTGCCATTCTAACTGGTGTGAGATGGTGTCTGTGGTTTTGATTTGCATTTCTCTGATGGCCAGTGATGACGAACATTTTTTCATGTGTCTGTTGGCTGCATAAATGTCTTCTTTTAGAAGTGTCTGTTCATATCCTTTGCCCACTTTTTGATGGGGTTGTTTGATTTTTTCTTGTATATTTGTTTAAGTTCTTTGTAGATTCTGGATATTAGCCCTTTGTCAGATGGGTAGATTGCAAAAATTTTCTCCCATTCTGTAGGGGCAACCCTCCATTTTCTCAATGCAAATCGAAGGTGGTATTCACCTCTCAAGGATCCTGAAGCGAACCAGTGAAATAATGAGTGCAAAATGCCTGCTCTGGACCATTAAACAAAATAAATCCTATTTGCTTTTCCTCCCTCTTTCCCTTTCTTTGAAAAGTTATGGGCAGTATAAACAATGCGTGGCCAGGCACTTGGATCCAGGACCCGGGTAAACCCACACAATGCCTCTGACCAGCTGTGTCACCTGAAGATATTCCTTAACCTCACTGGGCCTCAGTTTTCCCACCTGTAGAAGGGGGATAGTAATAGTTCCTACTGCATAGGGTTGTGAAACTAGGATAGTAAATGTAATATAAATATTTCTTCACTCTTTGTCTCTTCTTTTCCTGCTTCTCTCCCTTTCTGATATAACATCCCCCTCTCTCCCACTCAGGTATTTCTGCCTTATTGTTAGTTCTCCTTGGAAACCTTCTCTAAATATCTTCTACTAAAATTCTAACTTGCTCCAAGCTCCAGTTCCTCTAAGTCTGACTTGATTTCTTCTGAGTCCTCAATGTGGGTCAGTGGCGTGTTTCTTAGCTTGGTAGTATGGTAACATGAACACAAATCCAAGCTCAAGTCTCCTTTCTGCCACTTACAAGCTTTGAGACTTTAGGGAAATTGCTTAGCCTCTCTGGTTAAATAATTGAGAAGTTTCCAAATCTGTAAAATGGGAATCATTTTCCAGTTGCTGGGAAAATTACAAAAGATTAAGCACGTGGCCTGTAGTAGGGCCTCAGTAAGTGTTAATCTCATTCCTTTTCTTCTTTTGGTTTTGACCTCTCATTTTGGAGAGGTAGGTTCTCAAGGGGAGCTGCATACTGGCATTGCCTGGAAACCTTTACGAGAAAGGAAGCCCTAAGGTTTGATTCAACTAGCCTGGGAAGGGTCCAGACATTGGTTACTTATTGTACTGTTATTATGAGTTTCTTTTGGTTTTTGAAAGACGTTCTCATTCTGTTGCCCAGGCTAGAGTGCAATGGCATGAGCATGATCATGGCTCACTGCATCCTTGACCTCCCGTTCTCAAGCCATTCTCCTGCCTCGGCCTCCTGAGTAGTTGGAACCATAAATGCACACCACCACTTCTGGCTAATTTTTTAAAATGTTTGTAGAGATGGGGTCTCCCTATGTTGCCCAGGATGGTCTCATACTCAGGTATCCAGCAATCCTCCCGCCCCAGCCTCCCAAAGTGTTAGGATTACAGGCATAAGCCACTATGCCTGGCCTGTTATTATGTCTTCAATGGTTCAATGGTCTCCAGAATTTTCCAGTGAGGAGCTAAAACAGAGGATCTTTGGTCTAGCAAAGAGGGCAGGGTCTATCACTCACCAGCAACTCAACACACACTTCTCTGAGGCTCATTTCCTCATCTGTAACAACTCAAATGAGGTTGTTGTAAGAATTTAATTAATCAATGTATATAAACATTGCAGAACATAGTGTCTGACACATACTTAATATGTTTGTTCAGGGATGTGAGAGAGGAAGCACTACAAGGGAAAATTCAGTTCTCATAAATTCTGCCAGAAAAGGATGACCTGTAATAGTTGCCCCAGGACCCCAGGAGTAACAACATTTTGTACTTGAGTCCATGCTTGGGGTAGATGGATTGTACTGACGCCCCTCCACCTCTATTTTGTAGCTACATTAGCTGAGACAGGAATGGATGTGTCCGGGGTCAGTCAGGGAGCTGCTATTAAGCAGAAGCAAAGCACGACGCCTATTTGTGGCCTGCCCTCCCACTCAGGCAGATAACCTGAGGCTGAATGACCTTGCCTCTCTCCCATTGATTTTTCCCAGTAGGTATGCTGCGAGCGATCAGTGAGAGAATGATCCACAAACAGATAGGCATTTCACACAGCACCATTTCAAGAGGAGTCTGGTTTCTCTGGCTTCAATAGCCTCTAAAAATAATAGGTCTGGAGGTAGCTTGTTTCCCTTCTCCTTCCAAAGACAAGAGTAAATCATTAGACCCGATTTTTCTCCTCATCCCTCTGCAGTTCTCTCTAAAAAGAGTTCTCATCTGAGTTCAATTGGAATTTGAGGCAGGAAAAGCAAAGTTGCAAAAGGAAAGTAATAAAGCAGAACATTTACATTTCCAAACTAAGTGGAGTGAAATTAAAATGAGGGCAGAACTTTTGCTACCATAGTAAAAATAGTCCATTTTTCATAAATATTTAATAAAGCTCATTTCACAACGGAATTCAAGTCTGGTAACCTTAGTCAACAGATATTTGTTGATTGATTGGTAAAACATCGCTGCACCATTTTGAGTCTTAGCTCAAGGTAAAACATTTTCTAGTTACTATAGTCTTGCCACAATCACCCTAAGGTTATCTTATAGTGCTGTCTACTGAACTACACCTCTGGAATTTCCTGAATACAATGCATTCTTGAGATACCGTATATTTAAATAGTTGATAATGTTGTTAGCCTTATTTCACTATCTTAAGCAGTAACTTGAAAACTGCACTGCCAAAATCTGTAACTCTTTTTCTCCTACCTGCCCTTCACCCTCACCCCAAACACACACACACTCATTCATGGCCTCACAACTGTTTGCTTCACTCTTTCTCAGGTAACTGGCTTGGAAGTTTCCCTAGTCTTTGGCTCAAGGCTTCCCAAGCTTTTTCTTTCTTTCTTTTTCTTTCTTTCTTTCTTTCTTTCTTTCTTTCTTTCTTTCTTTCTTTCTTTCTTTCTTTCTTTCTTTCTTTCTTTCTTTCTTTCTTTCTTTCTTTCTTTCTTTCTTTCTTTCTTTCTTTCTTTCTTTCTTTCTTTCTTTCTTTCTTTCTTTCTTTCTTTCTTTCTTTCTTTCTTTCTTTCTTTCTTTCTTTCTTTCTTTCTTTCTTTCTTTCTTTCTTTCTTTCTTTCTTTCTTTCTTTCTTTCTTTCTTTCTTTCTTTCTTTCTTTCTTTCTTTCTTTCTTTCTTTCTTTCTTTCTTTCTTTCTTTCTTTCTTTCTTTTAGATGGAATATTGCTCTGTCTCCGAGGCTGGAGTGCAGTGGCACGATCTTGGCTCACTGCAACCTCTGCCTCCCGGGTTCAAGAGATTCTCTTGCCTCAGTCCCAGTCAGTAGCTGGGACTATAGGCACACTCCACCATGCCTGGCTAATTTTTGTATTTTTACTAGAGACGGGGTTTCATCATGTTGGCCAGGCTGGTCTTGAACTCCTGACCTACAGTGATCCACCCGCCTCAGCCTCCCAAAATGCTGGGATTACAGGTGTGAGCCACCGCACCTGTTCCTTCCCAAGCTTTAGAGTCCCCTTTGAGCATCATCAGGATGCTCTAAAAGCTGATGTCCTCATTGAGGGTACTCCTTGGCATTGTTCAACCTTGGCCCTCCAACTCATATTTGTAGTGTATTACTTTTCTAATTGTGAATCAAAACTTTCTGCGGATTCTGAGAAAATATCCCTCTGCCAAAGCCTGTGCCTGAGGTCTCTGTAAAGGAAGGAGAGACCAGGCCTTGCTCCTGGTGGATGGAGAAGGTGGAGGGAATGGGCATAGTCAGGACTCTCCCCTCTCTCAGAGGCAGGACCGTGATTGAACTCTGTCTACCACAACAAATGATTTTTGACCTATGGCTTGATCATGCTTTTCAGTGAGTGTTGTATTTAATGATGCATCATTTGACACTGACCACTCCCTGTAGTCCCTACACATAGTAAAGGGCCACCACATGCAGTCATTGAGCTCAGCATTGAGAATACACAGGCATGGAACCCAGCCCTCCTCCAGTGAGTGCTGGCCATATGATTTCCACGGTATTGCTAGGATTACCTACTGGTCTCCTTTAGCTCCTGTGGCTGTTCCTTCTCAGCTTCTAAAGACTCCCTTCCCTCTACCTAGTCCTATAGTACTGGCCCCACAGGGTTCCCTCCTCCTTTCTTTTTTCTCTACACACTTTCCTTTGGGCAACTGAATTCACACCTGAGGCTTTAAATACCGATTTAAGCACATGACTTCTCCTGTATTTCTAGGCTGGACTTCTGTACTCACAGTTTATATTTCTACTTGCTTTTTAGATATCTCCATTTTGTGGTTCCACAGATATCTTAATCTCAAAAGGTTAAAACCTTATACTTATTACTCTCTCTATAAATCTCTTCCTTCCCCCTTTTGTTTCCTTTGAATAAAATAGCAGGGGTGGCCGGGTGCAGTGGCTCATGCCTGTAATCCTGGCACTTTTGAAGGCCAAACCCACGTCTCTTTCTTTAAAAACCATCCCTAGGGCAGGCATGGTGGCTCATGCCTATAATCCCAGCACTTTGGAAGACCGAGGTGGGTGGATCACTTGAGGTCAGGAGTTTGAGACCAGCCTGACCAACATGGTGAAACCCCCGTCACTACTAAAAATACAAAAATTAGCTGGGCATGGGGCTGCACGCCTGTTATCCCAGCTACTTGCGAGGCTGAGGCACGAGAATCGCTTGAACCCTGGAAGTGGAGGTTGCAGTGAGCCAAGATCGCGCCACTGTACTCCAGCCTGGGTGACAGAGTGAGACTTCATCTCAAAAAAAAATAAATAAATAAAACCATCCCTAAATTCCCCAAATTAAGAAGGCCGTTTCCCTAGTTCCTTCTTTTCTTTTATTTTCCTATTCTTTCTTGTCATGTCACTGCCAAGTCTAAGATTTCCCTAGTTTCTTAAAGATACCCAGGCAATGCTGCTGTAGTATACTTCCCACATTGTATTATTTATTTATTTCCCCCTCTAGACTATATTCCTTGAAGGCAGGTACTAGTGTCATATTTATTTTTTACTCTCTCAGTCCCTAGTACCTAGCATTCAACACGTATTTGCTGAATAAATAAAAAGTAGATGGTTGGATGATAAATAAAAATGAAATAAATATATTAAAACATTTTTAAAATGTTAAAGTAACTCAAGTGAGCCCACTTGTGTACCTGGCTCTGTGTGTGTGTATATTTTTTTGTTTGTTTTTTTTTCTGAGATGGAGTCTCACTCTGTTGCCCAGGCTGGAGTGCAGTGGCATGATCTTTGCTCACTGCAGCCTCTGCCTCCTGGGTTCAAGTGATTCTCCTGCCTCAACCTCCCGAGTAGCTGGGATTACAGGCGCCCACCACCACACCTGGCTAATTTTTGTATTTTTAGTAGAGATGAGGTTTCACCATGTTGGCCAGGCTGATCTCAAACTCCTGACCTCAAGTGATCCTGCCTCGGCCTCCCAAAGTGCTGGGATTACAGGATTGAGCCACCACACCCGGCCCCAGCTCTGTGTTTTACAGAGCTTGACGGTGCAAGGCACTGGCCATAAACATGGAGAAGGAGGCTCTGGTCTGAGCCATTTACATGGTATTTGGCACCTTGAGGCCTCTTTTATTCTTCAACTTGGAAGGAACATGGCAGAGTTTTACTTTACTTTTATTTCTTTTTAACATTAAAATTTATTTTTTTAATTAATAAATTAAAATTGTATATATTCTTGGGGTTTTACTTTAGAAAAAATACTTTTTACCCGCTTTTACTCACTTGCAATTTTTCCTAATCTTAATTACTTTAAGATAGATAATCTACTCCCCCCAATAAAAACTAATAATTGACATCAAATAAATTAAAGATGAGAAAACTAAAAATAAATGTAGAAACTAGAAGCAACCATTAATGAAGATCAAAGTGGCTGTGTATCTAAATTAATTTCACTGACTGATTTGGGGGACGGGTTAATAAAGATGTTAATAGTAACTCCCCAGGAGCTTTCGGCAGCGCTCCAGAAGTGAGACAGTAATGAGCCCAATCGAGGTTCATAGATTCAGTGAACGCCAGTGGCTTCATTAGCTATAGAGAGGGAGGCTGCTGGAGTCCCAGGGTAGGAACTCCATTCAGATTACACTCCTGAAATATGTCGCCAGGCTCACAGATTCTAAAATCAAGTCTGGGTGGAAAGACATAATCATTTGGAAATGAACCTGCAAAAGTTTATGGCCAGTCCCCAGTCGAGGGCACTGTTTTAATTACCAAATCATTATATCTGCCCTTTGATAGTTAAGGTAAAGTGGAATACTGCTATGACCCCCTTGGAGTCCAACAGGTGTGGATATTTTGGGTCACCCCTTTCCTGGTTAGGTGACCCTGGGCAAGTCACATACCTCTCTCAAAGCCTCAGCTCTCTCATCAATAAAGTAGGGATTACAACATTGTCTCTATCTGATAGGGCTGTTGTGAATCAAAGTAAAATAAAATTTGTAAAGTGTCTAGCTCATAGTTAGTCCTCAATAAATCATAATTATTATTACCATTAATAAGGTGAATAATAACTTATATGTTCTTCTTTGCAAAGCAGACAATGAGAATTATTTAGAGTCCAAGAGGGTGCGACTGGAACTAGAACTCAGGTTTTCTAACTCTTAGTCATTGATTTCATTTCACAAATATCTACTGACTACTTATTATGTGCCAGGTAGGGGGCTTGTGTAGAATACTAGAAGCACTAGAAGTGTGCAGGTGTGCTCTGTAGAAAACTTCAGCACTCTTTCCACTATAGCATGTTTGGGTGAAATTAACAATGGTAACACTAATGTTGTCTGTGATTTAGTAGCCCTTACTGGATACCCATTATGTAGCATGTAGATGACAAGGATTCTCCCGGGGAAAGGCACTGTGGGCATAGAGTGGGCAGACATATCACTGCAGTCCAGGTGCGGGGAGCAGAATGGACCCATCACCAAATAAGAACAGCCTTAACAGGTGCACAACTGACTTAGGTAGGTGTTTGAAAACTGAGAGTCAGCTCTTAGGATGTGCGGATTCAGGCAAAGTTTAGACCATGCAAGTAAAAGCAAAAGTCAGTTCTGGTGCCTGGAGGTATGTCTGACCTCTAGAAGGAAGCCAAGATTTCTAAGGGAGCAGAGATAGCATCTGTTCTCACACACCTGTCACTGGGTCTGAACCACTGGCAAGTCACTGAGCAGCTGAACTTCCACACTGTGTACAAAACTGAATGGGGGCGGTGGCTCACACCTGTAATCCCAGCACTTTGGGAGACTGAGGCAGGCAGATCACTTGAGGTCAGGAGTTCGAGACCAGCCTGGCCTGTCTCTACTAAACCCTGTCTCTACTAAAAATACAAAAATTAGCTGGGTTCGGTGGTGTGTGCCTGTATTCCCACCTACTCGGGAGGCTGAAGCAGGAGAACTGCTTGAACCTGGGAGGCGGAGGTTACAGTGAGCTGAGATCATGCCACTGCATTCCAGCCTGGGTGACAAGCGAGACTTCATCTCAAAAAACAAAAAACAAACAAACAGAAAAACCAAAACCCAAAACCGAATGGGAACTAACTTTCATTGAGCACCTACTAAAAGTTAGGCACTATAGCAGATGCAATTCAATATCATTTATTTTTCAGACTCATCCTGCAAAATGAGACAGAGGGATACAATATGATTAATGAAAGGAGAACAAGGTTTGGATGCAGATTTCACCCATTTCCAATAAGTAAATGCCTCTGTGTGAGCCTAGGAGAAAGCCTCTGTTTGCTCATCTGTAGAATTGGGCTACTCCATCCAGCATTGATCTTGGCAGGCAGTAATAGGGATTAGCAATTGTGTATGTTCTGTGTCTGGCACACAGGAAACACTTTTACAATGATAGGATTTCTCCCATTTTGCAGATTAGGGAACTAGGAAATAAGTAACTTCGTCAAGTTACCCCAGATAGTAAAAGGGGGAGCTTGGACCTACAGTTCCATATGAATTGATGCCCACAGTTAAAGCCTCTCTTATCAATATCTTTCCCCTCAGTTCAACCCACTGAATAACTCCCTTGGCTAACAGTTCATGCAACCAAGCTGATGCTGACCCAGATGCAGACCTTAGCTTGTGTTCACAGCAAACACAGAGACTTGCTTAGAACCCTTTGAGCCCAAAGCAGAATAGCTCTTTATCATCCCAGTGGGGACAAGGATCATTTTAATCATCGTCTGTCCCATAGTGGTTTCAGGTGCAGTGAAGCTCTCACACTGGATTTAAGGTCAAAATAAGACATTCCGAGAACAAGGCTGCATTGCTGCAGTACAATGCTGTCGGATGTCAGTATGCCATCCATGCTGTTTCTTGCTTCCACCTGGTGGTCAGAAGTTGATAAAGCAAGCATACTGAAAAACAACTGGGCGTCCCTTGGCCTGTCGCTTATGGTACATCTGATTCTGGTCCCTGCAGGGCTTTTAGTACCGCTTTCCTGCCTTTTGATTTTCATTACGTTCTTCTAGTGGAAAAACTTCCCACGTGCAGTGTTCTTTCCTGGGACTAAAAGAACCAGGATAATCCCGGATGCTTCCCTGCGGCTGAGCTCATGTCACAAATCAGGCATGATTTTCAGCAGATATTTCTTTAAAAGTTTGAAGGCCTCTGTGGACTCTATTCCGTTCTCTATGGGAACAAGCATCAAAGAGACAGGAATAAAATGCTTTGCACGCACATCAGGAACTAATTGCCAATTTGGCAAATGCATTGACTAATGTCATGCACTGTTATTTCTAAATCCTCTCCTGTCCTTGACCCCCAGTATCTAGATGTAAACTTGGAACCATTAGTGGAGAAGGATAAAGTCTTCTGGTGCCTCAAATGGAATTGAGAGGGATTTAAACTCAGCGCTTTTGAGTGTGGTGAAATGAACCCAGCAGTACATTAATGCTAGGATTTGAGCTCACACAGCGTGAGCGCTTTCAAAAACCGTGTTTAAGGAAGCAAACAGAGCTATGACAGACCCTTTCAGTGGAGCAAAAGGAGTTGGATGAAACAATCAATGACACATTAAAAACCACAACTGGGCTGCAATCATGTAGGCAGGAAAAAAAGTTTCTCTTTATCGCAGGATCTTTGCATCTAATGAGATGGTGACTGGACAACCTCCAGAGGAGTAAGGCCTCCGTTTACTTTAGTTGAGAAATGTCTAAATATTTAGTTGATTCTCTTAAAAGCCCTACACGATTCTGTAGCAAACTGGTCTCTAAGGTATGATCTTATCAGCTCTGCACTGCCATTGGAACATCTATTTAAAGGGAATTTGAAAAAGAAAAAGCAGAAAATATTATTAAAAATACAAATGCTAACTTTTTCTCTCTCAAAATTAACTATTTTTAATACCCTTCAGATACTTAGTTTAGGACCAATACCTTTCCAGTTACTACTTTCTCTTAATTGGTTCTAAATTGAGAGAACCCTCGACTGGGCTCCCAGCTGGGCTCCCTCAAATTGTACTGGTTGAATTGAAAGTTTAGGGGTGCTTATGACTACTTTGAATGAACTGGGAAGGAATGGAAATCTCATTCAGAATGCTTCTTGTATATTCTTCATTTCTATTGGTTCTCATAGTGAAACCTACACTGTATGGTTTGGCATAGCCACTGCTCAGTGCTTGTGTCTCCATAGGGAAGTGGCTCCTGAGTGCATTTTCGTGGGAGTGGTAGGGAGAGCTAAGAAGGCTAAAGGAACTTTGTAAAAATGTCTCTAGGGGGTCGCCATTTGAATGCACAGTACTGTCTTCTACTAGCAGATTTTAGCTAAGACCAGCATTCAATTTGCTCTAAGTTTCTGGGATCTTCAGCGCCACAACTCCTGTCCATTCTAGCTACGGCATCCACTGGGGCTTTAAACTCTTCCAACTTTCTGAGAGCAGAATCTCCTCCAGCTTGCGGTTCTTTACTATTGCTTCCTGTGGAGTATTATTAAGGCTCACCAAACTCTCCCCTCCCCCACTGCAGGAGGCCCGCGCAGCCCCGTCCAGCCAGCTTGATTAATGTGTCTTGGTTAATTGTGTGAAAGACGGCAGCCCTTTAGCAAGTGTGACCAGTTTATTGTTCAGCCAATCACGGGCCCCTCAGTTAGCATGTGAAAAGGGGGTGTACTGCCGGAGGAGGGTGAGTGTTCTGGCGGCTGAGTCAAAGGAGGAGCGTTTTGGGGGGTCACAGAGTAACACCCACTTCTTTGAGGGGATGTTACTATGCTCTACTAAACCTGTAAACCTCTAACTCAAAACACTTTTTTTCTCCTCCCTCTTTTTTCAAGATTTTTTTTTCCCATGGTGCAAGCAGGCAAGATACTGGGTACTCTGCAGATGGAGTTCACGTTCCAGGGTTTTTAATATTTCACTTTTATATTTCTGTTAGAGAATGATCCTGCTGAGAGTCTGGGAACCCGTGCTCGTCAGAACCCCCTCACTGACACTTGGATATATTGCTCTGAAAGCTATCCCAGGAGAAAAGATTAAACAAAAAAAGCGCCTACTTTTCAAAGCCTACTTTTCAATCTGCCCACATCAAAATAAGACAACTGGCCCTTTGAAGTGGAGGACACAGAGTTCTCAGCCAGCTTGCTTAAAACAGGGAGTGGGGGAGACAGAAAGAAAGGAAGGAAGAAAGGAAGGGAGGGAGGGAGTGAGAGAGAGAAGGAAGGAAAGGAGGGAAAGAGAGAGAAGGAATGGATGGAGGAATGGAGGGAGGAAGGGAAGGGAAGGGAAGGGAGGAAGGAAGGAAGGGAGGAAGGAAGGAAGGAAGGAAGGAAGGAAGGAAGGAAGGAAGGAAGGAAGGAAGGAAGGAGGGAAGGAGGGAAGGAAAGGAAAAGTAAGTTTCCAAAATCACACAACCCTCTTACCTTGCCCAGGTTTAATCAGGCTCTAGAATCTGAATTGATGGCTAGAAAACTTACAACCCCGCTCATCAAAGCTCCAAGAAAACAGTTAACTGTCAGAGAAATCTGTCCAGCTGGGTCAGCATCAGGTGACTTTTTAAAAGCTGTACAAATGGAAACTTTGCTGTCCTCCTAGAGGTGTCCAGATAAGGCCTAGAAATGGTGGCATGGGTGTAGATGGACACTGGATGATTCTCCCAAGTTTCGGACAATTGGACTCCCTCAAAATTGTACTGGCTGATTCAAAGTTTGGGGGCTCCTAGGACTACTTAGAATGAAAAGGAGAGGAATGGGAAGCTCATCCAGAATGCTGCTGACACAGTGCTCATCTGTGACACTTTCCTGGCTCCCAGCTTGTCTTCTGTTGCCCTTAATCATTGACATTCAAGTGTGTAGAAGCCACAGCAGCTCAGGGATGGGGATGGGTAGGAGGTGGCTCAAAAGGAACTTATTGACTCATGTAAGGGGATGTTCCTGAAATGCAGATGTTGAAGACCCTTTTAAAACACAGTCCTTGGGATTGAGTTATCGATAGTACTGACCCCATGGCTCAAGATAGGCTGGACTTCTAAGATTTCCAAATCCAGGTTTAGACATCTTGGCTATGGCTAAGGTTCCAATTCCCTTTGCTCCATAAGCTCAGCCTGGCCCACAGCCACAAACTCCTCAAGCTATGGAAGCAGGGCTCACAAATGAGCACCCCAGTAACAAGGAGAACTGGTGAAAGAGTGTGGATGAATGAATCCAAACTCAAACACTAGAGATTCAAGAATGGACCCTCTCCATCTATGTAGCCCCAGCACATGGCACAGCAACTGACAGATAGTAGGTGCCTGAAAATGTTTGACCTATTCGAATTAAATTGAAACTTAAAAGAAAAACAATGGATGATGCGCCCTATGGATGTTGGGCCTGGAGACTTTTCTTCTTATATAGAAAAACTGCACATTGTTTTGAAACAACAGGAAATTTAAAAAAATACAACATATTTTCTCTGTTTTATTGGAACCCAGTTATCTTATTAAGCACACAATCTGGCAGGGAAGCACTTTGGCCAAGTTTCTATGATTATTGCTCTCACCAAGACATTTTGTATTAAGGATCACTGTTGATTGCCTGAACCAACCTGAAACCCAAATGTCTGAAGTTTGGGGGAGCAGCATATGCCCACCACAGTAGCTTTGTGTTGGCATCATCCAAATTGTTTCCTACAATCCATCTGTGACTCTGAACTTCTGCTGGCATCCTCAGTTAGGAAGCTGAGGGAAAATAGAGAACAGAGTGGACAGGGAGAAGTACAGGCAGGGCAGGAAAAGATGAGAGCCAAGTTCTCCTGGAAACCATGGCAACTGGAGATAGGAGCAATTTGCAGACTGGACCATGGCTCCACAAGAAACTTGTTCTTTTTTCTCTATCTCAGACCAATGGAAATAGGCACTATTCCAAGCCCTGTGACCAGAGAATGGCATTTTTCTCAGGTGTTAAACTCTAGAAAAATAGTTAGAAATCATAAACCATTTGCAAATGATTTTAAGGCCTTTGGTAATGGATATAACCATTCACACAGCAGCAGAAAGGACTTTACAGTTAGTCTTTAGCTTGCTGTAGAGCTTCCATAATCCTGGTGGTTCAAGATGCCTGATCCCTATGGATAGCCGTAAACAAAATATTGGCTGCTGAAGAAAAGAAGAAAAAAAAAAGTCCCCGGCTCCCTATGTCTTTTATTTTCCTCTTTAATATATTTTAACTCTATCTAAAATTTCTTGCTCTTATGAAACCCTTCCAGGATAATCTCATACCAAAGTTAGTAAGGACAGCAGGCCAGGTGCAGTGGCTCATGCCTGTAATCCCAGCACTTTGGGAGGCTGAAGCAAGTGGATCACCTGAGGTCAGGAGTTCGAGACCAGCATGGCCAACATGGTGAAACCTCATCTCTACTAAAAATACAAAAAATTAGCTGGGCATGGTGGCGGGTGCCTGTAGTCCCAGCTACTTGGGGAGGCTGAGGCAGGAGAATTGCTTGAACCCAGGAGGCGGAGGTTGCAGTGAGCTGAGATCGTGCCACTGCACTCTAGCCTGGGCGATAAGAGCAAAACTCCATCTCAAAAAAAAAAAAAAAAAAAAAAAGTTAGTAAGGACAACAATTTGGGAAGATTTCGTTTTTAGTATTGGAACAATTATAGACTAGAAAATCTGGCTTGGAGCACATCCACCCTAACCTTGTCCTTATCTGTACCTTTCTACCTCCCCTTTAACCCTGCCAGTGAGAGCTCAGCTTTGGCATGGTCTTTATTTGCTTCTTCAGCTTCTAATATGATCCTTCATCCTGTAGTTCAATGCCTGTCTCCTCCCTTCTGTCTCAACATCCTTGAAGTGACTACTGCTTAATCTGATCCCTCCGATGTGGCCTTGCAACAACTTCTCAAAGAATTTCCCCATGGATAACACTTCTAGCACTTCTAAATCCATCCCAGAAGCCAGTTTTGAAAGACCAAATGTGAGAGAAAATGACCAATGTCAGGTTTACAGGCAATGAATGAACTCTTAGTAAGTATAACCTAGAGACAGCTTACTTGGCATGTCCTAGGCCTAGCGAGCCTCTACCTCTGTTCTGTTGCATTAGCTTTCTTTTTGTACTTATGAAATTTAACAATTTAATCCATAAACTTATGACAATCAGGGGGCCCAAAAGTGAGCCCATCTTTTGAGTTGTTCTTTTGAGCCATTGGGTATTTGACAATGGATGTGGAATCCACAGTAATAGTCACTTCAAATTATATTCAGCTTGCTACTTGTTTTACAGAGCTGGGGAACTGGTCTAACCTCAATTACTATTTCAGTGTCTTCCTCATACAAAGATTAGTCAGGGAATATATGAATGTAGAAATTCCTCTACACCGATCTTTGCTGCTGAGTTCATAATACAAGAAGAACGCCCTGTTAGTGTGGCCAGTTCTCTCCTTACATTACTAATTCTCAGAGTATTCGGAAGCTCAGATCAATGTTACCTGGATTGTAGTTAGGTAGCTTGGAGACTCCCGGCCAAGTATCCTCTGTAGGAACTCCCAGCACCTATATAAAGCCAAACAAAGAAAAAGACAGGTGAGGTGGGGAGAAGAGGTGGATGGAAGAGGTATGGAGACATGCAGAACAGATAAGGGAAGAACCGATATATGTCCCATTGCATGACACTAGCTGATGTATACAGGAAAGAACTCTGAGTGTTTCCAACGTTTGTGGTTTCTTGGGCAAAACTGTAATACATTCCTATGGTCCTGGGCCTGCATTCTTACTGACTCACTTGTTCTGAGACAGATCATACAGCCTTGCTTAAAGTCATGTTCTCATCACTAAAGATTTACTGCATGATCATCATGCATTAAGACACCATGTTGGGAGCTAGGGATATAAAGAAGCAGGAGTGACTGTCTCTTTGCCTTACATCAGATGACAATATGTATATTGACAGGAGACACTTGACAGCCTAAATTATGCCTCAGTATGGGTATTCAGCTGTTCCCCAATGTGCTCAAATTAAAAAGGATTCAGATTACTGACCTTCACACAATGGAATGTTGGCTACAGATGACCCCAAAACTAACTCTAGTCCTTTCTATCACATTCATCTCATCTGCTTGTTTTCTCTGTGACTAGCAGCTTGGAATATGGTATTTGGTTTTTCACTAATGGATTGTCATGGGAACAACATCACTTGAAAAAGAGCTGGCCTATGCTTTGAATTACCGATTTTGTTTTTGTTTTGAGACGGAGTCTTGGTCTGTCACCCAGGCTGGAGTGCAGTGAAGCGATCTCGGCTCACTGCAAGCTCCACCTCCCAAGTTCACGCCATTCTCCTGCCTCAGCCTCTGGAGCAGCTGGGACTACAGGCGCCCGCCACCACACCCGGCTAATTTTTTTGTATTTTTAGTAGAGACGGGGTTTCACCATGTTAGCCAGGATGGTCTTGATCTCCTGACCTCGTGATCTGCCCGCCTCGGCCTCCCAAAGTGCTGGGATTACAGGCTTGAGCCACCGTGCCCGGCCTTTTTTTTTTTTTTTTTTTTTTTGTATTTTTAGTAGAGACGGAATTTCACTGTGTTAGCCAGGATGGTCTCGATCTCTTGACCTTGTGATCCGCCCACCTCGGCCTCCCAAAGTGCTGGGATTTCAGGTGTGAGCCACCGCGCCCAGCCTTGAATTACCAATTTAAAGCCTTAGTTTTTAGTTAAGATGTATGAAAATAAAGTCTTTTGGAGTACAAAGCCCAAACAGCTCAGACTTTGGATGGAGCTACTGAGTTCCCCAGTAGGCAATACCTTAGTATTTTTTTAGAATAATCATAAAAGCCCATAGGCAGTCATATATGGTAGCTAGAGTAACATTGTTTTTGTGAAATACTAATAAAACACTAGTAGCTTTCATTACACTACTATAGTATAACTTTTCTTAGAAGCATATCTCACTATAACTCTTTTTAGAAACATCTCTTACAGAAAGAGTCTAGCGAATCCATCCGTAAAATGCTGGTTATAGATACTGGCCCAATTATTATGGCAGGGAGTCAATTGCCCAACAATGACTGAATATAATCAATGAAGAATCCAGAATCTTAATATCTATCAGCTTGTTGACTAGGACTCTGGCTGAGAGGTGTACTTTTTGGCATCTGTTAAGCTTGTCTTTAAACAAAAGACACTGAAGTGCTATTTTCCCTCATATAATAAAAAAATCATGCCACCCAGTAAAATCTTCCTTCTTTGATCCATTCCCTAAACAAACTAAAAAGCAACTGAGAGGATTACAGGCTTTTCCTATCAACCACCCTGAGCCCGAGGGAACACTAAGAATCCTGGAATCCATTTTGAAAAACCAACTGGACTAATTCTTCCTTTGTGGGAGAGGGCCAGGGGACAGGAAGCTAATTCTTCTTTTTGAACCTACCACCTTATGTATTTGCACAGATGCATGTGTAAACAAGGGGGTGTGAATCACATGTACCCATACATCCTCTGTTGGCTGGCAAAGTGCAATGAAAAGAAAGCAAATATAATGAAGAGAAAACAATAGGAGAAATACATAACAACCACTATCATGTTTTCTCTAAGGTGACAGTTACCAGATGGTTCGTTACTTTGTATGATATTTAACTAAAGCCAACAAAATGGATACCAAAATTTTTTTTTTAATCTTACGTTCAAAGCTTTAAGCTTGAGATTTTAAAAGTTTAAACAAAAATTCAATATACTTTATTTGGAAATTTGACCTCAGTTTCTATTTGAAAGTTATTGAATTCTTTTTCACTTGAGAAAATTACTAAATCTCTCCTTCACTGTCTGGGAAACTGAAAACCAAAAATTGTTGTTTTACTCCCTCCCTGAAGGCCCTTAAAAGGCAGCCAGTGAGTGCTATGTTTCAAACCACAGTGGTCTGAAGGGGCTGTTTATCTGCCTTTGTTGGAAAGGAAACTAAAAGCATTTTGATTAATGGATTTAAAGTTTGCATATTTTTTTCTGATTTTAGAACTAAATCCAGGATTATTTATGAAAAACACTTATTTAAAATCAGTTTTTAAAATTGATCAGAAAGTGGTGACAGCTATTATTTAGATGTAAACACATACACTACAGGCATTTCAGAAAAATAGTAAAACAAAGATTCAGGACTTCTCAATGTGTTTTTATTCCTAAGAATGAGATCTCAGGATAAATGGAGAACAAATTTTGGTTAGAGGTTAAGAGATTTAGAATGGACCCATTGCTTTCAGACATGCACTTCTGACATCAAATATCACAGATTCTGAAGTAGCTTTCCTATTTTCATCTGTGTAGGCCATGTTTAGTAAAACACAAATTCAGGAACTATTTATAATCTGTATAATTTTCTAACCTGCTTATAGGCAACAAATGTGAAAATAGACAAATGCGAATAAATAAAACTAAAAAGTGTCTTCACAGCAAAGGAAACAATCAATAGAGTGAAGAGATAACCTACGATGGGAGAAAATATTTGCAAGCCATACATTTGATAAGGGGTTAATATCAAAAAAATACAAGGAACTCAGTAGCAAGAAGACAACCCCATTAAAAAGTGGACAAAGGGCTGGGCGCGGTGGTTTACGCCTGCAATCCCAGCACTTTGGGAGGCTGAGGCAGGCGGATCACCAGAAGTTGAGGGTTCGAGATCAGCCTGGCTAACATAGTGAAACCCCGTCTCTACTAAATATACAAAATTAGCCAGGTGTGGTAGTGCACACCTGTAATCCCAGCTACTCGGGAAGCTGAGGCAGGAGAATTGCTTGAACCCGGGAGGCGGAGGTTGCAGTGAGCTGGGAGCAAGCCACTGCATTCTAGCCTGGGCAACAGAGTGAGACTTGATCTCCAAAAAAAAAAAAAAAAAAAAAAAGTGGGCAAAGCACTTGTTATGGTTTAAATGTTTGTGTTCTCTTCATAATTCATGTTGAAACTTTATCCTCAATGCAACAGTATTAAGAGGTGGGGCCTTCAGCGGGTGATTAGGACACAAGGACGGAGATGAATGCCCTTATAAAGGAGCTAGAGAGAATTAGCCAGGCCCGTTTGCTCTTCTGCCTTTCCACCACGTAAGGACACAGCATTTATCCTCTCTGGAGGATGCAGCCACAAGGCACTAACTTGGAAGCCAAATCTCTTACTGGACAAGAGCATATAGTGAGTGCCTTGATCTTGGACTTTCCAACCTCTAGAACAGTGAGAAATAAATTTCTGTTCCTTTTTTTTTTTTTGAGACGAAGTCTCACTCTGTTGCCCAGGCTGGAGTGCAGTGGCATGATTTTGGCTCACTGCAACCTCCACCTCCTGGGTTCAAGCAATTCTCCTGTCTCAGCCTCCCAAGTAGCTGGGACTACAGGCGTCCACCACCACACTCGGCTAGTTTTTGTATTTTTAGTAGAGATGGGGTTTCACCACATTGGCCAGGCTGGTTTTGAACTCCTGACCTCAGGTGATCCACCCGCCTCGGCTTCCCAAAGTGCTGGGATTACAGGCATGAGCCACCACACCCGGTCAATTTCTGTTCTTTGTAAAATGGCCGGTCTAAGGGATTTTGTTATGGTAGCAGGAATGGACTAAAAACCTCAATACACATTTCTCAAAAGAAGACCTACAAATGGTCAAGAGGTATATGAAAAAATGCTCAATATCATTAGTCATTAGACAAATGAAGACTAGGACCATGGTGAGATATCGCCTCACAACTATTATCAAAAAGATGAAAGAGGTGTTGGCAAGAATGCGGAGGAAAGGGAACATTTGCACACTGATGGTGGGCATGTAAATAGCATAGCCATTATGGAAGATGGTATGGAGGTTCCTCAAAATATTAAAAATGGAACTACCATATGATCCAGCAATCCCAATACAGGGCATATATACAAAGAAATGAAGTTAGTTTGTTATCTACAGTCCCATGTTCATTGAATGCAATTTTGTTATTGCATCTGTAGTTTCTTGCTCTGCGGACAAAGTGAGAAAGTCATCATGTTTAGCAGCTGCGTTATCATTTATACCACTATGTCTCAAGCAGGTTAGAAAATTATTATTTTTTCTCTTTCCAGCATAGTACCTAGCCCATTGTGAGTCCTAAAGAGTGATCAGGCCTTGAGAAGCATCTTGCTCACTTTATTCTATGATTTTTCTAAGTGCTGTGCTAACTATACACTAAAGAATCATAAAATGATTGCTTTTTAAATTGTATCGTCATTCAAAGATAGTATGTCATATTTTAAAGGGTTATTTTAAATTTATTTTTATTATTATTAGAGATGGGGGTCTCACTACGTTGCCCACACTCCTGGGATCAAACGATCCTCCTGCCAGCCTCCCAAGCAGTAGGGACTACAGGCACACATGACTGTGCCTAACTGTATATTGTATTTTAAAAATCAGTCTACAAGACCAGGCACGGTGGCTCACGCCTATAATCCCAGCACTTTGGGAGGCCAAGGCAGGCAGATCATGAGGTCAGGAGTTTGAGACCAGCCTGACCAACATGGTGAAATCCTGTCTCTACTAAAAATACAAAAATTAGCCTGGTGTGGTGGCATGTGCCTGTAATCCCAGCTACTCAGGAGGCTGAGGCAGGAGAATCGCTTGAACCTAGGAAGTGGAGCTTGCAGTGAGCCGAGATCACACCACTGCATTCCAGCCTGGGTGACAGAGTGAGACTCTGTCTCAAAAAAACAAAAAGAAAAAAGAAAAAAAAATCAGTTTATATACAACTCTTCAAATACTAATAGCACATAAGGATATACTTACATTTTTTTCAAATAAACTACTCTTCAAATATCCTAATAGCACATCTTATTTCACTATTACAATTTATATTAACTATCTTTAGATACATCCTTTTACATATATACATAGCTTATGTTTGTTTCACATATATTTACTTATACTTCACCATTGCTCTACCTAGACTGAACAACACTTGAAAATACAGATCATGTGTTTTTCTTATTCTGTTTTTTTCCCCTCTTGGCTTACAGCTTCTTACAAGACCTTGTAGAGTCTTATAGAGTTACCTTATATATGGTGAATAACCACTAAGTGTTGTTTCCTGATTAAATGACCAGGAAAAACTCTGCAAATGTATAAAAGGTCATTGCACTATCAGAACTGCAATTGTGCTTCCTCTATTGTGGACAAGAAGTAATACTGCTAAGTGAAAGAAGAGAACAATCAGGTTAAATTTCAGGTAATATTTGCTAGCAGTTAGGTTACTGAAACATCGTACAACAATTTGTATGAGACAGGAAGAAAGCAAACATCTATTGAGCATTTATGGTGCATGGAGCTTGTTATGCATTTGTTCTCATGGAATTCTCAAAGCAAGAATTAGAAAGTCCTTATCACTGTTCCCATTTTACAGACAAGGAAATGAAAGTTCAGAGGGACTACATAACTTGCTTTTGTTCATTTAGCTAGAAAATGGCTAGAATTCAAACCCAGGTCTTCTGACTTCAGAGCTATTACAGTAGGCTGTCTCCAGCTTAGATGATGTTATAGCACCTTTCTTCACAATGTGAAGAAAGGATTTCTCTGCCTTGCATGGACGTTTTTAGAAAAAGTCTTTTGGCTTGGATTTTTTTTTTTTTTTTTTTTTTTTTTTAGTTGTGAATGTTTCCCAGTTTTTCCCATGTTCCTTCATAATAGCCCCCATGTTTCTAGAAGAAAATTTAATGTCAGTAATTAATCTCTATAAAATGTCTTAATTTCACAAAGTACATTTTATTTTAGCCAGAAGACAAAGAGCGGGATCCAGGATAGCAAGTAATAAAGTACCCCCCTGCACCCTGCCGATTTAAAGCACCTTGACACTTTCTACAACATGGATGAACCTTAAAAATATGCTAAATGACATAAGTCAGATACAAAAAGACAAATTTGTATGATTCCACTTATATGAGGTACCTAGAAGAGGCAAATTCAGGGAGACAGAAAGTAGATTAAAGGTTACTAGGGGCTAGGGGATGGAAGATGGGCAGTTATTGTTCAGTGGGTCCAGAGCTTCCGTTAGGGATGATAGAGAAGTTCTGGAAATGGATGGTGGTGGTGGTGGCGCAACTATATGAATGTACTTAATGCCGATAAGCTGTACACTTAAGGAGGGTCAAGATGGTAAATTTCATGTTTTATATATTTTACCACAATAAAAATATGACCAAAAAAGGAAATATACAGATGACTATAGTATGACTGTAGTATTATATAAGGGCCATAAAAACAAAGCATATCGTAGGCAAATGAGGTAGGGATAAATAATGAATGAAGAAATGGAGCCACATACACACACAAAGGCACCTTGACACTTTAGGAACTTGGTTGTGGATAAGCATGATAAATGGTACACTTCTCTCACACTGAGATGGAAAGCCTCTGTTCTATCAGGGTTCTATGAAAATTCTGTGTCTTTTTTTTGGTTGCCCAGCCTGGAGTGCAGTGGCATTGTCATAGCTAACAGCAGCCTCGACCTCCCTAGGCTCAAGCAATCCTTCCATCTCAGCCTCCTGAGTAGCTGGGACTAAGGTGTGCGCCACACAGCCCACTCATTTCTGTATGTTTTTGTAGAGACGGGGTTTTGCCATGTTGCCCAGGCTGGTCTTGAACTCCTGGGCTCAAAGCAATCCCAAAGTGCTGGGATTACAGGCATGAGCCACTGTACCCAGTTGAAAATTCTCTGTCTTATTTTCAGTTGACAAAGATCCAGGGCCAAATATATGGTAGCATTAGAACTGGAGGTAGCAAAGTAGGGGCGTGTCTGAGTAGTAATGGCAGAAATTGCCCTGGGGAGGTTAAGACAATAATAATGATGGGTAGCAGGAGACCTGAATGTCATTCAGTGAGCTGGATTCACGGGCTGCTATGGGGCAACAGGGAGTTTCCTGACCACACATTCCCAGAGTGCTTATAGCTGTGGCAAATGCTACAGTTTCTACAATCTTAATATATGGCTTAATATCTCAAAGCAGATGGACTGCTTCATTTGTCTGTAAGGCAAATTTGGTTCAAAACTTAAAACGCAGATATTCCATTTTCTTTACAAGAATTCTTCTCTTACCTCCCAGATTTTCTCCAGCTGTTCAAGGATGTTGGAAACCCCAGGAAACAAAGGTTGACCCTGGAACATTTCAATAAAGATGCAGCCTGCACCCCTAGCAAAGGAAACAAGAGTAAATTGACACTTTGAAAGAAATCATACAAGCGAAACTGAACTACTAGAATTTCTCCTCCCGAGAAATATTTTAGGGAGAGTTAAATAGGGACCACATGATATTAAAAGTCTTGGGCCAAAAAAAAGTCCCCATGTCAAACAAAAATAAGAACAGCCCACAGCTTTTTATTAAAATGGAACACCACGAGAAGCAGTTAGGAAAGCAGTAGAGTTAGCAAACATTATAGATCATTCAAGCTCATTATCTGTTTTAGGAGAAGAGGGGAAGGTACTGCACCCCCAAATTTCATTTCATCCCCACTTTTCATTGAGTCTAAGATGCTATCATTGTAAGAAGCATCATTGGATTTTTGCCATTAAGAAAAAAAAATGCAAGTTAAACTATGATGTGATCGGAATGTTCATTTTATACTTATTAAAGGGCTGTTATAAATTTAATTAAATGTAGATTATTTTCTCATATTGCATACTTGTACATGAAAAAGAGAAACATTAAGCAAAATAAATTGGTTTAGGTATTCCTAAAACTTTTCCACATTCAGCATTTGACTCAGACTCTTTGATGTCTACACTTATCTATGTATCATCCTCTATATTAAGAATTTGATGATGCAGCATTTCTTAAAATAATCCATAAAACAACTGAGAGTCATCGGTCCTGGGCTCCTAAGCTGGCCTAGCAGTTATGTAGTGTTAGCTTACTTCTGACTCCTGCTTAAAGAATGTTGCTAAACATGTCTGATTTGCTCCTTCTCCACAACAATTTGGTTCCTAGGAGTTTAAAAAAAAAAAAAAAAAAGAGGACTTTTGTTTGCAGAGTTTTCTTCCAAGTTGCTGACACCGATTCTGCAATTTTTTTTTTTTTTTTTGGTGGAATCTTGCTCTCTCGCCCAAGCTGGAGTGCAGTGATGCAATCTCAGCTCATTTTAACCTCCGCCTCCCAGGTTCAAGCGATTCTCCTGCCTTAGCCTACCAAGTAGCTGGGATTACAGGCAGCTGCCACCATGCCTGGCTAATTTTTGTATTTTTAGTAGAAATGGGATTTCACCATCTTGGCCAGGCTGGTCTTGAAATTCTGGGCTCAAGCAATCTACCTGCCTAGGCCTCCCATAAAGCTAGGATTATAAATGTGAGCCACTGCACAAGGCCTGACATACACTGTTTAGATTACTTTTCATTGATTGTGTAGGAGAAAGCAGATTTATTGACAATCAAGTTTAAAAACTGCTTTGTTTCTGGTTTGGGAACAGAGTACATATTAAAAGAAAGAGTGAAATTTATTTGTATCTTATCCTGTAAAAATAGACAAAAACTCTTTTCATAATCTAATATTTGGTTTTAACTTAACTGACTGGCTTGTTCTTAGAGTTTTGCTTAAAAAATGATATCAGAGTGAGCTTTGCAAGCAGGTTTGTCCTCCATGAAGCAACAGGTTGTTTTTATTGTCAATTTTTTTTTTTTTTTTTTTTTTTTTTTGAGACAGGGTCACTCAGGCTGGAGTGCAGTGGTGCAATTTCAGCTCACTGCAACCTCCACCTCCCAGGTTCAAGCAATTCTCCTGCCTCAGCCTCCCGAGTAACTGGGATTACAGGCATGCACCACCATGCCTGGATAATTTTTGTATTTTTAGTAGAGACAGGGTTTCACCATGTTGGCCAGGCTGGTGTCAAACTCTGAGCCTCAATTGATCCACCTGCCTCAGCCTTCCAAAGTGTTGGGATTACAGGCATGAGCCACCATACCCAGCCTTATTGCCAATTTTTAAAAAGCCCCATTTTATTCTTTTTCTTTTTTATTTTCTAATATTTTTTATAGAGACGGGATCTCACTATGTTGCCCAGGCTGGTCTTGAACTCCAAGCCTCAAGCAATCCTCCTGCCTTGGCTTCCCAAAGTACTGGGATTACAGGTGTGAACCACCATGCACCTGGCCTATTTTTTCTTTTCTACTGATTTTTGCTGTATAAGAAACATCTTGACATGTGATACAAGAATTTTGATCAGATAAATTTAACTTATGAATTTGGTAGAGTATCTTGAGGTAAATTTGTAGAATTATTGTTATTTTAAAGTTCCTCATTAACTTGTGTTTAAATATCCATGTTCTTTTTGTTTCCTGTCTTTAAAACAAGAGATATTAAGGGTATAAATGAAACAATATATGAAGGCGAATAAAAGTGATGGAAAATGGTCAAATGCTTAAAAACACCCTGGTTGCTAGCAATGATCCACTAAGAGATAAGCCAACGGAGAAACCTAGTTCGTGGGCGCCACCAAATGGTCTCCACCCTGCCCCCTGTGACTTCTCCACTTGCATTTTCTTGAAAGGCCTCACACCATTTTGTTTTGAAGTAAAAATAAATACGTGTCTGTGTATATAAAATACATATATAATTGGCGTATTACTTGGTTATGAAATAGAAATGGAAATGTATTGGCTTTTAAAGGCATGAACTAACCCTCTATCCAGTTCCCAAACACCTCCCAGAAACCCCAGGAGCTCACAAACCACTAGAAGGATTGAAAACATTTTAAACAAGGTTCAAAAAATGACATTCCTAGGTTTAAACCTGTAATTCACTTTCTTTTCTCCCCCAAAAAGCCTTCCATTGCCTGGAAGAAGCTTGTTGCCTTTTCATGGTGTGTTTTTTTTGTTTTGTTTTGTTTTGTTTTTTTGAGACGAAGTCTCGCTCTGTTGCCCAGGCTGGAGTGCGGTGGAGCGATCTGGGCTCACTGAAAGCTCTGCCTCCCGGGTTCACGCCATTCTCCTGCCTCAGCCTCCCGAGTAGCTGGGACTACAGGTGCCCACCACCATGCCCGGCTAATTTTTTTTGTATTTTTAGTAGAGATGGGGTTTCACCATGTAGCCAGGATGGTCTCGATCTCCTGACCTTGTGATCCACCCGCCTCGGCCTCCCAAAGGGCTAAGATTACAGGCATGAGCCACCGTGCCTGGCCGATGTGTTTTCATACTTACAGCTGTAGGGAACCAAGAAGTCATTTCGTTACACAATTCCTTATGTCGTGTCATTTACCTTCTATACCACTAAAATTGTATACAAAATTATGTAAAATATATTGGCAAAAACTACAGCACTCAGGCCATTATGTAAGTACCATAAAGTAACATAAGATGTTTGTGTTCCAGAGATATAATGCCAATATTTGGTTTATATACTTGAAATTCTCCATTTGCATTTTGGGGAAGGTTGAAACCTTCCTTATCTAACAAATCTAAGTCTAAGGTTACTCATTTATACACACACACATGCACACACACTATATATATAGTATGCACTTGTGCATGCCTTTAGAACACTTACAAAATTCCTAAATCAATTTTATTTCAGTACATGGACTATCCATAGGTACCATAAATATCAATGCATTGAAAACAAAGTAAGTCCACACTGTAAGTTTGAAAGGTGACAGATCTGTTCTAGGTGTAAGCATTGTAATCCCAGCACTTTGGGAGGCCAAGACGGGTGGATCATGAGGTCAGGAGTTCAAGACCAGCCTGGCCAACATGGCGAAACCCCGTCTCTACTAAAAATACAAAAATTAGCCTGGCATGGTGGTGTGTCCCTGTAATCCCAGCTACTCAAGAGGCTGAGGCAGGAGAATTGCTTGAACTGGGGAGCTGGAGTTTGCAGTGAGCCTAGATCGCATCACTGCACTCCAGCCTGGGTGACAGAGCCAGACTCCATCTCAAACAAACAAACAAACAAACAAACATACAAACAAAACTATGCAATTTATCTTATTTTTTTCATTTCTGTTCAGAACTTTTTTTTTTTTTTTTTTTTTTAATTTGCTTCTTGGCCCTTAAGAATACAAGTCATGTGGCTATCATCTATTTTGCCCACCACAGACTATTGTTAAAGCAAACATTTTAAATATTCTGAACATTCAAGTCCAGATAGGGAACTAGCTTCCACTTCCTTTTATTTTTCTATTTTGTTCTTAAATCTTCATTCCTGGGGCTCCTCTTACCCTACATATCTTTAAGCTTCTCCGAGGATTTCTGCTCTGTGGAGATACCCCTGGGGCAGCCTGTGTAGATGAAGGGGAAATGCATATGCAAGGGAGAAAAGACTGGTGATATCAAACATTAAACCCTTCCAGAAGGGAGAGAAGTGCTGGATCATTTTATGGTTCCAACTGTGGTTCTTCAGTCAAGTTAGAGGAAACTGCTTACATGTTTTCTCCTCTTTCTGGTTCTCCTTCTACTTTTTCTCTATTCTGAGCATGAACAAATTCTTCCATAAGAGGGGGAAAGATTCCTCAGATTCCTTAGGCAATCCCTGGAGAAAAAAACCATCTCAGGAGTTTTAGGCTTTTTGGAGGTGCAAGGAGCATATCAAAATGTTGTCGGGAGAAATGAATCAGTATTTCATTTTTTACTGTTGAAGTTAATTCAGAATAACGTAATATATGGCAGTGACATGACATTCTCACTTGCTTTTTTAGACCACTTTTTTTATATTTGGAAGTTTGCAGCAAGAAATTTGACAGTAAAGATCTGTTAGGCGGAGACAACTTTCTCTAGTCCTAAAACCAGCAGCTGCCTGAAACTGATACTGAATAGACGACCTTGTGTACTGAAATAAATGCTTCTTGAAAACTCAGTGTACTATGACATGGATGAACCTTGAAAACGTTATGCTAAGCAAAACAAGCTGGACACAGAAGAAGTATTGTACGATTCCACTTATATGAGGTACCAAGAATAGTCAAATTCGTAAAGATAGAAAGTAGAATAATGGTTACCAGGGGCTGAGGAGAGGCGGTAATGGGAAATTATCGTTTAATATGTGCAGGGTTTGAGTTTGGGATGATGAAAAGTTCTGGAGACGGACAGTGGTGATGGTTACAACAACAATGTGAATGTACTGAATGCCACTGAATTGTACACTTGAAAATGGTGATGAATGGTAAATTTTATGTATATTTTAACACAATATAAAAAAACTAAAAACCACACCATTTAATAATCCTAAAATATTGTGTTTTTCTCACTAAAGTCCCTAATGGAATCTTTTAAGGTCTGAAAAGGTAGCAGAAAGAGAGAGAAGAAAAGATGTCGGAAGATGAGAGAATGTTGGTTGGGAGCACTGGGAATAACCAATATGTCCTAGTTGCAAGTTTTCCATAATTAACAAGAGCCCCTGTTTATTTGCTCTGGCCCCCTACTGACACTGCTGCCACCAGGCCTCATTGTGAAGGAGAGGCTCTGCACTACGGGTTATAATTGGTTTCTTTAAGACAAAGGTACTAATGCTCACCAAGTATCATCTACCTCCTACAAAGGCATTCACTTTGGACCCTATGGGGTTGCACGGCCTAGCAGAATAGGATTATTTTTCTTTCTTTTTCATTCTTTACCAACTGGAAATCTTCTCCCTTCTCACTTCCCCTCTTATCACTCTGAAAAGAAAGAGAAAAAAATGGGAGGAGAGGGATCTCAGTGTAAACACCCAAGGTCTAGCAATTACTTTGAGGGTAAACAAATATAGTGAGCTCAATGGAAGATGCATATTGTTCTATTTCTACATTACATTTTTAGTTTTACCAGGCAAACAACAATCAAATGAAATCAATAAGAGTAATAATAATTTTAACTTATAATTGCATTTTTATATTGTAAGTGTCATTGTTGCTCATGGTTAAATTCATGAAACACTTATCCATGGAATAACATACATTTTTGTATATGCGGTAAAAAGGTAAGAGATATAGGTTGGTGCAAAAGTAATTATGGTTTTGCCATTACTTTCAATGGCAAAAACCACAATTACTTTTGCGCCAACATAATACATGGTTTAAGAGAGACTTAAAGAACTGGTAGATGAGCTGAAGAAATTACCCGGAATGCATCACAGAAAGTTAAGGAAATGGAAAATATGAAGGAGAGAAGAGAAATGGATAACAGAAGAATATGATCTAATAGTCTTTCATTGGAGCTCTACAGACAGAGAATAGAATAGAGTCAATATTCAAACAGAAAATGGCTGATGAAAGACATGAATTCATAAATGGAAGAAGCACAAGATATACCAAGCAGGGTAAGTAAAAAGAAATCCACACTACACACCTCCTAGAGAAAACTGCCTAATTACAAAGGCAAAGAAAAAAGTCTTTAAAACATCCAGAGAAAATGAGATCACTTGCAAAAGGAAGGTAATAAGGCTAAAAGCAAACTCCTCAACAGCAACAAAGGAAGACAAAGAAGACGAATGACATCTTCAAAGTTCTGAGAGAAACAACTGTCAATCTAGAATCACATCCCCAACAAAACTACCTTTCAATAATTAGGGTTTATCTTCTGAAAACAAAAACAGAGAATTTGCCACCAGCAGGCCTACATACACACACAAAAAAACTCTAAAAGATGTATTTCAGGAGAAAGGAAAATTATTCTGAAAGTGGTAACTAAAGTGCACAAAGGAATAATGAGCAGTCTTAAATTTACTCGCACTTAATGAAAATAGCTTCAAAGCACATAAAGCAAAAGTGGATAGAATTCTGACAAATCAATAATATCGTGAATGATTTCAACACACCTTTCGTTGGTAGGTTAAAAAGACGAAAATAATATAAAGAAGATTTGGATAACACAAACAGCAATCTTGAATTTTTGAACATATGTAAAAACGGTGGCTCACGCCTGTAATCCCAGCACTTTGGGAGGCCAATGCAGATGGATCACCTGACGTCTAACGTTCGAGACCAGCCTGGCCAACATGGCAAAACCCCATCTCTACTAAAAATACAAAATTAGCTGGGCGTGATGGTGTGCGCCTGTAATCTCAGCTACTTGGGAGGTTAAGGCAAGAGAATCGCTTGAACCCAGGAGGTGGAGGTTGCAGTGAGCCGAGATAGAGCCACTGCATTCCAGCCTTGGAGACAGAGTGAGACTCTGTCTCAAAAACAAAACAAACAAACAAAAAATAGCACTCAACAATTGGGCGGACACACACATTCTTCTCAAACACACAGTCTGTGTGCTATGAAATTACAAATTCTGATCATATGTTAGGCTAGTGTGTCTCACACTATCTGTGATGAAACACGATTTCGCAATTTGGAGGCAACTCTTAATCTTGAAATAATTTCAAACTTATAGAAAAGTTGCAGCAGTATAAAGAACTCTCTTATATCCTCCAAACAGGTTCAGTCATTGCCAATATTTTGTCACTTTTGTTTCATTATTTTATCTATCTATCTATCTATCTATGTATCTGTCTATATCTTTTCTGAAGCATTAGGGGGTAAATTGTAGATATCATGACTCTTCATCCCTAAATAATTATGTTGGTATTTTCTGAGAATCAAAGTATCCGCTTACATAACAACAGTACAATTATCAAAATCAGGAAATTTACATTCATCCAATACCCCTATCTAATCCACAGTCCCTATTGAAATTTCACCTATTGTTTCTACAGTATTCTTTAGAGCACCATCTCCCTCAAGATCCAATCTAGGACCATGCATTACATTTAGTTGGCATGTTTCTGGAGTCTCCTTTAATCTGGAACAGTTCCTCAGTCTTTATCTTTTAAAATCTTAACACTTCTAATAAGTACAGGCCAGTTACTTTGTAGAATGTCCCTTAAACTAGGTTTATCTGATGTATCCTCATGATTAGAGTCAGATTATGCTTCCCCCCAACAGAAATACCACATAAATGATATTATATCCTTCTCAGTGCATCATATGAGGAGACACATGATGCCAGTCAGTCCCATTATTCATTATATTAACTTTAGTCACTTGGGCAAGATATTGTCTGCCAAATTTCTCTACTGTAAAGTTACCGTTTTTTCCCTTTGTGATTAACAAGTAATTTGTGAAAGGTACTTTGAGACTATGTAAATATCTTATTCCTCATCAAACTTTCCCCCTCTACTTTAGCATTAATTATTCTTGTTTCCACCAAATACTACTATACTGGTTATAAAATAGTGATTTTCTAACTGTCATATTCAATCCAGTTATTAGTTGACATTATTCTGTCAGGAGAAGCTTAGGCTGTCACTCTGTTGCCCAGGCAGGCTGTAGTACACTGGCGCGATCTCAGCTCACTGCAATCTCCTGAGAAGCTGGGATTGCAGGCGTGCACCACCAGGCCCAGCTAATTTTTTGTATTTTTAGTAGGGATCATGTTTTACCATGTTGGCCAGAGTGGTCTTGAACTCCTGGCCTCAAGGAATCCACCCACCTCGGCCTCCCAAAGTGCTGGGATTACAGGTGTGAGCCACTGCATCCAGTGAGCTTCCCTTCTTATCTAACTAGCCAGGAAGCTAGCTATCTTATTTTATTCAACGGATTATAATCCATTACTCTCATTATTTACTTTGATGCTCAAATTGTCCCAGATTTAACCAGCAAAAGCCTCTTCAAGTTGCTTCCCATGTCCTTTTGACATATTCCTATCATTTTTTGATTACTTTGTAAGGAAATTTTCTGGCCCAACAAGATGCTCCAGGCTCATCTTGTACATTATCTGCCCCAGCTTTAGAATCAGTCATTTATTCAAAGAATCCAAGTTCTTTTTAACAGAAAACGTTATTAAGAAATCAGGGTCTGGGTAGTAGACCAACATTTATGTAAAATATAATAATAAATTTCATTTAAAATATATGCTATATCTGGCATCATTAAATGCAAATCCTCTCTGAGGGAACGCACTTCATTCAGGTCCTCAATGAAATCTCACAAATAAAATTCCAAGGCAAATCAGCATATCACTGTCAAAAACAAATGAACACACATAGGAAAAAAGATACCATATGCAAGAACAAAAAGAAACAATAAACAATGAAATAGACTTACAAGAACCTTTGTTTCAGATATGTCAGACCTTCAAGAGAAGGATATAAAACTTCATTAAAAGTCATTTAAAAATAACTTAAACAGGTGGAGCAATATGCCATGTTAAAAAATTGGAGGACAATACTGTATTATAAAGAAGTAAATTATATGCGAATTGTTCTATAATTACTATGCAATTCCAATGAAAATCCCAGGAGCATTTTTCATGAAACTTGAAACATTAAATCTAAAATTTATATGAAAAATCAGAAGAGAAATATAGCCAAAACACTTTTGAAGAAGATGAAATAGGCTGGGAGACTTGGCCTACAAAATATCAAGTATTATTGCAAAGTTATAGACATTAATATTGTGGCACTGGTACAAAAACAGACAAATTGGCAGAACAGAGAGCCCAGAAACAGATCTATGTATTTATGAAAACTTGATATAAAGGAGATTTGGCATGGCACATCACTGAAGAAATTAGTGTGAAACAACTGTTTAGCAAATACAAGTCAATTTCAATGTATTAAAGATTTAAAGTGAAAGAAGAAACTTTACAATCTTTAAAAGATTGTATTGGACAGGCTGGGGGTGGTGGCTCACACCTGTAATCCCAGCACTTTGAGAAGCCAAGGTAGGGGGATCACTTGAGGTCAGGAGTTCAAGACTAGCCTGGCCAACACGGTGAAACCTCGTCCCTACTAAAAATACAAAAAAATTAGTCAGGCATGGTGGTGCATGTCTGTAATCCTAGCTACTTGGGAGGCTGAGGTGGGGGGAATGCTTGAACCCAGGAGGCGGAGGTTGCAGTGAGACCGGATGGCGCCACTGCACTCCAGCCTGGGCTACAGAGTAAGACTCCATCTCAAAATAATAATAATAATAATAATAATAATAATAATAATAATAATGTATTGGACAAAATCATTCTGACCTCAGGAAGGGAAGGAATTTTTAAACAAGAAGCAAAAAGAGCTACCCATAAAAGAAAAGAGTGATAAGGTCAGTAATATTATAATTCAGAACTTTGTTCAAAAAGACAACATAGGCCAGGTGCGGTGGCTCACACCTGTAACCCCAACACTTTGGGAGGCCAAGACGAGTGGATCACCTGAGGTCAGGAGTTCATGACCAACCTGGCCAACATGGTGAAACCCCGTCTCTACTAAAAATACAAAAAATGATCTGGGTGTGGTGGGGCACACCTGCAATCCCAGCTACTCACAAGGCTGAGGGATGAGAATCGCTTGAACCCAGGAGGCGAAGGTTGCAGTGAGCCGAGATCAAGCCACTGCAACAGAGCAAGACTCTATCTCACACAAAATATATATATATATATATATATATATATCTCTCTCTCTCTGAAATATTCACTAAAGAAAATAATGTATAGCAAAACAGATCAACATGGATGAATCTTAGAAACATGTAACATATTGGATGAAACAAAACCAAGTTACAGAAGACTAAAAGCAATATAACATCATTTTTATAAAACCTCAAAATCAAGTAAAACAAAAAAATTCTTTAGAATACCTCTAAAATGTAAAAGGATTATTTTAAAAAGATGTAAGAGAATACTGACCCAAAAAAAGGAAAAAAAAATCAGGTAAAGGCCTTCTAGTGGAGGGGCAGGTTATGTGAAAGGGACACAGTTGATAGGACAGTACGGATTATGTTCTAGTTGTTACACTGGGTAGCAGGTTATGGAGTTCATGTTATTAAGCTTCTGAATTGGTTGGGTGTGGTGGCTTATTCCTGTAATTCCAGCACTTTGGGAAGCCAAGGCAGGAGGATCTTTTGAAGCCAGGAGTTTGAGACCAGCATGGGCAACAAAGTGAGACTCTCTCTCTCTACATTTTTTTAATTAGCCAGGTGTGGTGGCACACACCTGTATTCCCAGCTACTCAGGAGGCTGAGGCAGGAGGATCACTTGAGCCCAGGAGTTGGAGGCTGCTGTGAGACAACCTCACCTCTGTACTCCAGCCTGGGCAACCAAGGGAGACCCTGTCTCTAAAAGTAAATTAAACTTCTTAATCTACATCAGCTTTCTTAATCTTGACACTACAGACGTTTTGGGTTGGATAAATCTTTGTTGCAGGGGCCTGTCCTCGGCACTGTAGGATGTTTAGCAGCATCCCTGGTCTCTACCCACTAGATGCCAGTGCTACCCCCACCCCCCTACCCCCAGCTGTGAAAACAAAAAATGTTTCCAGACATTGCCAAATGTCCCCTGCAGAGCAAAATTGCTCCCTGGTTGAGAATCACTGATCTACATATATGTTATATACACTTTTGAATGTTTTAAATATTCCATAATAAAATATAGTTTAAAATTGATGGGTAGAAGTTTCACTCTGTCTGTGAAACATAATCAGGAAGCTATCATTAAGAGCTGAGTAAGCCAGAGCCTGCCGGAGTCCTTTGAAGTGACAGTGCTGAGCAGTGTGAGCTGACAGTTTCAGGAGGGTTTTGACTAGCAGATGATATTTCTAGAAATTGTGCCGGGTATCAGAAATCAATGACTTACACTGGAGAAAAATGTCTGCAACCTTTCTTAATTCTTTGGGAGGTCTAAAAGCTTAGCTTAGTCTCTTAGGACACCATTTAATTTTTTAAAATCAATTATGGATTTTTGAAAATAGGGCTTTGTGTTTTTATATAAACCCTTTCTTCCAAGGTACTGAAAGGGATTCATATATTTCATTACCTTTGGAGAGTTGGCTGTGTCTGTAAAGTCATCACATGTCTAACAGTGGCCCCCAGATGACAGGGAGGTCTCCAGGAATATGATCCAGAGAAAATAACACTGCCGTTCTAGGATGATGAGTGTCTGAGAGCTCACTATCGTACCCCATTAACCTTAGAGCCTCCCCAACTCTGTGGCTTTACTTGAGAGCACCTATCTGGATTCCTTCCTTCCTTCCTTCCTTCCTTCCTTCCTTCCTTCCTTCCTTCCTTCCTTCCTTCCTTCCTTCCTTCCTTCCTTCCTTCCTCCCTCCCTCCCTCCCTCCCTCCCCCACCTCTCCCCCTCTCTTCCCTTCTTCCCCTCTCCCCCTCTCCCTCTCCTCTTTCCCTCTCTCCCTCTCTCTCTCTCTCTCTTTCTCTCTTTCTTTCGGATGGGGTCTCACTCTGTAACCCAGGCTGGATTGCAGGGGTACCATCAAGACTCACTGTAGCCTCAATTTCTCAGGCTCAGGAGATCCGCCTACTTCAGCCCTCCTGAAGTGTTTAATTAGCCATCACACCTGACTAATTTAAAATAAAAATGTAGAGATGGCATCTCACTGTGCTATCCAGGCTGGTCTTAAACAACTGGGCTGGGAAGCGATCGATCCTCCAGCCTTGGTCTCCCAAAGTGCTGTGATTACAGGCATGAGCCGGCACGCCCAGTTACCTATTTGGTTCTTATACTTGTACTATAGTTCCATTTAACTACAATGGGGAGAGTTTATTACCTTCATTTTTTAAAATGGAGAAACATAGACACAGAGAGGATACATGACTTTTTCAAGATAACAGAATCCAGAGTTAATTGATTAGAAATCGAACTGGCATGAAAATCGAGTGTCTTGAAGCTTGGTCTTTTTTTTTTCCCCCCTAAACCAGGCTCTGAACTATGTTTGAACTTGTGTGACTATGTTCATGCAGATGTGTGTGCATGCACATGTACGTGTGTGCACATCTGTGTGTCTGTGGTTTGGGGATGTATGTTTGTTTCTCTGAGGATAAGGTGTCAAGGAGGAGACAAGGCAAAGGATTAAAGAGAGGAGCTAGGAGGAAAGGCATGAAAGAAAGAGCATGAGATTACCAGGGTGCAGTGGTGTAACCCTATAGTCCCAGCTACTCAAGAGGCTGAAGTGGGAGGACTGCTTCAGCATGGGAGCTCAAGACCAGCCTGGACAATCTAGTGAGACCCCAACCTCAAAAAGTAAAATAAAATAAAAAGAAAGAGTGTTCGATTCAGAAGATGCCTTGACAAGAACACTGTGAGTCTCAGTTCAACAGTAAAAGTTTGTAGAATAATTGCAAGAATCAAATGAGATGTATCTTTGAAAGTACTTTATGTTTCTGTATATAAATATTAGTATTTTTTTTAGTAGAGCTACTCAGGAGGCTGAGGCAGGAGAATCATTTGAATCCGGGAGGTGGAGGTTACAGTGAGCCGAGATCACGCCACTGCATTCCAGCCTGGGCAACAGAGCGAGACTCCATCTCAAAAATATATATGTATATTAGTGATTGCCATTATTAGAATTATTGTTAAAATATAATGTGGATGATAAAGCAACCCTCGTGAGTAGGATGACTCACACTTTCTCCATTTTCTTGGCACCACTCTTACCATATGTCCAGCTCAGAGGAATATTCAGTGGCTCCCAGCAAAGCATCGGGGGGCCGGTACCAGAGCGTCACGACTTCTGAAGAGTATGTCTGGCTGGGAATGGACTTGGCCCGCGCAAGACCTGTCCAAAAGGGAAAAGCATAAAACCCATTGTTCTGGACCTTGGCTTGCACCTTGATGCACTGGACCGGGGTAAACACCATTAAAAAAAAAACACAAATTTAGGTGCTTTTAGTAGAACTAATCGCTATCTTGACTTGTCTATCACTTCTTTAAGTGAATTTCTCAAATTTTGGCCTGCTTTGCAGCTAGATATGGCCTTCTTGGCAGCTGAGTGTGGTCAGGTGACTAAGTTCTTGCCTATATTATATGAACAGAGGTGATGTGTGAACTTCCAGATCATGCCTTAGTGGAGGGGTTAAGGGTTCTGTTTCCCTTTTCTCCTTCCTCCAGGCTGTGATGAGCAGGAGGTGGCAGCCATCTTGAAACATGCAATGGGGGATGGTGGAGCCACGTGACAGAAGCAGCCTGGGTGAAGACAGCATGGGGCCACCGCACATGCTCTGCCCGCTTAGTTCAGGACTGTGTTGCAAGAGAAAGTTAAGTTTCTAGCATGTTATACCTCTGTGATTTTGGGTCTCTGTAACAGAAACTGAGCTCAGTTCATGACTAACATGGCCACTTTCCGTTTTGGCACTCCAGGAAAGCCCAGTTCAGTAGATAAACTGTAGGGACTGCTCATCCAAATTAATCAGTTTGGTAGGACCTTAGATGAATTTCTAAGTGCTGTTCTGCAAAATGAGTCTTTCTGTCAGTCAGCTGTTTATCTCACAGAATTGCAAAAAAACTTCAATAGATGAGTTTGCTATTATGGAAAATTGATAAACAAATATCTGTTAAATGCTTAAATGTCAGGATAAAAGCTGCCATCTCAGAATAAATACTGCAGTGATAGTATCACCATTTGGCATCTGCCAGACAGAGAAGACTGGTTCCTTAGCTCACATAGAGCCAGTTTTTCAACAAGTATTTATTAAGCACCTACTATGGTACCAGGCACTAGGGATAAAATGATAAGCAAAAACATACCCAGGGTGCCCTCATTATGCTTACAGTCCAGCTGAGACAAAATCATCACGCAAATCTATATATATTTGTGTGTATGCATGTATTTGTGTGTGTGAATATAACTATAAACTGTGATAAGTGCTAAAATGGAAAGATACAGTGATACTTAGAGGAAATCTGCTTCACTTTAATAGGAACAAAACTTTGCATCTCATACCTACATAAAGAAGGTAGGAGAGCAGGAACAAGTGTCCTGGAGTCTCCATCCTGACAGGAGTCCATGCTACAATCTGGGGTTAGCCTCTTTATCATCTTGGGATAATCTCGATCTACTCAAATATAATTTGTATATTCACTTAGATTTAGGAAAACTTACTAAGTACAGTTTACCAATGTCTCTATATCAAAACTGGCAGTGGGGCAGTAGAGGTGCCCAGCTTTTGGCCATCTGACTAAACTGGGACTTGGTGGAATCCTAGAAAGCTACCAATCCCTCCCTGTTTCGTGCCTCACACTTCCTTTATGGTAGTTTGATATCCTCACAAAGCATCATGTTCTCAGGCCTCCAGTTTTCAAAGGCCAGGCCCAGTCGATGCTTAAACGAGCGCATACAAAAGCGTCATTGTTCACAGCCCAGAATGAGACCCGAGGGGCGACTTACCAAAATCAGCCAGTTTGAGCTCTCCCAGGTGACTGATGAGTAAGTTCTGAGGTTTCAGGTCCCTGTGAAGAACGTGTTGGTGGTGGATGTACGCCAGGCCCCGCAAAAGTTGAAACATGAAAAGCTGGAAGGAAGAAACACTATCCATAAGGAGATTTGAGCCACCACGTGCTGATTTCGCCTCTAAATCAAAAACAGTCATCTCAAAGAATATAGTAAAAGTGTCTCTTGAGAGCCAAAAAAAAAAAAAAAGAAGAAGAAGAAGAAGAATTTTACATTCAGAGGGGGAAGAAAAAGGACAAGGAAAGTCAAGTAACTAGACTGTGTCCTAAACAAAGGGAATCCGGCTTTTCCTGACATCTCATTTCTTTGATACTGAAGGAATTACCCTTCTTTAAAAATCTAAAGTGAAACTTTGAAGTTTCCTTTGGAACACTAGTTATTGATTTAGATGTGAAAGATTTAATTTTTTTCCCCACCGATGAACTTGGCATATAAGATCAAAGTTGACCTGGAAATGATATTCTAAAGTTTACAACTGCTTAAGTTTTCCAGGCTCTCTGATATGAAACCCTTTTAAAAACACAACACAAGGAGACCACACTAAAAATACATCTTTAGATGGTATTAGAAAATAAAGAAATCTTTATCTTCTTAAACCTATTTTTAAAGTCTTAAATTCAAAGTCGAAAACAAGGGAAATACATAGTACGATGAAAAGGGAAGAGAGACCAAAAGAAGTTAGACCCCCCCCTCAAAAAAAAAATCAAAAAAGAATAAGGAATAAATTGTAGGGGGAAGAAGGGAGAAAGGGTAAATGGTAGTGGTGGAGAAATAAAAGGGAAAAACACATTCTAAGCCCCAATTTAAAAATGTTTCATGTGGTTATGAGGCACTGAAACCAAAGCCATTACTAGGTTCCCACCATCACGGAAACTTACGGGAAAAAAAGAATGCTTAGTATTCCAAGTATCTTTTGCTATTTTCCAGTGCCATTGGCAACTGAGAATTCAAACACCAACATCAGTATTTATAAAGACCTGTGTCAACTGAGAACATGTTCTGGCAGTTCAGAAAGGAAGGGCCGGGCCCAGCATTCCTGGGACATGGGCAAAATGGCAGATGGAGAGTTATGTGGATTAATCCTCTTTTTCAACAGCATCTTAGAAAACTAGGACCTTCAGAGATGCTAGGACCACTACTGACCTAACAATGACCTGGAGACATTGGAGCCAAATGGTCCAATGGAAGCAGGAGCATGGGGAGTTACCTGCCATAGCAGACCTGCAGCTGTGCAGGTTTCATGTAGCTACCACATCAGGTTCATAAACCATTTAAGAATTTTAAAAATTTCTTCTGGCTCCTAGTCAAATGTTAACTGGTTCCATGAATCTTCCCAGCATTTTCTCTTCCTGGTGCTTCAAATATACACACACTATTCATTTTACCATTCACCAAGCCACGAAGCTTCCACAGCACAAAATTCCTACACTGACATTTAAACCTTCTGATTGGTTATAAATATAAATGTGTTCATGGAAAAGACAATACAAAGAACCAGCTTAAATTCTAGGTAAAAGACAAGAAGATACCATAGTATGTGCTTAAAAATATGTTTTTGAGACTGACCCAGTGGCTCATGCCTATAATCCCAGCACTTTGGGAGGCCGAAGCGAGCAGATCACCTGAGGTCAGGAGTTCAAGACCAGCCTGGCCAATGTGGTGAAACTCCATCTCTACTAAAAATACAAAAATTAGCTGGGTGTTGTGGCGTCTGCTTATAATCCCAGCTACTCGGGAGGCTGAGGCAGGAGAATTGCTTGAACCTGGAAGGCAGAAGTTGCAGTGAGCCAGGATTGTGCCACTGCACTCCAGCCTGGGTGGCAGAGCAAGACTCCGTCTCAAAAAAAAAAAAAAAAAAAGTTTTTCAATATGCAGGACTAGGGAAAGAGGAAGATGAAGACAGGTAGATAGAAGACAGGAAGTTGGTGACCAGTGAGGGATACAGCCTTTGGAATAGCATGCTTATCCTCAGTTTGCAGAGAAAAACAGGGCTCAATGTAACTTTAAAAACATGTCTAGGACGAGTCAGAGCCAAGACTCAAATTCAGACTTGTCTGACTCCACTATACCATCCTGAGAAACTAGAGAAAAGACAGAAAATGAAAACATGAGAGGGAAGGAGAGAGCGAGCTGGCTGAGTCAGAGACAGAACTTCTTAGTAGGTCAGCTTGAAATGCCTTTTATGTCTCGAGTGTAGACTGTTCTCACTAATTAGCCACAGTCACTTCCCACCTTCTTGCCATTCAACCCCTTTCCTCTCTGCCAGATACGTCTACAGGCATTTGTAAGTGGTAAAGCACTGCAGCATTAAGGTATGGCATTTTATAACCACATTTCTCAAAACTTTTGTGCTGACAAACCTCACGACCCACTCACCCTTTCATCCCTCCCAACCTGGATTCTTCCTTCAACACTGCAGAAGCTTCACCAGTTACTGCATCCTAACATCACCAAATATGATGGCGTCTGCACAGTTCAACATCAGCCAGACTGTGGGTGACTCTTTCCAGAAAGGCTTCCCAAATCCCAGGGGTTAGACCTGTTTCCAACTCAATAAGGTTTGGGGGAACAAAATAATTCCATTGAACTAGTGCCATCTGGGCCAGGAGTTACTCAAAAACCAATGAGATCCGTTAGCCAACTCCTTATAGGGAAGCCTGAGTCCTTCCATCCCCCTGATCCCTGGGACTCATTCTACTAGAAATATGAAACAAGATAACCTCACTAGGATTCCCACCCTGCCTTCCATGGTCACAACTCAAAATATAAGCTTCCAACTATTCCTTTTCCTCCCAACATGCTCAACTCCATTCTGCTCTGTGCTTCCTCTGTTCAGCCTCGTATCTATTGCTCCCCTCTCCCCCAAACCTTTTCACTGTTTACTCTCCATTCCTCAATCCTGCTTTAAAAACTACCTAAAAGCTAACCTCTGGTGAATTTCCTTCTGGCTCCTTTCCTTAAATGAGACCTTGAGCTCACTGCTTCCCTATAGTATTCTCAAGTGGATATTAGTTTTTCTATAACTTCCTCATACCTTTGACCACTGACAAGTGTCATAAGCTGCCTCCCTTTTCCCCACTACCACTTCAAAACCATTACTGCTCTACTTTTAAGTAAAAACCCCTGTCCCTTGGATTTTAATGCCATCCAGTGACATCTTCCATTACTCTTCTTTTAGCGGTCATTCACTGAACTCTCAATCACTCTCTGTCATTCACTGAAGATGTGGGCACTTGGATTACAGCTGTTGCCTCTATGACATTAGTGCCCATGAGAACAGCTCTAGCCAACCTCTCAGCTCCAATGATCTGCTTCTCCAGTCCACTTCAGACACTAACTCCGGTGGTCACACACTAGATCTTGCCATTGTATGGAATTGTTTGTCCTCTGAAATACAAAATTCATCCCCCTATAAAAATGCTTTTGCAATGATTGTGTCATTCACAGTGTTTTTTACCATGGTTTCCTATGACTTTTCCTATGAAACCCAATGGATACCTCTTATTCCTTATCTTTGCAGCATTTGGCATCATAGACCATGCCTTCCTTCCTGAGGCGCTGCTCTCTTCTTTCGGTTCCACAATCTCCTAATTTTTTTTCTACCCCTCTGGCTGTTCTTTTTATAGATTCTACTTCTACTGATATCTAATATATTGATATTCTGGCCAGGCGCAGGGACTCACACGTGTAATCCCAGAACTTTGGGAGGCCAAGGCAGGAGGAGTGCTTGAGTCCAGGAGTTTGAGACCAGCCTGGGCAACACAGCAAGAAACCATCTCTATAAAAAATAAAAATAGGCCAGGCACAGTGGCTCATACCTGCAGTCCCAGGACTTTGGAAGGCCAAGGCAGGTGGATCACTTAAGGTCAGAAGTTCAAGACCAGCCTGGCCAACATGGTGAAACCCCGCCTCTACTAAAAATACAAAAATTAGTCGGGCGAGGTGGGGGGTGTCTGTAGACCCAGCTACTCGAGAGGCTGAGGCAGGAGGCTTGCTTGAACCCAGGAAGCAGAGGTTGCAGTGAGCTGAGATTGCGCCACTGCACTCCAGCCTGGGCAACAGAGACTCCCATCTAAAAAATAAACAAATAAATAAAAATTAAATTAAAAAAATAAAACATAATAAAATAATAAATAATAACATATTGATATTCTTAGGGCTCCATCTTTGATCTTCTGTTATCACTCTACACATGCTCCCTTAGCTATCTTACCCATTGACAGTGCTCTAATGAACAACTGTATTCTGATGATTTCAAAATCTTTATCTCCAATTCAGATTGCCTTTCCACTTTAGGCCCACATAATCTGGAGTTCGCCTGTACATCCCGCAATCACCTCAAACTTAGCATGTCTAAAACACCATTCACCGTATCTCTCCAAAGTAAATTTTTCTTTCTGATTCTCTATCACAGTGACTGGCACCATTATCCATCTTAGTACTCAAATCCAGAAAAAAATATCGCTGACTCTTGTTTTTCCCATCAGTTCTGGCTAAGTAATTGGTCTCATATCTGCCCACTTTCTCCTACCATCATCTCACATCTGTACCACTGTGGTTCTGATTAGCCTCACTGACAAGGCTGGAACCTTAACAGATACCAGCATTCAGGGAATGAGTAGAGGGAGAGAGGTAGAAGAAAACAAGGAGAAAGTAGGGTCAGGGGAATATAACATTTTGAAAAAAAAGTATTGCCCTCATTCCAGTCTATTCACTACACTGTCATCAGTGTAAGCTTTATAAAAAGAAAATCTGAATTTATCACCTCTTTGTTTAAAACCACTTAATGGCTCCTTATATAAAATAGCACGACTGTGATGTTGTGAAATATATGTTTGATCTTCAACTAGATTCCTGGCAGCCAACTCCTAAAATCCTTAGAATCTCCAAAGTGATGTCTTTTTTGTAGAGTTGACCGATAGCTGGCAGACCCTTGGGTAGCTTTAGGATAGGGACTGGTCACTGGAAAGACCAAGACCCGATTAGGGAGGGGAGAGGGGCTGAAGGTTAAGTTGATCACCAGAAGGTTAAGTTGATCACCAGTGGCCAATAGTTTAATAAATCATGCCTACACAATGAAGCCTCTGCAGAACCCAGAAAGATTAGGGTACAGAGACCTTCTGGATAGCTGAACTCTCATGGAGGCTTCTGGAGGAGGATTGCCTGGGATGGGCATGGATGCTCTGTGCCCCTTCACACATTCACTGATGCCTCCACCTTGGAGAACTCATCCTTACTCCCACCTGCTTTGATTTGGATAACCTCTTCCTTTGTGCCTCCATATACCCACAATAAATTCCTTTATTTATTAGTGTGTCCCTCACAAATCCACAAGGTCAATGCAGTCAAGAGTATGACTTTTAGCTGTATTTCCGATGCTTGCAATACTGTCCACTATACCCTCCTTCTTGAAATTGCTTCTTCCCTTAACTTCCATGACAGTGTGTAATTTTTTCCAGATGCTCTGCATTCCTATAAGCTGCTTCCCTTCGTTCCTTAATTTCCTGTTCCTCTTCTCATCCCAAAAGGCAAAAGTCTCATCATCAGTCCTCCTCTCTTTGTGTATTTGCTCTTTTGGTTGCCTATTCCTTGTCTTCTAAACTCTATGTGCTGAAGACCCTGAGATCTACACGTCCAGCTCACAGCTCCCTTCTGAGCACAGATTTCCTTTTAGATTGCCTACTGCTCATTTCCCTTTGGAGATTCTGTCTCACCTGGGACCTCAACATGTCTGAAACAGGACTCCTCCTCTTTCTTTCCAAACCAACTTCTTCTCCTATTTCTGTTAATAGAGCTACAATTCTCCTCGTCAGTCAAACTCAAAACCAGTTATGTTTGGCCCCATCCTTTCCCTCCTCATGCTCACATTACCAAGAGGTGAACTCTTCTTTGTTACTGATTTTCACATTCCTCTCCATTCTCATTGTCACTACCATAATGTTGTACTTGATTACTAATTGCTAACTAGATTCTTGCTCAGTGCTTGGCTCTTGATCAGCACCACCTGCATCAGCTTGGCTCATGTTAGAATGCAGAGGTTCAGGTTTAACCCCAGACTTGCTGAGTCAGGTCTCCAGTCACCTTGTCTGCTCACTGAAGTTTGAGAAGCATTAGGCCAGGCCACATCAATAAATTCTTTGGCTCACACCTATAATTCCAGCACTTTGGGAGGCCGAGGTGGGAAGATCATTTGAGGCTGGGAGTTTGAGGCTGAGGTGAGCCATGACTGCACCACTGCACTCTAGCCTGGGTAACAAAACGAGACTCTGTCTCAAAACAAACAAACAAAAAATTCTTAAGTGGAATCCCTGACTCTAGTCTCTTCTTTCCTTTCATACATCCTACAGACCACAGTGATATGAATTTCTTCTGATCATATCATTTTCTCTCAGCTCAAATTTAATGACTAATGACTGTACTCTCCAAGGAATAAAATTCACATTTCTTTCTTTTTTAGGGACAGGGTCTTCCTTTGTCACTCAAGCTGGAGTGTAGTTGTGTGATCATGGCTCACCTCAGCCTCAAACTCCTGGGCTCAAATGATCCACCCACCTAGCCTCCCAGGTAGCGGGACTGCAGGTGTATGCCACCATGCTCAGCTGATTTTTAAATTTTTTGTAGAGATGAGGTCTTGCTATGTTGCCCATGCTAGTCTTGAATTCTTGGGCACAAGTGATCTTCTGACTTGGCCTCCCAAAGTGCTGAGATTATAGGTATGAACCACCATACCCTGCCCAAGGTCCACATTTCTTAGAAAATGAGGCTCTCAGCCACCTACCCAATCTATTTCCCCAGACTTGTATATGCTGTTTCACTAATATATTCTGTATTTCAGGTCAACAGAACTAATATATTCTATATTTCAGGTCAACAGAACTAGAACTAATATATTCTGTATTTCAGGTCAACAGAACTATGGCACTAGTGGGAAAGAATTTTAACTAAGAATCGCTTTTAGCAATGGCATAAGTTGGTTCTGTAACCTCAGGCAAAATGTTTGTCCTCTCAGATCTTGGATTTCTCCTCTGCAAAATAAGGAAGTTAGACCAGGCTAGTGCTTTAAAGATTTTTTTACCGCAGTCTACAGTAAGAAATATATATGTATCTGGTATTCACATCCATACATTAAAAATATAAGTACAGTTACAATTGGAGCAAAAGTTGCAGAAAATAATATTTGTTCTTTCAAAATGTAATGCATGCTAATATTTTCTATTCTCTTCTCATTTATTTATTTCATTCTTAAAAACGCAGGTTGCTAACCACCATATTGATTTCAAAACGCACTAATGGAACCTAGAGATTGCAAAACACTGTGTTTCCTCTAACCCTAACAAGCCATGACTTTTGGGTCCTCTTCCCCGAACATATCCTCTATTTCCCTACCTTGTACCTTTGCTGAAAACATTTTCTCTCCCTGTAACATGCTCTCCTATTCCAGACTCTTGAAATACAGTGTGTTTAAGATCTGAAATTTCTTTTTTTTTTTTTTGAGACAGAATCTCGCTCTGTCACCCAGGGTAGAGTGCAGTGGCAGGATCTTGGCTCACTGCAAGCTCCACATCCTGGGTTCACGCCATTCTCCTGCCTCAGCCTCCTGAGTAGCTGGGACTACAGGCGCCTGCCACCATGCCCGGCTAATTTTTTTTTTCTTGTATTTTTTTAGTAGAGACGGTGTTTCACTGTGTTAGCCAGGATGGTCTCGATCTCCCGACCTTGTGATCCACCCACCTTGCTTCCCACAGTGCTGCGATTACAGGCGTGAGCCACCGTGCCCGGCCTAAGATCTCAAACTTCTTAAAACTAGAAGATATCTTTGATGCCCTTGCACATCTATAGTACTAGATTGTATTTCTTTCTTGACATTCTACACAAGTGTACTGTAATAGTATTGGTGCCTATTTCTTATCTCTTGTTTTTGGCTGTACTCCCTTGAGGGCAGGGATCATATCTTTTATGCCTAGTTTTCCTTCGAAGCATTTAGCACAGTGTCTGCTATGTGAGAGTCACTCAAGCCTGAAAATCTCACTCTCTCACAGTTATTCTTTCTCCAACCATTCTTCTATTTAATCAACACCTCCAGGTCCTTGAACCCTTCCACTCTCTTCATAACTATCAGCAAGCTGCTTATCTTCACTTCCTTCGCTCAGATTAGACTCAGACTAGATACCACTGGCCAACACCTTAACTTCTGTCTTGATAATCTCTTCAACTCTCTTGCCTACCTGTCTCTTCCTTTCATATGTCTGGCAGAACTTCAACTCTGACTCAATCCAACTGTCTACATTCTCTGCTCCTCTATTCAAATTGCCAAGCATTACCATAAAAAAAAATCCCACGATTGTACAGATAATGTAATGGTCTTCACCCTTACCAGGGTCCTTAACACATCATGAAACATTCCTATTTGGTTTCTCTAGTTAGCTCCCTATCCCATTCTCCACACAGCTCACTGGTATTTTAATTTTTTTTTTTTTTTTTCACTCTTCTCAACCCTTTGTTCTCAAACATTCCTTTCCAAAACCTTACTTCCAAGACTGGGTTAGGTTCCCTTATTATGTGTTCCCACAGTATTCCTAGTTACTACGGCCATAGGCTTTAGCACTTTGATTCTCACCACCTATTTATTAATTATAGCACAACTTACATTTTTTTTTTTTTTTTTGAGATGGAGTCTTGCCCTGTCACCCAGGCTGGAGTGCAGTGGTGCGATCTTTGCTCACTGCACCTCCACCTCCTGGGCTCAAGCAATTCTCCTGTCTCACCCTCTTGAGTAGCTGGGGTTACAGGCATGTGCCACCACACCTGACTAATTTTTTGTATCTCTAGTAGAGACAGGGTTTCACCATGTTGGCTAGGCTGGTCTCAAACTCCTGACCTCATGATCTGCCCACCCTGGCCTCCCAAAGTACTGGGATTACAGGCGTGAGCCACCGCGCCAGGCTAACAACTTAAATATTTCAAACATACAAAAATTAGTATCATTTACAGTATCTTAAGATAAACTTCCTTTGAATAGGAGCTTCCTTTCCAGTACTTTGAGGTCTATGAGATGTATTTAGAAAATTTACTACTGTGGAAAATGAAGACTGCTTACACCAAATGTTGGGGAGAGGGAAGGGCCTGTGATTTTTCTTTTTGATCAATTGCTGTAACACTGTCCTTCAGGTAACTGAGGGAGTTTCACATTTTCTTTAGACATCATTAGGCGCTGAAGCTCTTGAAGGATAACTTTGATGATATATGAATTCTGACATTTTGCTAGCACTGATATAGCTCTTGGGTTCACCATTCCATTAGAACTATTAACTCCATTCATATTAATTTTTGTTACAAATCTTACAAAGGGGAGTGCTTCTGGGTATTTAGGTCCACATTCTATTTTAAGGCTATATATTCTGTTTTCATAAATTGCCTGAGCCCATGGTGGCTGCCATCTTGCGTTGCTGTCGCTTGAAGGGTGGCCCTCACTGCCTATTTAAGTTCATATATCTTACTGGACTTTAAGCTCATTGAAAATAAGAAACACAACTTATTCATTATTGAAACCCCAGAACTTATTACAGCACTAAGTACTCAATAAATATTTCTTAAATGAATGAATAAATGAATACATAAATAAATATTAGTTAAATGAATAAATATATCATATACAAATTTCATATGGTTATTTTAAGAGCCAATCAATTAATTAATGCCAATAAAACCTTAGGGAATGAAAAGTATGAAATATAAATGGTTTCTAAAATTTATAACATGTAGAATTATAGCTAGTTAAAAGTTTATTATTATTTCTATTCTAATGACTGGAAAAATAGGAATTAGGGCCACATATATAATAGGATCTGCTAGAACAAGTATTGCAGACTTCATCACAGACCGCAGTAATCTGATAGGAAGAAGGTATTTATTTTACGATGGCCTAGCTTTAGTTTTTTCCTTTTAGTATAATTCTCCTTCACTTGTTTATTCATCTAAAGACACATTTGCATGTGGCCATGACTGACAGCATTAGGTTGCTCAGAAAACATTGCTCTATATCTTAAGGGGCAACTCAGCAACTCTTTTTCTTTTTTCTTTCTTTCTTTCCTTTTTTTTTTTTTAAAAAAGAACAAAAACAAAACTTTTCTCTGGAATATCAGTGATGTCCATCCTCTTATTTAGTATCATAGGACTTTGCGTTGTGAGGCAGTCTGTTTCAGAACTCTCCTTCTGTGGGCAAGCCAGGAGAGGGTCCTGACCCTTAACGTACTCACTCTGACATTGTGAGGATGAAGCCCTCCTGGATGCTGAGACATATACTGGGCCAGGTCTGTGTGCTAAATAAAACAGCAGAGAAAGAGAAGAGAGTGAATTCAGTGGTGCTTGGATAGTTTCCTAAAGCAGAACATTGACTTGACTGTCAGAAGGTATTACGAAGTACAGAATTTTAAGAAAAAGGTACAAAAGGAATATAACCAGGTTTTCTGAGAACCCACTGTTAAGGTCAAACACAGTGTGTCTTTCTAACTGGTGGCTCTTAGAACAAAGCCTGTTTCTCAGCACAGAGATGCTCATTTTAAATGACTGGCACTGAACACGACGACGCAGGAATTTTTCACTCTCCAAGTGTCCTTGGAGGCAAGTCAAGTACACATACCTTACAAGTTCTTTCTGCTTATTTAAATATTTTTTCTTCCAAAAATACAACATGAGTTATTCTTTAGCAAGCTTGCATACAATTTTTAAATATCTTGTGATTTTTACCTTTATTGTCAATGAAAAAAATGTTGGATTCTGCTCAGATAGTGATTAAAACTAGATTAAAAATAAGTGCAAAGGCTTTATTTAGGAGGTAAACTCAAGATCCTCATTTATTATTGCTGATGAGGGGAAAAAGGACAGCAAAAGTCATGGGTAAGGAAGCAGGACCAAAGACGGATGTGGGAACAATAAGGTTCTACTAATCACAATAATGAATATTTCCATGATACTTTCCACATTGTGTAATAAAAGTTTTATCATGCCATAAAATATTAACAGATTCATTATACAAGTACCAGGCTATTTTTCTCATGTGTTGTAAAATGCTCGAACAACTCACCATGTATTCAAAAACGAATGTCAGTGTCTCTTTGGTGTGGATTATGTCATGCAGAAGCACAATATTGGCATGTTTCAAACCCTTCAGGAGAGAAGCTAGAAAAATTCAACAAAATGTTAAATCCATCATTGATAATGAAAGTGCTGCTCTAAAGATATCAGGCAGTATATATTTTTTAAACATTTCACATCAAACATTCTGGCTATTTTACTGCTGGAAAACAATCTCTTGTTGCAAAAGAATATTTAAAATTACAAAGAACCTTCATTATTTCAAAAATGGCAAAACATTGCATTTACACAACTTATTGTTCCTACAGGCTACAGTAGTTGCAAAAAATATGTTTCCATTTACCTAATCAATTTCATCAAAGCACTCAGATCACTAAATGCTCCCCTTTGGGAATCTCATCAACCTAGCTTCAGAGCTACAGGAGGAGAGGCCTGAGAGATAAAGTGCTTTGGACGAGTAGGAAATGGAGTGTTCTGCCTTCTAAAGCAGGATTTTGTGACACATGACCAGTCTCCAAAATTCTAACTCTCACAAGCGGTCAATAAGGCCGGTGGATATGATTGGTGGGAGACAGGGATAAGAGCATGGGGTAAAGAACTGTTGAAACATGATAGAGACTGGAGAGGATTTCCTAAAGGTAATGTTGCAAACCTCTGTGGAAAGGAGAAAATGTGAACTTGAAAAGAGGAGTCAGCCAAACTTGGGGAGCCCAGGGAGGTGAAAGTGGAGAAGGCTGAGGGCTTTCTCTCGCCTCTTCAGTAATAGGTTACTAAAGGCAGCCTTGAAGGGAAGAAGTCATCACAAAAGGCCAAGTGGTTGGGAGGGGTTTGAAAGTCTGTCTTTGAGCTTCCGGAGATAGGAAGACCTCTGGCTTCAGGAAAGCAGAGACTAGAAAAGGTACAATAAAGAGACCATGAGGCCTGGGCACGGTGGCTCACACCTGTGATCCCAGCACTCAGGGAGGCCGAGATGGGTGGATCACCTGAGGTCAGGAGTTTGAGACCAGCCTGGCCAACATGGTGAAACCCCGTCTCTACTAAAAATACAAAAACTAGCTGGGTGTGGTGGGGCATGGTGGTGCACACCTGTAATCCCAGCCACTCAGGAAGCTGAGGCAAAAGAATGCTTGAACCTGGGAGGCGGAGGTTGCATTGAGCTAAGATTGCACCACTGCACTCCAGCCTGGGTGACAGAGCAAGACTCCATCTCAAAAAAAAAGATGATGAGGCTCACTTCAGGGCATCCCTGCATGAATAAATCGTGTCAAAGCTTAAAGGAAAGGAAAAGTAAAGGATAAAAACTCAAAGCAGCATTCTGTAGCCTATGCCTGCATATCATGAATCTCCTGCACCAACTCCCTCCCAGTGTAGAATTCCATAAGATTAGAAACAAACAACTGAAATACTCCCTTAAATTTAGGAACAAAATTATTTTCTTCAGTCATCAACCTATTTTAGTGAATCTGTCATTTTGCCCTCCTGACAGAAGGGATTTGACCCTCCCTTCTAGTAGGGGCACTTCTATTTTCCCCTGGGGAAACAACCGTCTTCTTCCTCAGACCATGCTCATCTGGCAGGGCTGACCCTGCCTCTACCCAAGAGTGGGCATGTGACCCAGAGCTGACCAATCAGAGCACGGCACTCCCCTATGCCTAGTGATTGGTTCTGAGACAGGCACAAAACCCAAGTTTGGCAGAGCCCTGTTTTGCTGGTGCCATTAGAAAAGAAGTGCTTTCTTTTCTATTGTGAGAGCTAAACTTGTAGGATTTAGCTAGGAGTTGCTGGGGTCAGATTACCAACACCTGGTGACAGCATGCCTGGGAATAAAATGAAGGCACGGCAAACCAGTGTTGGGTAATGAGAGACATGGCTTCCTGGTGGTATTTCTTATGCCCTACCAACCTGTAGTTATCAGATCTGGGAGCCAGTGAATTGCTCTCTTTACTTGTCAGTTTAAGCTGACTTACACCAAAGGAGCTCCATCACACCTGTTAACCCTATTTGCTGTAATGACTAATGCTCTAATTTTTACTTTTTGCCCCCAGAGTCCTTATGGGCTAAATTTATTATTTCACTTTTACAAATGTGTTGCTTTGTAAATGTAATAAACAACTTCTCAGGCATCTGTTTAATCTCCCTAGTCTCAGACTAAAGGCCACATGGGAATTGAGGGAGTGACTTTCCCCCTTTTTGAGATGCTGCCACACCACCTAGTACCACACTCAGCCAAGAGTAAGCACTTAATTTGTCAAACATATTTATTGAGTGTCTTAAGGAGAACTGTCTGTGGAGCCAGAAGCCCTAATATGAATCCTGGCCCTGTCACTTCCTATCTGAGTAAGCTCTGGAGAGTATCTCAACCCAAGTCTCAATTCATTCCTTAGGAAAAGAGACATCGTCTTTTCTGACTTACTTCATAGGGTTGCTATGAGGATGGAATCAGATACCATTTGTGGAACCTTGGTAAATGTAAAGCATTACAGAGGCAAATTAGAATTGGTATCCCTTCCCTCTTCTTGCCAGCTTCTTGCCCCTGCCTTTCACCTTGAACCCCACTAAACCTCTACTCTCAGTCTTAAAATCTTGTTTATGGTATGTTTCTGCTAGAGTCTTAAACACCTTCCATATTTTCTGACCATCAGTTGAGAATGCTTATACTTTATGTGTATTTTTATTTATAAATTATCTCATACATTTCTCTCTTTCCCCCACCCCTATGTTGCGAAGCATATAGCAAAATTAGATTTCAAAAGGATATGGTAAAACTGAAATTGCTAAGAATATTGTTAAGATATTTTAATTTTATGATTAATATAATTTTAGTCTCACCTAACTATATTACTAAAACTCCAGATGCTTCTTTATAAATCATGATGGCATGTTTTGTTCATTATGATGGCCTCATGCTCTCATTTGCTAAAATGGTCAAGGAACAATACCTACTTGGGATGAGGCTTCCTGCTAACAATACTGGATATAAACTTCATGTCGTTTTCTTGATAATTCTAGTTTTTGTAGAAGTAGGAAATGTGTCTGTTTTGTATTTCTCTGTTGTTCACTTACATTGGAATTACTAGTTTTACCCACAACCCACAGTTTCTTTGCAGAAATCTTTTTAACCATTCATCCAACTTTTTATCACATACAGATCTATTGGCATTACCTTCCAGATTGTCCAGAACCCCTCCCTTCTTGCCATACCTTCTGCCAGCACCCTGGACCAAGCCACTATCATATGTTGGTTGAATTATTGCAAATGCCTCCCAACTGCCTGCTTCCCCGCTTCCTTCCTACGGCCACTTATTCACAGGACAGCCAGACACTGCTATCCTTCTCAAATGAGTTAGGGCATATGCCTCCTGGTTCCAAACCCTCCAGTGGCCTCTCAACTCATGCAGAGTAAATTCAAAGGACTTGTGATTTCCTGCCCACTGTGTTGGCTGTGCGCATCGTGACCTGTCATCTCCTCACACTCCCATCTTTGCTCACTTGGCTTTAGCCTCATTGGCCTCCTAGCTGTTCCTTAGACACACTTGCAAACACACTTCCACTCCGTGGTCTTACACTTCTCATTGTCTTTTCCTGTAACCCTCTCTTCTCACATCTCTGCCTTCATTCTTCCTCACTTTCTTCAGAGCCTCCGTTCAAATGATACACACAGGTACAGACTTCCTTGACCATTCTACATGAAAAAGCAGCCATCTACTCCATCCCATCTCAGCAGCCCTCCACACCATCCCACCTCTACCCCATCCTACCCTCTCTCTCTCTGGGCCCTGCTTTATTCTTTTCCATAGTGCCTGTCACCACCATCTGACATATTATATATAAATATTTGCTTATTGTCTGTCTCCACAATTGAGAATATAAACTCCATTGAGAGCGGGCACTTTTGTTTTTTTGTTTATTGCTATATACCCAGTGCCTAAAACAATGTCTGGCACTCAATAAATATTTATCTTTAAATTAGTGGTCACTAATTACCTAATATCCTTTCTATACCTCTAGTTGGTTGGCAAAGGGTGTTTCTGTTGAAGATGCTTTTATTCCCCCTTTCTTTTAGTTGTCTCCCTCATTAGATTATAAATATTGTAGGCTTTATGGCCATGCCTATTACTGCTTTTCTAGTGCCCTAGAACTACTGAAATCGTTATATGAAAACTGAATTTTGCTGAATAATGAATAGGGAATTCAGATGAAAGAGCAGATGATGTTTAAAGCATTTATCTCACAGTATTGTTTATCATTTTGGTCCATCCACCAGAGGGATCTGAAATGCCTACAGCCTCAGATGTGTGGGTCTTAAACCCAGGAAGAAAAGGTCTTTCTTTCTTCTAATTTTAAGGACATTTTATAAACTGCACAGCAGGATGTGATATCTGTCCTGCAGACTAAACAGTTGAGGGACACAAAAATCAACTGAGAAGGGCAAAGATCCTAAAATTAGCATTCTGAGTCTCATAAAATAGTGTTTTTTATTATTCATGTATCCTATGTATACTTATTTTTGTTTTTCTTCAAATAAATGACACAAAAGTAAATAGGGATATCTTTAAGTCTCCAGAAGAAAGCTGATTCTCCAAAGTCCTAGGATGTGGCTCTATATAATGAAGGCCTGGTAGTCAAAGTCGTCTTTAGGCTGTAAACTCATTGAGGGCATGGATTGAACTTGCCCTTGTCTTTGCATCTCCAGCACTAGCACAGGCCTGGCATGTGGTGCTCAATAAATGCTCATGAATTAATGAAAGTCAGGCCAATTGTAATGAGTTTATGAGGAATCATATAATGAGTCAAGGATGGAGTCCTCCCCAACCTTCATTGGACATTGAATTAAAAAGTGTTTCTAGTCCCTGTTGTTACATTTCCTCTGAACTGAGAATCACAAATCAATGAGTCAAGTTATGCATTCCAAGAAAAGAAATAATTGAAATAATTTTAGATAAATGTTAGAGAAATAGTAAGACAAGTGTCAGATAAGTAGTTGTCTTGGTATTTTTGGAATTGTAATGCTGATCACATACCATTATCCTGGCATTGTTTTGTTTTATAAAGATGTAACTATGCACAGTGGATTTGCTATATTTGTGATGTGATTTGATTGTGTTCAATGGTAGACTTTCTGTCAACCAGGCATACCCTAGACTATTTGTGGTCATTGGCAGTTCAGAGGTTCTAATCAGCCTCCTCCCCTGCCTCATTGTATGACCTTAGAGAGGACCCTTAGCCTATTTTTGGCTCAGTTTTCTCATATATGGATTGGGAATCATTACTTTGTAATGTTTTTCTACTAGAGAATGATCTTAAAAGATTCTTAGCTGAGCTGTTTCTAATTTAAACACTGCAATTACCGGCACTGTAGAATCAATGATAGAATCAGAATTGATGAATATACAACATGATATGTTATTTTATTTAAAATATTTCTTCTGGACACACAAGTGGCCAACAAACATATGAAAAAATTGCTCAACATTACGAATCATCGGAGAAATGCAAATCAAAACCTCAATGAGATACCATCTCACACCAGTCAAAAAGGCTATTATTTAAAAGTAAAAAATTAATGGATGTTGGTAAACTTGAGAAGAAAAGGGAATGCTTACACACTGTGGGTGGGAATGTTAATTAGTTCAGCTACTGTGGAAAACAGTTTAGAAATTTCTCAGAGTGAGGCAGGGCAGGCGAGCCCCAAAACTGAGGCTTAGCCTGGGAGGGTTCTTAGCTTCACCCAGGAAAGAATTCAAGGGTGAGCCTGCAGTGTTAGACAGCAGCTTTTATTGAAGCAGCAGTGTTCAGCAGCAGTGGGTGTACTGCTCCTTGCAGAGCAAGGCTACTGTATAGGCAGTGTGCCCAGAGTAGCAGCTCAGAGGTAGCTCTACAGTTACATTTATACCCAATTTTAATTATATGCAAATTAAGGGGTAGTTTATGCAGAAAGTTTTAGGAAAAGAGTGGTAATTCCAGGTTGTCAGGTTGTTGCCATGGGAAAGGGTGGTAACTTTCAGGGGTTGCAATGGCAATGGTAAACTGACATGGCACACTGGTGGGTGTGTCTTCTGGAAAGCTGTCTCCACCCAGGCCCTGTTCCGGCTAGTCCTAAATTTGGTTCAGTGTTCAAGCCCCACCTCTGGAGTCGAGTCCCACCTCCTGCCTCAAAAAAACCAAAAACAGAATTACCATTTGACCCAGCAATTCCATTCCTGGGTATATACCCAAAAGAAAATAAATTGTTCTGTCAAAAAGACACCTAGACTTGTATGTTCGTCACAGCACTCTTCACAATAGCAAAGACATGGACTCAACCTAGGTGCCCAGCAATGGTGGATTGGATAAAGAAAATCGGTACACTGGCATCATAAAATACTATGCAGTCACACACACACACAAAGAACAAAATCGTGTCCTTAGCAGCAACATAGATGCAGATGGAGGCCATTATCCTAAGTGAATTAACGCAGGAACAGAAAACCAAATTCCACATGTTCTCACTTACAAGTGGAAGCTAATAAGTGGGGGTATTGGTTACACCCAGACATAAGATGAGAATAATAGACACTGCACCAGGGACTCCAAAAGGGGAGAGGAAGGGAGGGGGACACAGGTTGAAAAATGACCTATCAGGTACTATATTCACTATTTGGGTGACAGGATACCTCAGCATCATGCAATATACTCATGCAATAAACCTGGACATGTACCCCTTGAATCTAAAATTAAAGATTAAAAAAATACTTCTTCTGCATTTTCCTTAATGTTTATACAAAATGTATCATGAAAAACAGATTTCTATTTTTATATTTACTGTTGCTAAACAAATACTTTAGTTAAGCATTTCCAAATTCATCATAATAAAGTAGAAAGGATTTTAAATAGAATAGATACGGATTCTAACAACTCTGATTACTATCTCTGTGACCTCAGACAAGTTACCTAACCTCTCTGCAGCTGGAATTTCTTTTCTCCAAAACAAAAATAGCACATTTTACTTCCTAGGGTTAGTATAAAGGTTTTTAAAAAATATATTATGTAGGGGGAAAGGGAGATTATGTCATGTGCCTGGTCCTCAAAAAAGATTAGTTATACGACTCCTTCCTAAGAAAAATGCTATTAGCAGGCTGAAAGTCCTCAGTTTAAACCAAAAGTTGACCACTTGAACAAAAATATTTAAAACAATGCACATTATTAAGATATTGCTATAAAGTTCATAAAACTAAGAAATGTTATACTATGTAAAAACATAACACATTAACCTATTCAAATGAAAGTATTTTCTCCTAGTTGTAAAAATAAACACTTAAAATACAATTCTAGAGTCAATTGTGAGAGATTTCTAAGGTACTATGAAGGCCTCTGCTTTTCTTAATTAGCAAAGGAATGAGAGTGGTAGGGAACACATCTATTTTGTGTATTGCTGCGTATCTAGCAGTTCAGCAGAGTGCCTGGTCATAGTAGGTGCTAAATGAATATTTCTAGAGTGGGTGTATAGAAAGCATACAAATTTTTGAATCAGAGAGATTTGGTTTGAATCACTGCCATATAGTGGAATAATATTAATAATATCTACCTCTAAGGGTTATTAAGAGGATTGAAATAAGTATGAAAAGCACCTGACACATGTATTAAGATATATTTCCCTTGGGAGGCTGAGACAGGTGGATCACCTGAGGTCAGGAGTTCAAGACCAGCCTGGCCAACATGGTGAAACCCCGTTTCTACTAAAAATACAAAATTAGCCCGGTGCGGTGGTGTATGCCTGTGATCCCAGCTACTCGGGAGGCTGAGGCAGGAGAATTGCTTGAATCCCGAAGGCAGAGGTTGCAGTGAGCCGAGATCGTGCCACTGCACTCCAGCCTGGGCAACAAGAGCAAAACTTCATCTAAAAAAAAAAAACAAAAAAAACAAAAAACATATATTTCCCTTAGTGCTGTTCATACTTTTGCTAGTTTCATAATATCACATGTTAAGGTCAAATGAAAATAGTACTCCAAATGACCAGACTAGTAAATTGCCACATGTATTCTACCTGTATAGAAAGAGACCATATATGTAGTAAAATCATACTTAATAAATCTTTGGCTGCTATAGCATCAGGGCAGCCAAATTGTTCAGGAAAAGCAATTCCTGCTTCAAGGCTGTTTAAAGAAGGCTGCATTACTTGTTCAGTTTTCCTGCACGTGCCTTTCGGTTGCCTTTTTAGCTAGTGACCCTGGATTTTAGCTAATGAACTCCAGCTGTTCTTATTTTGCCTTCCAGCCCTTCTCATTTAACCTCCTGTCTCCCTGGTCTCACATCCTTAAAGTTCTTACAGGAAAAATGGGACAGTGCCAAAGTTTCCAAATGAAGCCTCATATCTTCTTGAGGGGAGAGGGCTCTTTTAACAAGGGCTCCAAGCTTTTATAGTGGTGTAAAAAGAAACATTCATTGTTGGAAATTGGATTCCTAACAACCTCCAATGTGTCAGAAATCCTCTTGTGGTTTTTAATATTACACAAGCAAAGCATTCGGTAAGGTAAGTCCATAAAACAAACCAAGAAAGTCCACAGTTGACTACTAAATGTAATTGTAAACACCTGTGATGGAGAGGCAATTCCTCCGTAAATATGCAATGAAAGAAACATTTAGCATACAGAACAAAACGGATCCAGCTTTTCTGAACCATGCTGAGAACCATCTGTTAGCAAACCTGGCAAAAGGTTTCACTGTTACAGTTAAATGTCAACCTGAAAAACTTGGCTGTGGGCAATATCTAAGCAAAGCCAATCTTCAGCAATTGACAAACTCAAGCTCACAAAGGAGACCTTCCTCTTATGCAGGTGACCTGGGAATTTCTATTACGTTCACAAATACTCTTTAACCTACCCATACATCTCTTTCCAAATCTGATCATCCTTTCATGGAGACCATTAATAAGTACATTAGTTAATGCAGTTTCCATTACATTAAACATTTAAAACCATGCCTTCTCCCAGAATGCACCTGATCCTACCAGGATGAATCTCTGGCTAAACCAATAGCCCATTTGGCCCTCCAATTAAATTCAAAATGATGTATTTCCCAGGGGCTCTGAAAGACTTTTGGAAAGGATATCAAATTCAGTTATAAACTCATTTTCCAAATTGCTTTTTCCATGCCTGTTTGCATAACCCATCCTTACAAGCTCATTTCAAAATCTACTGACTCCATCAGTCACACTGAGACTAACTTGTTCTCTAAAATCTTAGTTTATGTCTTTTATACACTTGTGACTTGAATCATGTGCTCTGTTAAGACTACAAATGACAGAACGAAGATACGGGTTTCTCTTCTCATCCTTCACAGCATCCAGCAGCATAATCTGCATATAGCATGTGCTTAGTAAAGAACAGAAAATAAGTAGTTAAAAGTGGGAGAAAATAAGGCCAGGGAAGTGCCATTTCTCTGGGATTTTGCTGAAATGCACAGCAATCCTATCATCATCTTATTTCAAATGGCTCATGCAATAAAGGTTGATAAATTATATTTTTAATGATTCATTTCACTATGTTGGCTTTATATTTTATATTATAAAGTATTAGTTATCTTGATGGTAAATAAGACATTACCCAGGAAAAGAAGAATGGAATAATAATGGTCAACATTTGTTGAACTCTGAAAAATGGACTCTGTGATAAATGCTTTATATACATATTCTTGTTGAATCCTCATAACAACTCCATGAAATAGGTACTATTATTATCCTCTTTCTGCAATAAACTGAGTCATAAATAGTTAAAGTAATCTACCCAACATCATACCACTAGTGATTGGTGGACCTATGCTTCAAACCCAAGTCCATTTGACACCAGGTTCCTCACCGATTTGCTATACTGCCCAGGGCACAGACAAAATACAGGCAGAACACTAAAAATGCATACCTTCTGGAAAATCTCCAGGTGCTAGCTAACAACATGTTATGTTCAGGCAAATTTCCCAGTAAGAATTTGTGTGATTATATACTTTCTCTTTTATAGGAATTTTCTGAGGTTATATAGGTATAGCCTTAGCACCTAGCATGAGGCCAAACACATGGAAAGTATTAGTAATTGCTCAGTGAATTCATAGTTTCGGTCAAGTGATATAATAGTTTTAAATCTCAATTTCCTCAAAATTAAGTAATAAAATAGCAGTGTAAATGCTCTTGAAAAACTTGTATGAAAAATAAAAATGTAATTATAGTATTCCAGAAGAATCAAAACTAGATGCTGAATGGATCAATGCAATAAATTTTTTACCAAATCAAGGAGTCAAAACAGATCTGTTGGGTCCATTTCTGCTGTTCTTACCTTCTCGGATAGCTGTAAATGGGACTCCTTCTTCTGCATTCATGCTGATGACTTTTAAAGCCACTAGTTGTCCATTTATTCTAGAAAAGAGGGATTGAGGGGCACACACTTATTGAGGTGGTTCTAAGCAGCAATTTATACCAAAGATCAAACAAAAGCAGTTTCACTTCAAAACATATTGTAGCATATAAATCTATAATTTTCTCAAAATAAAAAGTTTAGCGTATATCAATACATATATAACATATATATTCCAAAGCATTTTCCCTCTTTACTAAAGTGATACATATATGTCCATTATAGAAAATTTGGAGCTTATTATTTTTCATCTGACTTATTGTAGTGTTTTGTTTTTTGTTTGTTTGTTTGTTTGTTTTTGAGACAGAGTCTTGCTCTGTTGCCCAGGCTGAAGTGCAGTGGCACGATCTCGGCTCACTGCAACCTCCACCTCCCGGGTTCAAGCAATTCTCCTGCCTCAGCCTCCCAAGTAGCTGGGATTACAGCCACCATGCCTGGCTAATTTTTGTATTTTTAGCAGAGATGGGGTTTCGCCATGTTGGCCAGGCTGGTCTCAAACTCCTGACCTCAGGTGATCCGCCCACCTCAGGCTCCCAAAGAGCTGGGATTACAGGCACGAGTCACCATGCCCAGCCTTGTAGTGGTCTTCTGACAGTTTCCCTGCTGAGACACTTGCACTCCCACTATTTATTCTCAGCAGAGTAGTTGGAGGCATGCTTTTAAAATGACCATCAGGACAAGTCACTTTTCTGTTCAAAAACCACCATATCTCCATGCATTACTCAGAATAAAAGCCAAATTCTTACAGCGGGCTTCTAGGTGCTACCTGATCTTCCCAGGTCACACCACTAGCTCTCTCTCTCTCTTCATTTCCTCCTACTGTCCCTTCATTTGTCATTTTATTCATTTCTCAGCTAAGTGCCTAGAATAGAGAAGATTTTAATGCAGGTATAAATCCATTGTTTTTAATACAGTGGGATTAAAATCATATTGTTAGTAACCTTTTTTCCTCCATGTAACTTTTCTCTTATAGTTAATTCTTGTATGATCCAATATTTAATAATGATTTAACATTTAATCATATAAATATACTATACCGTATTTAGCCAATTTCAAAAGCCTTTTCGTTGTTTCTAGCTTTGGGCTATTACAAAAATACTGTGATGATCATACTTGTTGACAAATCTTTTCAGAAAACCCCAGTTATTTCCTTAAAGTGGTGGCAGCATTGCTGATTCAAAGGGTACGCAATGCACGTGTTTTTATTGATTTGCACTCGTGTTCCCAAACTGTCCCATGGAGTAATGGTACACTAACTGGTCATGAGAATGGCCATTCTCCCATTCCCTCACCAACATGGGGCAGGTTTTGTTTTGGGGGCTTTTGGACTTTCCTTTTTAGAACAGTCTTAGATTTATAGAAAAATTGAGAATGCAGTACAGAAAGTTCCCACATATCTCCCATCTAGTTTCCTCTATTGTTAATATCTTACATTAATATGATATGTTTGTTATAATTAATGAACAAATATTGGCACATTATTACTAACTAAAGTCCATAGTTTATTAGGATTTCTTTAGTTTTTACCTAATGCCTTTTTTGTTTTTGGTCCAGGATCTCATTCAGGATTACATTTAGCTGTCCTGTCTCCTTAGGCTCCTCTTGACTGTGACAGTTTCCCAGATTTTCTTTGTTTCTGATGACCTTGAGAGTTTTGAGGAGTACTAGTTAAGTATTGGGTAGGATACCCATCTCTTGGAACTTTTCTGATATTTCTCTTATGATTAGACTGGGTTATGGGTTTGGGGGAGGTAAAGTACCATTTTTATCACATCATATTAAGAGTGCATACCATCAGCCAGGCGTGGTGGCTCACGCCTGTAATCCTAACACTTTGGGGGGCTGAGGTGGGTGGATTGCCTGAGCTCAGGAGTTTAAGACCAGCCTGGGCAACATGGTGAAACCCCGTCTCTACTAAAAATACAAAAAACTAGCCAGGTGTGGTGGCATGCGCCTGTAATCCCAGCTACTCAGGAGGCTGAGAGAGGAGAATCACTTGAACCTGGGAGGTGGAGGTTGCAGTGAGCTGAGATCACACCACTGCACTCCAGTCTAGGCAACAGAGCAAGACTCCATCTGAAAAAAAAAAAAGTGCATACCATCATCATGATTTATGACTTTTGATGTTGACCTTAATCACCTGTCTGAGACAGTGTTGGTCAGGTTTCTCTACTATAAAGTTACTCTTTCTCTCCCTTTTTCATACTGTACTTTTAGAGAAATGCCACTATGAATGACCCACACTTAAGGAGTGGAGAGTTTTGCTGTACCTCTTTGAAGGTATATTATCTACATAAATTATTTGTATTTATTTGGCATGAAAGATTTGTTTCTTCTCTCCCATTTGTTAATGTATTGAATAATTTATTTATATCAGTATGAACTCATAGATATTTATTTTATACTTTGGGTTATAATTTAACACCACTTTTTTTGGTTGCTCAAATTTTTGCAGCTTTGTCCTTTGGAAGCTCTTTCAGTTGGCTCCTGTGTCCCTCTGAGATAGCCCTATCATGTGGGTTTGCTTTTTGCTTTCATCTTCATTTTTTTGGCCTATTTGAAAGGTAAAAAGGTTTATCACATTTCAATTTACATTTCCTTAACCATATGTGAAACTGACTTTTCATACGTTTATGGATCTTTTCTGTTTTTCTTGTGATTTGCTGATTTGCCCACCTTTTTATTGAACTATTTTGCACATACTTTTCCCCAGTTTCTTTTGTTTGCCTTATCATGTCTTTTAAATTTTGTTTAAAAGTTTTATGATGTATTTTCCTCAGAACATGGTTCCGTGAAATTCTCCCCTAAACCTTGCAAAAAGTTTTTTGGCAAGGTTCGTGTGCAGTGGTGTCGATCTCAGCTCACCGCAACTTCCACCTGCAAAGTTCAAGTGATTCTCCTGCCTCAGCCTCCTGAGTAGCTGGGACTACAGTTTTATAAATAAGGTAACAGTTGAACCGGGAATCTGACGGAGGGGAGGAGTCAGCTGTGTGCATGAACAGTGGAAGGCAGCTCCAGGCAGAGGGAGCAGCAAGTTAAAAGTCCTTGACTGAGGCAGGAGCAGTCCTGGCATTGGAGCAGGAGAGGCGAAGGAGAGATGAGGACAGAGAGCAGCTGAGTGTGTGCTGGGGAATGGAGGGTAGGGATTGTATAGGGTCTTGTAAATGACCATTCCAGGGACTGTTTTGTATTAGATATTTACAGGATATTTGTATTAGAAAATCTAATAGAGCAAAGATGTCAATAATTCTCTAATTTAGAGTTTTGATATATTCTAAAAATAGTCTAAAGCAACAATAATTAAAATCAAGGCTGGGTGCGGTGACTTATGCCTGTAATCCCAGCACTTTGGGAGGCTGAGGTGGGCGGATCACTAGGTCAGGAGATTGAGACCATCCTGGCTAACACGGTAAAACCCTGCCTCTACTAAAAAACTACAAAAAATTAGCCGGGCGTGGTGGCGGGCACCTGTAGTCCCTAGTCCCAGCTACTAGGGAGGCTGAGTCAGGAGAATGGCGTGAACCTGTGAGGCAGAGCTTGCAGTGGAGCTTGCAGTGAGCCGAGACGGCGCCACTGCACTCCAGCCTGGGCAACAAAGCGAGACTCCATCTCAAAAAAAAAAAAAGGCAGCACAAATATAAGAAAAGATAGATTAAGGAAACATGATTTTTTAAAAAGATTAGAACAGAAACAATTTCAAGTAGTCATGAGATCTAATATGTAATCACGGCAGCATTTCAACCATCAGAGAAAAGAAAATCTAGTAAATGGAGCTGGGATGATTGTGAATAAATTCCCAATATATAAAAGAGTTAAATGAAAAAGAAAACATACAGTAACTAGAAGAAAAGATGAGTGAATTCTGTGTAAACTTTGGGCTAGAAAGGTCTGTTTGTGTGGGACAAAGTCAGAACTCAGAAGGGAAGATCAGAAGTGTTCATGGTACCCATGTATCCAAGTATGTTCCAGGGTGCCCCAGATCTGAGCCATCTTGAAACAGTTACCATGGCCAAACTGATATGAGGAATCTTAGAATAAAATCAAATGTGGTCTTTTATTGCAGATATTCTCAGCATTAAAAAAAGTTAATATACGCCATGACTAAAACAGATTAAGAAAGTATAAAGGGCCAGGGCAGGAGAATCGCTTGAACCCAGGAGGTGGAGGTTGCAGTGATCTGAGATCGTGCCACTGCACTCCCTGAGTGACAGAGTGAGATTCCATTTCAAAATAAATAAATAGATAAATAATAAAATAAAATAAAATTGTATGTCCCCTACAATCTTGTTTTAACAAGTAAAAATAATAATAACAGCATAAATACTAAGATAAATAATGAATATTTAGTCTCGTAGTAGTTATATAAAATTTTTCTTTTTTCTTTTTTTTTGTTTTTGGCCAGTTAAATGAAGCAGTGGGAGTGGAGAAGGAACAAAGAAATCTGTAGCTGGTTGTGATCAAGTAGTAAATACCACTGCACTTGGATCAGCTATATTTTTAAAATTAATATTTAACCACTATGGAGCCATTATTTTTATCTATTGGAGTAACATAAAGAAAAAACGACCTTCCAACTTTCCCACCTTGACTAAAAGACAAGGGAATTCATGGATCTTTTATATATATTTAACAAAGTTTGTTGTTTACCAAAATTAGTACTTAGCTTTTGGATAAGCAGTATTTTTATTCTCCAGACATTTTGTATATTTTGCAAGTATAAAAAATCTAGGATTCATCATCTTTTGCATGTACCATAATTTGCAGAAACCAACTCCAATTTCTTCTATAAAGGCCAGGTGGAGGAATGAAGCAGCAAACTCCAGGTTGCCATTACAAACCTCTGTCATTGTGATTTAGGGAGGGATATAAAAAACCTGTTAGAGACGCTTTACCAACTGTGCCTCCCACCGGCCTGAAGAGTGGTAATTGTTCTTTGGGTCAGTAGTAGAGAATGTCTATTTTCTTTGAATTCTCTGAATTGAATGCAAGAAGGGAAAGGCTGATAAACATTTAAGTGGGCTGATTTTAATTAGGGCAGGGCAGGTTTGTTTTTCTTTCAAGGCTGTTTAAGTCATCATGTCTCTCTCCCTGTCGGCCATGGTGTCTTGCCCAGGTCCTGAGTGCTATGAACCTCTATGATGTCTCACCTGGCTTTATAATGTGAATTAAGGGGGCAGGACCCTTATCTCTAAAGTGTATCCCAGCTATGTGTCACTCACCTGCTAATCCCCTTGTAAACTGTAGCATAAGAGCCTTCACCCAGCTTCTCCAAGTTCAAGTAAGATGAGGCTGCTCCAAATGGGAGGCTCTTCCTCTGCTTTAGGGGAATGGGGAAAAGGAGTGGGTGAAAGGGAAGAGAGAAAGAGCACTTTTTTTTAGTGTTGACTTTTTTCTCCAGGGAAATTAGACAGCATTTCCAGAGCAGACTTGGGAAGGCTCGCTCAGTAATTGCCCTGGACATAAGGGCCGGCCTCCCTAGACAAGCACACATTAAATTCTTCTTGATCAACATCAGCTGCTCACTCACCCACTGAAAACTCTGCCTCAGATCCTCTTCCTGAAAAGAATCACTGTTACTCCGTGGCCTTTTACTCTTGAACTTCTGGGCACGGACATCCTGACGTCTCCTGGGGTGAAATGAAGTCATGGAACATGATGCTTCTTTTAGGTCTGTTAGCTAGAGAAAAAAGAAAGAGCAGAAATAAAATTTATGCAAAGTAAAGATTCAGTGCCTGGTAAAACAATTTTTTCTTTATTTGCCTCATTTTCACTCTTCACATGTTTTCTAAGCTTCCTGTACCCCCAAAAGGCACTTTTCTTGAAAGATCCCCGAAAAAGACCACAATGGTATCAACTCCTGAAATACTACATTCTTTCTTCACCTAAAAATATGTCTTTAACATTTAGGTTAACCTAAATCTCTTTGATGGATGTTTTCCAACTTTTTTCTGTTTAACTCTGGCTTTTTTTTTTTTTTTTCCTGTCCACTTAATTTATTGCTGTGGGGGAATAATCTACTACTGCATTGCTAATAATCATGAACTAATTACTAAAGTTTCGAATCCATAGCATATCAACTAATACTGCAGCTTGCCTTTTAAATCTCAGCACTGTAATTTAGGACCTTAGAGATTTCGAGAGAACTACTTCAAGCCAAGTGAGTTTCGTGCAACCCAAAGCCAAGGATTATTTTTCCCTTTTGGTTTACAAGAAATTCTCCAAATTTGATAACTACAGCCATAAATTTTCTGTGACTTTAATAGAATTTTCATTTTATTGGTTTAGACCTACCGCAGAAGAATCAGACCCTGCTACAAAAAGGGAGTGTCTGAACTCCTTGGTTTATCAATAGAGAAAGATGCTCTCCTCCTGGGATACAAATACCTTGAACGCAGCCTCCATGGTCTCAGGCTGACTCCTCCGACAGCTGTGTGCCTCGCCTCCCTCTGAACAACGATAGCAGCTGCATCCAGGCTGTACAGTCTTTGCACACAGCTCTTGACCCATAATCTTCTAGGTTCAAGGAGAAAACCCGCACTTGAACCTTTCCCCCACTGCCTCTCCTATCCTTGTTCTCTCCCTTTTTGCCAGAGGTCAGCAGTGTGGAGCTTTCATATGACTCACATGATGACTCTGCCTGGAGCAGCCTCACAACTTCAGCAGTTTTTCCTTATCAGTGCAAGAAACTCCACATCAGACAGGGATTGCTTGCATTCAGATGTGCACAACTGAAAACGAGGCAGCTGCTATTGAATAGAATAAAATTTGGCACAGTTAAGGTTCTTGTTCTGGCCACAAGTTAGTGCTATTGGTATACATAGTTTTTAGGGATTGACATTGCTCATCAATGTAATGATATTTATATGATATCATTGATAGTGATATTGATATTAGGTTTTCCTGGTGCTAAAGTGGACATGTTGAAGACTATTTTTCTCCCTGCCTTTTATCTGAAAGCATTTTGGTTTTCAGACTTTAAAACAAATTTTCTACCTAGCTAACTTTTAGTAGTCATAGAAACCACAGAATCATAAGACAGGAAAAAAGTTGAAGATATCTACTCTATCTCTTTGCCTTCAAACAACAGTGTATCCAATAGTCTTAGAAGGGTTGCCATTCATTCATTTATTCAAAAACTATGTGGTGAGTGCCTGTGTTGTTCTTAACTATACAAATGATATTAGCCAATGGTGATGGAGAGAGAGGAGTTTGAATGAAATACTTTCTTCTTTTCTTGCTTCCTTACACATATATGTAATTAATGTTTACTATATGTAAAGTACTATAATAATAGCACGACATGTCAAGGAACCTGGCTCAAATTGGTTTGCAGTCTGTAGTCTTCAAATGCAACATTTTTCTCTGTTAGATTCCTAAGATTATTGCCACTATAATGTACTAATCATAGAGTGAGACAGAATGGAGGATATATAAACATTCAATCATTATTAAGGGAAAAAATAAGAGTCATGTCTATCATCACAACAATATTTACGAATATTTGATATTTGAACCTCATGATGGTTTTTTAAAATGTTCAGGTAATTTAATTATGAGCATGTATTTTTTCATTTCAAAATTGCCACAAGAGACTTAAGTCAATTCTAAGATTCAATCTAGAGATATTTTGTGGAAAAAAAAAAAAAAGAAAAGGAACAATACTTGGCTCAAAGACCATTAAACTTGTTTTATCTTTTTTTTTTTGAGATGGAGTCTCTCTCTGTCGCCCAGGCTGGAGTGCAGTGGCGCGATCTCAGCTCACTGCAACGTCCACCTCCCGGGTTCACGCCATTCTCCTGCCTCAGCCTCCTGAGTAGCTGGGACTACAGGCGCCCGGCACCGCGCCCGGCTAATTTTTTGTATTTTTAGTAGAGATGAGGTTTCACCATGTTAGCCAGGATGGTCTTGATCTCCTGACCTCGTGATCCATCCACCTTGGCCTCCCAAAGTGCTGGGATTACAGGCCTGAGCCACCGCGCCCAGCCAAAGGCATTAAACTTTTGACTGACAACTGAGAGACTGAGAAGCTAGTTTCTCAGAATATTTAATTCCATTTGAATTTATAATAATGTAATTATAATACATTTTATCAGAAATGCTAATTTCTTCCTAAAAGATTGTTAATTTCATCACATAAAAGTTATGTCCCAGGTCAAGTCTATGACGACTGTTCTTGCATTTTTGTTTTTGGAAACAGAGTCTCCCTCTGTCTCCCAGACTGGAGTCCAGCTGGGCGATCATCGTTCACTGTAGCCTCAGCCTCCTGGGCTCAGTGATCCTCCCACCTCAGCCTTCCGAGTAGCTAGGACTGCAGGCCTGTGCCAAGACAACCAGATAATTATTTTTTGTAGACACAGGGTCTCACTATGTTGCCCAGGCTTGTCTTCAACTCCTGGCTTTCAAGAATTCCTCCTACCTCAGTCTCCCAAATAGCTGGAACTGGGGGTGCACACCACCAAGCTTGGATACTTTTTTTATTATTTGTACAAACAGAGGTTTCACTATGTTGCCCAGGCTGGTCTCCAACTCCTGGGCTCAAGTGATCCTCCTGCCTCCCCAAGTGCTGGAATACACAGGTGAGCCACAGCACTGGCCTACAGCCTGGTTAATTAAAGGTGTAAATTGCTATGTTTAGATACTAGAATGAGCTACTTGTTTTTTTCTTCCAGAGACAGGGTCTTGCTTTCTTGCTCAGGCTGGAGTGCAAGAGCTATTCCCAGGTGTGCACTGCGTACCTGCCAGAACTCCTGAGCTCAAGCAATCCTCCCACCTCTGCCTCCCAGATAGCTGAAACTACAGGTGTGTGCAACCAGACTGGCTTTACGGTCTTGTTTAAAGCCAAGGAAAAATATCTGATGACTTTTTAAGATATTTTCTTGCTGTGTCAGAAATAGCTTTTGTTCTGAAAGATTTCTGAAGGACAGAAGACTTAGACGATTTCATTTAGCATTGTGCATTAGGCTGTTTGTGAACCACTCCAGATTGGCTTGGCTGCACCTCCTTTAGCAGCCTGGTTGCCATCATAGCAACAGAGGCCATTTCTGGGGTCTTGAAGCACACTCATTGTTGCTGCTACCTCCTCCCGTCATAGGACAAGGAACCCTAACACGTGAAGCTGACTGACCAGGAGAGACCCTCGTGCTTGCCCACCAGCCTAAACAGACCAAGAGCCAGAGAGGCTCGGGCTTCTCTAGTAACGGCTTGCAAGGGCCAGGTGATACAACCAGAACTGCAGGAAGTTCCATGGAGTGCGGTTCCACCATTGGGAAACCAGAGATGTTGTGGAGTTGAGATCAGCTCAGAAACATGCTCCATTTTGAGAGTGTCGCTTGAGCCTGGGAGTTTGAGGTTGCAGTGAGCTATGATTGCATCATGCATTTCATCCTGGGCAAAAGAGTGAGACCCTGTCTCAAAAAAAAGAGAGAGAGAGAGAGATGAAAGGTGAAAGAAAGAAAAAAAGAAAGAAAGGGAAAAAAACTTCCATTTATAAGGTTGATGCAAAAGTAATTACAGTTTTGCCCTTACTTTCAATGACAAAAACCGCAGTTACTCTTGCACCAACCTAATAATCCTAATATTTCCTCTCTCCTTCTCCTCACTTCTACTTCCCTAAGATTGCACAAACTGCCCCTACAACCCCACCCCTTTTACCTCAGGCTCTGTTTTCAGGGAATTTGTGTTAAGACAAATGGTAGCCACTTTTTAATTGGCAGTAAAAATTTTAAGTTACTGATCGTTTCAGGCTAGCTTCTCCACCCACCACATTTTTGAAGTTATTTTTCCCTTCTCAAGTGGTGTAAATTCAAACTACTATGTTTAGTTAACAGTTGCCATTTTTTCCAATCTTTGCATTCTATCTTTATTAAATTTAGCCAAATATAACGTTTCTAGAATATGTTGATTATCACAGCATTCAACAGATAATATGAGAAATAATGTAAAATCTGTTATAAACATTGAAAATAATTCATATATGTCTACAATGGAGTAATTACACAATGGAGTAATATGCAGCTGTTAAAAGGAAGGAGATTTATATATAATGACATGGAGTGATGACCAAAATATATTGTTAAGTTAAAAAAGCAAAATGCAGAACAATATTTGGTGGCAAAGAAATGAAGGGAAATAAAGTATAGTCAGGGCCAGGCATGGTGGCTCACAACTGTAATCTCAACATTCTGGGAGGCCAAGGTGGGAGGATTGCTTGAGCCCAGGAGTTGGAGACCAGTCTGGGCAACATAGTGAGACCCCATCCCAAAAAATAAAAATAACAAATAAAAAAAGTGTAGTAGTAATCTTACCAATAGTAGCAATATTATTACTATTATTTTAAATCTATTATAGAGGAAAAAAGATTTCTCACCCATCTTTAGGTTCATGGATGACATCCATATACCAATAGACAGATTAACAAGAGAAAAGCACACAAATTTATTTAATGCAAGTTTACACAACACAGGAGCCTTCTGAAATGAAGACCCAAACAAACAGGGAAATCTGTATTTTTATGCTAAGCTTGATGAAGAAAAGTAGATAATTGTGAAGAAACGTGATTGGAGGACAAAAGGGTCTGATCTAATGGTAAGAAACTGGGGAGAACTTAGCAAGACCTGTTTATTATTCTTGGCATCTCCGTGTCTTCAGGGATAATGATATTCCTTTTTACAGGGTATAGGAAACTTATCTCTGGAGTTGAGGTCTTATGACCTACTTTAGAGGGAAGTCAGTTAGATTTTATGACCTGCTTTAAGGGAGAAGGGTTGAGAGGAAGATGGGAAGATGAGAATGACTTTCCTGCTTCTGCTGTTTTCTCAAATACCAAGGTGCCATACTTGGGGGTAGCATATTCTGAACCCCATCATTATTATAGGCATATCTTAGGTTAAAACTGGTGAGTAATTATGCTAATGCCATTGGAAACCAAACTTTTCAGTGTGAGAGAAAATAGACGTAAATATCAAATCAAAGAAATCAAGTAAAAATTATGTGATCTTAAATTTGACTTGGAAATAAAAACTTATGGCTTTTATTTGTTTAAAAAAAGCTCCGTCAACCAAAAAGACCTAGAAGCAATGACAACTCAATAGCAATGAGCAGCCCTACTGCTCCAATTTTGGTCTCTTAACACCATTTTCCACTAAAAAGAAAGAGCTAAACATCCGTGGAGAAATGGTGGATTCCAGATTCCAGGTCTGGAGTATGAACTCGACAAATGAGCCTGGGATATCTTTCTTGCCAGAAAGCAAGGAAGTTATCAAGAAAGATGTCCTAGGCTCATCTTAAGCCAACTGGAGTCCTGTTAAAAGGATATGAAAGCTAACCTGAAAGGGACTCACATTGGTTGAAGACTGGGCAATTTGAGTAGCAAAAATAAGAATGACTGCAATGACACATGGAATGTATAAAATCTGTAACTTTACAGTAATTCTAAACAAAAGTGTCCACTTGAAGGTTTCCAGTTTACAAACTTATTACTCTGAATATTAATAAAGGAGAAAAATCAAGTATTTTTTGTATTTTGTATTTTCTACATAAATTATTTTTTCAAGATTATCAAAGACTTAATGAGGGGAAATTTCTTCCTTATGGGAGAATTCCAGCTAATAAATGCAAAAGAAGGAATAGAAATACAAACATCACTATCATGGAATCTCTAATGCAATGATCTAAGAAAGCAATCATTAATGGATGCTAAAATCATTAGGTGGAGGATTGATGAGGAACTTTGCAATGAAGGGGTCAGGCTGACACCATCTAAGCCCACTGATCAATCTTAGCTTCACTAAATTTGGGACATCCAGATATTATATGTCTCCTGTTATGATGGAATGGGACATACAGCACCACTTGTGATGTAACTAAAGAAAACAATTAAACCTGAATCTAATAAAGTTTCTAGCTCTAAACCAAATTACAAGAAACACGGAGGACACAGAAATTAAATATCACAGGAATCAAATAGGCAAATCAGGAAGGACAAAAATCTCTAAGAGATTTCTCTAACAAATCTATGGCATTAAATAAGAAGAAAATGAAGAGAATTTGAAAGACTTAAGGGCCAGGCCCAGCGGCTCACACCTGTAATCCCAATACTTTGAGAGGTCGAAGTGGGACAATTGCTTGATCTAGGAGTTCAAGAACAGCCTGGGTAACATAGTGAGACCCCATCTCCACAAAAACTGAAAAAATTAGCCAGGTGTGGTGGCACGCACCTGTGGTCCTAGCAACTGGGAAGGCTGAGGTGGGAGGATTGCTTGAGTTCAGGAGGTCAAGGCTGCAATGAGCCGTGGTTGTGCCACAGCACTTCAGACTGACTGACAGAGCAAGATGTGTCTCTCTCAAAAAAAAAAAAAAAAAAAAAAAAAAAACCGATAACAAACAAATGCAATATATAAATATGGTTTGGCTCCTGATTTGAACAAATTAACTGTAAAATGACATTCCTGAAAGAAGTATTGAAATTCAAATATGGTATTAGATGGTTTTAAGAATTTATTTTTAATTTTGCATGATGATTATGTTTTAAAAAGAATCCTGCCATTAGAGATGCATACTAAAGTATTTATAGGTAGAATGGCATAATTTCCAGGCTTCCTTTAAAATACTGCAGACATATATTCTGGGGACAGAAAATACAAAAGTGGTAAAAATATTGATCATCGTTTAAACTGAGTAATAACTATAGGGAGATTCATTTCTGTGTATCTGACTTCTAAATAAAAATGTAGAAAAACAACAGTGTTTTAAAAAACACATTTTATACAAAATCTATACATTTTGATAATGTATTTCTTTTTTTATATTCATGGCTACTTTCATCAAGGGTGGTGGAGGCTTTCAATGAAAGTACAGCAATCATTATCATCATCATAGCAACAGCTGCCATGTCAGTGCTTGCTCTGTGCCAGGCTCCATGCAGGCAGAGATTAATCCTTACAATGCCATGACAGTGAGGTAGCTACCATTATTAACCACATTTAATCATGGAGGGAACAGAGTTCAGGGAGTTTAAGTAACTTTCCCCCAAGGTTATTAAACTAGCAAATAGACCGGGCATGGTGGTTCACACCTGTAGTCCCAGCACTTTGGGATGCCAAGGCGAGTGGATCACCCGAGGTCAGGAGTTTGAGACCAGCCTGACCAACATGGTAAAACCCCATCTCTGCTAAAAATACAAAAATTAGCCTAGCGTGGTGGCACGTGGCTGAAATCCTAGCTACTTGGGAGGTTGGGGCACAAGAATCACTTAAACCCGGGAGACGGTGGTTGCAGTGAGCCAAGATTTCGTCACTGTACTCCTGCCTGGGCAATAGAGCGAGACCCTATCTCAAAATAAGTAAATAATAAAATAAACTAGCAAATAGTAGAAAATATTTATAAAACTCCCCAAAGACTGTATACCAAATTTCACAAATTTTATTTAATGAGGAGACATTAATAACTTGTATTTGTAAAAGAGCATGAACTGTCTCTTAGTGTGCTCACATTTCTTACTAATTATAAGGCTGAACTTTAAATGAGTTGTTATATTTCGAATAAACCAGTAATAGATAAACTAAACCAGCAATAAGTGACTCTAGTTCATTAATCAGGAGGTATGTAACATTATCCTTTGTAAAAAGATGGTACGTCTTTTGGTAAAAAATAAAAGCAATAGATTACAATTCTTTTTTTTTTTTTTTTCTGAGACAGAGTTTCACTCTTGTTGCCCAGGCTGGAGTGCAGTGGTGCGATCTCGGCTCACTGCAACCTCTACCTTCTGGGATCAAGTGATTCTCCTGCTTCAGCCTCCCAAGTAGCTAGAATTACAGGCATGTGCAACCACACCTGGCTAATTTTGTATTTTTAGTAGAGATGGAGTTTCACCATGTTGGCCAGGCTGGTCTCAAACTCCTGACCTCAGGTGATCCAACTGCCTTGGCCTCCCAGAGTGCTGGGATTACAGATGTGAGCCATCAGGCCCCGCCCATTCTTAAGTCACACTTCTTCCTTCTTCCTGGAGTACCCTAACTTGAAACTGACATGCTGAGAGTGCTGTCTGCTGACAGTCAGCAGAACTGCAGGCACATGGTATCTCGGTCTCCTTTGTAGCCTTACACATACATATATCTGTTCCTTCTTTATATCATACTATTATTGCATAATAGTATACTATTTACAATGAAATTGATGTTGCAAATTCCAGTGTTATCTTCTATTTCCACTGTTTTTAATAAAGAGTAAGGTTCGAAACTGGTGAGTTATTGAGTTTTTACTGGCTTTAAAAGACCATTCCGGCCGGGCGCAGTGGCTCAAGCCTGTAATCCCAGCACTTTGGGAGGCCCAGACAGGCGGATCACAAGGTCAGGAGATCGAGACCATCCTGGCTAACATGGTGAAACCCCGTCTCTACTAAAAATACAAAAAACTAGCCGGGCGAGGTGGCGGGCGCCTGTAGTCCCAGCTACTCGGGAGGCTGAGGCACGAGAATGGCGTAAACCCGGGAGGCAGAGCTTGCAGTGAGCTGAGATCTGGCCACTGCACTCCAGACTGGGCGACAGAGCGAGACTCCATCTCAAAAAAAAAAAAAAAAAAAGACCATTCCTGGGGTCCTGTGAATAATGTGGTTAGGTTTCTAGCCTTAAATTCCATGGTCCTTGCCGTGATACTAGATTCCTGCCTCTCATTCAGGCTTTCTCCACATCCTGGACTTCACTCCTGAAACAAGATTACTGGTTGTGGATCAAAATTCTTTTAACTACAAATGGAATGCTCAAGAATGCTGACTGATTCCATATGGGTAGGTCCACATTCTAAATCTACTGGAAAGCATTTGACGTGCCAAAAAAAAAAAAAAAAAAAAAAAAAAGGACGTTTCACAGGCAGGTAAGGAAATCTCATTGTAAGGTGTTCTTGTGACAGAATGGTTTAGCTTGTGAAACAATGCAATTCCAGTAGTCCTCTCCTAATCCATGATTCTGCTTTCCATGGTTTCAGTTACCCGTGGTCAACCACAGTTTGAAAATATTTAATGAAAAATTCCAGAAATAAACACCACATAAGTTTTAAATTGCACGCCGTCCTGAGTAGTGTGATAAAAATCTCACACTAACCTGCCCAGGATGTGAATCATCCCTTTGTCCAGCATATTCACCCTGTATATTCTTCCCTCTTATTAGTTACTTTGTAGCCCTCTAGGTTATCAGATCAACCGTATCTCTGCACTTGTGTTCAATAACCCTTATTTTACCTAATGGCCTCAAAGTGCAAGACTAGTGATGCTGATATATTGTTACAATTGTTCTATTTTGTTGTTAGTTTTTGTTATTAATCTCATATTGTCCCCAATATAAATTAAACTTTATCATAGGCATGTATGTACAGGAAAAAACACAATGTATATAGAGATTCGGTACTAGCTTTGATTTCAGGCATCCACTATAGGTCTTGGAACATATCCCTCACCCCTCACAGATAAAGGGGGACTGCTGTATACTGAACACCGTACCTAAAAAAGGACTCGTCATCTCAAACTGTAGGAATACTTGGGATAGCTGTAGAAGCAGGGAAAGTGGAAGACTTCTTACTTCCAGTCTAAACAAAAAAGAAAATTATGCTTCTACAGACTAGATACTTTCTGTTTTTCTTTGCATTTGTACGGTTGATTGGTTTCTTGAGTCTGAATGGACTATGGGAAAATTCCAGAAAGGACTTGAATTGATGATGTGATTCCCCTGAAATGGAGAACAACAACTTTATATTTAATTTTCCACTTTCAATAATAACAGCATGAATTTTTAAAAGAATGACTCAACGTTCTTTTTATAAAGAACAGGTTGCAAATATAGCACAGTCAGGTCCCAGAGTGAGGCAACTTGTCATGAATTTAGTACAAGTCTTCTGGCTCTAGGAAGTGAAAATAATAAGAAGGCAAACACATGGTTTACTTACATTTACTCATAACCATTCTGTGGCAAAATTATTAAATAATATGCCCAAACAAGAAAGAAGTGGTAGAACTAGGATTTGAACCAAGGTGGATCAGCTGCAGAGGCCATACTTTTAGCCTACTTGACCATTTTCCTTCTTCATACAATTTAAGAATGTAGAGATGATGAGTCATACCAGAGCTTTTATGCTTGTGCTTGCTTCTGCCTTCCTTCAGCAGGCATTATCACCGAATATGGCTACCATTTTGTATCTGTTCTAAACAAGCACTTTGCATACATTATCTTAGTTAATTCTGTGATGTAGATATTTATTCCCCCAATTTTGGATAAGAAAACTGCAAATTGTTCAAAGTTTTTTGGAGCATAGGTATCAGGGAGAATTTAAACTCACTGGTGCTGGGATCGATGGCTCACGCCTATAATTCCAGCACTTTGGGTGGAGGAGGTGGGCGGATCATCTGAGGTCAGGAGTTTGAGACCAGCCTGACCAACAGGGTGAAACCCCGTCTCTACTACAAAAATTAGCCGGGTGTGGTTGTGCGCACCTGTAATCCCAGCTACTTGGGAGGCTGAGGCAGGAGAATCGCTTGAACCTGAGAGGCAGAGGTTGCAGTGAGCCAAGATTGCACCATTGCACTCCAGCCTGGGTGACAAGAGCAAAACTGTCTTGAAAAAATAAAAATAAAAATAAATAAACTCACTGGTATTGACGCTAGGGACTTAGCCGTGTCTCCACACAATGAGGACCCAGCTACTGTGAGTAAGCACCCTTTCCCCGACACAGTGGGTCTGACAGCTCAGCACATCATTCCTTGTATGTAGGATTTGCTTTTTGGTAGTCATGTGAAAAAAACTTCCTCTCTGACAGGAAACAATGCATTACTAAAACAGAGGCTGAGGTGAGCGTCCTCCACCTGCTGTCCTCAATTCCATGCCTCTCTCTCTAGCAGTCCCTCACAGTCAGTGTGCACACAGAACAGTCAACTATAGAAGTGCCCAGCCTGTTGACTAAAGAATGATGATATCTGTACAATTTGTCATTGTTAATTCCTGTGAAGTACATTAAAACGCTCCCATTAACTTCTTTAATATTATCCTAAAGTTTCTTGCTCTATCAGAATAAAGTGGTCTGGCCTGGAAACCCTCCTTTTTCATGAATTTCAGCACACTCCACAGTACTAAAAACAGTAATTTTAGAACTGTTTGAAAACGTCTTCTGCAAGTTATTACTTTAAAATATGCATATTTTGTGGATGTATAAATACAAATAAACGCAAGTTACAAAAACCTGATTTGTAAATTTCTGATATTCACAAATTGTGTGGGAGATCCTCTAAGACTCCCTCTCCCCATCTCAATCCCAGGGTGCCTGGACCCTTTCTGGCCTTCATTCCAGAAAGAAGACAGCCTTGTACCGACAGCACCACTCGGTGGCCAGGATGGAGAACTGTCCAAATCACCTTTTCTTCCCTGCCAACTTTTTTTTCAAGATGATGATGCCCTTCCAAACCCCAAACCTCTCCACCTACCCCAATTTTCCTTGGACTTTGCTACTCACAGCCAAGTGGTTCCACCTCAGGCACTCTTTCTCAAATGTACACACATCCTTTGTTAAAAAATCTTTTTTCTTTGCCCTACCCAGTTGCTTCATAAGATTTTCTCACTCCTCCAACTGCCTTTATCACATACATAAGCCTAACAGTTGCTAGGGCTGGACAAGCCAGACTTGGCCCCAAGGCTCTGAAATGTAGAGTGGCTAACTACATTTTTTTAATTTAAGTATTTTAAAGCTTTGTGGAAATTGATTAGGCCATTCACCCCTCAGAAATTCTGTCCTCCTCCCAGCTCCCAGCCCCTAGTATCCGGTTGGCTCCTGCCCATAGCAGAGTCTTCTGTAGCAGCCAGGGATGGAGGTGGAGATGCAAAGTAAGAAGGAAAAAGGGAAAGGAAAAAGGGAAGGGAGAGAGGGAGGGAAAGAGGAAGAAAGAAAAGAAAGAATGGAGAAAAAGAAAAAGAAAGAGGGAAGCTTTTTGCCTGGAGGACCCCTTATGCAGCTCCCTTCCTCACTGTTTCCCATGGGTGCTGGGACTGAAAGGAAGCAAGGGGACCCCAAAACACTCAGTAGTTAAATGCATAAAAATAATGAATAATCTCACAATGCAATATTTCTAAAACAAACTTTAAAATTAAAATAGGCTGGGTGTGGTGGTTCACTCTTGTAATCCCAGCACTTTGGGAGGCTGAGGTGGGTGGATCACCTGAGGTCTGGAGTTCGAGACCAGGCTGGCAAACATGGTGAAAACCTGTCTCTACTAAAAAATACAAAAATTAGCTGGGCGCGGTGGTGGGCGCCTGTAGTCCCAGCTACTCGGGAGGCTGAGGCAGAAGGATTGTTTGAACCTGGGAGGTGAAGGTTGCAGTAAGCCAAGATCGCACCACTGCACTCCAACCTGGGCAACAGAGTGAGACTCAGTCTAAAAAAAAAAAAAATTAATTAAAATAAAAATTAATGCACAAAAATCCATGATTAGCAAAATAATCAGTAGCAGAATTTTAAAAAGAGAATAGTGGTTTCCAATCAGTCCACAGGTCCCAGGTCACTGTGCTGCCAGGAGGGCCCCCCATCCTCCTCTCTGCCCCAGCCCCCACAGTGTGGGTTTATGAGGGTTGATCTCTATGTGAGAACAGATTGACAACACAGGGCTTTATATGTAGGTGTTTCCCAAATTATAGGAATTGTATTAACTTTTTCTACTTGATTCAATATGTGGGAGGATATTTTGACATCCATAAGTATAAAGGCACACATTGTTCCTTCTGCCTCGGGCTCCCATATGGCTGGGCAGGGTGCTGTTTCTGCTCACCAACCCCTTCTTCACTGTGCCCCATAACTCCACAGTTCCCGTGGATCTCTTGGTCCTGGTACCCTGAAACATGCTTTTCTTTAAGCACCGATATTCATGAAAAATGACTCACTCCATACCAAGGGTTTTTTCTTCTCATTTTCTAAATTACAAAATACTGCAACACCATTGCTTTCAGCTAAGAATGACATCATAAATCAGTAATCGTAAGTCAGCCCAGGAACTAAACCATTATTAACCTCACTGTTTCTATGGGAAAACAACTCACTTGCAAACAAATATCTGAGGCATGATTTTTTGGTAGATAGGGGGACTAATGCTTTTTAAATAAAAACATACATAGAAATGTATGTGTTGTGCATTGTAATATGAAAAAAGAAGCTCTTTAGCCCTAAACTACTGCTCTTAAATTTTAGGAAAAAAAAAAAGAAAGAAAGTTTAAAAAGAAAAAAACAAACCAGGGTGCTTGTAATGCCCAGATTGAGATCAGAATGCTAGGCCATGTCAACAGCACAGGCTTTGCCAACAACACTGAGACAAGAAAAGAATAAGACGGAGAAATATAACACCATTAGGCACACATTGCATAAAACTATTCAGATATAGAAGGACATTTCATTTAAATCTAGATATTTACTTTTAATTAAAATATTCTGGCTCCGATGTCTAATTATTTATGTCAATATAGGATTTATGAATGTGTCTCAACAAGTCTCAAACAGCATGTGCTTCCATTCTAAAAATAGCAAGCTAGCATCTGCTTACCTGCAGCTGGTGATCAGTCATTCAATCCACTAATTATTTTTTGGTATGAGATGAGTAGAAGCATTGCTATTTAAATCATTCCTCCAAATTACCGCATGTCATCAACAGGTCTTTGCTCATCATTTTGGGCTTTATCTTCTTGCATGAAGTTTAGCCACATAGTAAAATACTCCCAGATATCAATGAGGGGTAAGTGCCCCTTTTCTAAGGTCTCATCCACTTAGAATCACAGTATATATATTTTAAAAACAATAGTCTAAGTTGTTCTTAACTACCTTGTTTAACTTGAGAGACGAAATGTAATCTAATTCAGTAAGAATAAAAAATGTAACATGCACACACATGCACACACATACACACAGTCTCTATTTTAATAGTTAAGTTGATTAAGGTACCCAGACTACAACTGTACTTTGAAAGCACAGAAGATCTTTTGGTGGTTTATTTTTTTAAATGCCTCTTTGACCATTTCTGATTAAACATCCTCAAAGGTCCCCTACTTACCTATGGAATTAAGTGTCAATTCCTCAGCTTGGCTTCTAACTACCTGACTCTATCGTGCCCTACCTACCTCTGTTCACAGGAGCCACACCAGTAGCTTCTCTTTCTAACCAACCTCCCTTGCTCATCTGACTGAACCTTCAAGTGTTTCTCATCTGACATGTTCCCCTTCCGTTGTGCCTAGCCCTCCTTCAAGTCCAGACTGAGGTGCCATCTCTGCTAAACCTTTCCTTGCTTCTTTGCCCTCCCCTCCCCTCCCCTCCCCAACACTGACTTCTCCCAAGGCGGAGCTCTGGATCACTCACTGACTGATTTGTGCAATCCCTTTTTTTTTTTTTTTTTTTTTTTTGAGACGGAGTCTCGCTCTGTCACCCAGGCTGGAGTTGCAGTGGCACCATCTTGACTCACTGCAACCCCTGCCTCCCAGGTTCAAGTGATTCTCCTGCCTCAGCCTCCCAAGTATCTGGGATGACAGGAGTGCACCACCACACCCGGCTAATTTTTGTATTTTTAGTAAAGACAGGATTTCACTGTGTTGGCCAGGCTGGTCTTGAACTTCTGACCTCAGGTGATCCCCCCACTTTGGCCTCCCAAAGTGCTGGGATTACAGGCGCGAGTCACCGCACCCAATCCTGATTTGTTCTTTCTAATCCTTATTTTTATTGTTTTCCTCACAAGATGGTAAGCATACTATCAGGATATAAACTAGATCTTCTACCTCTTTTAGATTCCTAAGAAATACTTGTCAAATTAAATAAGAGTACTTATATAAATGTGAATACACCTCTCCCACACACGCACATATACATACACGCAAGATGGGCTCCTGGAACCAATGTTTACTTAGTATTCATTCTGATCCCCCTCTGAGGCATATCCCTGTTACCACCCTCCCATGAATCTTATCCTCAGTTTTTAATACTGGCCTTCGCTGACCCCGTTATTTCATTTCTGTTATCCTCTATCATCCCTTTCTTAAACCTTACTTTTTATATTAGTCCTGAACTCTACTTAACACCTTAATTTGTCCGGGTGTGGTAGTTCACACCCATAATCCCAGCCCTTTGGGTAGGCTGAGGTGGGAGGATCACTTGAGGTCAGGAGTTCAAGACTGGTGTGGGCAACATAGGGAGACCCTGTCTCTACAAAAAATCAAAAAATTATCTGGATATGGTGGTACCTGCCTGTGGTCCCAGCTACTCAGGAGGCTGAAGCAGGAGGATCACTTGAGCCCAGGAGGTCGAGGCTGCAGTGAGCCATGATGGTGCCACTGTACTCCAGCCTGTGTGACAGCATGAGACCCAATATCAAAAAAACAATAATCAATTTTCTGGGTGTAGTGGCAAGCAGCTGTAGTCCCAGCTACTCAGGAGGCTGAGGCAGGAGGATTGTTTGAGCCTGGGAGTTAGAGACTGCAGTGAGCCATAGTTGCCCCACTGTACTCCAGCCTGGGTGACAGAGTGAGACCCTGTCTCAAAAAATAAAAAATGAAATAAAAACACCTTGATTCATTAGGGGTTGAAGGAGGGAGAAAGCAGAGTATTTGGAGTTTGCAGACCTGGGTTTGAGTCCCTCTCTCTCTTAGAATAGTTAAATTAACTTGGACAGGTCACTGGGCCTCAGTTTCTTCATCTGTATTTTAGGAATAATTATTCCTAGGATGGGGTTGTTTTGAGGATAAAATGCACACACAAAGAAGTTTGCAAATAGTACATTAAAATATATTATATTGCAACATTATAAAAATTAGTCCAAATATCATCACCTCCCAAAGGCTGCATCACATACCACTCCACACTTGTGGATCACTCTGGGGCAGAAAAGCCATTGCCTTCAGTCTTTTTTCCATTTGAGACCAGGAAGATCTTTGTCTTGTCTTGCATGACTTCTAAGGATAGGGAAGTGGGAGGAACTCTCTTCAATTCCTCCCAGTGGGCAGCCAATCAGAGGATGTGAACTATAACCAATGGCAACTGGGTAGGTGACAGAAAAGGCAAGTACTTATGTCTATCTCAATGAACTGCATTTCAACAAATTGTTAAATTGCTGAATCTCAATAAATGAATTCATTGAAAAGTCAGTAAAGTGTAAGGCACTGTGCTAGACTTGATAATTTAAAAATGAGTAAAATTGTCTGAGCGCTTAGACTCCAATAAGAGAGACAGACAGGTTTGTAAATTAGTGTTATATATGCCATGATAAAAGAACTTATATTTATAAGTATATTTGATCCAGACTGTGCACTCATAGTATTGAGTCTATGACAATATATAGAGAGATATATTTGGATATCTTTTCTGTTTTCCTTTTAAGGTCAGATTCTGTCCAGTAGAAAATCTAGCTTTGCTGTCATACTATCTGTTGTCGTTGTTGTTTTTAAATGCTTGGGTTTATAGTATCTACTCTGTACCTTGATCCTATCCTCTCTAGATACCATCCCATGTTTTGACTCCACAGCAAACCTTGAAGGAGATGTCTTCGCTTCCTCACCTCCTATTCTGTCTTTAACTCACCCCAATAAAGTTTCTGTGTTTATTGCTCTAACAAACCTGCCTTTGCCAAGTCACCAGAAATTCCATGTTATTAAAATCCAAAGGCTACTTCTCAGATCTTACTTGTTTTACTCTTGGGTGGCATTTAGCACCATAATCGTGCCACCCTTTATGAAAGCCTCCTTGATTCTGTGAAGTGGACACTTCCTTGGTTTTCCTTCTGCCTCTCTGGGGATTCTTCTGCAACCATCTTTGCTGATGCCTCCTCCCCTGCTCAACTTCCTAATTTGAGTGGACCCAGTGTTCAGTCTGGGCCTTTTCAACACTTGCTTATCTGTACTTTGCTTCTAGATAACTTCTTCTAGTCCCTTGACTTTGAATGGCACCTATCTATGAATAATTCTCAAATCTCTATCTCCAGCCCTGACTTCTCTCTACAACACTGTCAATTTGACATTTCTGCTTGACTGCCTAAAAGGTATTCCAAAGTTTAATAATATGTCAAAAACAGATTTCTCGAACTGTGCAGAGATGGCTTCTCCTTAGTTTTCTCCAGTTCAGAAAATGGTATTCCCATCAATGAGTTACTCAGGAAAGTAAACCCAGGCAGCATACAAATAAAATCTCACATCTAATCCATTAGTAAATCATGTCAATTCTACTTCCAGAAAATAACTCAAATCTATCTAATTCTCTATTCATACAGCTGTCTCTCCCTAGTCCAAGCATCACCATCCCTCATTGGGCCTAATGCAATACCTTCTACTAAGTCTCCCTGCTTCTGAAACCACCTTTGCAAAAATCATAACTGAGGAAATTATGACAGTGAAAGCGATCAGACCTAACCGACTCCATCTTGCTTCTAACCTTTGAACTGTCCTTGTTCATTCCTGGGTGAAGGCCGAACTAACTTTGGGAAGGAATTCAGTTCATGGTTCGACTCTGAAACAAAATTGATACTTACCCTTTCATGAAAAAGGGCCCCTTCTTGCCTGAGGACCAGTTTGCCTTTGCAAGACTAACAAATTAGTTATAAGACTAGAAATTAGGTTTAGGAGTCATGCAGCCTGTGGCTCCAAGAGTCTGAACCTCCCCACATTGCTCCTGGGGATAACGTTACTATTATAAAACCTAAGATCAGTGCTTTGGATATTTTGCAGACCCTACACTGGATGGATCAGCTGACACCGCCCGGACCCATAATCTAGCTCAACCAGTTCTGCCATCCCACCCAGGAACAGAAGACAGTCAGAAAACCTCAAGTCGACCCCCTATGATTCCATCTCCAATCTTACCAGTCAGCACTCCCCACTTCCCAAGCCCCTACCTTCCACTTTGTCTTTAAAAGCTCCAATCCCCCGAGACTGATTTGAGTAATAATAAAACTCTGGTCTCCTGCACAGCCAGCTCTATCTGAATTACTCTTTCTCCATTGTAATTTCCCTGTCTTGATAAATCGGCTCCGTCTAGGCAGCAGGCAAGGTGAAGCCACTGGGCGATTACTTCCTTCCTAAATTTCCTATAATCTATTCAGTCTGAATGAATTTAAACAAATAATATTAATTATATGAACTCCTAACTCTTAAGTAAACATCTTTTTAATATTCTGTGTAAGGAAATGGAAGTACATGTAAAGCACATGCTAGAATGAAGTCCAAAAAATACAAATCAGGTCAGGTCATTCCCCCACTTAAAACTTTCTGATGCATTTAGGATAAAATACAAAGTCATACCCTGGCCTACCAACCCCTAGATGATCATTGCAACCCCATTTTGTGCCACTCTTCCCTGTCACTCCTTCTCTGCTAGCTATTTTTGGCCTTCTGTTTCTCAAATACAAATGATTTCTCCCTTCAGAGAACCCAGCAGGATCTTGGACTAGATGCTTTCCATCTTCACAATCTCTAAATAGAATGAGTGTCTCAGGGCTCAGGCTTCAGACTGCTTCTCTTTTCTATCAATGACTTCCAATGTTATATCTCCAGCCCTGATCATTCTCCTCAACACCAGACTCCTATCCATTCAATGCCTAGTAGCCATATAAAATATTGCCATTTTCTGAACATGAAAACCTAATACTTCCTTCCCATAGCCTCCACCATACTCTTTTTCCAGTCTTCCCTATCTCAGTAAATGATAGCCCACCATTTTTTTTTTTTTTTTTTTTTTTGTGACAGAGTCGAGTGCAAGGTTGCTCACTGCAACCTCCGCCTCCCAGGTTCAAGTGATTCTCCTGCCTCAGTCTCCCTAGTAACTGGGATTACAGGCAGATGCCATGACACCCAGCTAATTTTTGCATTTTCAGTAGAGACAGGGTTTCACCATGTTGGTCAGGCTGGTTTCAAACTCCTGACCTCAGGTGATCCTCCTGCCTCAGCCTCCCAAAGTGCTGGGATTACAGGTGTGAGCCACCGTGCCCAGCCAGCTCATCTTTACCAATTAAGGCCTTTACTCAGGCCTTAATTCTTCTTTCTTTCAAAGCTCATTTCTAATCAATGAGCAAATATGGCAGGCTCTACCTTCAAAATACATCCAGAACCAAACTGCTTTTTACCTTTCCTCCATTGCTGCTTGGGGCTAAGCCATCATAACCATCTGCAACTATTACCCTCTTACTGATCTTTCTGCTTCCACTCTTTCACTCCTACATTCTGTTCTCTACTCTCCACAAAGCAGAAGAATCATCCCTTGAAAAAGGGAAGCCAGATTACAAAACCCTCTGTGAAAAGGCCTCCAAGGGTTGCCTGTATCACTCAGATAAAACCCATAGTTCTTTTTCTGGTCCTATTACCAGATCATTATCTACTGGCTCTTATCTCTCACCTTCCCACTCTTTTCTCAGCTCTAGCAGCACCGCCCTCCTTGCCTTTGCAGTTATGTCCACGTGGTTTATGTTCTCACTTCTTTACAAGTCTCTGTTCAGATGTCTTCTTAAAAGAGAGGCTTTCCCTGTCCCATTAATATAAAATTAGGCCTTTGCCTTCTATTTCCCTACCTTTCTTTGTTGCTCTCAATAATAACAACACACATAACACTTACTATGTACCAGGTACCATGCATAGCACTTTACGTATTATTGGGTCATTTAAACCTCACATCACTCCATAAAGTAGGTGACATTACTATCCGTTTTCTGGATGATGAAATTGAGGCACAGGGAGGTTAAACAAATCGTGTCACAAAGCTGGAGTTGAAATGTGAATGCAGGCTGTCTGGCTCAGCATGGGCTTTTAGCTACCGCACTATTTTGCCTCTTTATAGCACTGGTCATTACCATATTTTAGATTTGTTTATTATCTCCCACTCTTCCCACTTGTTTCAGTTATTGCTGCATAACCAACCACCCCAAAACTCGGTGGCTTAAAGCAACAACTTATTATTTCTCAGGAATTTAGGTCAGGAATTCAGGAAGTGCTTGACTAGGCTGTTCTTCTGCTTCACTTGGCATTGGCTGATGCCACTCATTCAGCTGCATTCAGAAGGTGACTGGGCCAGCCTGGAAGGTACGAGAAGGTTTTACCTATATGTCTGGTACCTCAATGTTTATCCATGTGACCTCTCTCTTTATATGGCTAATCAATCTGGAGTATACTATGGAAGCTGGCTTTTCAGAGAGAAACATGGAAGCTGCCAGTTCTCTTTAAGGCCTTGATTCAGAACTTCATTATTGCCACATTCTATTACTTAAAAAAATAAAAAATCTCAAGGCTAGCCTATATGTGCGGGGAGAGGACACAGGTTCCATCATTTGATGTCAGTAGTGATGTTTGTATGCATGGAAGGAGGAAGTGATGACTTCCATGTTGAGACTGTCTTCCACACCACCAGAGTCTTTGTTCCATAAGAACAGGGACTCGTGTCAATTTTATTCATTATTATGTCTTTTCAGTGCCTAGAACAATGCCTGACACATAATAAGTATGTATCAAATATTTGTTTTGTCTCTGAATTTAAGGGGCAGGTGAAAGAAGGAGTCTGCAAAGGTAAAGGAAAGGTCTGAAGGAGTAGGGGGGAAGCTCCTGCTATGACTCCTGGAAGGAGTGTGTCCCAGCAGTCAAGGAAGAAAAAAGTGAAAGGAAGATATGATTGAGAACTAGACCTTTAAAAAAAAAATGTTTAGGGATGGGTGCAGTGGCTCACACCTGTAATCCCGCCATTTTGGGAGGCCGAGGTAGGCAGATCCCTTGAGATCAGGAGATCGAGACCAGCCTGGGCCACATGTGAAACCCCATCTCTACCAAAAATACAAAAATTAGTCAGCATGGTGGTGTCCACCTGTAATCCCAGTTACTTGGGAGGTTGAGGTGGGAGGATCACTTGACCCCAGAAAGTCAAGGCTGCAGTGAGCCAAGATGGTGCCACTGCACTTCAGCCGTGGTGATGGAGCAAGACCCTGCCTAAAATAAAATAAAGTTTAAAAGCTTTAAAAATAAGCAAAGAGCATACGATTAAAAATTTAAACAGCACAAAATGGTATAGAGAGAAAAGTGAATTTTTTTCTCCCTCTTGTTCCCGATTTCCCTCCCCAGTGGTAGCCACTCTTTAATGTATTCTTTCAGAGCTAATACATGCATATACTAGGATAAAAATATATGTTAAATCCATCTATTTGTTGATAACTAAAATTAAAATCCTGAGCCCCCCAATCAACTGAATGGACCCTCTTTTGGCCAAGGGGACCCCTGAGAAACCTTAAAAACTGAGTTCCTGGCATCAGGAGAGTCAGACATGCCTTGTTATAACCTCTCTCTTCTGTGGCTTAGACACAACTGACCAGCCGTTAAAATAGAGATCACAAAACTGATGGAACAGACTCTCTGTGGCAATAAGATACCAAATTACAAACAGGATCTAAGACCACGCCACAAAAGGGTTGTCATGCACCCCTGCACTTAAAGAATAACCTATGTTCTGGGCCAGGTAAAATGGCTCACACCTGTTTGGGAGACCAAGGTGGGAGGACTGTTTGAGTCCAGGGGTTTGAGACCAGTCTAGGCAACGGAGTGAGACCCTCTCTCTACAAAAGAAAAAGAAAAAGAAAAAAAATTAAATTACCTGAATGTGGTGGCATGCACCTATAGTCTCAGCTACTCAGGAGGCTGAGGTGGGAGGATTGCCTGAGCCCAGGAGATTGAGGCTGCAGTGAGCCATGTTCATGCCACTGCACTCCAGCCTGGGTGTCAGAGTAAGATCCTGTCTCAAAGATGAATGAATGAATGAATGAGCTATGTTCTAACTGCCTAAGGTTTCTTTTTTTTTTTTTTTTCCCTAGCAGTTAAACAAGTGCTGGCATTGAGATAAGCAATATTAAAACAATTGCAGCTCATTTACCACCAGATGCTGACTACCTGTGCCTCTGTCCCACAAGCCATAACCACAGCTTTGATTGGACAAGAGACTGATTTCAGTAACTTTCTCCTGATAAGAGACCACCGACCATGGACTGGTTCTGGCTAGTTGACAGTGGCTGACCACTTGAGTGCCTTTGTATTCCTGCTTCACCTTCAACATTAAATGCATTACATAATTATAATTGCCCTCTATATCAAAATGATATTATAATTATGTAATGCAATTAGTGTTAAGTCTCTACCCCAAAGTGAACATGGGATGCATGTAACATGCATGCTATTCAATATACATGTGTCAGGACCCCCCAAAGTGAATATTCAATCTGTTGAATGTGTATGTTTAGCCAACCCATTTAGCATAAAGCTCCTGCCTCAATCCTTCCTCCTCCAAAGTGCCTGCTAATGGTTTCTACTGTAGGCTATACTTCCAAGCCTGTCAGTATGGCCACCTTGCAGGTTTTAACTCTTCATAAGAAAAGAAGTCTCAGCCGGGTACAGTGGCTAATGCCAGTAATCTCAGCATTTTGGGAGGCCGAGGTGGGCAGATCACGAGGTCAGGAGTTTGAGACCAGCCTGGCTAACATGGTGAAACCCCATCTCTACTGAAAATACAAACATTAGTTGGGTGTGATGGCATGTGCCTGTAATCCCAGCTAATCGGGAGGCTGAGGCAGAAGAATCACTTGAACCTGGGAGGCAGAGGTAGTAGTGAGCCGAGATTGAGCCACTGCACTCCAGCCTGGGTGATAGAGCAAGACTCTGTCTCAGAAAAAAAGAAAAGAAATCTCCTTTCTAAATTTGTATATCTCAAATTTAGAAAGGTGATTCTTCAGTTTACACTATCTTCCAGCCTACCTCTCTCTCTCCTGAAAAGACATACATAATACACAATTGGTAGACTACTATGCACAGGACTTAGCATCTAGTTTTTTTCTCTTAATTCCTAATTTCCAGATCATTCCATATCAGTATATAGAGATGATCTTCTTTATTTTAGATTGTTGCATAGAATGCTTCCATTCTATGATAGCACCATTAGATTACAAAATGAGAAGATGACTGTTGATTTCAGTAGACTTAAGGAAAGGGTGAGGAAGACTGGGAAGTCAGAAAGTAGAAGTAGAAAATTAAGTTGCAAAGGAAAGAAGGCAGAAAGTAAAAAAATTAAAGATGAGATAGGTAGCAGGTTTACACACTGTAAGTATATAGGAATAAGAAGAGAGGCAGAGGTTGAAAATACATGAAGGAGAAGGGATAAGTAATGGAAATGTAAATAAAAAATGAAATTCTCAGCTCCCCAACCAACTGAATAGATCTCCCTCCACCCTCTGTGGCCAAGGGGATCCTAAAGAAAACCTCAAAAACTAGTTAAGGCCATGATGGGAAGGCAGATTGGACATACCTCATTATACTCCCTCCCTTTGGAGTTTAGACCAGCATTAAACTGGTCTAAACCATTTTCATAAAATGAAAATAAAGATCGTAAGACTGACAAAACAGACTCCTGTAGCAATAAGATTATCCAACTCCAATCTGACTATGGTATAGCATTACAAGACAGTGGACCCTGAAGAAAATAAAAATATTTTACCCCAAAATATATTTCTTTGACATATTTTGAAATGACCCTGCAAAGCTGTCTCTTTTGGGGGGAATCTGCATTTTGTACAGAATCCCTTTCCTTTTTCAGGTCTTTTCCTGATCCAGGAGAGATTTAACCAAGAGTCTGACACATTTTAAGGTCCTATAACATATGCTACCTGGAAGCTTCATCTACATAACAAGAACCTTGGCTTCCACAATCCCCCTCATTTTAACTCAAACATTTCTTTCTGCTAACTTCAACTCTTTAGGAAAAGCTTAGCTTTTTCAACCAATCATAAAGTCTCTGAATCCACCTATGATCTGTGAGCACCACCCCCGCCTTTTACATGCATTGATCTATGTCTTTGCCTATAACTTCTGTCTCTCTAAAATGTATAAAACTAAGCTGTAACCCAACCACCTCGGGCACATGTTCTCAGGACTTCTTGAGGCTGTGTCCCAGGCCATGGTTACTCATGTTTTGATCAGAGTATATTTAACCTCTTCAAATATTTTACAAAGTTTGTCTTTTTTCATCAACAGAATAAAGTCTTTCCTTTGGGTAGATTGGAAGGATACTGAGTTCAGGTGGAGACATTAACCTTGAGAGGACAGAACACCTCTTCTAAGAAGAAAGAGGGAGAAGAAAAGGACTCCGTGAAAAGGAGCCGGGCTCGGTGCCTCGCCCTGTAATCCCAGCACCTTGGGAGGCCGAAGCGGGTGGATCACTTGAGATCAGGAGTTCGAGACCAGCCTGGCCAACATGGTGAAACCCCATCTCTACTACAAACACAAAAATTAGCCGGACGTAGTGGCGGGCACCTGTAATCCCAGCTACTCGGGAGGCTGAGGCAGGAGAATCGCTTGAACCTGGGAGGCGGAGGTTGCAGTGAGCCGAGATCGCGCCACTGCACTCCAGTCTGGGCGACAGATCAAGAGACTCCATCTAAACAAAACAAAACAAAACAAAACTGGTTGCAGGTAGGTTTTGTGGTAGTGGCTGGTGGAATTTGAGATTTAAGGAAATTCACTTCTGATGGTGAATTTCACCATCAGAAAAAAAAATCACTTTCCTCAGAGATGTAAGAAACAAAGCTTTTTATTTTTATTTTTACCAAAGCGGGTGAGTAGAGTTCAATAAGAGGTTAGAAGAGTGTGAGGGCTGGGAACAGTAGGGGAGGGGAATACGAGATAATCTGAGTAGCAATGTGTAAACGTGACTGTTTTAGGCTCAGCAATATTGCGTAGTCGTATGTGGAAGTCCCGACCGAAGTTGGACACTTTTGGTTCGCAGTGGTGCCAATTCTCAGGGGTGTGTGATTTTCTGCACCGATCCAGGAGTGAGCAAGGTTGGGTGAACTGTTGCAGACTAACAGTTTTGCAGGTGGGCGAAGGATCAGGGAGGAAATTGAGTTGAGGGTGTTGGTGAGTATGATACAGGAGTTTCAGAACCTGACTACACATCTGTCGTTGATGGTCTAAATATTTGCAGGTTTGCAGGTCCAGCGATGGCACAATGCCTAGCAGCAGAAGGTTTGCACCCACTGTGCGACGTGAGTGGTGGCTCTGGAAAATCATAAAATCATGGGAGGACTTGGGAGTGCAGGCTAGGTGGGGTGGGACTGTGGCTGCGACAAACAGTGTTATGAAACTGCGCGGGACAAGAAAACTGATTTTACTGATTGCATATTGGGGAGTCCTACGGGAATCATTGGAGAGGCAATTCATTTTCTCCTATCCCACTCCATCTTTTGGGGTTGCAACTAACCTGTAAGTTTACACATTGCGGATACAACGGCACAACAGGGCCGCGAGGCGATGACGTCATTCGCGGGGGCGGGAACAGCGACCACCGTTAGGGTACAGTCCATAAAGGCAGTTTGAAAATATTTCAGCCTTTTTACTTGCATACTTCCGGCCCTTGCAGTTTGAGGTGGTAACAAACGACTGCTGCTCCCAACCACTCTCACCACCGCCTGTTACCATGGAAGCGCTCGGGTAGCTAGGCTTGGACGACTCTATTCTACGTCATCGTCAAAGCACATCCCAGGACTGATAGCTCCGCCCTAACCTAAGGGAGGGGCTGTGCTCCCAAGTACATAGCCTGCAGTGCCTAACGCATTCTCAGTAATTTTGTCCCCCAACAGACGCCGTCGACAGTCTCCCAAGAGCAATTCCCAGGAGCTCGGATTCCAAGAGCCCCTCCGCGCCCGCGTTTACCTTCGCTAGTCGCCCTGCAGTCCCGCCCTGTCCGGAGGCCCCGCCCTCCATGAATCAGCTGATCCCGCGGACCCACGGGGTTGCCAGGATCGCGCCGGATGCAGAGCGCGGTGCTGCCGGTGGAGCTTCAGGTGAGCGAGCGCGGGTCCCGGGTTGGCTATTGGCTAAGGAGGGCTTATCGGCTGCGACCCCTTGTATGCGGAAGACCGGGGACAGGGAGCTAGGCAGAGGCTGTGGTCGAGGCCCGAGAGCGCGCTGCGGGGGCCTGCGGAGACGGCGCCCGCATCTTCCCGGCTCTGCGTGCGATCGACTGTGCCTGCCGGTCCAGCAGCACCCGAGGCGGCCCCTGCCTCGGCCCCAGATTCTCCCACTTGCCACGGTCTCTCCCTCCCCAGACTGGGCTCCGCTGCAGTGGTCTCAGCCGCGTGAAATTCTTTCAGCCCCCCTCTTCCCGCCTCCACCCACGCTGCCTTCCAGCTATTCATTCATGAGAATTTGTTGAATGCCCACACTAGTCGCTGAGCTGATAAACTGCGGTCCGTGGCCGGGAACCCAGCTGATTGTCCCTGGCGGCCTTGCCACAGGGTGCAAATCGCGTTGAAGAGTGGACGAAGGGTTGCTTGAAAAGGCGGTTACGGAGAAAGAAAATGGCTTTGATAATAAGAATTAGTAGTTTAGGCAAGTCTTTGAGCGTATCAAGTGATTTATCAAGAGGAGAAGATAAGTTATTTTGAGAAGCGAAGCCAGGAAAATAACACAGGTCCTTGACGCTGGTGTTGGTCCTCGGGTAACAGGACTGCTTTGAAGACAGGCAACAGTAGACGGGTAGAATCGTACTATTGCTTAGGGCTTTGATGGTGGAAGAGGAAAAACACTCTAGTTGAAGTGGCATATCCGAGTACCGTGCTTTCTTTCTGGTTTAGGGTGGAGAAGGAACTGACTGCTGTACCCAAATGAAGATCTTTACTCAGTTACCCTTATATTTGGCTGTACGGAATAAAATTGTGTGATATGTTTATTCTGAGCAGGTACGAAACTTCAGCAAATCTATTAGTCCCACATTTTCCCCCCATTTATCATATGATTTGGAGTGACCGCTTGACCTTTGAGTTAATGAATAATTTAAAGCAGTGAAAAATTTGTTTTTGCAGTAAACTGCAGTGTTTTGACCTTAATAACATAAACATAGTGGTTAAGATTCTAGGCTTTGCATCTGAACATGCCCAGAGTCACATCCATTAACATCTTTGACTTTGGGCAAGTTATTTAATCTCTCTGCCTCAGTTCTCTTGTCTCTAAATTGGGGATAACAATGTTTTCCTGATGACAGTACCTTTACATGTAATGGTTCATGTATCATATTTATTACAGTGCCTGTTTTATGGTAAGTATTCAATACATATTAGCTATATTTATAATTAATTCCTCCCACTACATCATGATCCAAACGGACTCTTTTCCTAAGTGATGGGGAAGGGAACTGAATATTTTAAGGAAGTAGCTATAAAATATGATTTCAAGTTGTTCTGTAGTAATTTTGGTATTCCATAAGGACATTTTAATGTGAAAAAGATACTGACAGAATCCATACTTGGTTCGAGTTTATTAGCTTCTAAACTATGACCAGTATTGGCAGATTTAAAATTCATAATTATAGCAAGAAAACGTCAAAACTGTTTAACAGTGTTAAAATTTGAAAATGATCCAGAAAAATGAAATACCAAACAGGTAATTCTGGGAAAAAGAACAAAACTTGAGTGGCATTATGTGAGCCATTTATTTTTTAAATGTATACAATATAAACAGGAATCCTTTCTCTCCAAATTTCAGTTTTTCAGAATTTGGGCTGTCATTTGAAACACTTACTTTGGGCACTTTGACTGTTAAAGACAAAGGGTATGCTAAGAACTTCAATGAGTCTTGATGTAGTGTTTTTGTAATTAGGTGGTATCTCCTACCTTTTCATGAAAAATGTGGGTTTAAAGCAGTAGCTGCTGGGTCCATTCTAATGATAATCTCAAAAATGTGACTGACTTGTAAAAATCTACAATTATGTATTAATGTGAGACTAGGTAAAGTATGAGTTGAAAAACTAGGAAGAAAGGCAGAGTGGTGATTTTTAAGCTTGTGTAAAAGAAGGCCTGCTTTGGGTGCGTGAGGTACCTTTCTCACTCAGAGGCATGCTGTGAGGATATGTGACTTTTAAATCATTTAGCTCTTTTTATAACTTGGTGGAATTAAATCTACCACGTATTTCAAGTGTATTCGGGATATGAATTTTCCTGATAGAATTTTAACAGATTTTTGTCTCTTAACCCTTCATTGATGCCCAAACAATTTTGTTATCCGTAATAAGAAAGTACTCTGTTTTGTAGGGTGTCAGTCCTTAAGAAAATGTTAGGTAATCACCAATAAAATAGCAACAATTTCTGGCTTCTTTTTAGTATTGCATTTAATTTTCCTTTCCCTATCTCTTATTCCTCTGTATATGTGATGGTACTTTCTTTAGCTTATAGCTTGTGTCTTGATGTTTGCCTGCATGTAGCTGAACTGATTGATCCAGGTGGGTAGAGGGAAAAATATTTAAATTGGTGAGATAGTAGTTTTTGGAGCTATCGTATATTTCTTTTAAATTTGAAGAAAATTTACGGTTTTCTCAACACCTATGAGAAAAAGACTGGGGTTTGTTGGCAGAGGTTCGCTTAGCTGCTAATGAATTATGTCCAGAGAGAAGATCAGCTTTCGTCTCATTAATTCCACAAATTGATCATCTCATGTTTCCCTTAATTATCACATTTTAAATATTTTTCTTTTGAGTCATCACACAGTTCTTCAGTTCACATGGCCTCCCTGTTAGGAAGGGAGTGGTTTAGACCCAATAATAGCATTCGGGTGGGCTAACATTCACTCCAGGATTTTTTTTTTTTCCACAGCCTAAATTTTTGTCGAGCCAAGATCTTAAGTAACTTGGGGCAATTGCCTAAGCAAACATATAAGAAGGATGATTATAGCAGCTCTTTAAAAGAGCAATAAAGTAGAGCAATCCAACTGTAAAGATTAGTAGGGAAATGGATAAACTGGTTTATTCATGCAATTCAATACTATCTTCTCATAAAAATGAATGAGCTAGATCTATACTTACCAACATATATACATCTCAAGTATGTAATACTAGATGAAAAAAGCAAAATGCTAAAGGATTTATACAGTAAGACGCATTTATGTACACTTTAAAAGCAACATAATAGCATGCATTATTTATTGATATGTGTATATCTAATGAAAGTACATAAAAGTAAATATAAAAATGTGGGAATGGGATACATTAACTTTAGAAATAGTAACTAATTCTGAGTGGAGCTTCTTCACCTCTGTTACTTATTTTTTCTTGTATTTTAAAGAAAGAGTGGACACCAATATGAAAATATATTAATATGTGTTAAAACTGGATGATGAGTACATATATTTGTTATTTATTTTTACAGTTTTATGTATAGTTAAGATAGTTTGTGAAACTAGCACTTTAACATTTTTATTTATAATCAGGGCTGTTTCCCAATATGCTTGCTTTATTTTACTTTGTACCCTCAAATTAGGAGACTGTGGAAAAATAACTCTTCTCTCCCTGCAATAAGAAAGGAATGTGTCAGTGCAGCTCCACTGTGTAAAGCCTTTCTAAGGAGAGGAGACAGACCAATTATTTGGTCAGTTTTGCTTTGCTGTTTGTGCTCCTGGGAAAATGCTTTCTTCAGGACATGAAGCCTGCAGGGGCATTAACATTCTAGAGATGCCTGGGAAATGTAGGCATATACCAATCATGAACTCTGGAAGTATAGGGGAGCAAGTTGTATAATAAGGCCCTGAAAGGAATTTGGACATAGAGTGACTCAGATACAGAATTACTACAGATTTGTGTAGTATTAACATTAACACTTTACAAAGCTTAGCTTGGTTACATTTTACTACAATGTAGTTACCTTGAGTTTATACCTTGAGTGCAAGTATCCTAGTTATTGCTCAAAGAAAATAATTGTCTCTGTAGATATTACTAAGTAACCTGATGACAGTGTGTTAAATTGTTGACTAATGAATAAAACATTTAGTAGCTGATCCCTAATGTAACCTCAGTATCTAAACTTGTGAGTTAAACAATATTTTCATTTCTAATAAAGAATACCTGCTACTAGCACTATTGAAGTAAGTGAAACTTGTATCACCAGAGTGATATTTTTTAGTGTGTATATTTCCTGTTTGGTTATGTGGCCCCTGAATGATCCTAAGCACTAAGTGTTATCAGTTAGTAAAAGAAGTCATCATACTTTGAACTGTAAATCTAATATTGCCTTTAAAAAATTGTGGCCATTTTAATAAGAGAGTAGTTGCAAATATTAAGAGAATAAGTAGTTTGTATCAGGACTTACCAGGACATTCACTGTACCATGTAATAACAGGCACAAATAGTGGCAGTACCTGGGAATTTGAAATTCAGTTGTTAGTATTATAATATTCATCACAATGCATTGTGGGATTATTATTTAATAATCCTGAAAAATGTGTTTAATAATATAGAGTGGGTACAAAAAAGAGCTAAGTGGGCATTGCTGGGAAATTATTGTACCATGTTTACACACTTTCACCCCCTCCACCGTGGATAATTTCCCGTTTAGAGGATCCTCATAACCAAGAGAGTGTAGTTTCAGTAAGTTTCAGCATGAAATTAGCAAGGCATTAAAAAAGGACTGTAAAATCTTCCTGTTTCTCATTGCACCAAAAGCTGTCTGTGTATAAGGAGAAAGGGAGAAAGGAACACTTCTCTGAGTTGTTTAACCCTTTTTAAAGTGACATGAGATAAAAGTAATTTCATTGTTAGGATATACCTTTAGCAAATTATATATGAGAGTTTCTATTAGGAGAAGACAGTTTTTTCTTTTGTATCTGATACTGAATTTTATTACAGGCACTAGAAATCTATAGCGTGGAAGTCTGTGGATTGGAACTGAAAATCAGGGGCTGTATCTTTCACTCAAGCACTCGCTTAAATGTAACCAGCTTGTTCAGAATGATTATTATGGGTACAAGAGTATACCAATGAATAAGTCGTAGTCTCTGACCTCCAGGAGCTTAAAATATATTTTGAATCAGTGACTTAGTGCATATCCTATTAGTAACAAAATTATAACTAATAAGTAGCTTTCTAGGCCAGTCTATTGAATATATCCAATGCCTTAATTTACTGAATTCCCTCACTCTGAGTCAAGATTTAAAGGCTCATTGGCTCCCATACTGGTATCAGGCAATGCTTTCTGTGCAGCAGTTAAGGCTGAGAGGTGTGGGGTTCCAAGTGGCCTTCTTGGTGGTTGGTTGGCCAAGGCTTCAGTGCAAGGCGGGTTTTCCTCAACCTTCCACAGTGGTTGGTGAAGGCTTCAGTGGCAGGGTATCCAGGAAGTAGCAGTTGTTGGTGGTGTATAGATTATTTGTAAGTCAGGTGTTTGAGTCAAAGGTTACCATAATCCACTTGTAAATGTTGACCTAGCCTCTAAAAGCAAATTATTTATTAAGCATTTACCAAGTGTAAAATACCAGACTCTGTTATTGTTTACTGCATTCAAAGTATAAACTCTGGTTTACTACATTGTAATAATATGTAACCAACTCAGATTTTAAAAAGGAGGTGTTAATGGCTATATGAAATTGATGGTAATTTTGTATCCAAATCTCTTGTCACTCTACTACATTGTAATAAAATGTACCCAACTCAGACTTTTAAAAGGAAGTGTTAATGGCTACATGAAATCTATGGTAATTTTGTATCCAAGTCACCGGTCACTCTATGTCTATATTCGTTCAGGGCATTATGATACAGTTTACTCCCCTATTATTTTTATTGCCTTTCTATCTGAATGTCTTGTCATTCTAATCACTGATTGACATTACTCTTATAACTACAATTATTACTGTTGTTTTGCTATTTTAAACCAGTATTTGAGACAGGAGAATAAGACTAGGAAGGCCCAGCTTTGCTAATGTAAATTAGCTTTCTTATGCCTTAAGGTACTGTGTAACTCTATAGAGAGCCATTATTCTAGTGAGAAAGAGAACATACTAGTATGGAAATTTCTTAAGGGCAGAAACTCATGTATTTACAGATATTTATTGAGTACCTGTTATACGTCAGAACTAAGCTGCTGGGATGTACTAGATAATACGATATTTGTCACTCTGCTCTCATGGAAATTTCAGACTAGCATAGTACCTAGAACATAGTAGATGAAAAAAAAATGCATCTGGTTTCAGTGGTTGAAATTTAAGCATTTGAAAGTTATTATACTTATGACTCACAAATTTACCTTTCACCGATTTAAGCCAAAAAGACTTTATCCAGAAAATAGTTTAGTAGAGATGAATATGTAGGATCCTGCATGACTTAACTTTCTCTTTGCATTTGGGATAATAGACTCAACACATTTCTGTACCACATTTAAAGTTTTTATTTATATCCTGCCTTGTTCCCAAAAGGATTTAAAGCAGCTTACAAAAATGTATAGCAGAGTGGGATAAAATAAAGAAACAGAATGAGTAGAGCCAGGAGGGAGATTAGACTCTACAACATGCATACTGTGAAGTCCTCGTCACTCACAGGTACCATCATATGGAACCCTTATCCTCCCACCACAAAATTTAGAATTCTGCTTATATCAGTACCTGTGATCTCGCTTCTTTCAAAAACGTAGACCTTTCTTCTAATGGAAAACAAACAAACAAACAAACAAACAGACATCCCTCCACATGTATTCTGGATGGCATCCTCCTTCACATTGTCTAGGACTTTGGCTCTGCCCACTGTCCTCATCATCCTTCTATCCAGGATCACAGTCTTTGTCGTGCAGACATGTTCAGCTTCCTCTTGTCCCCCCAGCAAAAGAAAACCCTTCATTTTCACATTCCCCTCCAGCTACCACTCCATTTCTTTGTTTGCCATTTCAACATTTTTCAAAAGGATCACCCTTTGAAAATAAAGATATTTCCACATTGTCACCTCCCATTTATATTCAGCGTACTTCAATCTGGTTTTCAGTGCCCAAACAAACCACTGAGGTTGTGGCCATGCTCAGCAGTTACCTGTGTTGGCAAATCCAATGGACACTTTAGTTCTCCTACAAGACCCCAGCTGCCTTGACCTAATTGACGTCCTCCCTGAAGTGCTTTCCTTTGTTTTCATGTGCCCATAGCAGACCACTTCTCAATCTCAGTCCTCTTTGTCCAGTCCTCATCCTATCCAACTTCCAGGCGCAGGAGCCCCTTAAAGCTTGACCCTGTGCTTTCCTTTGTCTTTCCATATACCCCAATGGCATTATCCATTGTCTTGTTTTTAAACATTATCCATATGCCCTCCCAAGTTTAGCAGCAGCTGAGATTTTTCTCTTGAATTCCGTGCTCATATATTCTAACTGCTTACTTGATATGTACTCTTGGGTTTCTCACAGACATCTTGAACTTAAAAATAAATTTTATCCTACCAGAATCTTATCTTGGCTTCAGAGTCCCATCTCCCTCACTCTTGCCCATTTCAGGAAATGGAGCCACCAACACACAGCTGTTTGAGGCAGAACCAGAGAACATTTCTGATACCTCCTTCTCCTTGATCCCCCACCTTTGTCTAATCACCGAGTACTAGTTGCTCTGCCTCCAGAGCATCTCTCATTTATTCACCTCTTCTTCACCAAATTAGCAGCATTGTATGAAACTTAAGAATCCAGGCTTCCTTCCTCCATTGAAAAGATGAGTCGACTGAGTATTTGCAGGCTGGATATTCCTTGCAAAAAATCATTTTGGTGCTCCATGAGTGTTCACCATAAAATTGGCTTAAAACTTTTGAAACAAATGTAAATCATCGTCATTAAAATAGATCATTGGCCAGTCGCACTGGCTCACACCTGTAATCCCACCACTTTGGGAGGCTAAGGTGGGCAGATCACAAGGTCAGGAGTTCAAGACCATCTGGGCAACATAGTGAAACCCCGTCTCTACTAAAAATACGAAAAATTATCCAAGTGTGGTGGTGTGCGCCACCAGCTACTCGGGAGACTGAGGCAGGAGAATCATGTGAACCCCAGAGGCGAAGGTTGCAGTGAGCTGAGATCGTGCCATTGCACTCCAGCCTGGGCGACAGTGCAAGACTGTCTCAAAAATGAAGAAGAAACAAAAACAAAACAAAACAAAAAAAGCATGAAAGCATCAGTGGACTGTCCCACTGGAAGCAGTGCAACTCTCCAGTGTACTCTCTAAAATGAAATAAATGTTCAAAGTACATAAAAGAAACCAAGTTAAGTTTAAAATAGTTAATAAATGTTCAAAGTACATAAAAGAAACCAAGTTAAGTATAAAATAGTTAAAAGTTTTGAGACTTCTACTAAAAAATGATAGTAGTTGTTTTTGAATATAGATTCCTGGTCCTTTATTCAAAACCCTTGGGGCAAGATGCATTTTGGAATTCAGATTTATGTTTTGTTCTTTAGAATAAGATGCATAAGCCATATATTATATAACACTTCCTATAGGATCTGTAGTGCTGCCTTATTATATTCATATTGATATTTCTACAATACAATGTATGAATATTCACACTAAAGGGATAAAAGTGATAAATAACCTCGTATTAGTTCAGGTCAGATTAGATTTTGCCACCAAAGGCATTATTGAAAAAACTTAATTTTCAGAGCTATAGATTTCTGGTTAAGGTATTGTAGACCTGTAGATGGTTGTAGCTCATCTTTCTAACAATAGTTGGGACATCTAGACTAGATTTTTGTTGTTGTTGTTGTTGTTGTTGTTAAGGGCACTTCCAGGACATGGTGTTAAAATGATATCCTTGGCTTATACAAGACAACTTATTTCTCTGTTAGATGTGACAGAAGGGTGTGTATCCAGTGGAGTCTAAAAGTGGCATCAGTTTATTGAGAAGCCAGGTTTGCTCTTTGTTTAAAGGGCCACCTGGGGTTTAATTACTTTACATATCACTGTGAAGGAGATGATAATTTGAAGGATAGAGTGGTATACTTTAAAGTGGATCTAGCTGTGTCCTGTGGCTCAGAAGGCTGATGTCTGGTTTGCTCATTTTATGGAGATGCCATTTATCTGTAGGGAAGCCACGCAAGGTAAGAGAGGGTCCCACAGTAAATGCTGTTTATGCAGCATCACATGGCTTCTTTATCAGAGCTGGTTAACAGGTCTATGCAGGAAAGTTACTGTAACAGAAGAAAAGCAGCAGAGTATAAGGATCTTGCCCCTCTTAAAGAATGTAGAGACCTTAAAGCTCCTCTGGAAGAAATATCCCCAGAGGAAGTCTTATGATTAGGCAATTTTATAAAAACTTAAAATGTTAAAGCAATGAAACAACATACAGAAATTTGAATGCTATTTGACTGGTTGAGGTGAGTCTTAATAGATTTCCTGGAGAGACAATCATAAAAATATTAGAAAGACAAAAGTTTTTCATTTACTTTCTTTTCCTGGATGGATACATAATTGAGAAAGAATGTTAGATTAAATAGAGTTGGTAAATACCACCCTTACTTAAGTATGTGAGGATAAAACTTTAATAACATAAGCTCCCTACATTTAGTTGCAATATTCCTTTTTAGTTATGTTTCCTCAGCAATCAGTTTTCTTTTCTTCATTGCCCTGTTTGAGTTTCAGGCAGACATATCTTGTTGGAAGATGTCAAACATATTAAACACCATTAAAACAAAATGAGATAGGGGCTGGGCATGGTGGCTTAAGGTGGCTCATGCCTGTAATCCCAGCACTTTGGGAGGCCAAGGCAGGTGGATCACCTGAGGTCAGGAGTTCGAGACCAGCCTGGCCAACATGGTGAAATTCTGTCTCTACTAAAAATATAAAAATTAGCCGGGTGTAATGGCAGGTGCCTGTAATCCCAGCTACTTGGGAGGCTGTGGCAGGAGAATTGCTTGAACCTGGGAGGTGGAGGTTGCAGTGAGCTGAGATCGCGCCATTGCACTCCAGCCTGGGTGACAAGAGCAAAACTCCATCTTATTTAAAAAAAAAAAAAAGAGAGAGAGAGAGATCTGTAAATACTGATAAAAAGATGTCTATGAAATAGTATGTTAGTTTTCTACTGCAGCTGCAACAAATTGTTGCGAACTTAGTGGCTTAAAATAACACAAATATATTACCTTCAAGTTCTGTAGGCTGAAAGTCTGACACAGGTCTTGTAGCCTAAAGTCAAGGTGTCTGCATGGCTGCTTTTTTCTGGACACTCTAGGAAAGAATCATTTTCCTTGCCTTTTCAGCTGCTACCTGTCACCGCATTCCTTGGCTCATGGCTGCCTTCTCCCATGTTCAGTCAGCAGTGTAGCATCACCTCTGACCCTGCCTCCATCATCATGTCTCTTTGATTCTCCTCCTGCCTCCCTCTTGCAGTTTTAAGGATGTTTATGGTTACATTGGGTCCACCTGGATAACCAGGATAATCTTTCTATCTGAAGGAGAGTTGATTAGTATCATGCAAGCTAACAGAGTCACAAGTTCTGGGCATTAGGACCTGGACACCTTTGGAGACCATTATTTGGCCTGCCCTATATGTAAGTAAGAAAAGAAAGTTGTAAAAACAGTTTGTAGAGTTTTAATTCCATTTAGGTTAAAAAAATGAGTGGTGGTGATAAATAATATTGAGTAAGGTATAACCAACTTTAAGAAAACTGTACTAAAAAATCTGGCACTAAGAGAGAATAAAGGTTGACTTGATTCATTTTATCAAAAAATTCTCGACATTTTTGATTGTTAGTCAGTAGGACAAAATTCCGTTTACATATAGTGTGCCAGTTGTGTGAAGTAAGGTGTGCTTGTGTGCTTCCACATCCTCGTAGAATAATTCTCTGGCTTCCGCTACATATTGTTGAAATTTAATCAAGGGCATAGTAACTCCATGATCTGTGATAGATAAGCACAGATTAGATCTGGTGGCAGAATTTCTCTGTACACCATGAACTGTGCATTTTACAAAAGGCTAATTACTATCATGGACAAAGCATAGTAGCACTTAATTGTATTTATTAAATGAATAGCATTTATTAAATTTATTCAGATATATCTCTTGTTAACATAGTATCCGTCTTCCAACTTTGAATGATTCATAATCTTTCTAAAATAAGCATTAGGTAGAAAGTAATTTTCTTCAGATGTACAGATGGGAAATGGTAAGAATTCACAGGCAACCTGGAGGAAACAGATGGACCGTAGATCACTCCTGCCAGTATGGGCTGTTTCCAGAACACAGTGACCATTCCATATCCTTTTGCAGAAAAACCACAAATTTGACCCCAATATTTTTATGGTTTACACAAATAAGACCTAAGTGCTTTTGTTTTCATGTGTTTTGTTACCCTTACAAATGTGGTTTTTTGAGTTGAAATGCACTCAGCATTTCTGTTTATTTTTCTATCTCTTATTTTATTAAATGTTGAGTTTCTAAACTGGTGGGTTATGATATTTGTAACCATGATTTTCATGTAGCTATTTTCTATTAAAGGTGGATTTTAAAACAGCTGATTTAAAGTTCAGACTTCTTTCTTTCAAGCGTTTGAGTTACGAGGCATGTTGGTCTGAATTGAAGGTGATTTGGGGAAAATGTTCCTCCTTCCAATAAGTGGAAAACTTCCTATTTTAATGACATAATTTTTTGTGCATTACTGAAAAGTATAAATTAAAACTACTTGAATCAGATACATTACTGAAGAGATTTTAGAAAATCTGAGTTAATTGGTATTTAAGTCTTCATGCTTTCCAGATACAGCATTTAAAAAGTAACCTTAATGTATATGTACTTTTTGTACTTAACGTATTGATTTTCAGATTGAACTTTTTTCTTTATAATAAAAAACAAAATCTATTGCCTGAAAGAGTACAGCTTAATTGTGGGTAGTCTTTTCCTTTGACATTACATTTGACAGTCAACGGGCATTTTTATAAGTTTAGTGGGCAGGCTCAGCCTATGTTTGACTTTGGCAGGCAAGATATGAAATAGTTTAAATAGTTTTACTGCATATTTATTTCCTAGTGAATGTGCACTTGTTAGAGGGCTGTTTTTTTTTTTTTTTTTTTTTAATGTCTGAAGGGGTAAAATATTCTTTTACTGCTCTTTTCCTTACTTGTATTGTACTGTTTAGGTCTTGATAGACTTTCTGTAAAGAAGGAATGATTTGGTGATGGAGTGTTCCCACTGACCGATGGACTCAAAGAAGAGAAGGTAAAACCATTTCTTCCTTTTCTCTTATCCTCCTAGGAAAACATAGCAAACAGCTTCACATATGTGTAGCTTCTCTTCGTTTTAATTTTCTTGTTGATGGTTGTTAAGTGGGAATAGTGACATTTGTAGTTAGTTGATTGGTAAAGATAAAACAAATTTTAAAGAAGGCTAGTTAGTTGTAAGCTTTGTAAGAAGCACTAAATGTCTTCATTTAATCATTTTAAAGTGCTTGTAGCCATTTTTCCCTCACAAATAATTTCAGGTTTTTAGAAGTAGCCTTGCTAATCTTAATCATCTTCCATCCTTAAAGAACTAGTTATGGAAGATATCTAAAAGGAAGGTTAAATGTGTAGTGTTCCTCCTATAGAACCATGGTTATGTCCAGTTATCATTTAAGGGAATATTATATAGCAAACGTAGAGAAATTCCTGGCTATTCAAAAGAGTTTCTGTGTCTCATTAAAATTTTGGCATCAGTGTTCTAGAAAAAAGAAACTGAAAAAATGTATTACCAGTGGTGGCACATATCTTAACACGGCCTTTTCTTAGAAGAGGGCAGTTAGGATATGGTCATTACTGTGCAGCTGTGTGTTTTGTATTCTTTAAACCAAAATCATCAGATGTGTAGGATTCTTTAGCTAGAACTTGAACAAAGCATGAAGGATTTTACTGATATCTATTACAAACTTGATTCCTAAAAGTTTACATAGCAATTCTACACTTAAACTCAACATAAAGTGAAATGAATTCCTGTATCTCATATTGTTCTCATCAAGTACTTTTTACTTACTATAAAATTTTATGATAAGACTTCAACTTGGGCATGTTGTAGCTTTAATATCTAAACAAGGAGTGAATATATTGAGAAGTTAGAATCTTGGAATTTTATGCTACCAAATGCTAAAACTTCTAAAAATAGCCCAAGTTTTGTTTGCTTCTTAGATGGAGAAAAGTAATTTGTGGGTTTAGAGTGTCCTTCAGTCTTTTTTTTTTTTTTTTGAGACGGAGTCTCGCTCTGTCATCCAGGCTGGAGTGCAGTGGCATGATCTTGGCTCACTGCAGCCTCCGCCTCCCGGGTTCAAGCGCTTCTCCTGCCTTAGCCTCCTGAGTAGCTGGGACTATAGGCACATGCCACCATGCCCGGCTAATTTTTTTTAATTTTATTTTTACTAGAGATGGGGTTTCACCATAGTAGCCAGGCTGGTCTTGAGCTCCTGACCTTGTGATCTGCCTGTCTCGGCCTCCCAAAGTGCTGGATTACAGGTGTGAGCGACCATGTCCCACATCCTTTAGTCTTTTACATAAATAGTTGTTTTACTTTGGCTCCTATGAGCATAACCAAAGCATAAAATAGGTGCTAATTCAGCTATCTGACCCAGTCATCCATGTGCTAGTAAAAGGTACAATCATGAAAAGTATTAAGAACAAAGGATACCGTTCTGAATTGTAGAAACAATTAAGCTATGTTTCTTGATGTTTGTAGCTCAACAGAGGCAGAAGGATCCAAAGAAAGAGGCCTGGTCCATATCTGGCAGGCAGGATCCTTTCCCATAACACCAGAGAGATTGCCAGGCTGGGGAGGAAAGACTGTTTTGCAGGCAGCCCTCGGAGTGAAACATGGAGTTCTTCTGACTGAAGGTAATTAAGAGAATGGCTTAACAAATACGAACTGCAATGCTAACAAATGCCTGAATGTGGAAAGTCAGGTATGGGAATAATTGGATACTAGGGGTTCTTTTTTTTATTTTTTTGAGACGGAGTTTTGCTCTTGTCGCCCAGGCTGGAGTACAATGGCGCGATCTCGGCTCACCGCAACCTCTGCCTCCCAGGTTCAAGCGATTCTCCTGCCTCAGCCTCCCAAGTAGCTGGGGTTACACGGGCCCACCACCACACCTAGCTATTTTTTTTTTTTTTTTTTGAGATGGAGTCTCGTTCTGTCACCCAGGCTGGAGTGCAGTGGCACAATCTCGGCTCACTGCAAGCTCTGCCTCCCAGGTTCACGCCATTCTCCTGCCTCAGCCTCCCAAGTAGCTAGGACTGCAGGCGCCCGCCACCACACCTAATTTTTTTTTTTTTGTATTTTTAGTGGCGATGGGGTTTCACCATGTTGGCCAGGCTGGTCTTGAACTCCTGACCTCAGGTGATCCACCTGCCTCGACCTCCGAAAGTTCTGGAATTACAGGGATGAACCACTGCGCCTGGCCTAGGGTTTCTTAATGAACTCTTTCTGTTTTCAAGATATATTCTTACTCCCTTATGAGAAATCAGATTAGTTTTTAAATTTAAAATATACCGTTAACTAGAATAAACGGGAGAACTATAGTTTTAAAATTTTATAGTAATAAATAAATGAAAAATTAACTTTTAAAAGGTCACCTATTCAGAGACTCTTTTGCTATAACTTTTGTTCATTAAGTCTATCAGAATAATAATGCTAATAATAGCTAATGTTTGTTAAGCAGTTGTGTGCCAGATACTATACTAAGCCCTTTCCATGTGTTATCTCACTGAATCTGCACTACTACCTTGTGAGGTGGCTTCTATTATTATTCACAGATAAGGAAACTGAAAGTCAGGGAGATTACATTTTCCCAAGCACACACAGCTATCGAAGTGTCAGAGTCAGGACTGGAACTCAGTCTGATTTCAAAGCTGGCTTTTAAAGCCACTTGGCTAAACTTTCGCAGTATAATTTTTTTTTTCAGACATAAATAGCAATTCACAAGACATATTATAAAATCTATGAGTCTATTACAGAAACGTGCTATAATTTTAGAGTTACCTTTAATCTTAATGGTGCTTTATCAACTCGGCAGATTTGATTTGGGCACCGATTGCCATCTACTTCACTAATTTATACATTTCTGCTGTGCAAGCATTTATTGAGATATTAAATAATGATTTGGTATTTTCTTTCTAGGAACTAAAGGAAGACAAATTCTAGGAAACAAGGATTAAGTCTGGTCCTGGTGGTTGTATGGGATAAACATGGATTTCTTTTTAGTTTGTCTTATATCAGTTTTATTATAATGTTATTATATGATTCAGGACTTTAAAAACAATCTTACTTTAAAAATGTGAACTAGATTCAATACCTGTCCTGTGAAATTTAAAATATGTAGTTCTCAAGCAAATATAAGTGGAATTCTATTGTTTTCAATAATATATTTGGAATATTTTCATTAAGATAGTGAAACCGGCTGGGCACAATTGCCCACACCTGTAATCCCAACACTTTGGGAGGCCAAGGCAGAAGGATCCCTTGAGCCCAGGGGCTCAAGATCAGCCTGGGCAACATAGGGAGACCGTGTCTCTACAGGAAATATTTTAAAAATAAGCCAGGCATGGAGGCACACACCTGTAGTTCCAGATACTTCAGAGTCTGAGGCAGGAGGATAGCTTGAGTCTGGGAGACCAAAGCTGCATGCAGTGAACTGTGATTATGCCACTGCACTCTAGCCTAGGTGACAAAGTAAGATCCTGTCTCAAAAAAAAAAGTTATTCAACTATAAACATGGTATCTTTAGAATCATACCTTCAAGGCTAGGACAACTGAAGGAAAACTTTTCAAAAATATTTACATAGCCTATCATTGTTTAAGCAGTGTCCTGGTATTAGTGTGACACAGTTACCAAAAAAAACATCTAATACAAGCGTGTGTTTGAAATTGCATACAGATCTCCAGTGCTATCTTTTTCAGCTGAGGAAATGGTTGAGTGCTAGAAATTTTCAAGGTTCTCCATCTCTGTTAAATATGACCATTAGCTCATAATTCATGAAGATACTTCATTGATTCACTTTTTTTTTTTTTTTTTTGAGACGGAGTCTTGCTCTGTTGCCCTGGCTGGAGTGCGGTGGCACAATCTCGGCTCACTGCAACCTCTGCCTCCCAGGTTTAAGCGATTCTTCTGCCTCAGCCTCCTGAGCAGCTGGGGCTACAGGCGAGCGCCAGCACGCCCAGCTAATTTTTTTTTTGTATTTTTAGTAGAGACGGGGTTTCACCATATTGACCAGGCTGGTCTGAAACTCCTGACCTTGTGATTTGCCTGCCTCGGCCTCCCAAAGTGCTGGGATTACAGGCATGAGCCACCGCGCCTGGCCTGTTTCACTATTTTTTATATGCTCCAGTTTTTGGTTTTTGTTTTTTTAAGGAGGGGAATCTGAATATCCGTTTGGTTGCAGTATTGCTCTTTCTAGTGCAATAATGTTAATTGAAAGACTTGGTGAGCTTTTTCAAGTATATTGTTGTATTAGGAAACAAAGTTTAAAAGAACTTAACCAGTGAGCTTATTTTCTCATCTTGATCCAGACTCTACATTTCCTAATAAATGCACATATCTTCCCTCTAGCCACTATTGAGTCCTTACTTATATAGATGTGATGAGTTAACTTGAGTGTATACGTGACCATGTATAATAGGTCAGAGATAAAGTTTGCATGTTTTCATCATCAACTCAATTGCTGCCTTATGAGAAAAAAATAATGCTTATTTCTTCATTAATTAAAAAAAAATCATAAGTCTCTGGTCATATGGAAAAGAAAGGATAGTGGGCTTGGTTCAGTATTTTTCAAAACCCATAGCCAAGTCTTTGTTTCACTGAATTTTTAGCCAGCGTAGATTATGTGCACCTGCTCCCAAATTCCCACAATACTACAGTAAAATTAAGACTTGGTAGCATACCTGGATATACATAAGTTATTTATATACCCAACTCACTGGTGTCTTCATTAATTCTAAAGCTAGCTGGTTATTCTGCTGACAGGTTCATTTGCTTTTTTGCTTTGTTCTGTTATGATTTGCTTTTTATTTTAAATATTTTTTAGGCTTAATTCACTTTATTTTTCTTGTATAAAAACCCTGTGTTGTAGCCACAGCTGGAGCCTGGATCCTCTGCCCAGAGACTCTGGTGTGGGTCTTGACAAGGTGGCCAGTGAATTCCTGAGAGGGAGACTTGGTGAATACAGTCTCCTTCCAGAGGTTGGGGGCCAGTTAGCTGTAGGTCTTGGAGATGGCATCATAGGTGGGCTTGGTGAAGTTGGCCAGGGTGGCAGTGCAGACCCTGGCTGAGGAGTAGCAGTCATTGATACTGGCCATCATCAGCAGCTTGTTGGGCACCAGGGCTAGGAGGATGCCAGTGCCTCTGGGTGCAGGGATGAGGCGCACCAGCACAGAACCACAGCAGCCTGTCACCTTGTAAGGGACCACATGGTGCTTGCTGATCTTGTTCCCCCAGTAGCATCTATGCACAGGGACAGTGGAGAGCTTGGCCAGGATGATAGTCCCTTGGATGGCAGTGGCCACCTCCTTGGAGCAAGTGGCCATTGTAGTCCCCAGTGGCAACAAACACCTGGAACCTGGTGTGTTGGCCGGTGCATGTCTGTTTCTGCACCGGCGTAACCTTCAAAACCTCATCCTTGAGAGAGGTCCCCAGGAAAAAGTCAATGATCTCAGACTCCTTGATGGGCAGGGAGAAGAGATAGATTTCCACCAGGGACTTGATCTTCATGTCCTTGACCAGGCAGCGCAGCTTAGTGGTGGGTGTCCATTCCTTATCCTTGGCCTTGCCTCTTTGAGCTCTGTGGCCCTGACCCTGGCCCCAGATGCTGCTGCCCAAGCCTCCAAGGAAGTCGCTGTGGTTCCCCATCCCAGGTTCCCTGAGGCCTCCAGGCCCTCCCGCTGCACTGGCATCATCTGCCATTTGATGTTTTTTTTGGAGAAGAAGCTGATTTGCTTTTTAAACAAATCTCACCTCAGAAAGACTAGCTAGTATCTAGTACAAAAAGTCCAGGGTGAGCATCCCACATTAAAAAATCTGACATCTAAAATGATCCAAAATCCAGAACTTTCTGAGCACTGATGTGATGATGCTCAAAGGAAATGCTCATTGGAACATTTCAGATTTGGGATGCTCAGTCAGTAAGTATAAGGCAAATATTCCAAAACCTGGACCTGAAATCCAAAATCCCTCTGCTCCCAAGCGTTTTGGATAAATGATACTCAACCTGTATATTTATGTAACATCTCAAAACTGTACATAACGTGCCGTACAATGTGAAGACAACCATGTCTTGTTAAGAACTGGTGCTTTCTGTACAGCCTAGAGGCATGAAATTAATTTCTTAGTTTTGGCCAAAATGAATCTCTAATATTTTTAAGCCATTGCATAATTTTCTGCTGTTCCAACTTGTTTACTAGTAATGACTTGTAGATATTAGTGAATGTGTCTGTTTTGTCTTAGTTTTTGCTTATTTTATTTTAACATCATTGTTTATTTTGCCTTTGAACACTTGGAATCTGCTTCTGTAATAGCCTGTGATGGTGGCCATTAGTAGTGGATTGATGTGAGGAGTTTGTAGGATGAGGCTGAAGGAAAGGAGTAGCCTCCTACAATTTGTAGAAATTCTCACCATAGTGCAGAATATTAAAATGAGTCATTTTTAAAAAGATGAATTAATGTTAAATACTGTGTGCTTGAACCAGATTTCTACAACTGCTTTGGAAAATTTAAAAAGAAAGTCCAATTTGGTTAAATCTAGAGGGCACTAAAAGTTTACTGTTAAAATTTTTAGTTAATTCACTAACCCTTTTTTTTTTTCTTTTTCCTTTTTTTGAAACTTCAGATGGTGAGGTCTACAGCTTTGGGACCCTTCCCTGGAGAAGTGGACCAGCAGAGATTTGTCCAAGTAGCCCCATTCTAGAAAATGCCCTGGTTGGGCAATATGTTGTTACTGTGGCAACAGGAAGCTTCCATAGTGGAGCAGTGACAGACAATGGTGTCGCATACATGTGGGGAGAGAATTCTGCTGGCCAGTGTGCAGTAGCCAACCAGCAGTATGTGCCGGAACCGAACCCTGTCAGCATTGCTGATTCTGAGGCCAGCCCTTTGTTAGCAGTCAGGATTTTACAGTTGGCATGTGGCGAGGAACACACTCTGGCATTGTCAATAAGCAGAGAGATTTGGGCATGGGGTACCGGTTGTCAGTTGGGTCTCATTACCACTGCCTTCCCAGTGACAAAGCCGCAAAAGGTAGAACATCTTGCTGGGCGAGTGGTGCTTCAAGTTGCCTGTGGTGCTTTCCACAGCTTAGCCCTTGTACAATGCCTCCCTTCCCAAGATCTGAAGCCAGTCCCAGAACGATGCAACCAGTGCAGCCAGCTCTTGATTACTATGACTGACAAAGAAGACCATGTGATTATATCAGACAGTCATTGTTGCCCATTAGGTGTGACACTGACAGAATCTCAGGCAGAAAACCATCCCAGCACTGCTCTCAGCCCCTCCACTGAAACCCTTGACAGGCAGGAAGAAGTATTTGAGAACACTCTTGTAGCCAGTGATCAGTCTGTTGCTACTGAACTGAATGCAGTCAGTGCTCAGACCACAAGCAGCGATGCCGTATCCTCTCAACAAAACGTCATGGGAACAACTGAAATTTCTTCTGCCAGAAATGTGCCATCATACCCTGACACCCAAGCAGTCAGTGAATACCTGCGGAAACTGTCAGATCATTCAGTAAGAGAGGACTCAGAGCATGGTGAAAAGCCAGTGCCATCTCAGGTACCTGCTAAATTTTATAAAATAAAAGTGTTTCTAGAGTTGAACTGTGTGAGCTTTTCTTTAGAAACTTTAAAATGAGTGAGGCTTGGTAGCATTTTTTGTTTTTTGAGTTTGACTATAATTTTGTTTTATCAGGCAAGCCTAGATAAAGGAAAGAACCTGGATTAATCCAAAATGACTCTTTATGTTTAAGTTCTAGGCCTTTATGATATTGAAAGGTATCATGTTGGGCTTGTTTTGTAAGTAGGAACATTTCATTTTGTTTTTCTTGCTAGTACTTTTTTTCTATGGCTAAGGTACTGAATGTTGGTAGGCCCTGAATACTTTTATATAACTATACATTCACAAACATTCTTCTTACTTGTATTTGTAACACTGTTCAGAATTCTGTAGAGAAAAGTTCTTTCCTTCTTTAACAGGGAAGGTTGCTTTGTGGCAGATCCTTCAGTTGTAGGCAGATTTAAAACTTACAGGCAATTACATGTTTCCGTTTTTTTCAGTTATAGCTGTTGTCCTTACTAGGCTTTATTTGAAGAGCTGGCTAATATTTTATCTTTTTGTTTGTTTGTTTTTGAGATGGGGTCTTGCTCTGTCACCCAGGCTGGAGTGCAGTAGTGCGATTGTGGCTCACTGCGGCCTTGATCTACCAGGCTCAAGCGATCCTCCCAGTTCAGCCTTCCAAGTAGCTGGGACTACACACGTGCCACCACACCTGCTGATTTTATTTTATTTTTAAGTAGAGAGGAGGTTGACCTTTGTTGCCCAGGCTCATCTCAAACTCCTGAGCTTAAGCAATCCTCCCACCTCAACCTTCCAAAGTGTTGAGATTACAGGCGGAACCATCATACCCAGCCTACTTTATGTATCTTATTAAAACTATTTTCATTTTGAAGATTAATGGTAGAGTGAACAAAAGCTGTTTATCAGTAGCACATGGTAAAGCTTGAGTTCCCGCTTAAAATAAATTGTTTTAAAAGGATTATTTCTGGCCTGTAATCCCAGCACTTTGGGAGACCAAGGCGGGCAGATCGTGAGGTCAGGAGATCGAGACCATCCTGGCTAACACGGTGAAACCCCGTCTCTACTAAAAATACAAAAAATTAGCCAGGCAGGGCGGCAGGCACCTGTAGTCCTAGCTACTCAGGAGGCTGAGGCAGGAGAATGGTATGAACCTGGGAGGCGGACGTTGCAGTGAGCCAAGATTGCGCCACTGTACTCCAGCCTGGGCAACAGAGCGAGACTCCATCTCAAAAAAAAAAAAAGGATTATTTCTGTGTTTCACTCAGTGTGGCCTTTTGATTTTGCTTTACCAAAACTCTAAGAAAACAAAAGATCATAATCATAAAAGATCTGCCCTGCAGTGTTTCTTTTTAGGTTTTTGAAACCACATAGCCTCTTGCTTCTCAATTCTTATTGTTTACTGTGTCAGAATGCAAACATGAAGGTATTTTTAGAAATAGTCTTTATTTCACAATCCATTTACTGAAACTTGTGGGTATTTGAGTTTTTTAAAAATCAAGGATAAGCTGTTTGGAGAAAGGTATTATAAAGTCTGAACAAAGCAAAAGTAGTAATTTAATAATGCATGTAGAAAATTCCTAGACTGTACATGCTTATTACCTTTAACTTACTTTGTTAAACATTGGAAGTTTTTGTTACTTATGCTAGTAACAATGTGTGTGTTTCTACTGAATTAAATTTAATTTATTTAAATTAAATAAATGTGTGTTTCTATTACATTTAATTTATTCTCTGTAAGTAACATCTCAATCATACAGCTAATTCACAAGGAATTTATGTGTTCTACGGCAAGTTTTTTCTCTTCTGGTGAGATATAACTGAGACACTCTCACTTGGGAAATAAACCAAAGTATTATTGGTTGACTGGAATTCCTAAAATTATATATTTCATCAAAATTGCTAATTATGTTTTTTGTAGGGGAGGGCTTATTTACTTACTATATTTTTAAATATAATTAAGTAGAAGGAGCCAGTTAGAACAGTAGTTCAAGATTTATATAAGGTAGAGTTTTGTGACTTTGCTCTACCTAGTGGTCAAGAACCCCCTAAAATAGTTACCTCTAAATACCATCACTGCTTCTGTAAGGAGTCTTTGTGAACAAAAAGTGGAGATAGTGACACTAATTCTTTTGAACAAGCTATCATGGGAGCTGTATCACCAAAGAAGTAATAGACTTTGTATTTATTTTTTGTTTTATTAAGTATATTTGTTTATTTTATGGACTATTTACAGACTACTCATTTGCATGTAAATAGCTCTTTTGAATTTAGCATTTAATTCAACAAAATGTGGTGAGTACTTACGTGTCAGGCACTTTGCTAGGTACCAGGAATTCTTTCCTTTAAGAAGTCAAAAACCAGTGTTAAAATACACACACACACACACACACACACACACACGCAATATTTGTATTTTAATTTAGGACAAATGAAGGAATGTGTATATTCCCTTTGAGATCTTTGGGTACAATAAGAAGCATATTTTTCAATATGATCTATGCTGATGAGATGAAAGCTTTTTTATGTGTTTGGTAGGTACATTTAATGACCTTCCTTTTTAGGGAACATTGATGTTTGATAGCTTAGAGTAAATTTCTACTGATTTTTCATTAAGATATCAGAAAACTTTAGTTTGACTTTCTAGTACACTTCTAGAATCACACTAAGAACATTGGTTCCAAATGTTTAATTATTAACCTACCACATTTGCCATCTGTGGTAGCAAGAGCAAAGGTAATCCTACAGCTTGTCTAGCCCCAGGGTCATAGAAAATAACTCATTGATGAGCCAGTAAAGGCACTCAAGCTTAGCATAATTTGGGAGATGATAGGTTATAGGTATAACTTATTTTTCCATCTCTATATGCTATATCTAAATTTCAATTTATAAAGCATTTCAGGGAAAGCTTTTTTTCCATAAAATCTAATTTTTTTCCTGCCACTTCTAGGTGGTAGTCTGTATAAATTTTCCTGAAAGTGATCAATAATGAAATTTGCATTTTTTCAACCTTCCATCCAGGGCTGTCACAGTGCACATGGTATTAAAGACAGTGTTTTCCATGCTTTTTCTTCCCTCTACCTTTTTACTATATTTAATTTTATAAAAGCAGCTGAGGCTTATTTTTAAATACCGTAGAAAAATACAACATCCAGACAAAAGGAAGTACTTTGGAAAAGGAACTAGAGTACTCATTTCCTTTTAATGTGTTAACTCCATGATCAAGAAGAGAATACCTTTAGTTGAAGGTGAAGAGAACTTCTCCTGTCATTTTAGATTCTTAAAGCAAACAGCGATGGATATTAAACTTTCTTTTTATTGATTGCTTATTGTATAAGGGATTATATTTTTATGTAATTTTTTATGTGTGTATATTTTAGCCTCTTATAGAAGAAGCAATTCCTAATCTCCACAGCCCACCTACCACAAGCACCTCAGCCCTAAACAGCCTGGTGGTCTCTTGTGCATCTGCTGTTGGTGTGAGAGTGGCTGCTACTTACGAAGCTGGTGCCTTGTCACTGAAGAAAGTTATGAACTTTTATAGTACAACCCCTTGTGAAACTGGAGCTCAGGCAGGCAGTAGTGCCATTGGCCCAGAAGGTTTGAAAGATAGCAGGGAAGAACAGGTTAAACAGGAATCAATGCAAGGAAAGAAAAGTTCAAGTCTTGTGGATATCAGAGAAGAAGAAACAGAGGGAAGCAGTCGAAGACTCTCCCTCCCTGGATTGTTGTCACAAGGTAAGGAAATAACCAGGTTTTATGAATTGACTTTTGGGGAATCCAGGATGCTCCTGACATCACATGCTGTATTATTGATAAAAACTTTCCTAATTATGAAGCTGACATATTCAAATGTCAAAATTTATTTAAGGGTGGTTTTAAAAGAAAGTTGCATGTTTATCTGCTTTAGATATCACTAAAAAGTTAGAACGTAACTTTTTCTTGGTGTTTGCTCCTGCTTATGAACCTTATTTTGAATCTTATTTTATTGTTCTGGAGTGTTACAATACCCTTCTTATTTCCTAATTGGGACCTATACTCCACACTGATGAGGTTGCAGATGTGACCATTGGATAAGTGAGGAATTACTGTACTTGACTTGAAAGAGGAGAGAACTCTTAAGCTTCAAGAAGAGAAAACTTCATTTTCTGAGACCATAGGCAATAAACTTTTTAGAATATTACACAGTTGGCTCTTCTCCTTTTCTCAGTCAGTTCAACAGTCTCAGCCATCTGGACTCGAGCTTGTTGAGAGTGGCCTGCAGACCAGCAGCATCAGCAGCACCTGGGAACTTGTTAGAAATGCAGATGCTCAGGTTCCACTCTCAACTTACTGAATCAAAACATGCATTAGAGCAAGATCCCCCAGGTGATTAGTATGCACACTAAAGTTTGAGAAGCATTTGATGAGACCAGGAGTTGGCAGACTTTTTCTGTAAAGAGCCAAAGATAAATATTTTAAGGTTTGTAGGCCATCCTGTCTCTGTGACAACTACTCAGCTACGCTGTGATTATGTAAAAGCAGCCAGAGTCAATATGTAATGAATGAGTGAAGCTATATCCCAACAAAACTTTATTTACAAAAGCAGATGGTAGGCCCTGTTTGGCCCATGGGCTATAATTGACCAGCTCCTGGTTTACATGATTTTGTGCAAAGCTCAAAAGTTAGGAAATCTAGACTGTACTAAAACTTACCTTTTTTTACTCTGCACCTGTTTCTCCCCTTGCTCTACTTACTGAACACTTTGTGCCACTCTTATTCTGCCTCCTAATTCTAATTACCACCAGATTTTCCTCTACACAAATAAAACTTAAGTCTTGATTAATTTGAATATATATATTATATATATATGATGTATAAGAAGACCTGTGATCTCTATTAAGTCTGAAGGAAAATCTTGCCCCAAATTTTTCTTATTCTTAAGTGTCCTTTACCATTTTAAGTATATAAATATATTTGCAATCTCTTTGAACTACAAATGTGGAATATTTTTTTCATGTCATTACATCATGATTCCCACTAATAGACTTACCTCCTAAGGTTAAATTTTACTTAGTAACCTAAAGTATCTTTAGAAAAATTTTACATGTACTCTTTTCCCCTCTCTAAGAATTATCTGGAGTGCATCCTTGAGGAATCTTCAAGTAGGTTTATTTAAGTCTCTGTATGCATAGAAACGATACATTTACCAGAAAAGATGTTGATGTTAGGCAGTGATGATCACTTTTCTTGTGGCCCAGAAGTTAATGACTTAATGACTAAGCCTCTACTGAGTGACATTTGATGATTTTCTTCAAAACTTATCCGGGCATCAAACACTATTCACATAGTGTTGTATGTGTTTGATGTAATTTTGAACACGATAACGATAAAAAATGGCTGTGTTCTTTTAAAACATTTTTTAACATCTCTATAAAATAATTTGAAATAGGCAAATACAAAACCTTTTTAGTATTTCCCTTTCATAATCTTTTTCCTGCCTTAGAAATGTTTACATTTTATAGCTAAAATGAATTCTTTATTACAATTATTTGTAATATATTTGAACTTAGACCTTGACTTAGAAAGGCTTTTTGTGTTTTAAGAGATGGGGGCCGGGCACAGTGGCTCACACCTGTAATCCCAGCATTTTGGGAGGCCGAGGCAGGAGAATCACTTGAGGTCAGGAGTTTGAGAACAGCCTAGCCAATATGGCAAAACCCTGTCTCTACTAAAAGTACAAAAATTAGCTGGGTGTGGTGGTGCGTGCCTGTAATCCCAGCTACTCAGGAGGCTGAGGCCAGAGAATCGCTTGAACCCAGGAAGCAGAGATTCCAGTGAGCTGAGATCTTGCCACTGCAATCCAGCCTGGATGACAAGAGTGAAACTGTCTCAAAAAAAAAAAATAATAATAATGTCTCGCTATGTTGCCCAGGCTGTAGTGCAGTGTGTTTTCACAGGTGCAGTCATAACACACTATAACCTCAAACTCCTGTGCTCAAGGAATCCTCCCAGCTCAGCCTCCCGAGTAGCTAGGATCGCAGCCACTTTGCCTGGCTCTTTAATTTTTGTTTTCAAATGGGAAAAATATTTGTCAGCCTTAGTATAGTATTTGTTGAGCATATTCTTTAGAATACAAGTTCTATAGGATGCCACTAGATGTTAGAAAAGGATTCTGTGGCTAAATGTTTGGAAGTCCAGCTGGGTTAAACATATTTAAACAGGGCTTTTATTTACAGGATTTGTCACCACCTTCAGTGTGTGCTAATGTGTATGTGAATCTCTGCAGAGGAGGTAGTGGGAGGATAGATTGTAGCAGTGAGTATTTACCAATTTCATTTGACTAATAGATCCGCTTTTCTACAGAGAACCTCTAGAATATGCTTCAAAAATACTGCGAGTGATGTATGTTTTTGAAAATGTTAAGTTTGTCCGAATGATATGTTTTCTTACCCTCTGGACTCCCACTCCTTCACCCCATGTCTGGTTGGTTTTCAGTTTCCCCCAGGCTCTTAAGAAAGGCTGCACGGGTGAAAACGAGGACAGTGGTTCTGACCCCCACATACAGTGGAGAGGCAGATGCGCTCCTGCCTTCTCTGAGAACAGAAGTGTGGACCTGGGGGAAAGGGAAGGAAGGGCAGCTGGGGCATGGCGATGTTCTGCCTAGGTAAGTGCTACCACCTTTTACTGATAGGAGTTGGCTTAAACAAATAACCTCTCTCCTGGGAAGGTCTCTAAATCTCACTTTCCTCATAGAGGAAATCTGGGCTCTTCTAGCTTCAGATTATTATGCACCATTAACTCTGATAAAAAGTTGTCACTTTAGTCTTGAATTTGTTCTTAACAGTAAAGGACTTGGCGGGCGCGGTGGCTCACACCTTTAATCCTAGTGCTTAGTGCTTTGGAAGACCGCGGCAGGTGTATCACCTGAGGTCAGGAGCTCGAGACCAGCCTGGCCAACATGGCAAAACCCTGTCTCTGCTAAAAATACAAAAATTAGCTGGGTGTGGTGGCAGGCGCCTATAATCCCAGCTACTCAGGAGGCTGAGGCAGGAGAATCGCTTGAATCTGGGAAGAGCAGAGGTTGCAGTAAGCTGAGATTGGACCACTTCACTCCAGCCTGGGTAAAAGAACGAAATTCTTATCTCAAAAAAAAAAAAAAAAGCAGTAGAAGACTTAAGTACCATGCTGCACTTTTCCACATCTTCTTCGATGTGTGTTCATCTTGGAGTACAGAAAGGGATGTTGGGGTAAGATTATATTTCAGTGGAAGACAGGAATGGCTCAGATTTTTAATTGATGAAAAGGTCACCACCTGTCACATAGGGAAAGAAAAGAGCCAACAGGTTTTTGTTTGTTTTTTATCCTGAAAGACGTCTCTCTGCCACTGCCAAAATAACTATAACTGAAACATCAGACTATGTCTGTTCATGTATATTAGAGTAAAACTGGCATTTTGTTTATTAGAAACTGTTATGATATTAACAAGTTAGATGTTGAGAAGTTTTTAAGTGGGTAATTGGAATGATTATCTAAAGTAGTGAGTTAATATAAATGCCTCTATTCATAGTAGAGTGAAGGCAACTGGAATTAATTTAAAAATTACCTTCCTTCTATGGTTATTTTTTATTATATCCTAAGTATACTTTCTGCTATAAAGAATCATTTGTAGTTTTATGATTCTTAACAGATTCTAAATTGTGGGGATTAGTTAGTGATTGATAGACAAAGATTAAAACCTTCCAAAAATTATTTATGATACTTAGGAGTAGATTGAACATATATCATTTATGTTTATTTTAATGTTTTCTTTAGAAATATTTATTTTTGGCTGGGCACGGTGGCTCACACCTGTAATCCCAACACTTTAGGAGGCCGAGGCAGGCAGATCACGAGGTCAGGAGATCAAGACCATCCTGGCTAACACGGTGAAACCACGTCTCTACTAAAAATACAAAAAGAAAATTAGCCGGGCATGGTGGTGGGCACCTGGGCGACTGAGGCAGGAGAATGGCCTGAACCCGGGAGGTGGAGCTTGCAGTGAGCAGAGATTGCGTCACTGCGCTCCAGCCTGGGCGACAGAGCGAGACTCCATCTCAAAAAAAAAAAAAAAAAAAAATTATTTTTACATGAATGTAGTTTATAATTTGAGAAAGGCTACGATTCTTGCTTGAGAATACTTTGACTTTGTGTGCCTATGTGTTTCTCCTTAAGGCTTCAACCGTTGTGCGTAAAATGCCTGGATGGCAAAGAAGTAATCCATCTGGAGGCAGGTGGTTACCATTCTCTTGCACTTACTGCAAAATCCCAGGTAGGAGGCAAACTATTAAATACTTACCTTATTTTTATGGAAGGCCAACATGACGTTATTGGACCCTCATTTGTTGAGTATCTGCTATATGTCAGGCAGTGATACCGTATCTTAATTTAGGTTTCCAATATTTTGCATGGTATTATTTCCACTTTACAGATGAGGGAAGTGGAGTAAGAGAAATTATGTAACTTGTCTAAAGTCACACGTATGTAACAGTAGAGCTTGGATTTAAACACTGGTCTCCCTGATTTAGGAGCTTTCTATAATGTGTTCTCATCTAAAAAGAGAACCCCAGATTTTCCGGGGGATTGGTGAATTTTTATTTGTTACTTGACAAAGAAAGCATATAGTAAAACTCTAAGAAAACAAAGGCATTTTTCTTTAAAACTGTGGGACCTGAAAGTGACCTCTAGCATTACTAAAAACCATACCCATATACATAAACACAAAATAAGTTGTTTTAAGTTACTCTTTTTTTTAAAACTCAGACTGCTCATCTGCAATGTTATTATTAAATACATTCATACTTCGACAATGGTTCTTCACCAATTCCTTTATCTTTTTAAGATTTAATATTTGATTTGATTGCAAATTTCACATACTAGGCTAGCCAAAAAACTAACATAACCCATATAAATGTCAATATTAGGAAAGAAAAAGGAGAATTTTCTGTTTTTAACATGATTCATTCAAAAAACTTAAAAATGAGAGATTAGGAAGGAGGTCAGTTACAAAATAAAAATTACTGGCTTTATTGTATATATACAATGAAACAAAACATACTCGAGGAAATTCTGCTCACAACTACACCAAAAGTATTAAGGAAGTAGGAATCAGTAGAAAATGCATATAACCCATATGATGCAAACTTTAGAACTCTTTTGAAGAGTCATAAAAGCAGTAGTAAAGGGAGAGATTTTATTTTTGGATGAGATGCATCAGTTGTAAAAATGTCATTTTTCTCTTGAATCCTTAATCACCACAGTGAAAATTCAGTACAGTCCCCAAAATATTCCAGTATAATATTTACAATTTGATAAAATAATCGCAAAATTACTTTAGAAGAATAAATATAGATGAGCCAGGTAAAAAGGAAGAGAGATTTATCCTTATATTATTTTAAAATTAAACAGATCAATGCAACAGAAATATGCCTATAGGCTAGAAATAATCTCAAGTATATATGAGAATTTAAGATATAAAAGTGGGGATTTCAATTCAGTTGGGAAAACAAGACTTGAGTATCCGGTAAATGTAGTAAATGTTTACTGACTTCATATCTGTAGGAGAAAACTAAGATGGCTATACATATTCCAATTCTAGGTGTATTAATGATGTCATTAAAAACTAGAACTGTGAGTGTGTGTGTGTGTGTGTGTGTGAGAACAAATTAAGATGACTCTTTTAGGCATAGAAAAGGACATAACATCAAAACTGGAAATTAGAAAGTAAGATATGTTTGTCAACATGATGATTCAACAGTCCCGAACAGCAATGAAAACAGTGTAAACAAAATGAAAATATGTAACAAACTGGGTAAAAATATCTGCAACATATGTGATAAAGTGTTGCTACACTTAAATATAAAGGAACAATTGTCAAAGGATAAAAATTGTCAAAAGGATATTTATATTTTAGTCATGAAAGAAGTAGAAATGGCCAGCAATAAATGAAAAGATGATCAATTAGCAAATACGTTTAAAGTAAAAAACAACAGTACATTGTTTTTCTCACCTATGAGATTAACATATGCAAACCTAAGGATTGCCTTTAATGCTGAGCATTGATTAGAATGTGGGACAAAGTGTGCATGCAGCGCAGGCAGGAATGTAAATTGGACCTTGCTGGAAGACTGTTTGTCAGTATGTATCAAAAATCAGAATGGCATAGTCTTTGCCTAGGAATTTATCCTAAGCAAATAGATACATGAATATATGTATTCAAGGATTTTTCCTATCCTTTTTAATATTAAAGAATTGGAGGCTGGGTGTGGTGGTTTACACCTGTAATCCCAGCACTTTGGGAGATTGAAGTGGGCAGATCACCTGAGGTCAGGAGTTCAAGACCAGCCTGGCCAACATAGTGAGACCCCCATCTCTACTAAAAATACAAAAGTTAGCTGGGCATGATGACGGGCGCCTGTAATCCTAGCTACTTGGAATACTGAGGTAGGAGAATTGCTTGAATCTGGGAGGTGGAGGTTGCAGTGAGCTGAGATCGCGCCATTGCACTCCAGGCTGGGTGACAAGAATGAGACTGTTTCCCAAAAAAAAAGGAATTGGAAAGAACTTAATTCAATAGGTAATTTGTTAAAGTATATGCACAGTAGAGTTCTAGACAGTTATTAAAAATGATGTTGCAGATCTATACTTATTGATGTACAGAAAAGTAGGTGCCACCAAGTGGTTGATCAGTGATTTTCACTTTATTTCTATTTTTATTTTTGTACTGTCACAGTCTTGTACAATGACCATGAGTTACTTTCATAATCAGAATAAACAAACATTTTAACTAAACATAGTTATTGTAATCTTGTTTCTTTTGTCTGTAGTGACGTGCAGGTACTTGTGTTTCTCTTACAGCAACTCCTCATGTATGAAAGGTTTTCTGTTCATTCCATAGTACTTTTATCTACAGGGTAGGAAATCATGATTACTTTTCCTCTATATCACTTAACGTTTTTATTGCTGTCTCTAAAAGAGGCAGTATACGATAATTCCTGGGATTAAATCCCGCCTCTTACATATGAATTTGTGACCACGTGTAAATTAATTAACCTCTCTGGGTTTCCTTATTATTTATTTATTTTTGTTAGGATAGTTGTGAGAATGAATCATCGATTAACATACAGAAAGTGTTAAGAACAATGTCTGGCAGTTAGTAAGCACTGAAAAGTGTTAGTTATTGTTATTATTGACTCTTCAACTCTGTGTCTTTTTTTTTTTTTTTTTTTGAGACCAAGTTTTGCTCATGTTGCCTAGGCTGGAATGCAATGATGCAGTGGCGCAATCTCGGCTCACTGCAACCTCTGCCTGCCTGGTTCAAGCAATTCTCCTGCCTCAGCCTCCCAAGTAGCTGGGATTACAGGCGTGCACCACCACACCTGGCTAATTTTTGGACTCTGTGTCTTCTTATGTAGCAAGACTCTATTTGCCCATTATCTCTGGTCTTGTTTAAAAATGAATTTCCTTAATATCTGTTAAAGAGTAAAAAACTAACATAAGTAATTTATGTATAATTGTTGGTATTTGTATATATATGTTAATTATTATAAAGGTTCAGAGTTGATGTGCAAAATCAGATTCACAACTCTTAGCTACTTTTCTGTGTTTTTTTGATAGGTTTACTCATGGGGTAGCAATACCTTTGGTCAACTTGGGCATTCCGATTTTCCAACAACAGTTCCTCGTCTTGCAAAGGTACTTTTGTGAACTTGATAGCAACTTATTCCACAATTCTTAAATGTAACCTTATATTTCTCTATTTCTTACTTTAAAAAATCAGGGGAATTTCATATGTACAACCTAAATTTGTTTTGGTTTTCTTAAGAAAAGTTTTAAAAACAGGAAGCCACATGTTTTTCAAGCTAAATGTTCGCTTTTTATATGTTTATATTTCTTAGCTTCAACTGTTCATTAAATATTCATAGTTCCTTTGTTTTTTAAGTAAAAAAATGAAAAAGTACTTTCTTTTAAAACATGTTTCTAGGACTCTGCTGTTTTCTCAGTGTTACCAGATAATGTCTATTCTGAATTCTCCATTGTTTGACTTTTACATAACATTATTTGGTGGTGTAATTTTGTGTGGGCATTTTAAAATAACATGCAGAGTAGTAAAACCTTTTTTGGTAAGCCTTTTCACTTTCTGTAGTAAAGCTAAAAGTAGAGGTGATTTTTTTTTTTTTAACTGTTAGATGGATTGGTTTTAGTTTATGTAATGCTATTGAGAGACTGGTAGCTTCTAGTCCCTTTGAAGCAGTTCTGTAATGTGTTTCTCCACCTTGTTTTCCGCCTCATCACCCTGAGGAAATACCAAATTCTCATCAGTTGTATTGGTTCCTTAAACAAGAGTTTTAGGGCTTTTTGGTAGAGATGCCCACCATGTGACAGAATGGAATATGGAGGTCATAGATATGTAGTTGGATCTTGGTATCTCCCCTATCCCAAGATATGCTCCCTCTGGAGTATTGGAGATTAAAGAAGGGCAATTACATCAATTTCAGGAATACGCTTTGAATGTAAGTGACAGTTAAAATATATTCCAGTAATTCATATATGCATTGTGCACTGTGCATCTGTCACTATTTAAGACTTTTACATGCTGGCTTTCCTTTTGGTGAACTTAATTTTACTGGGATGAAAAGGTTTAATAAAACATTAGGGAACAATGATCACTTCTAGCTCCGATCTGAAATGTTTTCAGTATAAAACATCTTAGTAGTAAGCTATTCAGTTTCTGATACATTATCACAAAAATATTGCAAATCATTGTTCCTTGTTTTTTGTTTATTTGATTAAAGTGTGCACTTATTCATACTAAGGAAAGCTTTGTAATGTAGCATGGAGACCTGAAAATCAAACTCCTTTTTAACATTTTAGAGTCAGACAAGAGAATAGTTTGTTACAAGATTTTAGTTTCATAACTCTTCAACACCATTATGAGCTTGGTTTCTTTATTTGAGGAATGCTGAGAAAAACTTTTGAAGTCATCCTGATCAATCTGTGAGAATTAAAAGTGAAGGCAGAGTGAGATTTGAATTAGTTTTGAGGCTAGGAAGAAGACTCACTCCTCCTGCAAAAATCGTAATGCATCCTTTGCAAAATGAATGGGAAGTCCGTTATTTGGATAGCCTGAATTTGAGAGCATAATGTCATGCCAGAAGAAGACTGCTATAAAATTAGTAGTAGACACACACACGCACACAAAATCACCTGTGATTTAGAGCCTAGCTAGATACTAAGGATCGAATAGATTAAGGTTATTTGTTCATCAGTCCAGGCGTCATTGCTGAAACTATCTAAACACAAAGGATCTAACAGATTAGAGAGTGTATTTGTGTGTGTGTGTGTGTGTGTGTGTGTGTGTGTGTGTGTGTGTGTGTGTTGTTTTATCTGTCATTCTAGGAGCTGAAGCTGGGTCCAGAGGTTAGGGGCAGTAGTTTTTGCAGTAATGCACTTTCTCCAAATGAAATCTTATGAGGAATCCCATACATAAAGCCCACAAATGAGGAACTACTTTGGTTAAGGATGGAGTGGGGGCCTGGAGCCCTGGCACCTGCCTTTGCATGGTGGCTACTGAATCACTTTGTGGAATCCCAAGGTTTAAAATTACTGATTTAAAGGCAGTGGTTCTCAAACTTTTGCATACATCAGAATCACCTGTGGAGTGCTTGTTAAAACAGAGTGCTGGGCTGGGCGCGGTGGCTCACGCCTGTAATCCCAGCACCTTGGGAGGCTGAGGCAGGCAGATCAGGAGGTCAGGAGATCGAGACCATCCTGCCTAATATGGTGAAACCCTGTCTCTACTAAAAATACAAATATTAGCTGGGCGTGGTGGTGGGCTCCTGTAGTCCCAGCTACTTGGGAGGCTGAGGCAGGAGAATGGCGTAAACCCGGGAGGCAGAGCTTGCAGTGAGCTGAGATCACGCCACTGTACTCTAGCTTGGGCGAAAGAGTGAGACTCCATTTCAAAAAAACAAAAACAAAAAAACAGAGTGCTGGACTCTATTCCCCATTCCCCTTCCCCCAGTAGCTCTGGGGCCTGGGAATTTGTGTTTCTAACATGTTCCCAGGTGATGGCTGCTGCTGCTGCTGCAAAGACCACTCAGAACCACTGGTCTAAGGTATCCCTGTAGATGGGCTTGTCAGGGGCTCTGCCTGTTTTAACATCCTGGGAGTAGGCACAGTAAAGTCACATAGGACCAGTAGAGTTCCAAGTGGGAAAACTGAATTTTCTCAGTTGGCCAGAATAGAATTTAGCCTTATTAGATTTTCTTTTACCTCAGTTTTTGTGCACACAGCCAAATGTGGAAAGACAAAGGTATGTCCTAATTGTCACTTCTAGAGTAGGGCTCTGGAAGTTTCTGGGTCTCTTCATTATAATACAGTCTGTGCAGACTTCCAAAAGTAACAATAAAAAATTAGATGAGTGGTTTTTCCTTTTTAAATTCTAATTTTTCAGATTTTTATAAAAACAGTTCTAAATTTAAAAGCTGAACAAGGGATTCCGTCTTACTCCTGCACCTGCTGCTCTGCATTTGATTGGGCAAATTGCTGGGTGAGTTTGCTCTCAGATATGACTGACTTTGCACCATGCTTATTTAAGCAACCTAACATTTCAGTTTCTGTGGATCTGAAGTTCTCTCTGATTGCCTTTATCTTAGACAGACACTATCTTTCTGTCGTTGCAGATAAGCAGTGAAAATGGAGTCTGGAGCGTAGCCGCAGGCCAGGATTATTCCCTGTTTTTAGTGGATACAGAAGACTTCCAGCCTGGGTTATATTACAGTGGCCGACAGGACCCTACAGAAGGTGACAACCTTCCAGAGAATCACAGTGGTTCTAAGACTCCAGTACTTCTCTCCTGTAGTAAGGTGAACAGGAATTGGATCCTAAGGCCCACATTCAGTAACACATGAGAAGTCTTTTTTGTTTTTATTTGTATGTATGCGTAATTATTAGTAAGCATCTCTAACAACCTTATTTAAAATTGCAAACTCCTTTTATTCCCCCTTCATTCCTTATCTTTTCTCTCCTTATTCTCTCCAGAGGGCCTATCACCATCGAACACACTATATAATTAATTATTTTGTCTATTGTCTGCCCTCCTTACTGTAATGTAAGATTCGGAAGGGTAGGGATTTTAGGCTATCTCATTCACTGCTGTAGCCTCATAGTACATACTTTATAAACATTTGTTGAATTAACACCCTCATGTAGGAATATTGGAAAATACATTTTACTGTGAAGTTTCCTGACTGCAGCCATAGAACCCTCGAGGTGAATCAGAACAGAAATAGAGTAGTTGAATTTCTAACTGTAAGTGGGAAGTAACAATGCAAGAGCCTGAGATAGGCTCATGGCAGACCGTGAAAGACCCGACAGACAACCAGCAGTGTTCTGTTTTCCCCTGCTTCACTTCTCTGCCTCTAATTTAATTAATTTATTTTTTGAGACTGAGTCTTGCTCTGTTGCCCAGGCTGGAGTGCAGTGACGCAGTCTTGGCCCATTGCAACCTCTGCCTCCTGGGTTCAAGTAATTCTCCTGCCTCAGCCTCCCAAGTAGCTGAGATTACAGGTGCCCACCACCACGCCCAGCTAATTTTTGCATTTTTAGTAGAGACAGCGTTTCACCATGTTGCCCAGGCTGGTCTTGAACTCCTGACCTCAAGTGATCTTCCTGCCTCAGCCTCCGTAAGTGCTGGGATTACAGGCCTGAGCCACCTTGCTTGGCCTTAATTTTATTTCCTACTGTTTACCTACTGTTTATCCCCTTTTCATTTGATCTGCTTTCTACTCTGTTTTCCTTTCTTCTTTTTCATAAACTGAAACCACTGGCTTATTTCTAGGTTTCCTTTTCCCCATAAAGTGACATGTTGCAGGGAAATTAACCCCCAAAACTAGTATATTCTAGGGTTTCTTATTTTTATTGAGTAAAATAGCATATTGACTTTTTTATTTTATTTTTTTTTTTAGTCTTTGTGTTTGTTTTTCTAGCTAGTAAGTTACGAATGCGTGGGAACAAGATCTTTCTTGCTAAAGGTAACACTGGGACTGAGTACAATGGCTCATCCCTATAATCACAGAACTTTGGGAGGCTGAGACTGCAGGATCACTTGAGGCCAGGAGTTCAAGACCAGCCTGGGCAACATAGCAAGACCCTGTCTCTACCAAAACAAAAAAATATTTAAAAATTAAAGGCAACATTGGCCAAGATGTGTCTGTAGTTGCTGGTCCTGGCGTTACATTCCCCATGAATGATTTCACAGTCTAGATAAAGGATCAAATGGGCCGATGAAAGGAATGAAGAGCTCTCGTGTGTGTCTTTGGTTACCATGGGATGTTAATAGTGCATTGGGTCTGTAACTTGCCTGCCTGATTTAATGGGATATGTGAATAAAGGCATGGAATGTTTTTTATACAGTGGTATCTTGGGTAAATGACAAAAAGTCCCTTTTTAAGAAAATCTCGTTTCATTGTACAAAAGGCAGGTTAATTTTTGAATCCTAGATATTTTAATATATAGCATAGAGATTCTCCCTGATCTCGTTAATCTTATTTTACTCGGAAAGGGGTCCTGAGACATATATCCCTATCATTTGGATCTTTATATATCCAGGGTGTCTGTTTCCAAACACTTGTAATGTGAAATGAAAGGTATCTTGGAGATAATTGAAAGTAGGTGTATATAGTTATGTATAGATCCAGATATGCATATATAACAATGATGCACTGATGAACCAGCTCTAAAAAAAAAGAAGCAACCCCCCACCCCCCACCCCGCCAAATAAAACCCTAGTCTGTAGTGCTTGCAAATTTTCACTGTGGCCAATTTTCAAGCTGCCAATGGTTTAATTACTTGCTTGCAAATTTTCTGAATATTTAAGTTAGCTCTTGTCAGCTGATATAAGCCAGCTTCAGTATACCAAATTACTAACATAATTATATGTTATATTTAATCCTTTTATTTTCTTCTGTTTCAGCTTGGATATATAAGCAGAGTGACAGCAGGAAAAGATAGCTATCTAGCCTTGGTGGATAAAAACATTATGGGGTATATTGCCAGTCTCCACGAGTTAGCTACTACAGAAAGACGATTCTATTCAAAACTAAGTGATATCAAATCTCAGATTCTCAGGCCTCTTCTCAGTTTAGGTAAGTTGCAACCCCCTCTCTCCCACCACTAAATCATCAGGTCTTTATCTCTTCTTCCTGTATCACAAATAATGAAAACCTGTTAGTTTATGGTTTACTTCTTTCTATCCACTGTCTTTGTGTGTGTGTGTGTACACAGGTAGTCAACAATTTATAAACTGTTTCCAATTTGTCAATAGCCTCACTGCCCCTGCCCTGTCCTGCCACTCCCAGAGCTCCCTCAGCTTGCAGAAGTAGAAAAATGGAACTTTTAGGATATTCATGGCAGAGGAGCAAAAACAACTTTGGGAAAGTTGACCCTACATAAAGTTAGACTTCCAAACAACACTTCTGCCCCTGCTGGTCCTAAGAGATCTTCCAGTATACTATCTGAATTTTTTGTTTTCCTCATTATAGTTCTTAGAATTATATCAAGTAGAGATTTATTTGGATTTACAGGTAGTCTCTTAAAATTGTGGATAACTATAAGAGTGTTAAAGATCTTATCCAGCTGGGCATGGTGGCTCACACCTGTAATCCCAGCACTCTGGGAGGCTGAGGAGGGCAGATCACAAGGTCAGGAGTTTGAGACCAGCCTGGCCAACATGGTGAAACCCCATCTCTACTAAAAATTCAAAAATTAGCCAGGCACAGTGGCAGGCGCCTGTAATCCCAGCTACTCAGGAGGCTGAGGTAGGAGAATTGCTTGAATCCAGAAGGTGGAGGTTGCAGTGACCCGAAATTGTACCACTGCCATCCAGCGTGGGTGACAGAGCAACACTCCATCTCGGGGGGAAAAAAGATCTTATCCCTCAGCATGAGTTGATTAAATCTGATTCTTTTTCTTAGCTATGCCCAGCTACAAAGAGATTGGAAGTGAGGGGGTAATACAGAGGGAATGGGTTACAATAGTACTAGATGGGATGCCCCTGTCCAGATATACTGGGTACCTGGGGTTTCTGGGAGAATAGAAAGGAATGCAGAATGGAAGTTGAGGGAACTGTTGCAGATAAACTTTTCCTATTTCAAATTTTTTTTCTGGGCTTGGCCCTACAGTCAGAAAACAGAGAGGAAGTTTTCTTTCTCTTTCTCTGTCCTGCACTCCTTGCCCCCTGTGTTGATCCAGAATTCAGGCTAATACTCAATACATCACTTTTGCCACGTTGAGGACATTGTCTTTCTTGTGCAGGTCAGCCCATTGTTTCTTTTCTTTTCTTTCTTTTTTTTTTTTTTGAGAAGAGTCTTGCTCCGTCACCCAGGCTGGAGTGCAGTGGCATAATCTCGGCTCACTGCAACCTTCACCTCTTGGGTTCAAGCGATTCTTGTGCCTCAGCCACCTGAGTAGCTGGGACTACAGGTGTGCACCACCACACTTGCTAATTTTTGTATTTTTAGTAGAGACGGGGTTTTGCCCTGTTTCCCAGGCTGGTCTTGAACTCCTGGCCTCAAGTGATCTGCCTGCATTGGCCTCCCAAAGTGCTGGGATTACAGGTGTGAGCCACCGTGCCCGGCCTGCCCATTGTTTCTAGTGGAAAAACATCTTTTCAAACAACTAATTTACAGTCTTTGTGAATATAATCCCTTTGTAAGCTGAGGACGGTCTGCATTTGTGTTTTTGTTTTTATTACCTTCTGCCTTTTAAGTGTTGTGGAGTCTCTGTTCTATAAATTCCCCTCCTCTAGGTAGGCTGAACACTCCAGAACTTTGCCAAGGGAAAGGAAGCAATCTAAGCTGGAAGCTTCCTGGATTGCTCTGAAAGGAAAGTTAAATCTGCCTCTCTCCTGTCCTGGTTGCTGATTTCTTTGTTGGTCTTCCCAGTCTAGTTTCCTAATTGCTTGGAAAGAAGTGCTAGAAATGAAGACTTTTAGACAGGCAAAAAGCAAATAGTATCCTGGTGCCCTCTCTGAAATTCAGAGCATCCTCGGCAGTCCAGTGTTTGGATTGCCTTTTCTGCACTGATCGGTTGGGCTTGTCAAAGAGGCAAGTGGAGCAGAAGTCAGAACAAAAAAGCTGAAAATCTTAACAAAGATATAACACCCCAAGTGAGTTTAATTCCTGACTGTCATTAATCAGTGACTTAAATTAGATAATTGACTTCCGTTCTCTTGGCTTCAGATGACTTATCTTCAAAATGACCAGAGAGTTGCATTAGCTCAATGGTTCTCAAATTTGGCTCATCTTTAAAATCACCTGGAGAGTCTTTTTTAACAGAAAAAGCCATCCTGGAATCTATAAGGTTCCTGTGAATGTGTTTTTAACAAGTTCCTCAAAGTACTGGTTACTGTGATCTTTGAGGTTGCTTTAATACTGTAATCATTTGGGTTCCTTAGTTGAGAGCACATGGCAACAGGTTAAGTAGTCTTAGAGGAATTCATAATCATAATCATATGATCGTAATAAAGTGATCGGTTTTCAGTTTATGTTGTTGTCATCATCATCATTATTTTGTTATAGAAAATTTGGGCACTACAACTACAGTCCAGCTGTTGCAGGAGGTGGCTAGCCGATTCAGCAAGCTGTGTTACCTCATTGGTCAACATGGAGCCTCACTGAGCAGCTTCCTTCATGGGGTAAAGGAAGCCAGGAGTTTGGTCATCCTGAAGCATGCAAGTCTCTTCTTGGATAGTTATACAGAGCAAGTATCCAGTCCCGTGTCATGTTCAATCTCTGCAGGGTTATTCTGCCAAGGAGAACAGCTCCTTAATCAGAAGAGACTAGATTAGGGAGAGTGATATAAGGTAATAGAAATTGCAAAGCAGTTATTTTAATCTTAAGCCAACTATAGTTCTGGATTGCTAAAATTTAGTCTTCTCTAAGTGAAAAAAAAAGGTTTAAAAAATGAATTATCATGTTTTCTTCTATATTCTAGCAGAGTGATAGCATAATTTACATAAAATGTACTATTATAAGTGGTTCTTTAGGAAACAATTTTGTTTACTTAACTAAATTGTACTAAAACTTGAAGCAATTAGTAACTAAACAAATTATATTAAGACCAACTGCTGACTGTAAGTATGGAGCTGTTCTGATGTCTGCTTTTTACTTTTGTGTAAATGGAAGTTTTAAAAGATCCAACTATTTTTAACTCGAAGATGTTTTTCCTTAATAAAACCTAGAATAGTTATTCAAGGTTCTTTGCATATTTTTCAAGTAAAATATCCCAAGTGTACTTGAAAATGTAACTTAAAATGTTTCTTACCTTTTCTTAACTTGTATTTTGATATGATGATGTGAGGCATAATTTAAGTGTTATTTTAATGTATGTTAGGTTATGCTTTGATCTGAAGTATGTATAGGTTTTGTTCTCTATTCATTCACACCTCAACCATCCAGCAAACACTGAGTGCCCACTCAGTGCCAGGCATTTGCGGGGAGCTCCAAGCCCACAGCAGCACAGCATGGGGCCTGCGAAAAGCACCAGCCCTCACGGAGTTCATGTTTTGTTGGTGTTTTGATTATTTATAACATAAATAACATGTGTCTATTACTGAAAACTGCACAAATAAAGATAATCAAGTATCACCCATAATCCTACCACCAGGCCGGGCGCGGTGGCTCAAGCCTGTAATCCCAGCACTTTGGGAGGCCGAGACGGGCGGATCACGAGGTCAGGAGATCGAGACCATCCTGGCTAACACAGTGAAACCCCGTCTCTACTAAAAAATACAAAAAACTAGCCGAGTGAGGTGGCGGGCGCCTGTAGTCCCAGCTACTCGGGAGGCTGAGACAGGAGAATGGCATGAACCCGGGAGGCGGAGCTTGCACTGAGCTGAGATCTGGCCACTGCGTTCCAGCCTGGGCAAGAGAGCCAGACTCCGCCTCAAAAAAAAAAAAAAAAAAAAAAAAAAAAAATCCTACCACCAGAACTAACCACTGTTTATCAATTCTTAGTGTATTTCCTTTCCAACCTATGTAATATGTGCAGATAGTTGGATGCTATTTTAATTCTAAGCAAAATTGAAAATATTTGAAGCTGTTGTCTAAGAGGAAATATCCTGGTTTGAGTCTTTTAACACATCATCTTTCAGAAATGAAAAATAAAAATAATAGAACTTACTACTAGTTTTCTTTTTTAAAACTAGATTTTGTTGTTTTTGTGATTCCAGCTTTTACTGGTATAATTTTCATTTTTTGACTGGAATTCATCTCATAATACTTCTACTTCACTTCTTTTTCTTCTCTGGTACTTTAGGCCTTATGCTTAAAAATGCTTTTGTTTAGATATTTTGGGCTTTTTTTTAACATAACGTTTTATTCCTATAGATGGGGCAAGTAAAATATTTGGGTTTATGTATGAATCTTTCAAATTATTTTTATAATAAATTTAAAGTTATTGAAGCCTGGAGTGCAGTCGCACCATTACAGCTCACTGCAGCCTTGACCTCCCAGGCTCAAGTGATTCTCCCACCTCAGCCTCCCGAGAAGCTGGGACTACGGGTGCATGCCAGCACGTCCAGCTAAATTTTTTTATTTTTTGTAGAGACAGGGGTCTCACTATGTTGCCCAAGCTGGTCTCAAACTCCTGGGTGTAAGTTATCCTCCTGCCTTAGCCTCCCAAAGTGTTAGGATTGCAAGTGTGAGCCACTGTGCCTGGCCAAAATTATTTTTAATTGTGATAAAATACACATCACATAAAATTAACCATTATAACCATATTTAATTGTACAGTACTGTGGGCTAATTTTAGTAGGAGTTTCCCTTCTTCCTCAAAGTCAGTTGATTCCCTTTGCCAGCCCAGGTGTGTACAAGAAATGTACAAGGCTCAAAGCAGTATAACTAGACTTGTTCTTTAGCAGTATATCAATATTTAATCAACATTCTCTAACACTGACTCAACCACTTTTAACATAGTTTCTTACCTTCACTGTCATTTATTTCTTTCTTCTTTCTTTTTTTTTTGAGCTGGAGTTTCGCTCTTGTTGCCCAGGCTGGAGTGCAATGGCACGGTCTTGGCTCACCACAACCTCCGCCTCCCAGGTTCAAGTGATTCTCCTGCCTCAGCCTCCCAAGTAGCAGGGATTACAGGCGCCCGCCACCGCGCCCAGCTACTTTTTGTAGTTTTAGTAGAGACAGGGTTTCACCATGTTGGCCAGGCTGGTCTCAAACTCCCGACCTCAGGTAATTCACCTGCCTCGGCCTCCCACAGTGCTGAGATTATAGGAGTGAGCCACCGCCCCCGGCCTTCACTGTCATTTCTTAATTGGGAAACCTGAAGTGAAGATTAGAGAAAATTTTCATTCAAAATTCAACTATTTTAATTATGTTTTCTCAAGTATGTTAATTAAGTTACCACATAATAGATATTGTTTGGTAGATACCAAGTAAATTACTGCATTTTCTGCATAGCTTTAGGTGTTTTTAAAACTTCCTTTTCTATTACCATCTTTTTTTTTTTTTCTTTTTTGGAGACAGAGTCTTACCCTGTCGCCCAGGCTGTGCAATGTTGGAATCACAGCTCACTGCAGCCTCAACCTCCCAGGCTCAATGGATCCTCCCACCTCAGCCTCTCAAGTAGTTGAGACTACAGGCATGTGCCACCATGCCTAACTAATTTTTCTATTTTTTTTTGGTAGAGTCAGGTTTCCCCATGCTGCCCAGGTTGATCTCAAACTCCTAGGCCCAAGCGATCCTCCTGCCTTAGCCTCCCAAAGTGCTGGGATTACAGGCGTGAGCCAATGTGACCAGCCTTATATTACCATCTGTACTAAGCTGGAATTCCCCTACCCCTCCCTTTACCTCCATTATTGTAATTATTACACAACCTGCCCTTCACAAATGTTGACATCACAAAACTTCTGAAATTCGTTGGTGAAATAATCCAGAATTATCTATTCCAGGTATGTGTTTGGAAACTGAAGAACTAATTTACATTTCAGCTAACGTACATGTGTTTTCTTTTCTGCTCAAGGTATTGCACATCTATTACAAATTTCCTGGTTATGGGAGGATTCCAGCTTCTTGCTAAGCCTGCCATGTAAGCAAACCCACACCTTCCAGTTGTTTTCTCAACCAAAGATCATGTTTTATAGTGCTCTGTGTTTTCAAGTGCCCAGGGAAAGCTTTGACTTCATCATTTTACCAAACAAATCAAAATATAAACTTTGAGTAAGTCTTACAAAGGACAGGTACTATTAACCGCTGGTTATCATTGTAAGTAGTATGCCATTGAAAAAGCACTGAATGAATAGGCTCAGGTTCTGGGTCCTTCCGTGCTATCCCTGAGACTTTGGACAACTCTCTTTACTTCAGTAGGCCTAGTGTTTTCTCATCTGAAAAATGGTAATGTTCTCTTTCACTGGAGAGGAACAAATAATGTATGTGCTGATACACAGAAAAAAGTGTTTGCGCAGATAGAAAGTATTTGCATTTAGCTTCTGGGTAAATAATTTAAAAGCTCCTTACACAAGGCAATAATCCCAAACGGATAGTTTCTCAACAAGTGTTGACCCAGCAACAAAGCCAAGGTTTTAAAAAAATCTGTATTTAACTTTTTTTTTCTTTTTAAAATAGAAGAGATAGGGTCTCACTGTGTTACCCAGGCTGGTTAGGAACTCCTGGGCTCAAGTGGTTCTCCTGTCTTGGCCTCCCAAAGTGCTGGGATTACAGGCATGCACCACTGTGCCAGGCCAAAAATTCTGTATTTTAATAGAAAATACTTTAAATATGTACTCATCACCCAGATTTAGCAGATGTTAATGTTTTACGTTTGCTTTTTTTTTTTTTTTTTTTTTTGAGACAGGGTCTCGCTCTGTCATCCAGGCTGGAGTGCAGTGGCACAATCTTGGCTCACTGCAACATCTGCCTCCTGGGTTCAAGCAATTCTCCTGCCTCAGCCTCCCGAGTAGCTGGGACTACAGGTGTGCACCACCACACCCAACTAATTTTTGTATTTTTAGTAGAGACGGGGTTTCACCATGTTGGCCAAACTGGTCTGGAACTCCTGACCTCAAGTGATTCACCCATCTTGGCCTCCAAAAGTACCGGGCTTACAGGTGTGAGCCACCACGCCCAGCCCCGTGTTTCCTTTTGATCTTTTATCCTGATAGAAGGAATGCTAACCATCTCATCTCATTTCTAGTTTTAATGGGAATACTTTTAATATTTCACTATTAAAAATGATTACTTTAGGTTTTTGGTAGATACAATTTATAGGGTTAAAAAGCCCCTATTTCTAAAAGTTGTAGAGGAAGCGATTTTTATAATGTTAAATATCTCTGCGTTTCCAAATTCCAAAATTCAGTAATCTATGTATTAATTTTTTAATACATTACTGAATTAAATTTACTTATACAGTTGTCTCTTAGTACCCATGAGGGATTGAGTCCAGGACCTCCCAAAGGAAACCAAAATTCAAGGATGTTCGAGTCCCTGATATAAAATGGCTTAGTATTTGCATATAACCTGTGCACATCCTTTCATATATGTTAAATCATCTCTAGATTACTTATAACATCTAATAAAATATAAATGCTATATAAATTGTTGTTATATGGTATTGTTTAGGAATTAATGACAAAAAAGTGGTAGAGACATAATTTTTTTATGAAATATTTTTGGTCTGAGGTTGTTGAATCCACAGATTTGGAACTCACAGATATGGAGGAGCTTTTTCTCCTTTTCTGTTTCCTGGAAGTTCGTAGTTTATATGAAGTAGGAATTATTTGTACTCTGAAGATTTAGTAAAATTCATCTGTAAAAATAATCTGGGCTTCATGGGGACATTTGCTGTAGGGAGTTTTTACTGATTTAATGAATAGGTATTTTCAGGTCTTTATTTCTTTTTATGGCTTTTGTTATTTATATTTCTCTGGAAAATTGTTCATTGCACCCGTGTTTTAAAGTTTATTGGCATAATGTTCAAGTCTTAAGATGATTACACCAGAATAACTGTAGTTGTACCCCCTATTTTTCATTCTTATGATTTTTGGGCCTTTTATCTTTTTTATCTTTATCAGTCTTGTCAGCAGTTTACTACTTTTTTAATTAATTTTTTCAAAAATTAGGGAATCATTTCTTTCCCTTTTAAAAAATTTCATTAATTTCTGTTTTTTATTTCCTTCTTTCTTTTTGTTCACCTGTTAACTTCTTACAACTTCGAGTTTAGCACTTGGTTCATTCATTTTTCAAATTTAAAATTTTTCTAATGTAGCCATCTAAGGCTACAAATTTCCCTCTAATTGTTGCTTTAGCTGAATCTCACAAGTCTTGATACGTTTTGTTTTTATAGTCATTCAGTTCTAAATATTTTTGGATGTATTTTTCTAACTTCCATTATGAATCCTTGGACTTACACGCTTGTTGATTTCCAAAATATAGGAGTTTGGCCTTTATTTTTTAAAATGACAGGTTCAAGAATATGTCTTTAACCTTGTGTAGTAACTTTAAAATTCTTGATCTTAATACATCACCATTTTCCATTCTTTTACTTTCAGCCTGTCTACATTGTTTTGGTATATTTCTTATAAGGAGCAAATGGATAGACTTATTGTTTGTTGTTATTGTTGTTGTTTACATTTGAGAACTTCTGGTTTTGACAAGTTTAGATTTGTAATTACTGATTTTATATTTATTATTTTAAATCTCATTATTATAATGACTAAAATAGCTTAGTTAACCTATAATGTTGGTGAAATGCTGAATCATAGCCAAAGAAAATAGGAGAAAATGGGGTTGTACCCAAACCTATAATTAAATGGAGCAGAGAGAAAATGCAATAGTTATTTTTCAAATAGTAATGCTTAAAGAAAAACAAGTTTAATTACAGGAAGATGCAAAAGATAGATGAAGACTTGTGACAATTTAAATGGAAAGCTTCTGGGCTTCCTGAAGGGCTACAGCAATTACTGACCCTGGTTCCTTATTCTGCTGTTGTTGACCTTCCTCTAGTATTTCTGAGTCAGATTCACATTACCGAACAACTGACCTTGTTAGAACAGGAAAATGAGATGACATAAGTTGAAAGCCTCTTGCCTTTTGCACAGCACCATGCCCAGAGCCTGGGTTTTACATAGTTAAAGGCAGCACTGACAACTTTTTCCCATTTCTATTTACAAAGTCAATAGTTAAAATTACCTTAAAGATTTCATTTTCAGAGGAGAGTTTGAGAATATCTAGAGCACAGCTAGGGTGCCCACATGGCTGTTAGTGGATCTTGGATGATGATGTGCAAGCACTTATCATTCATCTGATTTATCACTCAGCTGCTCACATCAGGCTTGCCTGGTGGTTTGATTATTATGCAAGTTTTTTTTCTTAACTGTGATAAAATATATGTAATGTCATATTTATTTTAATCTTAATTGTACACTAATATGTGTGCAATTGAGGGGCATCAAATACATTCACAGTATTGTATAACCATCACTATTTTTTCATTATCCCCAAGAAAAACTGAGTGCATGTTAAATAATAACTCCTCCCATACTGTCTCCCCCTGTCTACCTGGCTCTGGTAACCTCTATTCTACTTCCTCTCTGTATGAGTTTGCCCAGTCTAGGTACCTTATATGAGTCGAATCATGTATTTATTTGCCCTTCTGTGTCTGGCTTATTTCTTTAAGCATAGTATTTTTAAGGTTCATTCATGTTGTAGCATACGTCAAAATTTCATTCTGTTTTATGGCTGAATAATATTCTCTTATATGTACACACTACTACATTTTATCAATCAGTTCATCTGCTGATGGACACTTTGGTTGTTTCTACCTTTAATATTTTTATTTTAAAAATCTGAGTAAAAAGTATAGACCTTGCCATATAAGGAAAAAGTAATATTGCCACTATTAGATTAAAAACTCCCTAGAAAAGATAAGCTGATCAGAGATGATTTCTGGTTCAGATTTCTTAGGAGTGTAGCTTGTCCTCTTTCAGGGAAGACTGTAGGTAAGGACATGAGTGAGTCCTGGAAAGTAGTGGAGTTCACAAGAGTTGGAACATTTCTGGTCTGCTGTAGACTGGGTACTGGGTATTGAGGAGAAATAAGGTCCAAGGGAGTTTGTGTTCACTATATCTTACCTCCGCCTCTCAGGAGCAGGTCAAAGCAGAACACTTGTATAGAATTAAATAGTCCTCAGCTGGTCTCTGCAGTAGAACATGGAGAACAAAGTAAGAACATTAGCACAAGCCAAACATAAATAAAATCTGGGCACTCTATCTAAGATCTTTTTTTGTTGTTGTTGTTGTTGAGACAAGCTGGTCTCCCAGGCTGGTGTGCAGTGGCACAACCACGGCTCACTACAGCCTCAACTTCCTGTGCTCAAATGATCCTCCTGCCTCAGCCGCCTGAGTAGCTGGGACTACAGGTGTACACTTCCATGCCTGGCTAATTTTTGTATTTTTTGTGGAGACAGGGGTTCGTTATGTTGCTCAGGCTGGTCTCAAACTCCTGGGCTCAAGCTATCCACCCACCTTGGCATCCCAAAGTGCTGGGATTACAGGTGTGAACCACTGCACCCAGCTCACCAACTCTTACTGCTTTACCATTAAGTATTTTGGTTTGGTGAGCTAAGCCTTAATGGGTTATTGATCAGCATTAAAATTTGGAATAAAATTTTAACGATGAATTTATAAAAAACTGAATATTAAAAACTAATTTTTGGCTTCAGTTTGAAATGCTTTTGAAGATCTCAGCATTGAAATCGTCACATATAATCATCTTTATTGTTTCTTGTTAACTGTAATACTAGTTCTTTCAGCTTTTTATTACTTTCCTATAATAAACTCATAATTGAAGGAAAAAAGAAGAAATTAGAAGTGTTTTAATATCCACACTAATTCTGTTGGAGCAAGGAGCTTCGCTTTTCTTCCAGTGTTTCTATTTAGCACAGCTGCCTAGAGCAATTAGTCTTGCCATTTATTGCTGTGACTTTTGGCTTTGAAATTAACAGGTAATGGTGTCAGCTGGTCTCTGATTATTCACCTTAAATTGTGGGATGCATGATTCATTTCCTGGAACATAGGCACAAGCCTGTGATTAACCATTTGTATTGCTACCATTTGCTACTTTTTATACTTAAAAAATCCTATCTTATAGATAGGGAAATTCTTTTAATTATATCTGGCTTATTTCATTGTATTTCTACTTTCATAGCAGCTAAAAAATGTGCATTCTGAAAGGTACTTTCTAGTGAAATGTTTTATTTAATATCATGCATATTACCAATTCAAAAAGGATTAACTAATTTTGTTTTCCTCTGCCTCTAGTGATTTCCTAAATAAAAACCAAGAGCTGTTGCAAGATTTATCAGAAGTGAATGATGAAAACACTCAGTTGATGGAAATACTGAATACTTTGTTTTTCTTGCCAATCAGACGACTTCATAATTATGCAAAAGTTTTGCTAAAGCTTGCTACTTGTTTTGAAGTGGTAAGCTCCCATGTATACCTCTTTGGACATTTGGAAAGCCAAGGATCATAGTTGTTTGTATGGATTATGCCACCACAAGATCTGGAACTCCAGTAATTTAATATTTACATGTGTCTAATTAAATTTAATTTTCTTCAGGGAAATGATAGAGGAAAGTATGACTGTAGATAAATTGAGTTTTCTGTGGATTCAGTTTCCTTTTAGGGCCTTATCAAGATGAATAAACTGTATTCATTTTATGAAACTTTGTCTAAAGTTGAGACTCTATCAGATGTTACTCACTCAGTAGTTGTCAAAATTTATTGGATGCATGCTGACTATGAGTTAAACAGAGCTCTTCAAAGCCCTGGTTTTCTGTATAAAGGCATACACCTGTAAGGCAGGGGTGTTAACTGACCTGGATTCATGCTAGACTTTATACCAGGTGTTTAGGTTACCTTAGCAAATGCTGAGAGGAATCAGTGTTACAGGATTTTCTCAAATGTTAACTAGTCCACTCCTATATAAAACTAGTTAGGTGGAATCCTAGGAAGTTAGCACCACACTAGGATATAGATGTATGTTAAAGCTGGTCCTGAGACATTCACCTTTCAAATACCATCGAAATGTGTGGTTTCATTTTGTTTCTACCCTGAAAGTCTCTAGATAAATTATAATGACTCCAAAGTCCCTTATAGGTTTTTTTTTGTTGTTTGTTTGTTTGTTAGTTTTTGAGACAGAGTCTCATTCTGTCACTGGGGCTGGAGTGCAGTGGCGCAATCTTGGCTCACTGCAACCTCCACCTCCCAGGTTCAAGTAATTCTCATGCCTCAGCCTCCTGAGTAGCTGAGATTACAGGTATGTGCCATGACACTGGCTACTTTTTTTTTGTTTTTGTATTTTTAGTAGAGATGGGGTTTCACCATGTTGGCCAGGCTGGCCTCGAACTCCTGACCTCAAGTGATTGCCCTGCCTCGGCCTCCCAAAGTGCTGGGATTACAGGCATGAGCCAACATACTGGCCCCTTATAGGTTTAGAATCTTCTTAATCTCTGGGTCTGTCTCTTGATCTAAACAGATGTCACCCCTCAGAGTGACCCAGGAACTGATCGATGTAGGCTTTCTACAGTTGAGCCTACTGTGATCTTGTAGGTCTTTTCTTTAGTCTGATTTTGACTTTAAAACTAGACTAAAGAAAAGACCTACAAGATCTTTAAACTGATCTAGCTTTAGCTGTGAAGGTTTGACCTATCAAATATCCCAATGAGATACAACTTTCACCCCAATATGGCCTCAGTCAACAAAAAAGTTTCCTACCAGATCAGCTTAGAATTGTTCAGAGTCAGAGTTCAGTTTTCCTGGATGTAGCTTTCATGTGTTTTATATTTCCTTCCTGAAACACTCCCACTCCCATCCTCATTCTGGGACAAAAGTCATTTTATCATGAAAATAAAGCCCTCTTTGACTATATTGGTTCTCTTTCCCCTATCCATCTCTGAAGGATTATTTACTCTATTTTGCTAACACTTTCCATTATTCACTTCTCATGTTATATCAGTGGCCCTTATCCTCATCACAGGGGGTCAAAATCAACCGTGGAAGCTTTTTCAAAACAAACCTGCCCGTATTCCATCACTATACATTATAATTGAGTAAGTCTAAGGCACACCTTTGACATCGTGTGTGTGTACACATATATGTATTTTTTAAATGTCTCCATATAAAAATAATAATAAACTTAACATTTATTGAATGAATTCCATATGCCAGGCAGTGTTCTAAGCAAGTTATATGTATTCATTTAATCCCCGCATCAACTCGGTGAAGTAGGCATTATTATTATACCTATTTCATCATCAGCCTTTTACAGATGAGAGAATTGAGACACAGCTGAGAACTGGCAGAGCTACAATTCATATCCAGGCTCTGGTTCCAGAATCTGTTCTCTTAACCTACTTTTCTAGATTGTCTTTTATGGTATATAGCCTGTTAACAAAACCACTGCATTATTCTGGTACATTTTTCTATCTTGTCTGCCTAATTATGGTACAAAGATCATGCCTTATTTTTTTTTCCCTAGCATTCTAGCAGAATGTTTCATATGTGGTAGATACTCATTAAATGTTTCTTAAGTGAATGGAAAAAATGAAAATGAGTGACTCTCACAATTGTGGCAAGTAAACTCATGAATGTGAGAGATCATCCTTCGATCTTACCTTCTGCTCCCTCACTACATGGCATAGCAGTTACACCCATCCCAGTAGTTGGTTCTCAAAGCTTGGTTTGCAGACCCCTGGGGCTTCCAAAGACCATTTCAAGAGGTTCACAAGGTCAAAACTATTTTCATGACAGTACTAAGATATTTGCCTTTTCCACTGTGTTGTCATTTACATTGATAGTGCAGAAGTTAAGGTGGGTAAAACTGCTGGCTCCTTGGTAGGAATCAGGGCAGTGGCACCAGACTATACTAGTAGTCATTGCATTCTTCATTGCCATGCACTTGCAGTTAAAATACAATTTCACTTAAGAATGTCCTATTACGTGTGGTGACGTGCAAAGTACATGTAAAGCAGTTCTGCTGCATGCTGAAGTGTGGTGGTTTTTCAAGAAAAAGCATGATTGTGATTGTTGAGTTGAGAGCTCCTGTTGAAATAAATGGGTTGCTTTTTTTTTTTTCTTTCAACTTGAAAGGACAATTGACAGATAAACTGATTTTTCAGATTTGGATATTGGCAGATATTTTCTCAGAAATGAGTAAATGAACCTGTCATTTCAAAGGGAACAAATGATAGTATTTGTTGCCAATCATAAAATCTCAACTTTTAAGCAAAAATTAGAATGTTAGAGATGAATTTCCCACCGTGAGTGTGACAGTTTCCTGATACTTAGGACTTTATCTCATGAGATTGGTGGTTCTATGATCCTGTGATTTTTGATGTTGTAGAAGAAAGATGTCAACATTTGGAAAATCTGCATAATTCAGTCAACCAGTATTTTCTATATGTCCAATCCACAATCATAGATGGTACAAAGTCATAGATGGTAAAAGACCCATTCAAAGAGCGCGATGAACCCCTGGATTTTAACATCTCAGCGTACAAAAAGCTCATGGCTGTGGTTTTAGATTCCACATTGCAGCTCTCTTTAAGAATCTACCACTTAGCAAGTTTTAATGTAGTATCAAAGGAAAATATCCACATTCATTTGAAATGGCTATTAAAATGCTTCTCTCTATTCCAGGTATATACCTTTATAAGACCAGATTTTCTTCATAGGTTTTAACCAAACAACATATAACACAGTAAATGCAGAAGCTGATATAAAAGTCCAGCTGTCATTTTTAAAGCCAGATAATAAAGAGATTAGAAAAAATGTGGACCATTGCCATTTTTCTCACTAAAAACTTTTTTTTTTTTTTTTTTTTGAGACGGAGTCTTGCTGTGTTGCTCAGGCTGGAGTGCGCATCTCAGCTCACTGCAAGCTCCGCCTCCTGGGTTCACGCCATTCTCCTGCCTCAGCCTCCCAAGTAGCTGGGACTACAGGTGCCCGCCAGCACGCCCGGCTAATTTTTTGTATTTTTAGTAGAAACAGAGTTTCACTCTTAGCCAGGATGGTCTTGATCCCCTGACCTCATGATCCGCCAGCCTCAGCCTCCCGAAGTGCTGAGATTATAGGCGTGAGCCACTGAGCCCTGCCACTAAAAAAGTTTTGTAAGTGAATTAATAAAAGCTTTTGACATTTCTTAATTTTATGTTCTAATATGGTAAATATTAATAGATACAGTCCACATAAGAAAAATAAAGGGATCCCGAGACCAAAACATTTGAGAACTCCTGCCCTATCCTGGGGTCTCTGCTGCTCTCCTCAGTAACTGCCGGGTTTTGTCTCTCTCCCCTGAATTATTCCCCTATTTCATATGTATTTTTATGTAGTAGAATTTTTCTAAAACCAGTCTCCTTTTCCCAGTCTCCTGCAATGTGCTACTTATGCTCTTGGGCCAAATTTTCCCCTACATTTAATGCTATATATCTAAAGCAGACTGAGGCTACAGATTCTGGATAATGATTTTATGTTCTTTTTTTTTCCTCTTTAATTTTTGCCCTGTAGGCATCTCCAGAATATCAGAAACTGCAGGATTCCAGTTCTTGTTATGAGTGTCTTGCTCTCCATCTCGGCAGGAAGAGGAAGGAAGCAGAATACACACTGGGCTTCTGGAAGACCTTCCCCGGAAAAATGACGGTAAGCCATGCCAGTTGTCATTTGTTACCCTAGCAAACAGCAACTGTTTCGATAACAATTGATATCATTTTCTCTGTTCCTCACTTGTTTATGGCAATAACATTTTAATGACCCCTTTCCTAAAATGTCTAAGGACCATACCAATGGGTACTCTAAATACCTTCTCTCATTTCTAGAAATCCTCTCTGAAGACTTACTCACCTTTAGTTTGTTTTTGTCTTCTTTTTTTTTTTTTTTTGAGACAGAGTCTCGCTCTGTCGCCCGGGCTGGAGTGCAGTGGCCGGATCTCAGCTCACTGCAAGCTCCGCCTCCCGGGTTCCCGCCATTCTCCTGCCTCAGCCTCCCGAGTAGCTGGGACTACAGGCGCCCACCACCGCGCCCGGCTAATTTTTTGTATTTTTTAGTAGAGACGGGGTTTCACCGTGTTAACCAGGATGGTCTCGATCTCCTGACCTCGTGATCCGCCCGTCTCGGCCTCCCAAAGTGCTGGGATTACAGGCTTGAGCCACCGCGCCCGGCCTTGTCTTCTTTTTAATCTCCTTTGAGCTCTGATTTTGTGAAGTGGTTAGATCCCATATAAATTTAGTTTTTACACCACGCTAAGCTATGACCAACAAATTCCCTTAAACGTGATTTGTGTCTGTTTTATTTTCTCTTTACATGTTAAAATGATTTTGATTGTTTCACTTAGTATTATATTTGTCTTTAATTCCAGGACTCCTTGAGGAAGCCAGAGCGTCGACTGCTGTGTGAGAGCAGTAACCGAGCCCTGTCTCTGCAGCATGCTGGGAGGTTTTCTGTGAATTGGTTCATTCTCTTTAATGATGCACTGGTCCATGCCCAGGTAGGCTGGATTCCTCACCTTAAAAGAATCCCTGAAAGGTGGAATCCTATCCTTTTTAACTGTACTATCAGTTTATGTTCAAAACTAGTGTGAGTTTACTGAGACTGTTGACTGAAAGAGACTGTTCAGCTACAGCATGGATTTGTGTATGCACTGGATTTCAGAGAACTTCTGAACTTTCCAGCTTGAGAATGAGTGGCAGCCATGTGAAAGGGGCCCTGCAGCAGAGATGGCAAGGCCCTTTGGGTTAGCTGTGTTATGGGGACAATGTGGCAGAATTGGTGGCACCTGCATGGACTTAACTATTTCAAGGGGTTGTGCAGCAGCGACTGCAGGGCCCATGTGGGTTAATGACATGAAGGGGATATGGGCAGAGACCCCAAGGTCTACATGGGCTTTCATAAAAGTGCCTCCATGTTCTCTGTTTCAGTTCTCCACACACCATGTTTTCCCTCTGGCCACGCTGTGGGCAGAGCCACTGTCTGAAGAAGCTGGTGGTGTGTAAGTGTGTCCCCCCTCCCCACTCTACCCCGTCCAAGTCTGTTACCCTTGCTTCCTTAAATGTGAAAAAAGGCTCAGGAGGACTTGGGAGACAGTCTCCCCATTCTGCATAACGAGACCCACCTCCCAGCACATTAGACAGTAAAGTAGTCTATTGATAATAAAATGGCCTGTTGCAAAGATCATGGCAAATCACGATCAGGTGATGAAAAGGCATCTTCATTGCACACATCCCCATCGTTCAACACAGAGCAGAGAATTCTTTGTTCTTTCCACCATGGTGGGACCCAAAACCAAACAAGCGTTTACATTAATTGACTTCTGCTCCTCTTGAAATAAAGAGGTTGCTTTTCAAATTTGAGGATTGATACTGTAACGACAGGTTGTTAAACCTACTGGTATTTGTCCTTGTGAACGTTTTAGGAATGGCTTAAAGATAACCACACCTGAGGAGCAGTTCACTCTCATTTCATCTACACCCCAGGAAAAGGTTAGTCCATTATAGTATTTGCTTTCAATCTTCACCCTGGCTCTTTCTGCCTCTTGTGTAATAAAGAAGAAATATAAATTGTTCTTGCTTGACTAATGATGTACAGTTCTTCTGATAAATCTTCATTAAGCCAAAACTATAGGTTCTTGGTTTTGTTTTTTTTTTAATGTGACTCAATTTTAAACATATAGCAGAGAAATCCAAGAGCCAGTCAATATTACTCTATTAATAGGAAAAGCATGGGACGCAAATAATTTATTCACACCAAAGAAAACTAACAGGATGTAAAGCAATGCTTGATGAATTGTTGCCTTAAGCTTATTGACATTACTTTTTGCTCCTAGACAAAGTGGCTGCGAGCTATAAGCCAAGCTGTAGATCAGGCTTTGAGAGGGATGTCTGATCTTCCTGCTTATGGAAGTGGTAGCAGTGTTCAGAGACAGGAACCACCCATTTCACGCAGTGCCAAATATACTTTCTACAAAGATCCTCGCCTAAAGGATGCCACCTATGATGGACGCTGGCTTTCAGGGAAGCCTCATGGCAGGTGAAAATGTTGAAGATTTATACCTGGGGTGAGGATGATCATCACGTGATAGAAAAAGTATTGATTACCTGAAATATTAGTTGACATGCATTATTCTTTGCTTACGCATTCCAGAGGGGTTTTGAAGTGGCCTGATGGAAAGATGTATTCTGGCATGTTCAGGAATGGCTTGGAAGATGGGTAAGAAAATTCTGTAAAATATGATAGTAAATTCAAGTTCAGTAAGGTCATAAATTATGTTATTTTGTATGCAGAGCTGCTTTTCAAACAAATAGTAGATTTTTGTTGTTATTTTTCAGAAATGCACATGTATGATCATGAAGAGAGCCAGGAGTGAGGGGTACAGCCTCTGATTTACCTAGACTGGGTCATTTTCCTTGATAGCTGTGTGACCTCAAATTACACAGCCTTCCATCTGTTAAAATGGGGCTATGTTTTCTATAATTTCTGAGTTGTGAAGACTGAGAACTTTGGTAATGTTAATGGTAGGACTATTGAGACAGTAGTCCCCCTTTACACAAAGGACATAGAAAAATTTTCCTTTCAGTTGTTTTAAGTCATCTTTAATTTCTGTGGTATGTTAAAGGAGAAAATTTCCAAGTGCTCTATTATCCTAATGATGTTCTAATGACTTTTTAAAATAAATTTATCATGTTTTCTAACACTAGAAATGTATTTACCTGATTAGTTTGTGACAGTATTTTGTATAATGTTAAGGAAGTAATTTATTTTAGTGTATAAAAAATGTTGGGTAGGTGATTTTGTGTGTCTGTGTGATCATGTAAATTCTTGTGATGTGTTAAAGTCTCTTTTTAATAGACTGTTAGAATGAGAAGGACTTTAGATCATCTCATTTACCCACTGAGTTGCCCCTCTTATTATCTAAATAAAGGAGCTGGATACCTGGGCTTACCCCATGGTGGTGCAGGTAATTAGTGACAGAGATAGGCGAAGGACACAGGTCTTCTGTTTTTCACCGGACTTGTATTAAAACACCGTATCTTAGTGTAGTGGGGCTGATGTCCCACTCCTCTTGCCAAACAGCTTAGGTTATAGATTCACCTTAAACCAAGATGCTGTTTTAACCCTTTCCTCCTACAGGTGAATGTTTTCTCTGTCTTCCTTGTTAAAATGTTTACCACGATACACATACAAAAGGTGAATATGTCATAAATGCATATTCTTTTGTTATTTTTTCTTTTTCGTGGCAGGTATGGAGAATACAGAATCCCAAACAAGGCAATTAACAAAGAAGACCATTATGTGGGCCATTGGAAAGAAGGAAAAATGTGCGGTCAAGGAGTCTACAGGTAATGACATTGGAAAGGCTGTTCGACTGGTGTTGGTTTTTCATATAACCATGTAAACCTGAATGTTTGCATAGTCAAAATTTCCAAGGTTTAAGTTTTGCTTAGTCTTATAGATAAAATTTAGAGGAGTAAATACAATTGAAACTCTCTGTGATCTTCTTTTAAAGGTCAACCCCTCATCTATCACAGGATGAAAATACTGGATTATTAAATTTAGTTCTTATCTAAATTTTATATACCTTATAAACCATAAACCATAATTTTCTCATAGAGACTCCTATATGTCTTATCTATAAATTTATCTTATTTTTATTTACTTGATTCTAATGGACAAAACTTTTATTCTTCCGTCTTACAAAAAACTCATTATTTCATTTTCCCGTAAGAGACTAAAAACACATTTTTTCCATGTTAATGCAAAATACCACCCATGGTGTCTTTAACTTTTTAACTTTAATCATTCAAAAACAAGGTTTTTTTAAGTGGTGAAAAATAATCGTATAAACAAATAATTATAGCTACCAGTGAGACTGAGTATGGTTTTGGATTTTCTAAACTTTGTAAAAATGAGCATCAGAATTCATTGTGCATGTGGTAATTATCCATTCTTTCCAACCACAGCTATGCTTCTGGTGAAGTGTTTGAGGGTTGTTTCCAAGATAATATGCGTCATGGTCATGGCCTTCTACGAAGTGGGAAATTGACGTCCTCTTCTCCTAGTATGTTCATTGGCCAGTGGGTAACGGATAAGAAAGCAGGATATGGTGTCTTTGATGATATCACTAGGTACAGTGTTCTCCTTCTTTTCTCACAGTTTAAGCAAATGATTAAGCACCATGATTATTTAACAAGCAGTTTATACTTATTTTGTCTTTTTCATGGAGATTAGTAAGATTTCTTTGAGTTTGAGTAGGTGAAAAATGAACCTTCTTTTATGACAAACCCTTTTATTTATTAATTTTAATTTTTTGAGATAGGGTCTCACTCTGTCACCCAGGCTGGAGTGGTGCGATCTCAGCTCACTGCAATGTCTGCCTCCTGGGTTCAAGGGATCCTCCTACCTCAGTCTACCAAGTAGCTGGGACCACAGGCACACACCACCACACCCAGTTAATTTTTTGTATTTTTGGTAGAGACGGGGTTTTGCCATATTGTCCAGGCTGGTCTCGAACTCCTGGCCTCAAGTGTTCCACCTGCCTTTGCCTCCCAAAGTGCTGGGATTATAGGCATGAGCCACCGCACCCAGCCTCTTTCTTTTTAAGTTAGCAAACTTTTGTGTAAGAAAAACCTGTGCATAGGTTTTATTCTGCTTATTACATTTTAAATGAAATTATTTAGAGTTGAATTCTAGGCCTTCTTTTTAAAAATTATATATTTTAAAGTTATCAAGTAACTACCTGGGGTATCTACAGACCTGTGTCAGATAGACCACAATATTAAATTCCTCAGAGAACATTACTGAGTGAGATGTCTTTTGCTCTCACCTTGTCCCATATTTGAGGAGACAAAGTTAACTACTTTAACTAGAAAAATGGAATCTATACCAGCCTAGGGTTGATGCCTGGGATCTCCCATGTGATAATTGTCTTTTCCCTACTTTATCCTTGTCTTCAGTGCTTTTTCTTTTCTTTTTATTTCTGTGCAGGGGAGAAAAGTATATGGGAATGTGGCAAGATGATGTGTGTCAAGGGAATGGTGTGGTGGTTACCCAGTTTGGATTATACTATGAGGGCAACTTTCACCTTAATAAAATGATGGTGAGTGGAATATTTGCATGTAGTTATTACTAACTTGTTAAAGCTCCTTTGTCCCTAACTTTTTAAGTCATCTTTTGATTAGTTTCTACCTCTTAGTACTATTTTCCTTCTTTTAAGATTCCATAAGGCTTTGGGGATATGACTGCGTGCACTCTTAAGTTACTCTATTTTATGTGTTGTAATTTTTCTCTTGTTTTCTTCTTATAGGGAAATGGGGTTTTGCTTTCCGAAGATGATACTATCTATGAGGGAGAATTTTCAGATGACTGGACTCTTAGTGGAAAGGTTGGAAACTAGCTTTCTTCTTTTTCTCTCTAATAAATTCTTTTACTAATTTTTTTGACTTTAAAAATAGCTGATTTATATATCCATAAAATTCATCCCTTTCAAGTGCACATTTCAGTGATTTTTAGTCAACATAGCTGTACAAACTACCACCACAATCCAGTTTCAGAACATTTCCGTCACCCAAGAAAATCCCTTCTGCTCATTCAGTGACTTCCATTTCCACCACCAATCCCAGCCAACCACTAATCACTCTTAATCACTCTATAGATTTGCCTTTTCTCGGCCTTTTGTATAAATGGAATCATACATGCAATCTCCTCTATGTGGCTTCCTACACTTAGCATAATGTTTTTGTTTTTTCCATATTGTGGCATGTATAGTATTTGTTCCTTTTTATGACTGAATAGTTTTCCAAAACTACATTTTGTTTATTCTTTTACCAGTTGATGGACATTGAGTTATTTCCAACTTAAGACTATTGTGAATAATGCTGCCATAAACTTTCAAATGCAGTTTCTTGTGTAGACATATATTTTCATTTTCATTTCTCAAGTAGATGCCTAGAGTGGAATTGCTGGGTTTTATGGTAAATTGATGTTTAACGTATTAAGAAACTGTCAAACTTTTTTCCAAAATGTCTGTACCATTTTACATTCCCATCAGCAATGTGTGAGGATACTAATTTCTCCATATCAATGAGGATACTAATTTCTCCATATCAAAAAATATTTCTTATTTTCAGTCTTTTTTCTTACAACCATTCCAATGGGTATGAAGTGGTATATCCTGGTTTTCATTTGCATTTCCCTAGTGACTAATGATGTAGAACATGCTTATTAGTGATTCATATATCTTCTTTGATGAAATGTCTGTTCAGATCTTTGGCCTACTTATAAAATTTTGTTTGTACTCTTGTATGAATTATAAGGGTTCTTTCTGTATTCTGGATACATGTCCTTTATCAGATATGATTTGTAAATATTTTCTTGCAGTCTGTGACTTGTCTTTTATTTTCTTAATGGTGTCTTTTGAAATAGAAAAGTTTTTCATTTTAACGAACTCTATAAAAAAATTTATGAATTATGCTTTTGATGTTATGTCTAAGAAGTCTTTGCCTTTTGGCTCACTCCTGTAATCCCAGTACTTTGGGAGGCCGAGGCGGGTAGATCACGAGGTCAGGAGATCAAGACCATCCTAGCAAACACGGTGAAACCCCAATCTCTACTAAAAATACAAAAAATTAGCCAGGTGTGATGGCGGGCACCTGTAGTCCCAGCTACTCAGGAGTCCGAGGCAGGAGAATGGCGTGAACCCGGGAGGTGGAGTTTGCAGTGAGCCGAGATCCCAGCACTATACTCCAGCCTGGGCGACAGAGTGAGACTCCGTCTAAATAAAAAATAAAAAATAAAAATTTTATAGTTTTGCCTTTTATATTTAGGTCTGTGATTGATTTTAAGATAACTTTTGTATATGGGTTGAGTTATGTGTCCAAATTAATATTTTTGCATATGGCTATCCAAATTTCCCGGCACCTTTTCCCGTTGAATCTTGGTACCTTTGTTGACCAGCAAATGTGTTTATTTCTGGTCTCTCAGTTATATTTCACTGATCAACATGTCTCTCCTTGTGTTAATACCACACCATCTTGATTACTGTTGATTCCTAGTAAGTTGTGAAATCAGGAATATAAGTCCTCCAAATTTGTTCTTCTTCAAAATTGTTCTGGCGAATCTAGATTCTTTGCCTTTTCATATAAATTTTAGGACTGGCTTATCAAGATTCTGCAATAAACCTTGCTAAGATTTTTGATAGAGATTGCATTGAATCTATAGATCAATTTGGGGAGAATTGCCATATTAATAATATTGACTCTTCCAACCCATGAACATAGAACATCTCACAGTCTATTTAGATCTTTAATTTCTCTCGGCAATGTTTTCTAGGTTTCAGTGTACACATCTTGCCTTTCTTTGGTTAAATTTATTTCTAAGTATTGGTGCTATTGTAAAGCGTTGTTTTCTTAATTTCATTTTCAGATTGTTCATTGCTATAATAAAAAAAATGCAGTTGATTTTGTATTTTGTACTTGTATCCTGAAATCTTGCTGAATTTGTTTATTAGTGTTAGTATTTGTGTGTGTGTGTGTGTGTGTGTGTGTGTGTGTATTTCTTAGGATTTCTTGCATACAGAATCATGTCACCTACAAGTAGATAGATTTTTGCTTCTTTCTTTATAATATGGAAGGCTTTTATTTATTTTTCTTGTCCAGTTGCACTGGCTAGAGTCTCCTGTGGAATGTTGAATAGAAAATATTAAGATTGGACATCTTTACATCGTTTTCTATTTTAGAGAAAAGCTTTTTTTTGAGATAGGGTCTCACTTTGTCACCCAGGCTGGAGTGCAGTGGTGTGATCTCAGCTCCCTGCAGTCTCAACCTCCTGGGCTCAAGTAATCCTCCCTCCTCAGCCCCCCAAATAACTGGGACTACAGGCACATGCCACCATGCCTTGCTAATTTTTTTTTTTTTTTTTTTTTTTTTTTTAGAGACAGGGTTTCGCTATGTTGCCCAAGCTGGTCTCAAATTCCTGAGCTGAAGCAATCCACCCACAGTGCTAGGATGACAGGCATGAGCCACCATGCCTGGCTGAAAAGCATTTTTGTTAAAGTGCTTTTCCATTGTCTGTTGAGATGATCGTGTGGTTTTTATCATTTATTCTACTAATATGGTGTATTATATTGGTTGCTTTTCTGATGTTAAACCAACCTTGCCCTCCTGGGATGAATTGTACTTGGTCATGGTGTATAATTTTTTTATATGTTGATGTTGCTGGATTTAATGCCAATATTTTGTTGAGGATTTTTGCATTCATATTTGTGAGAGGTAATGGTCTGTAGTTTTCTTTTATTGTGATGTCTTTGTCTGTCTTTGATATCAGGATAATTCTGGCCTCATAGAACGAGTTGGGAAGTGTTCCCTCCTCCCCTGTTTTCTGAAAGTTTGCGAAGCTTTGTTATTATTTCTTCTTTGAATGTTTGGGAGAATTCACCAATGAAGTCTTCTGGGCCTAAGCATTACTTTGTGAGAAAATTTTTAATTTCTAACTCAGTTTTTTTACTTGCTTTAGGTCTATTTAGATTTTCTGTTTCTCATTAAGTCAGTTTTGGTACTTTTTGTCTTCCTAGGAATTTTTCTATTTCTCTCTGTTATCTACTTAGTTAGCATAAAGCTGTTCTCTTAGTATTCCATTCTGTCTTCACATGTTTGTGATGCTATAATAAAATATCATAGACTGGGAAATTTATTTCTTCATAATTTTGCAAGCTGGGAAGTCCAAGATCAAGGCAACAGCATTCCCTGTCTGGTGAAGGCCTTCTTGGCTGAGTCCTCACATAGCAAAAGATGGAAGGTCAGAAAGGCCTAAGATAGTTCCCTCTGGCATTTTTCTTTTTGTTTTTTTTCTTTTGAGATAGAGTCTTGCTCTGTCACCCAGCCTGAAGTGCAGTGGCACGATCTCCACTCACTGCAGCCTCCACCTTTTGGGTTCAAGCGATTCTTCTGCCTCAGCCTCCTGAGTAGATGGGATTACAGGTGCGTGCCATCATGCACAGCTAATTTTTGTATTTTTAGTAGAGACGGGGCTTCACCATGTTGGTCAGGCTGGTCTCGAACTCCTGACCTTGTGATCCACCCACCTCGGCCTCCCAAAGTGCTAGGATTACAGGCGTGAGCCACCGCGCCCAACCCTCTGGCCATTTTCTAAGGCACTCCTCCATTCATGAGGACACTGTCCTTAATCACTTCCCAAAAGGCCCCACCTCTTACAACCATCACAATAGGGTTTAAGTTTCAGTACAGATTTTAGAGGAGACACTTTCAAAACATAGCACCTTCTAACTTTTTTAATTCTATAGGCTGGTAGTAATAACCTGTTTCATTCTTGATTTTATAAACTTTTGTTTTCTCTTTTTTGCTTGATTAATGTAGTTAAATGTCAATTTTGTGTATCTTTTCAAAGAAGCAACTTTTAGTTTCATTGATTTTTCTTTATTTTTTGTTTTCTATCTCATCTACTGATTTTTGCACTAATCTTTATCATTTCCCTCCTCTTTCTTGCTTTGGATTTAGGTTGTTAGTTTGTTCCTCCTTTTGTAATTTTATTATGTGGAATTTTACATTACTGATTCAAGATCTTCCTGAAAAGATAGGTGTTAACAGCTATAAGTTTCCCTCTAAGCACTGCTTGTAATTTACATCATCCCCTATATTTTAATATATTGTATGGTCATTTTATACAGTTCAAAATATTTTCGAGTTTTCCCTGTGTGTGTTTTTTTTCTTTTACCCATGGATTATTTCATATACTCTTTGAGACATGCATGTGCCCATATTTTGTTTGAGATTTAAAGAGTTAGAGACTGGTAAAGAGCAAGTTAAAAAGGAAAACAACCATTTAGTGCTTTTTTACTCTTAATTTTAAAAATTGAGGGCTGGGCGTGGTAGCTCATGCCTGTAATCCCAGCACTTTGGGAGGCCAAGGTGGGTGAATCACTTGAGGTGAGGAATTCGAGACCAGCCTGGCCAGCATGGTGGAACCCTGTCTTTACTGAAAACACAAAAACTTAGTTGGGCGTGGTGGCGGGCGCCTGTGATCCCAGCTACTTGGGAGGCTGAGGCAGGAGGATCACTTGAACCCAGGAAGCAGAAGTTGCAGTGAGCCAGGATCGCACCATTGCACTCCAGCCTGGGCAATAGAGTAAGACTCTGTCTCCAAATAAATAAATAAATATTGAATATATTTCCTCTAACCCCACATTTTATTCTCTGACTTTACCTAGGGAACACTGACTATGCCAAATGGAGACTACATTGAAGGTTATTTTAGTGGAGAATGGGGATCTGGGATAAAAATCACTGGAACCTACTTCAAACCTAGTCTGTATGAGAGTGATAAAGACAGACCTAAAGTTTTGTGAGTAACTAGTGTTAATTCTGGATGAATTACTGAATGTTTGGAGTTGTCTTGCTTTTATCAAAGCTGGTTAATATTTTAAAAGCAAAATCAAGTTCTTAAAGTCTTCTTTTTTATTTTATTTTATTTTTATTTTTTGAGACAGGGTGTCACTCTGTCACCAGGCTGAACTGCAGTGGCGTGATCATGGCTCACTGCAGCCTTGACCTCCTGGGTTCATGTGATCCTCCCGCCTCAGCCTCCCAAGTAACTGGGACTACAGGCACCCACTACCATGCGTGGCTAATTTTTCTAATTTTTCTAATTTTTATAGAGACTGGGTCTTGCACTTGCTCAGGCTGGTCTTGAACCTGAGCTTAAGCGATCCTCCTGCCTCAGCCTCCCAAAGTGCTGGGATTACAGGTATGAGCCACTGCACCTGGCCAAAGTCTTTTTTTTTTTTTTTTTTTTTTAAACAACATGTAACCGCCTTGAATTGTCAACTGACACTACTTTAGATGACTAAATCTATAGTCTTGTCTATAGTCTTGGTTTAGATTATAAGCCTTAAAGCATGGATGTTTAAAAGGAAAGTTCCACGTGTGAGAGAGTTTTTTTTTTTTTTGGAGATGGAGTCTCAGTCTGTCGTCCAGGCTGGAGTATGGTGGTGCCATCTCGGCTCACTGCAGTGTCTATCTCCTGGGTTCAAGCGATTCTCCTGCCTCAGCCTCCCAAGTAGCTGGGACTATAGGCGCACACAACCATGCCCAGCTAATTTTTTGTATTTTTAGTAGAGACAAGGTTTCACCATGTTGGCCAGGCTGGTCTCGAACTCCTGACCTCAAGTGATCTGCCCACTTTGGCCTCTCAAAGTGCTGGGATTACAGGTGTGAGGCACTGTGCCCAGCCTGAAAGAGCATTCTGAAATGGAATCTGTACACAACTTGATTTTGAAAAGTAAAGAACATATACATACACACACACACCCACCCACCAAGTGGCATAGTAAAATCTGCATATATGAGGGAAAAAAGGCAAAATCTAAGTATATTATGCCCAACCCCATTGCATTTTTGACTTTATTCTCTGTTCTCCCATCATCTGTCCCTAGATGTGGCACAATCACAGAAGTGGACAGTTTTTGGCATATGTCTATTTTTCTTTATTGATTGCAGCTTTAATTTTATCATTATATTTGGTAGCACCTCAGTTTTTTTTGTTCCTAAGGATATGTTTTCTGTACCATGTTTATTCTTAGAGTATTTTAGAACCCAGTATGAAATGCATTTTAAATTCTCATTATAAGATGTGCAAGGTTCAGAAAGTCCTTGTTCTAACAGGAATCAATTTTTATTTTTATTTATTATTTTTTAAATTTTAAATTTTTATTTTTTTTCTGAGACAGAGTCTCACTTTGTCGCCTAGGCTGGAGTGCAGTGGCGTGATCTCAGTTCACTGCAACCTCCACCTCCCAGATTCAAGCAATTCTCCTGCCTCAGCCTCCCGGGTAGCTGGGATTACAGGTATGGGCCAGCTCGCCTGGCTAATTTCTTTTTTTTTTTTTTTGAGATGCAGTGTCGCTCTGTCACTCCGGCTGGAGTGCAGTGGCGCGATCTTGGCTCACTGCAACCTCCACCTTCTGGGTTCAAGCCATTCTCCTGCCCCAGCCTCCTGAGTAGCTGGGATTACAGGCATGCGCCATGCACCACCACGCCCAGCTAATTTTTGTATTTTTAAAAGAGATGGGGTTTTGCCATGCTGGCCAGGCTGGTCTCGAACTCCTGACCTCAGGTGATCCACCCCCTTTGGCCTCCCAAAGTGCTAGGATTACAGGCGTGAGCCACCACGCCCAGCCAATTTTTTGTGTTTTTAATAGAGATAGAGTTTCACCATGTTGGCCAGGCTGGTCTTGAACTCCCGACCTCAGGTGTTCCGCCTGCCTTGGCCTCCCAGAGTGCTAGGATTACAGACATGAGCCACTGCACCTGGCCAGGAATCAATTTTTAAAAATTAATTCTGTGGAATTATAGGAGGCAGAGTCAATTGGTTTGCTTTGTACTTAATATTCCGTACACTTTAATATCCAGAAAACAATAATTAGCTAAAAAATAGTCCTTTAAAATTTTCATTTTGTGTTTTAAAAATAGAATTACCATCAGTCTTGGCAGTTTTGGTCACAAAAAAAGCATTCTCAGTTGTATGTTAGAAAGTTTCTATTCTTTGGAACGATTTTGCACGAAAGAAATGATTAATAAAAGGTTGATATGACTTTATTAGCAGGAAGCTAGGAAACCTGGCAGTGCCAGCTGATGAGAAGTGGAAAGCGGTGTTTGATGAATGTTGGCGCCAACTGGGCTGCGAGGGCCCAGGCCAAGGGGAAGTTTGGAAAGCATGGGACAACATTGCTGTGGCCTTGACCACCAGTCGGCGCCAACACAGAGACAGGTGAGTGAACACCTGCTCAACATAGAGCAGGGCATGTTGGGAAGATGAAACTTAAGACCAGTAAGTAGTCAAGGCTCACTGCATTTAATTTAAAAGTTAATGATGTACTTCTGCTTCTGGGTAAGAGGGATTAAAACACACTTTCTTTATCTTCTGTTGAACTCAACTATTAAACCTGAACAGAATACATGGACAGTTATTTATGAACTCTGAAAAGTCTATATCAATAAGTAAATTGAGGAAGAATACCTGAATTCAAAGTACCACAAAACCAGTGATGAGTTTACTTGATGTTTTGCTCCAATATCCCTCAGCCAGAACTCAGTGCAGCATGAAACGTGAAAGCAAGGACTGTGGTGCAGACAGACAGAGACACAGAAAAAATCCCTCTGGTTCTGGCTCAAGGAATGACAAAGGGACTCCTAAAATTCAGAGTGGTTGATATATACTCAGTTTTCTTTCTTTTTTCTCCATTTTCTCATGCCCAAGCCTCCAGGACCTTCTGTGGCAGGGGTGGTAATGGCAGCAGCTAGAGCAGGCATGAACAGGAAACTTGTAAAAGTCAAAACTCCAAGAGAGTGGAATCTTCTTCCCCCTTTGGTGGCTCCTTAGGTCAAAAGAAGTCCAAGCCCCAACCCCACTGCATTTTTGACTTTGTTGTCTGTTCTCCCACCATCTGTCCCTAGATGTGGCACAGTCACAGAAGTGGACAGTTTTTGGCCAGAGGACCTTGAAAGGGGTGCCTGAGACCCAGAAAATACTGGGGATGTGATGGAGAGAGGAGCTCTGGGAAACAAGCCCATAAAGTTGTTTGTGAACTCCTGGGCTCACCCTAGACCTGCACATGTAAGGATTTGATCCTAATTAGTACCAAAGAGTTTGAGAACCAAGCTCATAGGTAGACCACTCAGGTCCCAGAGCGGTCATTAAGTTGTACACTCACAGAACAAACCCAGAAAGGATGCAAAGGCTTTGAGAAGTGAACTGGCATCAGCTTCATGGCCCACAGGAAACTAAAGCAAAAATATCTGCTGTTTTAGGGATTCTCAATATCACTTACACATTCAGTGATTTGCTGGAAGAATTCACAAGACTCAGCATATAGTTGTACTCACAAGTAAGATTACAGCAACACAGTAGGGACGCACAACCAGGTCATAAGGGAAAAAGACACAGGTAGAGTCTGGAGGAATCCATGTGTAAGCTTCCCATGATCTCTCCTTTCTGGGAGGAGTCACACACAACACAGTTTTCCCTGCAGCAAAGTGCAGCCACATGTGTCTCATGTTTCTGCCCAGGGAAGCCCACTAGAGACTCAATGCCCAGCGTTTATATTGGGAGCGGGTCACATAGGCACCCTGTGCCTGGCAGTTGCCAAATTCCACAGTCCCAGCTTACAGGAAAGCAGATGTTCAACATAAATCACATTGTTAATCTAAGGACAGCAAAACACCTTTGTCAGTATACGGAACTTATACGAAGCTTAATTCCCAAGTACCGGCCAAGGGTCAACCTTATAAGCAGTTCCTTTTTATTTTATTTCATTTTTATAAATAGAGACAGGGTCTTGCTATATTATCCAGGCTGGTCTCGAACTCCTGGCCTCAAGGAATCCTGCCTCGGTCTCACAGAAGTGCTGGGATTTCAGGCGTGAGCCACGGCACCTAGCCCAGGTCCTTCTAAAGATAACAGTTTCAAGCCTGCTATGTTTACTCTTTTATGAATGTCAACATTCTCCATAGGATATAAACAAGACCCAGAGTTTTATAATGCTCAAAATATCCAAGACATTAACCAAAATTACTCAGCAATGAAAGAACCATGAAAGTCTCAATTTATTTCAGGAAAGAAAATCAATAAATATCAACAGATGACATAGATGTTGAAGTTGTCTGACGAGAACTTTAAGGCAGCTATTATAAAATGCTCAGATGTGCAATCGCAAACACCCTTGAAATAAATATTAGAACAAATGTATCAGCAAAGAAACAGAAGATATAAAGAAGAGCCAAATCAAAATTTGGGGTTTGAAAATTACACTAACCAAAATAACTTACTGTATGAACTCAGTGGCAGAATAGAGGTGGCAATGGAAGAGTCGGTGAACCTGAAGATAGATCAATATGGATTATCAAATCCAAACAACCGAGAGAAAAAACATGAGAAAAAAAAAAGTGAACACAGCCTCAGGGACTTGTGGGTCTAAATTTGTTTCCTTAGAATTCCAGAAGAAAAGCAGAAAGAATGGACTGAGCATGGTGGCACACACCTGTAATCCCAGCACTTTGAGAGGCTGAGGCAGGCGGATCACCTGAGGTCAGGAGTTCGAGACCAGCCTGGCCAACATAGTGAAACCCCGTATCTACTAAAAATACAAAATTAGCCCAGGCGTGGCGGCATGTGCCTGTAATCCCAGCTACTTAGGAGGCTGAGGGAGGAGAATCACTTGAACTCAGAGGCAGAGGTTGCAGTGAGCTGAGATAGCGCCATTGCACTCCAGCCTGGGCAAAAATAGCAAAACTCCGTCTCAAAAAAAAAAAAAAAAAAAAGAAAAGAAAAAAAAAAGAAAAGACAAGGAGAAAGAATGAGGGATGGAACATTTTGTGAAGAAATAATGGTTGAAAACATCTCAAGTTTAGTAAAAGATGTGAAACCTACAGATTCAAGTAGCTGAACAAATCCCATCTTGGGAAAAACCAGAGATAACCATGTATAGACACATATTAAAATTCATGGACAAAGATCTTGAAAGCAGCTAGAGTAAAATAATGGGAAATCAGCAATTCAAATGACTGCATATTTCTCATTAGAAACCTTGGAAACCAGAAGGAAGTGGCAAAACGTTTTTGAAATGCTGAAAGAGAAGTTACAGATGTACTTGTTCATTTCTCTCTCTTTTTCTCTCTTTTTCTCCTTTTTAAAATTTTCTCTTTTTCACCTTCTTTTTCCTTTTCTTTTCTTTTTTTTTCTTCTTTTCTCCTGCTTTTCTTCATCTGCCTTTCTTCTTTAACTTGACCAGTAGCTCCCACAAGCATTGCTTAGCATTTGGACCTAAAAAATCTACTAATCCCTGCAGCAAAACTTCCTAATTAACTATGACTTTCTTGAGTTTAATTCTAGATAATGGTTTGTTTGAGCTGTGCCTTCGTTGTTAAAATATCAAGGAGCATACTTTAATCTGTGCATGTAACTACCTACAGTTAATTTTTAAATCAGTTTTATGCTGGTCTTCATTTCCACATGTCAGTTGCTTTCTGAAAGGAATTGAACAAAAACTGGGCAAGTATCCATGTATTCAGAATGCAAATATTTGTTCTGAATAATTAAATGTTCTAGTTTGCTAAAAGTTACCAAATTGTTTAAATAAATTACCAATATTCAAATAATTTTAATACATTAAAGTATAATTACATAGAAATTAAATTCCAGAGGTTGAAAGATACTTCAGGAACTTGAAATGTTTCACAGTCAAGTCTAACAAATACTAATTGTTGTTCTAGCCTGGAGAGATTAGTTTAGATTCTATCTAATTGAGTATCCCCAAAATTGATATTTAAAGTAAACCATAGTATAATTTTTGCTTGCTTGATATTCGTGTGTGTGTGTTTCAAGAAATTAAATGTAGAAAGAAGTGATTTTTTTCTATATTTGGGGTACATAGGAATTGATTTTAGTATTTCATTCATGAAGTTCATAATTGTTACCTTCTACTCTATCAGTAGAAGAAATGGAAACTCCCAGAATTGATTAAAGCCATTGAATGGCCCTGGTGCGTGATACAGATGGTCAGCTTAGTATAGCCTGTCAGTTCGACTTGAGACTTTAGCCCTTCAGTTCACCTGGGTTAACTGTGGTTAGGTGTTTCTGAGAAGTGAAAATGAATGAACTTTTTATATAAAATTATATTGCTACCACAAAGATCTTATTTGTTTATCTAAAATCATATAATAATAATGATTATGCACAGTTTTCAGTTTCTCATTGGTTGTCATCTAATGATAGAATACTATTACCAAAAATGTCAGTTGTTTACTAGCATGTGTTTTCTCTTAGCCTCTTCATCCAGTTTCTGTTATGTGCTTACCTTGTCACCTGTTGGAGTATCATTATCTCCTTGCTTCTTAACCTCGTTTTCATTTCTTCCTTTGCCCTTTGACTTATTTCCCTTTTTCCTTTGCTCCCTTCCCTCTTTTATTCCTTTTATTCAATTTTTCTGTTGTCACCAACGGGTCTGTCACCTTCAAGCTAATATCACATTTATCTTCAAGCTAATGTCATATTATTTCCAACACCATGGTTTAGATTGGAGCAGAATCTTCATTAATTTATTGTAGTTGGTACGAAGTAACACTACCTGATTTCCGAATGAATGTTATGTAAACCGAGTACCTAATAGCAGGATCATGATCCTTTCTGAGCTCGTTGGGGTTAGTACTGTGTTGGACGCTCCACTTTGACTGGAGCCACTGATTGTGTTTCATGTGACAATTTACACGTATCTTGCTTTCTTGATGTGAAATACAATAGCCTTTTCTTTCCCTTTTTATAGTCCAGAAATATTAAGTCGTTCACAGACTCAGACACTAGAGAGTTTGGAATTCATTCCACAGCATGTTGGTGCCTTCTCTGTGGAGAAATATGATGACATCAGGAAATATTTAATAAAGGTAAACTAGAGTAAAAATTACACTGGTCTTGTGAATTAATGATTCACCTACCACAATATATCATTCAGATAGACTCACAGCTTAATGTTATTCTAATCCTGTTTTTGCATCCTGTGCATTTCTTTTGTTAATTATCTAACTACCAATAAATGTACTATCTAATTACATTTCTATCTAAAGATTGTCCCATTACTATGATAGAACATTTAAGTTTTTTAAGGCATTCAAGGGGCTTCTTAAGAAATAAAATTAGAGTTTAAAATTGCTTTTTGTTAATAACATTAGCAAACTAGAGATTGTGTAAGTAAAGCATGCTGCCCTCACCCCTGGATAGGCTGTTTGCTTCCTTCCAAACCTTGAAAGACCGGCTACAATTTAAAGTGTGATATATATTGATGGGAAGTGCAGGAAGGAGTATTCTGAGAAGTCAGGGAACTGAAGGATGACTCTTTCAGAGTATCATCAACAGTCAGTGTTTAGTTTTCTCCAAGGTAACGTTTTTATCATTTTTATGAAGTTTAAAGTATATTTGAATCTTTTAAAAAAATTTTTTTTTTTTTTTTTTTTGAGACGGAGTCTCGCTGTGTCACCCAGGCTGGAGTGCAGTGGCGCGATCTCGGCTCACTGCAAGCTCTGCCTCCCGGGTTTACGCCATTCTCCTGCCTCAGCCTCCGAGTAGCTGGGACTACAGGCGCCCGCCACCACGCCTGGCTAGTTTTTTGTATTTTTAGTAGAGACGGGGTTTCACCATGTTAGCCAGGATGGTCTCGATCTCCTGACTTCGTGATCCACCTGCCTCGGCCTCCCAAAGTACTGGGATTACAGGCTTGAGCCACCGCGCCCGGCCTAATTTTTTTTTTTTTTTAAGAGATGGGGGGTCTCACTGTGTTGCTCAGACTGGCCTCAAACTCCTGAGCTCAATCGGTCCTCCTGCCTCAGCCTCCCTAGTAGCTGGGACTATAGGCATGAGCCACCACATCCAGCAGAGTATTTCTTTTAGTGGTATTCCATATCAGTACTTCCAAAGCCGTTTGCCCAAAATGTTAAGGAGATTCTTTGATCAAGATTAGGAACTCCAGGTTCATATAACTGGGGTAGACTCAGTACTTTCAAAAAAATTAAAGTATTTGAATATTCCTGGTCCCAAAATTGACTCTTGACATTTTGACAATTGTTTGTCATTTATGAAGTTGTTTCTTATTGATGGATTGTTTCTGCTGTTAATGCACATTGACTGACTTCATTGATTCTCTTCCTACTCAGGCCTGTGACACTCCTCTGCACCCCCTGGGCAGGCTTGTGGAGACACTGGTTGCAGTGTATAGAATGACATACGTGGGCGTAGGAGCCAACCGCAGGTTATTGCAGGAGGCTGTAAAGGAGATTAAGTCCTATCTTAAGCGAATTTTCCAGCTGGTGAGGTAAGAGAGCTTTTCACTAAAGTCTGCAGCTTATGGAATACTATTTTATACCAATGCTTGGGTAGTTTCATCCTGAATCATCAAGAAAATAGTTTTATGCCACAGTCCTTTAATATATTAAATAAAGAAAACATGTTTTAAATGTATGCGTAAGCTGTAAACAAAAAAGATGAACCTTAGCTATTGTTATTTATTTATTTTTATGTCTTATTAAGTGTAACAGAAAGCTAAAATAAATGTTTGGGGTTTTTAAATTCCAATTTTGGTATGAAGTATAGTAGTCGTCTTATTTGGATTCAGTCTCTAGGCAAAATCAGGTATCTAAAACCCAACCACAGAGTAGATAAAGTTTAATATAAAGTTTTGTCCCTGAGTTCTTGTGTCTTGTCCTTTGGCAACAGTATCACATACATTCATTTGTTTAACAAATTGACAAATATTTATGGAGCATTTCTATGTAATAGCGATCATTCTAGGCTCTCAAGGGATTTATCAGTGAACAAAGAAAATCTTTGCTGTCATGGAGCTTACATTCTAATGGGGGAAAAGAGTCAACATAAAAAACATATGCAGTATGTCAGATAGTGATTAGCGCTGTAGAGAAAAATAAAGGGAAAGAGTACTAGACGTGAGATGCTATTATTTTAAAGAGAAGGTCAGAGCAGGCTGACTAATACAGTGGTGGTATTTGAGCAGAGACTTCGAAGAAGGCAATTAAATGAGACAGTAAGCATCTTTGGAAAGAGAGTTCCAGGCAGCAAAGAGATTTAAGCTTGTGAGATATAAGATCTTTTACTGAGTTGAAGCCAACAAGTAAATACTATAGTGAGATAATTATACAAAAGTTTATAAATTTGTCCCAGAACTTCCATATATTGTTTGCCTCAACATTTGGAAATGTTTCAGGTTTTGAGGGAGAAGTGATCTATTAAAAAGATCACTAGCCTGGGCTAGCTCTGACATTAGCTAGATGAGTATAATGAAAATAAGTTTCCTGACCTTTTTTAGTTTTTTCAACTATATAATTAGGTCAGATGGAGGTGCAAGATGTAAATCTACAACAATAGAGAAGACTGCATATTGCCTTTAAAGGGCCAAAATTAAAGTCTGTAAAAATAAGAGAAAATAAACTTATTTATGGTAGAGTCCACTAACCTACAAGAAGTCAGAGTTAAAGTCTATGGCAAAACTCAAAGCTCAGGAAAAAAAATTCCTCACCGATTTATCCCCTTGATCATTTGAAAAATTAATTTTCAACAACTTTTAAAAACATATTTTTAAATTTTATATTGAGTACAGAGGGAAATAATAGACACTGGGGACTCTAAAAGCGGGGAGTGTGTGTGGGAGGGTGAGGGTTGAAAACTTTCTTATTGGATACAGTGTTCACTGTTCAGGTGATGGGGATACTAGAAGCCCAGACTTTACCACTACCTGATCTATCCATACAACACAACTGCATATGTACCCCCTGAATCTATAAAAATAAAATAAAACTTTACATTGTATCTTCTGTAATTAATCACTTTTTCCCTTAACGTTGGACATTTAGTTTCCATCAGTATTTGCTTATATTCTAGAATAGTGGTCCTGCTCAGAGTTAATATAAATTGACCTCAGATGAGATTTGCCAGTAAGGAACACGTATCTCATACAGATCGGAATTCTCCATTCCTTAGTAACTAGACAGAAGAAAATCATAGCACGTGAAGATTTTGTAGTGGTATTATTCATTAGTGGCATTCTTAATTTTATCCTGTCAGAAACATCAGTTTTCTCAGGGAACTAAAATACTTAGTTGATAATAAAGCTTGCTTTCATAGCTAATGGAAATGTGTTTTTATGCTTTTCAACCCCCCTAGAGGTATAATTGTATAATTATATTTTTTATTCTTCCTTAGGTTCTTATTTCCTGAACTGCCTGAAGAAGGCAGCACAATTCCTCTCTCTGCTCCTCTGCCAACCGAAAGGAAGTCTTTTTGCACTGGGAAGTCAGATTCCCGATCTGAATCACCAGAGCCAGGGTAAATGGAGTTGGGTGGGGACCGTGAAGAAGGGGAGTGGGGACTAGATGATCTCACCCAAAGAGCCCCAGGGAGAAAGTGTGTTCTCTAGGTCTGTTTCCTCATTTCTAAAATGGTATGGTTGGGGCCAGCCACAGTGGCTCACACCTGTAATCCCATACTTTGGGAGGCTGAGGTGGGAGGATTGCTTGATCCCAGGAGTTCAAGAGCAGCCTGGGCAACATAGGGAGACCCCATCTCTACAAAAATAAAAAATTTAGCAGGGCATGGTGGCACACACCTACAGGCTGAGCTACTTGGGAGGCTGAGATGAGAGGATCACTTGGGCCAGGGAGGTTGAAGGCTGCAGTGAGCTGTGACTGCACCATTGCGCTCCAGCCTGGGTGACAAAGTGAGACCTGTCTCAAAAAACAAAAAAAAAATGTAGCTGGGTAGGTGTCCCCTCTGAGGTCCCTCTTAGGTCTCTCAAGTACCATTAGCCATACCCCAGGAAAAAGCAACCACAGATGATCTGAGCACAAAGACTGCTTAGCAAAGGAAGTAACATCACACTGACCTAGAATAACCTCAGAGAAATCAGCCTCAAAATGGAAGCAAAGTAGGTTTTCAGTTAGATTTTTAATTCATGAAAAGAATTCACAGTTTCTTCTAAGACAAAATTATAGGTAATGTCCTTATATCAACTGCACATGTAAAGAGCAGAGTAATGTAACTTCTTTAAAATTTCCCATCTCTACTTTTGACTTTTTGAAACTGAAGCTGTATCTTAGATTCTGTATTCAATTTTAATATGAAAAATGCTTCTTTCCTCCCACTCCATTATTTTGTAGTTATGTAGTAACGAGTTCTGGATTATTGCTTCCTGTGCTGCTACCTCGGCTTTACCCACCGCTGTTTATGCTTTATGCTTTGGATAATGATCGCGAGGAAGACATTTACTGGGAATGTGTCCTTCGACTAAATAAGCAGCCAGATATTGCTCTCCTGGGCTTTCTTGGGGTGCAGAGGTAAGTGTAGTAGTTATAAGCACAACCAAATCGTTTTAATTTAACATGCAAACAGCATTGTTGGAAATTTGGCACTTTGATATCTAATTATATATATGGCTTCTAATTATTTACTTTTTTGCATACGTCTTAATGAAAAAGTGATAGTTAATAATCTTTATTTCTGAGAATATTTGGAGATGAGTATGAAACCTACTGATTTTTCAGAATGTGTTATTATGTTTTCATATATATAGTAATATATATGTTTTTATAAATACATATATATAGTAAGTGTGTGTGTATATATAGTAAGTATGAGCTATCTTGCCTGGTATTTTATAGCTCTTTAGAGCAGAATACGTATCTTTGGCATTCTTCCTTCTCTTCTTTTCTCTCCTCCCTCCCCATTGGCAATTTTTAAGTTAAAGTTTTTGAAATGCTTTTTTTTTGAAAGAGAGTTTCGCTCTGTCATGCAGGCAGGAGTGCAATGGTGCAATCTCAGCTCACTGCAACCTCCACCTCCCAGATTCAAGCGATTCTCATGCCCCAGCCTCCCAAGTAGCTGGGATTACAGGCACGAGGCACCATGCTCAGCTAATTTTTGTATTTTTAGTATAGATGGAGTTTTGCCATGTTGACCAGGCTGGTCTCGAACCCTTTACCTCAAGTGATCTGCTTGCCTCAGCCTCCCAGCGTGCTGGGATTATAGGTGTGAGCCACTGTGCCCAGCCCCACTGTTTTTATTAGAAGGCATTATTGCTTGTTATCCAGGGAATACTAAATGGTTATGTTTCCTTTCTAGTGCAGTGATAAAGCTGATTCCACCTCCCCCAATCACTGTGCTATCAAGAGAAGTGAATAAGCCTTTTTTTTTTTGAGACAGAGTCTCGCTTTGTTGCCCTGGCTGGAGTGCAGTGGCTCAATCTTGGCTCGCTGCTACCTCCGCCTCCCAGGTTCAAGTGATTCTTGTGCCTCAGCCTCCTAAGTAGCTAGGATTACAGGCCTGTGTCAACATGCCCAGCTAATTTTTGTATTTTCTTATTTTTGTGCTTTTTAAAAATGTTGTGCTTTAATTGTTTTCAATGGAATAATTCAGTAGTAGAAATGAGATAAAACTGAGTGAAGGAAAAATGTTTGGTAATCTCTGTAATGTGTAGGGTTATTGGGATATAGAATGACACATCCCTTAGGGAGATGATAAAAACTCTTAAATCACTTCTGGAATGTTTATAAAAACTTAACCTGTTGTGGAGCAGTTCTTTTTAATGGGGACAGGGAAGCCAATATAGCTGTCAACTATTTTTATGGGAATTTGTCTACCATAAGTAACAACTTATATTAACAATTTATGGATTCCATTATAGGAAATTTTGGCCAGCAACCTTGTCAATCCTTGGAGAGAGTAAAAAGGTATAGTAAATTTTCTTTTCCTCAGCAAAGATGCTTTTCTCTAATGGGAAGGATTTGAAATAGCAAAACTTTTTCATTTTACTTTGATAGAACAGTACCCAAGCTTGTGTTTGCATCTGTTATTACCAAAGACCTGCACTCTGACATCAATATCATTTATTTTTGTTGTTGCAGAAAATGATTTTCCTCCTTGACCTTTACTCCCTTTTTTGCAGGTTTTGCCAACCACAAAAGATGCTTGTTTTGCCTCAGCAGTAGAATGTCTGCAGCAGATCAGGTAATCTCTGATTTGTTGAAAAGCCACACAAATCAAAGTAGTGCTTGGTCTGTTAAGATATTATTAATACAGTCTTATCTTTACCTAAGCCTTAAGCATCCCCACTTTATATGCTGATGGTGTCAAACTCAACCTGGAAATCAGAAAAGCTCTTTTGAGACCCTTGGATTATCTTTTACTCTAAAATGACCTTGCATTTGCAAAAGGAGTGGAGAGCCATTCCAGAAATTTATCCACATAATCATATCTTTAGCCAATGGGAAATGAACCAAACTTCTCATTCAGAAAAGAGCATGTATTAGGAGAATGAGATTTCACGTGGGTAAAAGGAAACGATATATGAATCGTGGACAGTTGGAGGCTACTTTTCTCATAGCACCATGGGAGTACAAAGTCATTCTTTCCAACGACTCATAATGCCTAAGTGTCCAGGTTAAGGCATGTGAACCCTAGGAGGGAATATTATCAAAAAAACATGATCAAATGTCTTTATTAAGAAAATGATAGGATATCTTTTTGTCATTGTTTCTATAACAGCACAACATTTACCCCATCAGACAAACTTAAGGTCATCCAGCAGACTTTCGAGGAGATCTCCCAGAGTGTCCTGGCATCACTCCAGGAAGACTTCTTGTGGTCCATGGATGACTTGTTTCCCGTTTTCTTGTATGTGGTGCTACGGGCCAGGTAACTGTTTTCTGACTTTATTATTAGTGAGTCGTTATTTTTAAAAGTCTGCTGCTTGCATTTTCTGAACTGATGACAGGAGTATGCTCTTCCACTAGAAAAACATTGATTAACCCATTCCACTGTGGCATTACCTTCTTATTGAGCTGTTCTTTCTTTTTCCCATCAACTAGGGTCAGAAGGAGAATGGACATGTAGGTGAAAATAACTCAGCATCTTTTTCTCTTTGGGGCAGGATTAGGAATTTAGGCTCTGAGGTACACCTCATTGAGGATCTAATGGACCCCTATCTTCAGCATGGGGAACAGGGTATAATGTTCACCACCTTGAAGGTGAGTGTAGTTATTATTTAATACTTTTTTATCTTCATATCTGTCTTTCATTTACCATATTATAAATGCCATTAACCACTTTTTTTTGTATAGAAGTTTAATGCAAACCTTAAATGCCTTTAGTGCACATTTTGTTCTACACTTTAAAACATTGTATAGTATATTAAAGTAGGATAAGCCAGTTGTTCCTCAAAATACTAAAGCAAGTTCTTCATTATCTAATCCTCCTTGTAAATTGATCATTCAAATTGTTATAAATGCTTACATTTATATAAATAATTGTAACTCTAAAAAAGAAACAGAAAGGATTCTTAATGTACAAGAAAGTTTCCAGCAGAAGTGCTATTTAATGGAACAAGGGTAAAACACGGAAGGCAGTATGTAAATAATGAATTTGAATTCCATCTTCTTTCTTTGCCTTGTATTTACTGTAACCAATAGATTACAAATGAGCTTCTTTGATCTGGATGGCCTGGAGAGATTGTTAGAAGTCATTTGTTTCCCGCCTTGATTTTTCTTGGAATTTGGAAGAAATCACTCTAAAGTTTATTGAAAGAACAGCAGATAGAAAGTGCAAAAACACTTGTGAAAAATGAGAAAGAATAGACCTACTCTTCCAGTTAGTAAAATTTATAAAATTATAATAATGAAAATAAAATAGTATGTGACTGTCACAGGAATACACAATTACCTAAATAGAATGGATAGCTCCCGTATAAACACTATCATAATAAAAACTTCATATGAAAGTGGAAACACCAAACACAAAAATGGAAAAGAGGAATTATTTAACAAATGGTAAAACAAAGTATTGGATAGCTTATTAGCAGTTTTGGAGGGAGGGTAGAATAGCAAATCACAGATGCTTCGGGGTTTAAATATAGAGAAAGGAAGAGAAAAGGAAAGACAGGTAAATTAAAATAAGAAAAAGAACTAGAATTCAATGTCAGGTTTCTGACCTGGGTTAACTTTTTAAACTTTTCAACTAAAATATCATTAATCCTTCTTTTTTTGAGACAGAGTCTCACTCTGTCGCCCAGGCTGGAGTGCAGTGGTGCGATCTCAACTCACTGCAACCTCCACTTCCCAGGTTCAAGTGATTCTCCACCTCAGCCTCCCGAGTAGTTGGGATTACAAGTGCCCGCCATCACGCCTGGCTAATTTTTGTATTTTTAGTAGAGATGGGGTTTCACCAGGTTGGCCAGACTGGTCACGAACTCCTGAATTCAGATGATCTGCCCGCCTCGGTCTCCCAAAGTGCTGGGATTACAGGCGTGAGCCACTGCACCCGGCCTACCATTAACATTTCTATTAAATAAACTGAAAGAGGGGAGAAACTGGGGAAAATATTGACTACCGATGACTTTGATTATTAGTGTTTACATTATATGAAGAGTATCTCAACAGATCACCAAAGAAGAAACTGAACTAGTAAGTTTACATGTAGAAAAATACTCAACATCACTGAAAATCATAGTACTGCAGATTTAAATAAGGTACCATTTTGTGCTGTTAAATTAGCAAGAATGTTTTAAAGTTACTGGTGGGGTTATAGTAATGTCATTATTATTCCCACATTGGTGATAATGGGGTAAGTAGCCCATTTTGGAAAGCAATTGTTACTAACATAGATATAAACAACATTAAAAAATGTGGAGTTTGACTCAGTGGTTCTACTCCTGGGGATTTAGCCTAAGAAATTAAAGAATGGAAAATGTTCCATGTTATCTGGATGTGCTATTCACTGAGGTATGAGTAATTCCCATACCTGGAAACTTATCATTCAGGGTGCTTCTTAAAAATGCGTTCCTGAAAGTTATGACTCCCCAGGTCTGCAGTGATGCTTAATCTGTATATTTATTAATCATACTAGGTGATTCTAATTAGAGTTGTACCTTTTAATGATTGGTATACTCTAAATGTCCAATCAATAACGGCAAATTGTGGTGTCTCTGCTTGGTGAAGAATGTTAGATAGCTTGTAAAAAAAAACTTTCTTTGTTTTAGAATAAGATGGGAAATGAAAAAATTTTGTCTATACTAATTACAAGTAGGCAAAAGACAGCCACTATATAGGGGAACTAGAAGGGAACGGGAAAAGTGAAATTGGTTAAATCTGTTGGGCCATCAACTGAATTTGTTCATAAGGGATTTTGTTTCTTTAGTCCCATATGCATTGCTCTCTTTATGTAATTTCTTTAAAAGTGAGTTTGAAATTGTTTTGAACTTTTTTCCAGGCATGTTACTACCAGATTCAGCGTGAGAAGCTTAACTAGGCTGCATAAGAGCTTGAAAACTGGATTATCTACTACAGAGTGTTATAACACCATCTGGAGTCTTCCTGTAGTGGCAAAAAAGAACAGTGTTGAAATTGGAAAGGACTTTGTGTTATTTAGGTTGTTAGAATGAGCCTTACTAATAATAAGAGCCCTGAGCCAAGATAAAAGGACTGTATAGTTTAAAGGGAGGATTGAAAAGGAGGTAAAAAATCAGATTAGACCAGTTCTTGGCCTATGATAAGTTCTAAAAATACCATTCATCTGCTATTTGAAAAAAGAAGAGGATATCCCTTCCTACAGTAAAGGGTATGTCAGCTACGTGAAGTTGTAAGAAAAGCTTCCATTAGAGCTTCTTATATTAAAGAAGTTGATGGATATTTTTGAATTTCTGGTTTGCCTGAATCCACCTGCAGTTACCCCGATCCCTTTGCAAGAACCAGATCGTACTTGAAACTATAGTGACCACACTCTGCCTTCCTGAGTCCCTTCCAGTCATGTGTGCATCATGTTTCTTTGCCAAGGGAGGGGAGAAAGGAGCTTTTAAACTGCAGTTGTAACTTTTTCTAAGCTTTTTCTTTATGGGAGAGGTTCTGTGCAAAACTACCACATCCTGTCCCCGAAATGTGGAATGCATCCAAATAGGAGTCGTCTGCCTCTTGACTAAAAAGAACATAGGAATTTTGTTTTTGGTTTCTTTATCACGCTACAGAGAGTGAGTACACTGGAATTCAGACACCAACTCTGAGCTGCTAGGAACCTCATTTGTCCATGCACAAACGCTGTATTCCGAGGCCTGTAAATGGCAGCCTGAGGAGGTTTTGCATGCAGGCTGTGTTTTCGAGCAGGACTAACAGTTGGAAAATAAGCAAAAAACTGCATCGATCCCCAGCCTGGTGTTGTTCTTCCCTATACCTCACACTGAACTCAGGATGGGAAGAAAAAAGGAAACAAGCTTTGGCTTTTTCCATCTCAAAAGTATTGTGGCACCTCAACATTTCAGTGTTTTGCTTTTTAAAAAATGCCCTATTGTAAGTTGTTGGTTTATACTGTATAAGTAACACTAGTAGCTGTTTTGAATAACATAGGTGCTCTTCCTCATCTCATCTCCTACACCGTGGTGAGCATACAGAGTGTCCTGATTTATGTTAAGTGACTGAGATGATAATTACTTTTGGAAAAGGATCATGGTTTTTGCTCTACTTTATAATCAAGACAAGTGTTTATTAAAATACTGTTTTGGAATGTTGGCTGTAATGTAACAGCAATTTTCGTAATAAAAGGCATTCATCTTTATGTGGTTGTTTTATGATTATAGAAGAAATGAATAGGGCAGCCTAAAAAATGAAAGGAAACCCACACTTAGTATTTCTGTAGCCCACATTATAATCCATGCCTCTAAATATTGACCTGAGAAGTCCCTCTTCGGTTTTAGAAATCTCTGTCTTTAAAATAAACGTAAACCAATAGTTATAGCACCCTTTCTAGCAAAGAGCAAATTAACTTTCTGATCCCAATAACCCAAGGACATGGGTCTCAAAAGAAATCTATTATTTCTTTGAATAAAAAGCATATTTTGATGGTTACTCTTTATTTTTTTTTCCTCCTAAACAGATTGAGGGAAGGGAAGGTGAGGCTTTAAAATTCTGGTTAGAAACGTTAGATATTATCTCCTAGTTGTAATGTTTTCTCAAGAGGCCTTTCCATCTTGCTGCTGCCTCTACCAGAATGTGCCTGTCCACTGTTGGAAGGGGACCAACCCTTAAAGATCCGTTTATGTTAAATACTTTGCATTTACATTGGAGATTGTTTTGAGTTTCTGAACAAACACGTAAATAACCACATTTGGCTGGTAAAGACAAATTTACAGAATATCTGACTCTGGGCGGGGGTGGATAATATGTGGAAATGGACAAACAAGAACTTTGAGACAAATTGACCCACTGTGAAGTTTTCCAATGATGATAGGCTGTCTCCGTTCTAGGAAAAGCCGTGTTACAATTCATCCTTTTACAGATGAAATTGTTCGGTTACTTTGGATTCTTCCTACTATATGCTTTTCAGATAGCATATTAAAATTATAAATTTTGAAGTGTATTGGAAGAAAAACCCTAAATCTCCAGGCCAATGTTTGTAAATAGAAGTCCCCAGCACTCCTGCAGCAGTTTACAATGATCATTCAGATGCGTAATGAATGCTCACAGCAGCCCAAGGACACAGGTGTTATCCCCATTTCCCCCCATTTTTCAGACAAGCAGTGACCAAGATTTGCTCACTGCCAGAGCTGGGACTCCAGCCCAGAACTTCCCTACTCCCTACTTCTCTAGAAGTCCAGTGCTTTTTGCTACTACAGCTGACAGAGATGTCATTTCATAGCTGGTTATGTATTGAAAGTTCTTAAAAGTGAGTTAAAAATGAAAATCGTATTGAAACAAGTGCTTTTCACAAAATATGCTGTACTCAAAACACAAATGTATCACATTCCCAGCTTGTGCTTTCATCTATGATGGAGAGAGAAGGAAAGCCATGTGTTTCATGTGGGTACAAGGGCTGATGACCCTCTGATAATTGCCATTTGGTCTCTACCTTTTGCCTTGCTGTCAGCAATACCTTCCTCTCCTTTCTGCAATATCCCCTTCCAAATGCTCTTCCCACTGAGCACTCCCTGCAGTATTAAGTTTTCAGATAAAGAAGTAGCTCCTATCTGAGATCGAAAACGCTATTTGTTAGGTTCAGAACAGTGGCTTAGGAGGGGATTGACCAGAAGGTACTGTTTTTGATGGGCTTCTGTTATTAGCCGAAGAGTCTTCAGTTGTTTTCTCACCATAACATGAGAGATTTAATAAGGATCGTAGGTTATTGGATTATTTCTGGTCCCGCCACATTTTTTTTCTTTCATTAAAAATGCTATCTTTTCTTGTGGAATGTCTGTCATCTTGAAATAATCAACAAAAATATTAGTGTTTTCTGCTGTTAACTGTGTGTTAGAAATTTGAGAGAAAATACTAGAATGTAGGTTTGAAAATGATATAAATTAGACTTCAGTTCAAGGAATACTTAAGAAGATTGGTGGCAGGAAAGGCTTGTGAGTAATTTAGTTGTTAGGCTGGGTTAGGCATCTGTGGATTACATCAAAGAGGATGTGCAGAGGTTTTATTGGGAGCAGTGAGGTGACTTTGGCAGCCAACAGGCCACTAGTATCTTCTACTAACGCTTTTGTCTGGATAGGAGCAACATTGCATGTTTACAGTCTTGCAGGTAAGAGACCTTGGCAAATAATCCTCAGTTACCAGAAGATGTATCCTGTAACTGCCTAGCTTGCCTGTCAGTTTTTCATAGCTAAAGATATAAATCTGGGTAATCTAACTCAAATGGCTTAGTTTCATTGTAACTCAAATGATACGGGGAATTTTATGATCTTGAAAGAGCAGGTTTTGCTTTGAGAAGCCATTTCTTAAGTATGGAATAATGAGTTGTCAGGAAGATTGAGTACAGTGGGCATTTGCCCTGGTCCTAATCAACAGCATTTGGACCCAGAGGAAGCCAGCTATTTTTGTAGGGGCCATTTCTCATCATTACGTTTTCAAGTGCTTTTTTAGGGTTTGTCTAGTAAAAAGCATTATTTTGAAAAACAAGCATAATAAGGGTAGGGGGTTGTGGCATTTCATAGTACATTTTTAAAAGCTAATGGAAATACTGATTTTTAAAACAAGATTTAGGACAAATTCCTTAGGAGTCAGTCACACTAATGCATCTTCTGAGTCAAGAACTGGCTATCCTCTCTGTACTCAGTCCAGAATTGCATGTGGTGGGGTGCTTACTTCTTTGCAGAATCAATCAAGAATTCTCACTCTCAAGATAGCAGAAATAGGTAAGTTTCAGCTGACAAATCTGGTACAGAAGTCATGGAAAGGAAGGCAAGTCTTTTATGAGGCATCCGCATCTTTCAGGACTAGGGAAACAAAAGAGGAAAACTTGATTTTACTGCTTGTTAACTCTACTGAATACCTCTTTGAATGTCAGTTTCCTTATCTGTAAAACAAAGGTTTTGCATTTGGTTATCTCTAAGATCCCCTTCTGCCCCCAGTTTTAAAGTTTGACAGGGAAAGAGGTTTAAGTCACGATACCAGGCCAGGGAGGAAAGGAAGGGAGGGCACAGGCCTCTGGAGTTCAGCTGCCTCCCACATCAGGATTGAAGTTCCAGCTGCTGGCCACTGCCTTGAGGGAGGTGTCAGCCTTTTACTTCTGGATCTTGGCCTCTCCTTGTTCTACCCCTTCCCAACAACAACTGAACATACCAAGTGCTTGCTATGGCCCAAGCACTGCTGCAGGTGAAGCTGCGGCATGAACAAGATTTTAAGCAACAGCTCTGCTCCCCAGGCCCTCTGCAGACAGTATATCTGCAGGAGACAGACACTAAGTGAGCCAATGGATATGATAACTGGCAAAATGAGAAGTGCTATGAGGGAAAGAAGTTGCAACTGTTTTCTTAGCTACCTGGAGGGAGGGAAAATCATTTTCTGGAAGTTTTTTTCTAGGAGTTTTGTCTTAACTTTGGCTGCCATAACAAAATACCATAGACAGTGGCTTAAACAACAGAAATGTATTTTCTCATACAGTTCTGCAGGCTGGAAGTTGAAGATCGGGGTGCCAGCATGGTTGGGTTTTTGCGAGGGTTCTCTTCCTGGCTTTCAGATGGCCGGATTCTCACTGTGCCATCACCTGGCAGGGAGAGAGAGAACACGTGAACTCTGATGGCTCTTACACAGACACTAATGACATCACGGGGCCTCTACCTCATGACCTTAACTAAACCCAGTTACCTCCCGAAGGTCTCATCTTCAAATACCATCAACGATGGGGATTAGGGCTTCAACACCTGAATTGGGGGTGGGGACACAACCTTCAGTCGACAGTAAATTTGTCATAGGAACCTGAAGATGACCAGGCAAGCACAGTTTTTAGAATTTACATAAGTTGTAGATTAGTGTAATTACTGTTTTTGCCTCTGGCTGAGAAACTTTGGGTCAAAACGAGCCTTTTAGAATATATGAATTAGTTATCTAGGTAGCCCTGAAGTTGGCTCTAGATTTATTAGAAGCTATTTTAACTATTGCATTCACTCAAGAAACCACCGCCTATCTGTGAAGCACAGTCTATCCGTAAAGCTCCCTCACAATAAATTCATCTCAGAAATTTGTAGTCTCTCGTGCATGCCCCCAACTGCCGAATGGGTAGGCCTAGCTCAGCACAGTCATTCGGGCATTAAATATGATAGAAATGTGGTCCACTTTAAACAACAGTTGGCTTGTTTAATCTGCACTGCTTCACCAAGGACGTGTGATTTGTGAGATGCTGGAGGGGAACCAATTGTAGGAGTCAGCCTGAGTGTCAGCCTCATCTGTCTACGCTGACTTTTGTCTGCTCTCTGGCAGGCACTCCGTCTCCCTTTTCAATTTTCTACCCTGGAAGTGCTCCCCTCCAGGGAGGAAGATGAGTCAGATTTGCAACTGTGATGCTAAATGATTCAATAGAGGCGAAAACGCAGAACAGAGGAAAATGCATGGTTTAATCGGACTCAGTTGCAAGTGGGCAGGGTAGGTGATGGAGGGCAAGTCAAAAGCATAATGATGTCAAGCTTTGGTAGAACCCAGCAAACTGGAAGACTTCAGGAGGATTGGAAAGGAATGTATACGGGAAAGTTGTCTGAAATGCCGGGACAGCTTTCTGTGTTGCTCTTCTCACTGCCTTAGAATTTAGAGTCAAAATAGTAATAATCTTTTCTTCTTTTAGATAGCCTTCCTGGCTTCAACCCACAATCTGTCTAGATTCTAGACAGTGGTTCTCAACCCTATCAGAGTCAATACTCCAGTCTTTAACAACTAATTTGAAGAGTTCCTTTTATAACAAAAACCTTAATTTATTCTTTATCGTGCTACTCTAACAATGTTGTTGGTCCCTACCTCTACCGCATACCCCTTGGTGGTTACCATTTTGGTGCACTCTGGGCCCACTACAGCTGCTAGCCCCTCCAAGCCCCTCTGAAGGTATGCATGTTGCATGCTGGAAGAGCCAGAAATAATGCTCTCTGGGAAGAGGTCTCAACCTGTTGGCTCTCAACAGGGCCCAAGGGAGTGAGGGTATTTATACACCAAATTTGCCATTGGTGTATAAGAACCCTCCTGTTGCCATTGGTGTATAAATACCCTCACTCCTTTGGCCCGTGTTCCCCCGTGGGATTAGGCTCTAGTTGCCCACAGTGGTTACTTCTTGGTAACAACCTATTACTGGCTTTTTCGCCTTCCCTGCCTCAATACCCTACTCCCCATTGTGTATTAAACCTGTGCAAAAATGTCTTGTGTTTACATGTAAAGAAAAGTTTGTGTCTAGATTCAGATAACTACAGGGTTTTTTTTGTTTTTCAGTGACATGAAAGTTCAGTGGGACATTTGAAAGTTATACAAGGCATGAGGCGATTCTTCATTGTGTAGGGCAACTTGTAGAAAACTTTGCTTCAAGAGCAGTAGGCATATTTTCTTTGCCTGTGTTTTCTTAATCCCTTCCTCTCCTACCCTGCTGGCTGAAATGTAGATGTGATGGCTGCAGCTGCAGCTGCCATCTTGGAGCAGGTAGACAGAACCATACTACATCCTAGGGTGGCAGAGCAGTGAGCTGGAAGGAACCTATTCCCTGAGAACCTCATGGAGCAAGGCTGCCCTATTAGTCCTGCATTCTCTCTGTCTCTGAACTTTCACATGAACAAGACTATAAAATACTCTGCTAAGCCAAAATTATTTTGGGTTTCTACTTCTTGAAACTAAATCTACCTAAAGCAATATCAAAAATAAACCTTAAACATTTCAAACTAATTTTCAAAGACTGGTATTAAATCTGATAGGGTTAAGAAAACTGTCTAGGCCAGGTGTGATGGCTCACACCTATAATCCCAGCACTGAGAGAAGTCAAGGTGGGAAGATTGCCCAGAAGTTGGAGACCAGCCTGGGCAACATAGTGAGACCCCATCTCTACAAGAAGTTAAAAATTAGCTGGGTGTGGTGGCACATACCTGTGGTCCCAGATACTCGAGAGGCTGAGGTGGGAGGATCGTTTGAAACTAAGAGGTCAAGGGTGCATGATATGAGCCATGATCACTGCACTCCAGCCTGAGCAACAGAGTGAGACCCTGTCTCAAAAAAAAAAAAAAAGGAAAAAGAAAACTGTCTAGACTCTATACAGATTGTAGGATTGAGCCAGGAAAACACTCTAGAAATACAATCAAACAAAACAAGAAAACAGATCATTACAGTGTTGTCTCTAAATTCTAAGAGTGTGCCTCAGTAATAACCCATAATTCATGCAATTGTGACCAGACCAGCTAGTTCTTCTATGAAGAACTATAAGGTGCAATGAGAGGAAATTGGGGTACCTGAGTGCAGCTGGTCCACGGAAGACTTTTCTGAGCTCTAGGTAAAGTCAACTGGGTAAAGAGGTGGAAGATAAATAAATATAATATTTGTCATTTATTTTTTAAAAATGGGTAGGGATGGTTTCCAGGAAATCAATTCTTGTCAAAGGCTAAAAAAATGTTTTAAAACATGGAGTTAGGGGGAGCATTTTATGCAATAGTCATTTTCTCTTCCACGCTGCTGGTGATGGTTAAGAGTAGGCACCACAGGGAAAGACTGTGTTTCATTTGATGTGTATCCCAATGTGTCGCACAGGGCCTGGCTTCCGAGGAAATGCTGTTGAAAATATATTCCAGTGTGCTGAGAGCTGGTGGCCAGTGTGACTGAGTGAGCTGTGTGCCGTGTATTGACCTGCTTCCTACTCCTGAATTCCTTTTGGAAGCTCCGGCAGGGAGGATGATACAGTCAGACAAAGGAGCAGATCCACCAGACAAGAAGGACATGAAGCTTTCTACAGCCACCAATCCGCAGAATGGTATGTGTCACCAGGGCCCCTTTTCTAGACCAGAAAGTAGTATCACCTCTGACACGTGATCAAATCAATAGGCAGGAATCCTGACAGACTTCTGCGATCCCTATGAGGATCTTGTACGTTTTTGGTTGCACTACTGCCCTAACAGTGATAACTTTAAGAGCAAATTTCAAGCCAGGAAGGAAATAAACAGACATGGTGGATTCAAAACCTTTTTTACCCTTACCCGACAATGTTTTATGTAAAACTTAGAACTTCTTAAGATGTTCACATTCAAAATATCACTACAACACTATAAAAATACTGTAAAAAAAAATAGAACATTCACTAAAATCTGTTTAGACCCTTTAATCAGGAGAATACTGAGCTTTGCATTAAAAATCTCTTGGGAATTAGAATTTTTCAATATCACTCTCAGTAAGAATTTTTTGAGAGGATGAAATGACTCTTATGTTTAGTTAGAGAAAGAGGATACAGAACACAACTAGATAATTTTGGGATAAATGACAGTCTGGTAAGATGGGGGAGGGGAAAGCAATCATTTTCCTTTCATGACGTCTTACATCTGCACATCACGATCTATTATTTTACTCAATGTTAAGAACACTGTGACAAAGCTAGCACCTTCTCATCTTGGGCAAAGAAACTGGGTTTCGGATAGTTGTGTGACTTTGTGACGTTCACAAAGTAAGAGATGGAACAGGGCTTGAAGTCAGATCTTTTGGTCTGAAATCAAGTGTCATTTCCACTCCTGGTGAGACCCCATGGCATGCCCCAGCTGTCTTGAGTTGCCTTTCACATTTACACCTGCACCTGCCACCCCATCTCTGCTCTCTTCCTTTCCTAGGCCTCTCCCAGATCCTGAGGCTTGTGCTGCAAGAGCTGAGTCTGTTCTACAGCAGAGACGTGAATGGAGTGTGTCTCTTGTATGATCTCCTCCACTCGCCGTGGCTTCAGGCTCTGCTAAAGGTGAGTGCCGTTTGCTCGGAAGCCTTTGCTTGCTGAAGGGGTTGTGGGGAGTGTGTATAAAAATGACTGTTTCAGTCCATTCAGGCTGGATAGCTGAATAGTTTATAAACAACAGAAATTGATATCTCACAGTTCAGGAGGCCAGGAAGTCCAAAATCCAGTCGGCAGCAGATTCAGTGTCTTTTGAGGGCTCCCTCTCTGGTTCATAAATGGTAACTTCCTGCTGTGTCCTCACATAGTGGAAGGGGCTAGCCAGTTCTCTGGGGTCTCTTGTATGAGGGCGTTAATTCCATATTCATGAGGGCAGAATCCTGATGAGCTGTCGGCTCCCAAAGACCTTACCTTTTTTTTTTTTTCTTTTTTGAGACAGAGTCTCGCTCTGTTGCCCAGGCTGGAGTGCAGTGGCGCAATCTTGGCTCACTGCAAGCTCCACCTCCCAGGTTCACGCCATTCTCCTGCCTCAGCCTCCCAAGTAGCTGGGACTACAGGTGCCCGCCACCACGCCTGGCTAATTTTTTGTATTTTTAGTAGAGACGGGGTTTCACCATGTTAGCCAGGATGGTCTCGATCTCCTGACCTCATGATCTGCCTGCCTTGGCCTCCCAAAGTGCTGAGATTACAGGTGTGAGCCACCGTGCCCGGCTGACAGAGTCTCACACTGTTGTCCAGGCTGGAATGCAGTGGCCTGACCTCAGCTCACTGCAACCTCCACCTCCCGGGTTCAAGCGATTCTCCTGCCTCAACCTCCTGAGTAGCTGGGATTACAGGCACCCACCACTATACTCGGCTAATTTTTGTAGTTTTAATAGAGATGGGGTTTCATCATGTTGGCCAGGCTGGTCTCAAACTCCTGAGCTCAGGTGATCCGTCCGTTTCAGCCTCCCAAAGTGCTGGGATTACAGGCATGAGCCACTGCAGCTGGCCTTACTTTTTCATATCATCACCTGGGGTTGAGGATTTTAACGTGCGTTTTGGAAGTACACGTTCAGATCATAGCAACTACTTACCCAATGATGTCACTTATCAACTGGCAGGAAATTTCAACTTGGAAAAAGTTCTCAGAAGGCAACTCTCAGAGAAGAGCTACACAAACTTCTTAGCTTGGGAAGGAATTAACTTAGGTGGAGAAGAGTACGGTAGCCGCTTCCTTTTCTCCCCACAGCTCTTTTTCTCCCAGAGGCCCCCTGGAATCACAAAACAGCCACCACAATGGTCACTGGCAACACTGTATCAGCTGGCTGCAACCGTTTGTCCTTGCTGCAACTCTGGATACATCAAAATGCTTTTAAAAATTATTTCTCTTTATCTGTTAAAGTTACAAAGTAAGATATCTACAGTTCTCTTTAGGTACGCTAAAATATCTTATTCTGAGAAATTTCTTCTGGCCCCGTGTGATGGCTCACACCTGTAATCCCAACATTTTGGGAGGCTGAGGCAGGTGGATCACCTGAGACCAGCCTGGCCAACATGGTAAAACCCTGTTTCTACTAAAAATACAAAACATTAGCCAGATGCAGTGGCATGCACCTGTAATCCCAGCTACTCTGGAGGCTGAGGCATGAGAATCACTTGAACCTGGGAGGCAGAGGTTGCAGTGAGCCGAAATTGAGCCACCCCACTCCAGCCTGGGTGACAGAGGGACACTCCATCTCAAAATAAATAAATAAATAAATAAATAAATAAATAACTTAATTAAATAAAATAAAGTTTATTCTTTTTTTAATTTGGCTAAAATTCCATGCACTATACAATAGCATCTAGTAGACAGTAGAAAAATAGATAGTAGATGCTACTACTATAATTTTGCTGTTCTGAACAAATGTTATTAAGAAAGATCCTTTTGAAGTTATTTTTTGGGATGTGGGTATTTCCTTCACTTAAGTGTGAAATGTGGTCCGTCTTATAATGCATGTTAGTATTATACAATAAAAGTGGCAACATCTTTGGCATGAACAAAGAAGTACTCTTCACAGCACTTGTTATAAAACACCTGATTTCTATCAGGCATTTTCCCACAGGATCAGCTAAGATAGGAGTTTTAATTTCATGGTGGGCATTGTCCTTGCTCACCACTGCTAGGCCCTTGGTGAGTCATCCAATCAGCCTTCATCACTTCCAGGTAAACTTGAGTGCGGGCCCTGAGATACAGCAGGGAATCAGCATTGTCACAGATCTGGATACAAAAGGCTGGGGGCTCAGCTGGCCCCTTGGGCCTTATTTCTTCATCCGTAAGAGAAACTCAATTCCTAAAATAAGATCAAGGGCTGCACTGCAGAGCTCAGCAGGCTTTGGTGTCCTCAACTCAACCCTAGATCTTGGTGTGGAAAAAAACTACCAAGGGTCTGCAGAGATGAAGTTGGAATTTTTAAAAAATGAACGTGTATGGAGAATTAGGAGAGGAATGGGAAACTTTGCCCAAAGAGCAAAGTGAAGTACAGAGACGCACATGTAGCACACCTGCCTCTTATTCAGAATCTTCGGTGGCCCTGAGCCATGCAGCTCACATGCTGCACAGGTGCCCAACACAGGGGTCCTCACAGGTGTCTGGTACCAAAGAGCCCCTGCTTTAAGATGTTCCTTTATGCATCTTCTATAAATCCCTATTGGTTTCAGCCCTGGACACCCTACCCTCACTCCGTTTAACAAAAGTAAAAGTTTGAATTTCTACTTTTTTGTTGTTAAGACAGAGTCTTGCTCTGTCGTCCAGGCTGGAGTGCAGTGGCACGATCTCAGCTCACTGCAACCTCTGCCTCCCAGGTTCAAGCGATTCTCCGGCCTCAGCCTCCCAAGCAGCTGGAATTACAGGTGCCCACCACTACACCCAACTAATTTTTGTATTTTTAGTAGAGACGGCATTTCACCATAACCGCCAGGCTGTCTCAAACTCCTGACCTCAAGTGATCCGCCCACCTCAGCCTCCCAACGTGCTGGGATTACAAGCGTGAGCCTGGCCTGAATTTCTTTTTATTACTGAAATGCTTGGGGAAGATCAGTTTCCCAGTAGCAGCCAATAATTAAGCCTTTGAAGCATTGGGGCCACCAAATTCGAGTTCATTTATCTTTGGCAACTAGAGGCACAACTTACTAAACACCAACACACACCATGCAGTTCGGCTGTTGGTGCAGTTGCCTGGGGTGTTTCTTCCCTTTCAGAGTCTTCAATCCAAAATGGCAACAGTCGTATTATCAGTATCAATTCCCCCTCCCTTGTCCTGCAGATTTATGACTGCCTCCAGGAGTTTAAAGAAAAGAAACTACTTCCTGCCACACCCCATGCACAGGCGTTATCCTATGAGGTAAGGAGGTTTTATTCCACAGAATAGTAGAGCCCTGATGTGGTGCCATTTTACCCGCATTGCTAGTTCCAATAAATTAAAGGTTCTAAGGAAAAGTTTTATTGATGACTATAAAATAATTTAATATTTTTAATAAAATAAATAATAAATAATAAATAAATTAAATAAAATAATCTAATAATTTTTTTTTGAGACGGAGTCTTGCTCTGTCACCCAGGCTAGAGTGCAGCAATCTTGGCTCACTGCAACCTCCGCCTCCCGGGTTCAAGCTATTCTCCTGCCTCAGCCTCCCCAGTAACTGGGATTACAGGTGCCCACCACTGCATCTGGCTAATTTTTGTATTTTTAGTAGAGACGGGGGTTTCACCATCTTGGCCAGGCTAGTCTCGAACTCCTGACCTCGTGATCCACCCGCCTTGGCCTCCCAAAGTGCTGAGATTACAGATGTGAGCCACCATGCCTGGCCTAATAAATGTTTTTAATTGAACTTTAATATAAGGAAGAACTGGCTGGATATCTCCCCAAATTAAAACACTTCCCCACCACCACCACCTACATCATTTTTAGCATGTGTCCATTTCTTTCTTTGTTCCTAAATCTTGTACTCTATTTACCCTACAGAAACAGGGTACTGTTATAGTAATAATTCTCAGATTTACATCTCTAGCCTGGAGATTTCCCCCCAAATTCCAGTCTCAAATATCCAACTGCCTCCTCTCCATCTTACTTGGATGTCTAATGGACTCCTCCAAGTTCACATGTTCCAAACTGAGCTCCCGATCTTCCTCACCTGCCAATCACCCCCACCCACTCTTCTGGGAGGCTTTTCTATCTCAGAAATGACACCTGTGTTCTTGCAGTGCTCAGGCCAGAATCTTAGGGGTCATTTTGACTCTCTTTCTCTGATACCTCACACCCAATCAGATAGCAAATCCTCTCAGCTCTACTTTCAAAATATATCCAGGATCTCACCAAAATATATCCAGGATCTCACCACTCCATACCATCATCATCATCTCTTACATAGAGAATTGCAAAATCGCCTCCTGCCTGGTCTCTGGTGTCCACTCTTGCTCCCCTATAGTCTACTCTCAATGCAGCAACCAAACATATCCTCTTTGAAAGCAAGTCAAATCATGTCACTTCCTCACTAACACCCAAACCCTTCAAATGACTTCCCATCTCAGAGTAAACACCAAAGATTTTTTTTTTTTTTTTCCCAGAGTCTTGCTCTGTTGCTTAGGCTGGAGTGCAGTGGCAAGATCTCAGCTCGCTGCAACCTCTGCCTCCTGGGTTCAAGCGATTCTCCTACCTCAGCCTCCCAAGTAGCTAGGACTACAGAAACCCACTATGCCTGGCTAACTTTTGGTAAACACAGGGTTTCACTGTGTTGGCCAGGATGGTCTCGAACTCCTGACCCTAAGCCATCCACCCGGCTTGGCCTCCCAAAGTGCTGAGATTACAGGTGTGAGCCACCATGCCTAGCCTAAACACCAAAGTTCTTACATAGCCAAACACTATCAAGCTGCTGTTACCTCTTTGACTTCACACTTAATGCTTTCCCCATTCACTCTTCTCCAGCCACCTTGACTCCTTGTTGTTGTTTAAATTCATCGGGCTAGGTGCGGTAGCTCATGCCTATAATCCCAGCACTTTGGGAGCCTGAGGCAGGCAGATCACTTGAGCCCAGGAGTTCAAGACCAGCCTGGCCAACATAGCAAAACCCCATCTCTCCTAAAAATACAACAACAACAACAAAAATTAACTGGACGTTGTGGTGCATGCCTGTAATCCCAGCTACTTGGGAGGCATGAGAATGGCTTGAACCCAGGAGGTGGAGGTTGCAGTGAGCTGAGATCACACCACTGCACTCCAACCTGGGTGACAGAGTGAGACTGTGTCTCAAAAAAAAAAAAAAAAAAAAAAATCATCAGACATGCTTCTGCCTGGGGCCCTTTGCACTTGCCATTCCCTATGTCAGCAAAGCTCTTGCCCAGGTATCCACCTGATTTGTCCCTCATCTCCTTCCAGTCTCCACTCAAATGCCACCTTCTCAGTGAAGCTTTTCCTGGTCACCTATCTAAAACTGCATCCCCTCTTAGCACTCCCTAGCCACCTTCCCTGGTTTATTTTTCTTCTTAACACTTGTCACCATCAAACAAAACTATTTTACTTACATTTTCATTTGTTATCTGTGTCTCCTCCCTAGAGTGTAAATTCCGTGAGATGGAGATTTTTGTCAGCCGCTACTGTTTTCACAACACCTAAAACAGCACCCAGCACATAGTAGTGTTAGTAAATGTTTGCCAAGTGAATGAATAGATATAATCGATTTTATTATTTATTGCCCAAACCATATTAAAAGAAACAGCAAAAAAGAAAGAAAAAACTTCTACTCTCAATTCCAGTAATCAACAACTCAAATTGTTCTCAGTTGTCCACAGGAAAACACGTATATAATATTTTATTCAGTTGAAATCCCAGTGAATGGAGGTAAACCTTTGTAAACTGCTTGTTTTCATTTGACTGTAGGTAATGGGGCTTACTAAAGTCTTGAAAGGTCTTATGTCCTCTGAAAGCAGGTCTACGCCTAAACCACAGCAGAGAGATCAGAATTTTTTTCTGCTTAGCACTTTTTATTGTAACAAGTATTAAAACTGCTAATCAACTGATACTCTAAAAGAGAAATTATGATTCCCATTTTCTATTTGAAGAATGGAGCATCCCATGGGATTAAGCTCTTTGAGTTCCCCAGGTACGTTCCTAGAGAAACTCATACAGCTTCATAAGCCTGCAAAGCATTGACATCAGCAAACAGCTATTATATTTTAGAGGCACTAGAGGAAAAATGCCTTGGTTCATATGCTATTACCAAATTGGTACATCCTCCATGCCTATGTGCCAGGACTGGGGCATTGGGTTTAGATCCATCTCAAATCTTGAATTCTATTTGTTATATTAAAGTAGCAATTTTAATGAATAAAGAAGGATGGTAGGCTTTAATGGATGGCTTTAAAGATGAAAAAGAAGGCTCCAATAATAACTTTTTAAAGGTCAATATCATGTTAGTCAGTATATATGTTATCCAGCCAGGGTGAGGTTACGTAGGTAATAAAGATTTTTTTAAAAATTTCATAATGTATGTTTTTCCATGAACCAGGTAGTGGAGTTATTACGTGAAACCCCTACTTCCCCTGAGATCCAAGAGCTGAGACAAATGCTCCAGGCTCCACACTTTAAGGCAAGTGCCTGCTAAAATAGAAAAGACGTCCCCATCTGGCACATAGACAAAGTTGGGAAGGAGAAATATATGTGATGGAAAATGTTCTCTCTGAATAATGTTCTATTACTGTACATGGGGACTGACCAACAGATTGTACTTAAATATGTGGGACTCAGATGTGACTAGCTCAGTGTTGTCAATCATGCAGCCAAGCCTGCTGTGTTTATGAGGAGGCATCCAGAACTTTCCATGGTGTTTTGTTTCCCCTACAAAGCTATTGCCCATCTAAAAATCTTGGGTAGCAAACAGGGAACATTCTAGTTTTAGAGAAATACCTTCATGCTTCCTTTCCAAAGTGAGACTATTTTAAGTTTTAGATAATGTGTGTGAAGGTATTTAGAATATACAGTATAATGATGATTATCCCGGTGAGAGGGTTTATGAAGAACATTTGATTGCAGAACAGAAACCTATCTCTTAGTACTTAGAGATTTGAGACCAATTTATCAATAAATTAGAACTTTAAGAGAATGTCTGCATTTGGAGTGCTGAAATTATAGTTCACAACACAACCACCAGTCATCAAATATCCTCAACGGCACACACTACTTAGAGAATTTTCTGAGTTCCAACTAAATTCTGTCTACCAATCTCAGGGCAGCAAAGTGACAGCTTCCCCACCCCGTGAAATAAAGAATTTAACCTAATGGGCTAGTCAAAGAAACTCTATGATCATAGCTTGATCATACGAACTTTTCATTCTGTACCACGAGCGCTTGAGTGTTACTAACAAATTAAACCAGCAAGATATTTTGATTACTGCCCTTCATTCTACCTTAATTAGGGAAAATACTATAAAAGTTATTTTGTAGTTCAAACTCCACAGGGGCATCACAGATTACATGGGCTGCCAGGAAATAAGAATGTCATGGCATAATACATTTTAGCAGAAATGGAAGAGTGTATTGTGCATTGCTTAACCTCTCTTTGCCTTATTTCCTTATCTGCAAATTGAGAACAATTAATGTACCTGCCTCATAGAATTATTGTGAGGATTGGATTAATTCATATAAAATGCTTTGCACTGTGTCTGGCATGTCTGTATTGATGTTTGTTGTTGTTGTTGTGTCTTAGTATTGAGTCACTATCTTCTAGAGGGGCTTGGCCCATGTGTGACATTTGCTCACCTTTTCCTTCCCTGTGCCCAGGCCTTGCTCAGTGCCCATGACACGATAGCTCAGAAAGATTTTGAACCCCTTCTCCCTCCGCTGCCAGATAATATCCCTGAGAGTGAGGAAGCAATGAGGATTGTTTGTTTGGTGAAAAACCAACAGCCCCTGGTAAGGAAATCATTTTTTATATTTCCATTTAGGATATGCTTAGGTTAATTGTGAACCAAATTATATCTAGTGGTTACTTGGGCAGTAGTCTTCCCTGCGATCACATATACAGTGATAATAACAGCTGTCAACTCTACAGGTTTTGCCTGTGGTTTCAAACATATTACATGTCATGGTGTTTTCTCTAAGGAAAGATTTCAGCTTAGTGTTTTTCTTTTGTGAAAAGTAAGATGAGATTTATAAGACATTTTTGTGAGAAATAAGACGTACATATTTTATTTTAATATTTGGGCTGGGCGTGGTGGCTCATGCCTGTAATCCCAGCACTTTGGGAGGCCGAGGTGGGCGGATCACGAGGTCAGAAGATCGAGACCATCCTGGCTAACACGGCAAAACCCCGTCTCTACTAAAAATACAAAAAATTAGCCGGGCGTGGTGGCGGGTGCCTGTAGTCCCAGCTACTCGGAAGGCTGAGGCAGGAGAATGGCGTGAACCTGGGAGGCAGAGCTTGCAGTGAGCCGAGATTGTGCCACTCTGCTCCAGCCTGGGCAACAGAGCAAGACTCTGTCTCAAAAGAAAAAAAATGTGGCTTTCTGATCTATGCGTGTATTTTACTCAATTCCAATGCATTTGCCTGTCTCCTCCTATAATAATGAGAATCTAAGGAAGGCATTCATTTGATTTTCTAAGAACAGTCCCTCTAATTAGGTTTTAATCGTGGGAGGTTTCTGTATCTTTGGAATAATCTAAATATTCTTTTATGTTTATGTGGTTGGAATGAGACTGCTGGAAGCCAAAGTTGAATGGCCTTTCCTTTGTGATGGCAGGCTATGACTGCCAGGCCACAGGGCACTGTGTAGCCCCTCTGTCCTGGTTGGCATGAATAACCTCGTTTGAAAGACCAGAGCTGCACTGATTGAGGGAAGCCACCTGAAAAATGGTCATGTTAGGTAACAGAGGGATCACGTCTATTCTCTCTTCAGGGAGCCACCATCAAGCGCCACGAGATAACAGGAGACATCTTGGTGGCCAGGGTCATCCACGGCGGGCTGGCGGAGAGGAGTGGTAAGCTGGAGCAGCCGGGATCGAGTGCTACCAGAAAAACGGGAAACCCTTGACTGTTTAGGCTTCTTTCCAGAGAAATCCCTCTTTCTTAACTTGGTTCAGGGCTTTAGTGAGTTCTGTTGCTTGGATAGAAGCAGTAAAGAAAGAAGAAACAAATATTCCAAAGAATCTTACTCTGCTCCTTCACTGAGTCCTTCGCATTCTAGGTACCACATTAAAGCCATTCTCATGGCAACCTCAAAGGTAAGTATTATCATGCCATTGTATAGATGAGGAAACTGAGGCTCAAAGAGATTACGAAACTAACTTGCTCAAAATTACACCGTTTGAGTCAGGATTCAAATACAGATCTGCCTGGCTCTATATTCCCACCTTTTCCTCTGCACTCTGTCCTTCTACTTTCAGAAAGGCATAGCTCTTTCCCATCTTGAAATGCCTTTTGCTCACACTTTCTACCAGTTAACCAGGTTTTCATCCTTTCACTGCTGTCCTTCTTTAAACTTTTTTTTCTTTCTTTTTTTTTTTTTTTTAGACACGGTCTCACTCTCATTCAGGTTGGAGTGCAGTGGTGTGATCATGACTCACTGCAGCCTCAGCCTCCTGGGCTTGAGCAATCCTTCCACCTCAGCCCCCCAGTAACTGGGACCACTGGTGCACACTACCATGCCCAGCCAATTCTTCTATTTTTTGTTGAGATAGGGTCTCACTAGGTTGCCCAGGCTGGTGTCAACCTCCTGGGCTCAAACAATCCTCCTGCCTTGGCCTCCCAGAGAGAGCGTTGGGATTACAGGCATGAGCCACCACACCTGGCTACTGTTGTGTTTCTTAAATGAGTGATTCTATACATCCTTGCTACCCCGAAGCCCTAAAACCTGGCACATGCTTTATACTTCAACATTCTCATTGTAAATACCAAGGATTTCCTAGTTGCTAAGTCCATTGGCCCTTCCTTCCTCCTCAGTTTTGTGTGTGTGTGTGTGTGTGTGTGTGTGTGTGAGAGAGAGAGAGAGAGAGAGAGAGAGAGAGAGACAGTCTCACTCTATCACCTAGGCTGGAGTGTAGTGGGGCAATCACAGCTCATTGCAACCTCTGCCTCCCAGGTTCAAGCAATTCTCCTGCCTCAGCCTCCAAAGTAGCTGGGATTACAGGCGTGTACCACCACCCCAGCTAATTTTTTTGGTATTTTTAGTAGAGACGGGGTCGTCATGTTGGCAAGGCTGGTCTCGAACCTCTGGCCTCAAGTGGCCCAACCACCTCGACCTCCCAAAGTGCTAGGATTATAGGCATGAGCCACCACACCTGGCCCCTCCTCAGTTTTATTTCCAGTTCTTGACCACATCTGATGCTGTTGACACCTTTCTTGAATTTTTTTTATCATCCTGGTTTCTGTTCTGTGACATCATTCTGCTTCTTCTCTCAACTGTCTGACAACTCCACTGTTTTACCTCACATTTCTCAGGTCTTAACTTAAACCCCAAGTTTCTCCACATTTTCCCTTTTGAAGAATACCTACCCCATTTTCTTTTTGTCATTGACTTACGACCCTGACATCTTTGTTTTTAGTGCTATTTTCTTACCAGTGTTCTGGTTCCATTTTACAACATCAGACTAGCAAAAATAAAAGTATTACCATCAGTCAATGCCAAGTATTTGTGACAAGGTAGAAAAATGGACTGCTCACACATTTCTGGGGGCGACGTAAGCTAGAATAACCAGTTTTCTTTTCTATTATTATTTCATATTAAACACTTTTAGAGCATGCTTGGATTAGTGAGTTTGTTAAATAACTATTGAGGTAGCTACTGCTATTTTTATCCTACTTCTTTGTGTCTTTCTTTGTTTTGTGTTACCGTCTGCCTAGGGTTGCTCTATGCCGGAGACAAACTGGTAGAAGTGAATGGAGTTTCAGTTGAGGGACTGGACCCTGAACAAGTGATCCATATTCTGGTAAATCTTTTTGCTTTTTTGTTAATGATTTGTATAAATGCCAAGGCTGAACTGGGCCCATCAAGCCTGTGTGTGTGCACTGGGATGTACCGGGGACTTGAGTTCTCTTGGCAGCTTTCTCCCTCCAGGCTCCCAGACCTTGTCTGTCACCCATGTCACTTACTGACCTCCCTCCTCTACCCTGAGAAGTTCTGGTCCTGGCTGGAAAACTCCCCTTCCCAAGTTGCTCCTTCCTTCTTCAGCCATGGGAAGACTGCCAGGGCCCCTAGCCAGCTCCCTCAGCACCTGGTTTGCTCCACTGGAAACTGAGCCTGGGGTGGACAGAGTGAGACTTTGTAGGAGAATCTGAACCTGAGCAAACCACTCCTTCCCCCACTAACACTTTTCTACAGCTGAAATGTTTAACATCTTCCTGGAGGGCAGCTTTGGGAGAATAAAGGAGTCACCAGACAGCAGCATACAGGGAGGGGACATCCTTGGTGACCCGCCACTGTTCTTGTGGTTGGAGCTAAGGATTGATAACCTGATTCATGAGCATTTGCTCTCCCTCAGGTTCCTATTCCTGCCCTTCAAACCATTCCCTGAATCGCAGTTCAGCTGTTAATAGTCATAGCAGCATGCCCCTCCCACCTCCCCCCCCATGCACAGCCCAGGTGTGGGGACTAGGTTGATTACTATTACAATATACTGGATAGATCAGTGGTTCTCAAACTGGGTTCCTGCCAGGATTTCATAGCAGTGGCTTAGAGAGTGAGGTGAGGAGTGGTGCTATGAGACAAGCACCTAAATCCTTTGTAAGACACTGCTGCAAGATTCTGTGTGGTGTAGAAGGTGCTGCAAAGGAAGCTTGAAGTACTGGAAATCACAGATATGCATGGCTTCTACCCCCTGGTGCCAGCTGTGATGTTGCCCAGGACAGTGGGATTATGAAATTCCTGAGTACAAACAGGGTCTTAATCTCTATATGTTTAATGCCCGTCACAGTGCATGTAACAGGAATTCTTCCTTCCCCCAGTCTGAGAGCTCCCTATTTCCACCATGAGTTTGGAAAGTTGTCAGTTCTCCCAGAAAACTTAGGAGCCCCTCTTCTTCCCCATCAGACTGGGGTATCTGGTGTAGAAACAGGCATTCAGGAAATATTTACTGAGTAAGGACATAAGGAGGGAAATTCAGATGGAGATCCTGTCCCTCCCTAGGGCCTGTGTGAGGAAGACCTTGATAGGTGGGGTGTTTCTGTTTCAGTGTGGGGTGGGAGGGTCCCTGGAAGAGGCCACCTCAGTGTGGCTTTTAACAGACCAGTGACCCCAGAACCCCACAGCAGGGCAGATGTAGGGGTAATTTGCTTCCTAATTTCTATTTCTGGATGGTGACAGCTGCAGAGCCCTTGAGAAAGGCTCTTGGGGAATGTCCATCAGTGACAGATTGGATTAAGAAAATGTGGCACATATACACCATGGAATACTATGCAGCCATCAAAAAGGATGAGTTTGTGTCCTTTGTAGAGACATGGATGCAGCTGGAAACCATCATTCTTAGCAAACTATCACAAGAACAGAAAACCAAACACCGCATGTTCTCACTCATAGGTGGGAACTGAACAATGAGATCACTTGGACTCAGGAAGGGGAACATCACACACCGGGGCCTATCATGGGGAGGGGGGAGGGGGGAGGGATTGCATTGGGAGTTATACCTGATGTAAATAACGAGTTGATGGGTGCAGCACACCAACATGGCACAAGTATACATATGTAACAAACCTGCACGTTATGCACATGTACCCTACAACTTAAAGTATAATAATAATAAATAAATTAAAAAAAAAAAAAAAAAGAAAGGCTCTTGGGGGATGTCACCATGAGACCTGGATACATTGCACTGTAACTCTGTCTACCGAGCCCCAGTAACCCTGCTAGCCCCACGATTGCCATCCTTTCTCCTCTCTCATTTTCCAGGCCATGTCTCGAGGCACAATCATGTTCAAGGTGGTTCCAGTCTCTGACCCTCCTGTGAATAGCCAGAAAATGGTAAGAATTTACTGAGTCTTCAATCTCACACCCAGTAAATCCCCAAGTAACAGCAACTGAATATGATGCATAATAATCCTATCCTTTGTACTGTGTTGGACCTGGGCTCAAGACTGTGTTGGGTATTTTTCAATACTGATGGCCCAAGAAGCAAAATGAGTAAATGAGTACAGTATAAGGAGATGGGATACTAAGAAGTCAAGAAGCAACATCAAAAATTGTGAGCATTTGAGCTTGAACTTCTCTAAGCTAAGAGATTCTGTTCCCAAAGATGCTTTTTATCATGGTACTTAGGCTCAGGAGGCAAGTTCTCTTTTTTGGTGAGGGTGGAGAGGAAAGATAGGAGTAGCAGGTCGGGGAGTGGGAGAAATGGTTTTAAGTCATGATGGCCCATGGGCAAGGGTTCTTCAGATGGCACCATTAGGCACGTTCTGATAGCGTCATTATGCACCTGCCATCAGGTGTATGTTCGTGCCATGACTGAGTACTGGCCCCAGGAGGATCCTGACATCCCCTGCATGGACGCTGGATTGCCTTTCCAGAAGGGGGACATCCTCCAGATTGTGGACCAGAATGATGCCCTCTGGTGGCAGGCCCGAAAAATCTCAGACCCTGCTACCTGCGCTGGGCTTGTCCCTTCTAACCACCTTCTGAAGAGGTAAGGAACGTCAGCACTCCTGTACTCAGGGCTGAACCATAAGGAAACAAAATGTTTTTCTTGGGCTTCTGTTACCACAGTTAAGATGAGATAAAGAGGGACAAGCAGATGAATGAGCACACACACACACTGGTTTATATATCCAAATGTCAACTTATTGATAAATACTAAGCATCTTAAATACGAAGGAGACGAGAATAATCATATCAGCTAGAAAACAGGGAAAAGTCTTGGGAAACTAAATTAAACTTAAAAAGTTCTATGGCCTGAATGTTTGTGTCCCCTCCAAAATTCATATGTTGAGACCTAATCCCCAGTGCAATAGTATTAAGAGGCGGGGCCTTCAGCAGGTGGTTAGGTCATGAGCACTCTGCCCTCATGAATGGGATTAGTACCCTTATAAAAGAGGCCTGAGGGAGCTTATTTGCCCCTTCCACCTTGGGAGGACACAGCTAAAAGCCGCCATTTATGAGTCACGGAGTGGGCCCTCCCCAGACACTGCATCCACTAGCTCCTCGATCTTGGATGTTCCAGCTTCCAGAACTATGAGCAAATACATTTCTGTTGTTTATAAGTGACCCAGTTTACTGTACTTTGTTATAGAAAACTGCACAGACTAAGACAAAAAAGGATTCATCTTTCAAGGCTCAGTTGAGACCTCAGTTACTAAATTTCAACCTACCACCCTCACCTTATGTTACTGAGGTTTGATGAGCTACCAAGGGAGGGCGTACAAATAGAAAGAAGCAGCAGTCCCAGGCTCAGCCACTGTTAAGAGATCAGGAAGGAAAAATGGAACCAGTAAAGGATATTGGGAAGGAATGACCAGTGAGGCAGAATGAAAATCAAGACTGTATGGGGTCCTCATCAGCTATAGCACCTTCTGCTAAGAAGGCTGAGAATTGACCATTGGATTTAGCAGTATGACAGTCATTAGTGATCTTAATAAGAGCAATTTCAGTGGAGAAGTGGGGCCAAAATCCTCATTAGAGTGGGATTTGAAGAAATGGATGAGCATGGGAAACTCTTTGAGACATTTTGGGATAAAGCAGAGCAGAACAACGGAGAAATAGCCAGAGGGGAGAGTGGAGTGGTGTGAGCAAAATGTTTAGATGCTGTAAGTAATGGGAGTCATCCACCAGGGGAACATTTTGATGATATGGGAGAAGGAGAAGAGAATTGCTGTTGTCGATGTCTTTGAGCGGGCAGAAGGAGATATGCTTTAGTATCAAGAAGAGGGCTTGGCCTGCCCTGGGATCATAAACAGCTCATCCTTAGAAATGGTACCACAAGGGAAGGCAGAGTATGGGGCATAGCTGAGCATGCAGCATATGGCAGGCGCTTGTGGAAGTTCTCTCCTAACTGTTATTTTCTCAGTGAAATGAGGAACCATAAGCAGAGAGCAGGGTGGGGAAGGAGGCATTAGGAAGGAGAGAATAGAAAGCTTGAAAAGTTTCCATGCGAGTTGGAGACAAACAGATTAGGTAAACACAGTGTGATCAGCATTCAGGGCCCTCTTAAGTTAAAGGTCACACATCTGAAGTGCTTCTGGGGTGCGGGTCCAGATTAGACGGAGGGTTGGATTTAGCAGCAAATCAAGAGGGGGCCAAGAGACAGATGATAAGGATGGAGTGTGACATGTAAGCTGCTTAGGAGGGAGATGAGGAAATGAAACACGTGAGGATTGGTGAGAAGGAAGTAAGATCAATGGATTGCAGGTCTTTATGAGGTCAACAGTGTATTGGGGCTGGGAAGATGGGAGGTGTTAGTAGGAGAAAGGGATACTGGAAGTTAAAATTAAGGAGAGATTGTTGTTGTCGGTACTGATGAGGTCTTGGGTATAACAATGGGAGGAGGTGGCTGAGGTTGAATGAGTGAAAGGTTATTGGAAAAGAGGAGATCAAGCACCCACTAGGCCAGCGTGCTGAAAGGGACATTTGTATGTGTGATAAAATCATTGAGAACTGTGACAGAACAGTGTTGAGACCTAAGAGCGAGCAGGAGTGAGCTGGTGATGGCTACCAGAAAAGTAGTGGGATGATATTCAAAGCTGGGGGCTCCTAGGAAAAGGAAGAATAATCTGGAAATGGCAGTGAGAAGCAAGGACACACCCCCACCTCCAGGCCCAGTGGAAGGAAGGCTATATACACAGGGATGTGCTGGAGCCATCTGAGCCATCTCCTCACACACCCACATTCGGTGAAGACGGGGTGGTAGCTTGAAATCAGCCACCGTGAGAGCATCAACACTGCAGAAATCAGCAGAGGCTCCGAGTCAGGGCTCCCATCCCCCAGAGCTATTTCACCAGCACCGCACTGGGAGTGGGAGAGGAAACATCCCCCTCTTGAAGGCTGCAGGGGAAGCAGGCTGCAGGGAGAGCTAGGCTGCAGTTAGAGTAAGAAGAAAGGGCTCAAGGAAGAGGCTGAGATCTAAGAGAGTTTGCTGAAGATTTGCTGTGAGTTCCAGAGGGCGTGGGTGGCTGGCAGGGGTCTTATAGGGATTAAAGCACAGGGGATAAGGGGTGACCTGAGCTTGGGGGCTTAAGGACATGAACAGGGATAAAGGCCTAATGAGATTAGTCCTCATGGTTTCAGGTCAGAAAGTGGTGAGGGGGGACCAGCAGGGGTCTTGCAAGGAGCACACAAAACCCAATTATGGGTTTATTGGGGGAGCACACACAAATAAAAGATGATAGGAAGTTCTTATGCTGCTTTTAGTCATTGCCACATGAAAACCTAATATTAAAATAAGAAATTAAACAATTTCATTTAGAAGCAATATGTCAATAGCAGAGTCTACACAAATGTCTTGTTGGGGACAGAATGATGGAAGGCACCTCGGGTTCTCCTGAATCTCATTCAGAAAACCAGGAGGCACATGGGAGGACTGGAGGAGGGTGTTGAGATTAAATCCACTGCCGCGTCTGCACAAGAGTCCTGTCAGAAGCACAGGCTGATGTGGCTTTTGAGAAGTCAGTATCTCCGAGCCTCAATAAATGGGGTCTTTGATATCTACAAACAATTTTTCTCCCTTCCCATTTCTCCAACTTTGCTGTGAGTAAAAATGAGCTGGGTATTTTGTAAAATACAGATTCCCTGGCTCTGCCCTCCCTTCCCTGATTCAATAGATATGGACTGAGCCAGGAATCTGCATCTTCACCAAGCACCTCAGGTGCTCAGGGTAAGTGGTATGAAGAGCAGCATTGTGCTTAAGAATAATGAATGAGCGCATAAAATATTTTTTATGCTCTTTATAAGAGTGACAGATTTGAATGCAATTAGCTGGGGGGGGGTTGTTTTTGTTTTGCTTGTTTGTTTGTTTTTACTTTCAACAGGTAGAAAATTTACATCTGATTTTAGAAAACAGTAAAAGAGTGAGGAGGAAGGCTTCTCCAAAAAGGGCATATTGGTGGAAAATAATACCCATCTAAAGGAGTTTGGAATGACTATATTGCAAATTGGGGGAGTTAGAGTTGATGCTTTGTACCAGAGTAGCAAATATTTTTGGCAAGTGGACATGACTTTCCGGTGAGAGGCCCCATTCTGCTGGAGTTTCCACCAGAGGGAACATGTGAAGATGTTAGGATATCATTTTGTAAGAATGAAAAACCGGGAACTCCCAGAGGAGAAAGGCAAGGGTAAAGCCTAGAGAGGAAGCTGACAGAGAATGAGAGACACAGAGACAGAGATAGAGAGAGATCAGACTATCCGGTAATTAACCATGAAGTAGCCAAGGAAAGGTACAGAAGGTTAAAAAACAGGAAACACAATATTAAAGAGTTCATCACCTAACTCGGAATCAAGAATCTTGGCTCTGGCCTGCATGTGCTGTGAATTAAAGTACCTTAATTATGCAGAGAATATTTCTGGAAGAATGCACAAGAAACTGAGCAGAAGGAAGGGAAGAAGCCTTACTTTTTTTTTTTTTGAAATGGAGTCTTGCTCTGTCACCAGGCTGAACTGCAATGCCGTGATCTCAGCTCACTGCAGCCTCGGCCTCTTGGGTTCAGGCGATTTCCCTGCCTCAGCCTACAGAGTAGCTGAGACTACAGGTGCGCCCCACCACGCCTGGCTAATTTTTGTATTTTTAGTAGAGACGGGGTTTCACCATGTTGGTCAGGCTGGTCTCGAACTCCTGACCTCAGGTGATCTGCCGACCTCGGCCTCCCAAAGTGCTGGGATTACAGGCATGAGCCACCACGCCCGGCCTACTTTTTTATACTGTTAAGATTTTTACTGTGTGTATGTGTTATCTCTTCAAATAATTAATAAATGAATTAATGAATGCCCTGCATGTCCATGCTAATTGAGTTTACAGTAAGGTTTCATGTATCATTTAGTCCTCACAATGCCTCAAATGCACTGAGCCCCATTTCATAAGTGGGGAACTAAGTTTCAGATGTTAGGAGATTTGTCCAAGATCCTGTGGAGGGGAAGCACGCCTGGAACCCAGGTCTGTTGAATCCCAGTCCATCACTTTGTAGATTATAGGATAGATGCCTCCTGCTGCTAATTGTTCAACATCCACCACATTGCTTGACTTCCCTGGATCAGTTTCCTCATTTCTAAAGTGAGGACAGTGGCTAAATTGGCCCTTCTTAAACTCTCTTGTGAATTAGAATCACATGGAGAGTTTGATTTAAACACGCAGATGCCCTGGCCTTATCTTCAGAGAATCGGAGGCAGGAGATCTGGGAGGCCCAGATTAGCTACATTTTAACAGACACCTCAGATGTATTCCAAAGTTTGAGAGATTAAATTAGAGCTTCTTGCCTTTAGCATACATATGACTTACCTGGGCTCTTATTAAAATGGAGATTCTAATTTGGAAGGCTTGGGGTGGGGCCTGAGGTTCTGCAGGTCTCACAAGCTCCCAGGGAAAGGTGATGCTGCAGTTCCGGGAATACAAAGAACAGAGTGTCTTCAAAGTCTTCTCTTGCTCCAAACTTCACAGTGTTGAATAAAGAAGGAACAACTTTGCTTAGAAAGTTGCTTTGAAGTAGGCAAGGCAAGGAAAACCTGCCCAAAGGAATTGCTGGGGGACTCAAGGGAGGAGGAACAAGTCAACAGAGGTTTCAGGTGCCAAGAAAAGGTGAAGCCTTGCCCTCGAGCCCAGGGGTGATTCTAGAGATCAAGAAAGGAGCGGAGTCATCTAAAGAAACTGTAGAGAGCCTGTAACAGCCTGGGAGGGAAACCCGAACATGTCATGAGAATTCGAAGGAGACTGCAGAGGCAGGCTAACATGCCTGAGAGGCAGCTTACCACGGGTCATTTACCGAAACTCCATGTGCAAACTTGTGATCATGGGCGAGATTGTCACTCTAAGTATTTGTTGTTCTGAAAAGATCCTGTGAGGCAGAAAAAGAGATGAGAGAGCCTATATGTTTGGAAAATTTATTTGACAACGCATTTGGAGAAGTGATCACCCTTTTCACTTGGGTGAAGGCAGCAGAATTCTAAGAAACATTCTGTTTGTCATTGTTCTGGGTCTGTTTCACCTCGGTTAACTGGGGTTGGCTTTTTGTTTTTTGTTTGTTTTTTGTCTCACGGTTCCCCGCCCCCATAGGAAGCAACGGGAATTCTGGTGGTCTCAGCCATACCAGCCTCACACCTGCCTCAAGTCAACCTTATGTGAGTATTGCAACTGCCTGACAGGTTCTCCCTGTTTGCTGCACAAATGAAGACTGTGGCATTGCAGTGAAGAAAGAGTCTAATTGATGTGAGGCTGGCCATGCCACGTGGGAGATGGAGTTGTTATTTAAATCAATCTCCTTGAAGGCCCCTAGATTAGGGGTTGCTCAAAGGTAGTTTGGGGAGGGAGTGGGGTGGCTATTCAATGGGCACTTGCTGCTGATTGGTTGGATCAGAGATGAAATCATAGGGAGTTGAAGCTGTCCTCTTGCACTGAGTTGATTCTGGGTGGAGCCACAGAAGCCATTGGTTGGTGGGTCCAGATGGAGCCACAGGTGTCAGACATGAAAAAACCTAAAAAGATATCACAAAAGGCCAATCTTAGGTTCTACAATAGTGATGTTATTTGCAAGAATTATTGGGGAAATTGCATATCTTATGATATGCAGAATTCACCTTAGCAGAATTCAGGCTCCTCCCACTAACCTGATGGTCTCTCATTAGCTTTATAAAGGTGGCTGAGTTTTAGGGGAAGGCCTGTTATCATTTAAACTATAAATAAAATGTCTCCCAAAGCTAACCCTGGAATGAAGGCAGCTTGAAAGCTAAAAGCAAGAGGAGCTTAGGCTATGTTGGATCTCCCCCACTGCCATAATTTTCTCACTGATGTAATTTTTACAAAGGCAATTTCAGTATGTGGCTACCTCAGACCCAGCATGTGCATCCTGGGGGAGCCTGCTTCCTCCCTCCCAGGACTGGCTTCCTGCCCAGGAGATCTCTAAATGTCCCCACTGCTCCCAGATAGTCTCCCTGGCAGCCAGCTCTCTGAAGTCCTACCATTGACATTCGTTCTTTGGATTTAGAAGAGTTTTCAGTTAATGAAAATGCATATGTTTTTATCTTGGTGACACCTGAAGACATTCCTCCCCAAATTGAGGCCCTCCAAGATCTCCGCAGCTCATATGTGCATTATATATGACTGCAAGCAAGGCTGCATAGCTACACATATACCTTCATTTGGGTTCTATCAACTTAGAGGACTTAATCTTCACACTGTACAGAAGCACCGATTAACAATTGTGCATGCCTTTGGTGAATAAATATGGGATGGAATTGTTACTTAATGATTGCAGTTTGATTGCTAGACATTATTATTGAAGCAGTTGGGGAGTGGTGAGTAAAGGCTCCATGGTGGCAAATGCTTGATTAAAGATGCTGTGGCTTGACAGAGGCCAGCTAAGCCTACTGAGCAAGGCCCTTCTGAAATGGCCCTCAGGTGGGCCCTGGAAAGGGGTTAAGGGAGGGAACTGGGCACCAGAAAGAGGGAGGGGAGGCAAAGAGAGGAGACTGGAAGGGCACAAAAAGTACCAACATCACAGATCTACCCATGGCAAGCCTCACCCACTTTATTATGTATCCCTTCTCCAAGCCAAAAATTACTTTTCCTTTTATTTTCTTATTGAAAAGATATGAGGACAACTATAAAGGCAGTTTTTGACAGAAGAAAACATGCCTTTTCAATGACAATATTTTCATATTAACTTCCAGCAGTGAATACATATTTTACATGGTTACAGTAATAGCTGCAATAGCACTTTTTTTTTTTTTAAACTTAACATCTTTTTTTCTTTTTTAATTATACTTTAAGTTCTGGGATACATGTGCAGAACGTGCAGGTTTGTTACATAGGTATACATGTGCCATGGTGGTTTGCTGCACCCATTAACTCATCATCTACATTAGGTATTTCTCCTAATGCTATCCCTCCCCTTAGTCCCCACCCGCCAACCGGCCCCAGTATGTGATGTTCCCCTCCCTGTGTCCATGTGTTCTCATAGTTCAACTCCCACTTATGAGTGAGAACATGCGGTGTTTGGTTTTCTGTTCCTGTATTAGTTTGCTGGGAATTATGGTTTCGAGCTTCATCCATGCCCATTCAGTATGATACTGACTGTGGGTTTATCATAAATAGCTCTTATTATTTTGAGATACATTCCATCAATACCTAGTTTATTGAGAGTTTTTAGCATGAGGGGATGTTGAATTTTATTAAAGGCCTTTTCTGCATGTATTGAGATAATCATGTGATTTTTGTCATGGGTTCTGTTTATGTGATGGATTACATTTATTGATTTGCATATGTTGAACCAGCCTTGCATCCCAGGGATGAAGCCAACTTGATTGTGGTGGATAAGCTTTTTGCTGTGCTCCTGGATTTGGTTTGCCAGTATTTTATTGAGGATTTTCCCATCGATGTTCATCAGGGATATTGGCCTGAAATTTTCTTTTTTTGTTGTGTCTCTGCCAGCTTTTGGTATCAGGATGATGCTGGTCTCATAAAATGAGTGAGGGAGGAGTCCCTCTTTTTCCATTGTTTGGAATAGTTTCAGAAGGAATGGTACAAGCTCCATTTGGTCCTGGGCTTTTTTTGGTTGGCAGGCTATTAATTACTGCCTCAATTTCAGAACTTGTTATTGGTCTATTCAGGGATTCAACTTCTTCCTGGTTTAGTCTTGGGAGGGTGTGTGTGTCCAGGAATTTACCCATTTCTTCTAGATTTTCTAGTTTATTTGTGTAGAGGTGTTTATAGTATTCTCTCATGGTAGTTTGTATTTCTGTGGGATCAGTGGTGATGTCCCCTTTACCACTTTTTATTGTATCTATTTGATTCTTCTCTCTTTTCTTCTTTATTAACCTGGCTAGTGGTCTATTTTCTTAATCTTTTCAAAAATCCAGCTTCCTGAATTCATGATTTTTTTGAAGGATTTTTTGTGTCTCTATCTCCTTCAGTTCTGCTCTGATCTTAGTTATTTCTGGTCTTCTGCTAGCTTTTTGAATTTGTTTGCTCTTGCTTCTCTAGTTCTTTTAATTGTGATGTTAGGGTTTTGATTTTAGATCTTTCTTGCTTTCTCCTGTAGGGATTTAGTGCTCTAAATTTCCCTCTAAACACTGCTTTAGCTGTTTTCCAGTGATTCTGTACATTATGTCTTTGTTCTCATTGCTTTCAAAAAACTTATTTATTTCTGCCTTAATTTCGTTATTTACCCAGTAGTCATTCAGGAGCAGGTTGTTCAGTTTCCATGTAGTTGTATAGTTTTGAGTGAGTTTCTTAATCCTGAGGTCTAATTTGATTGCACTGTGGTCTGAGAGACTGTTTGTTATGATTTCTGTTCTTTTGCATTTGCTGAGGAATGTTTTACTTCCAATTGGTGGTCAGTTTTAGAATAAGTGTGATGTGGTGCTGAGAAGAATGTATATTCTATTGATCTGGGGTGTAGAATTCTGTAGATGTCAATTGGGTCCACTTGGTCCAGAGCTGAGTTCAAGTCCTGAATATCCTTGCTAATTTTCTGTCTCATTGATCTGTCTAATATTGACAGTGGGTTGTTAAAGTCTCCCCCTATTATTGCTTGAGAGTCTATGTCTCTTTGTAGGTCTCTAAGAACTTGCTTTATGAATCTGGGTGCTCCTCTATTGGGTGTATATATATTTAGAATAGTTAGCTCTTCTTGTTGTGTTGATCCCTTTACCATTATGTAATGCCCTTCTTTGTCTTTTTTGATCTTTGTTAGTTTAAAGTCTGTTTTATCAGAGACTAGGATTGGAACCCCTGCTTTTTTTTGCTTTCCATTTGCTTGGTAAATTTTCCTCCATCGCTTTATTTTGAGCACATGTGTGTCTTTGCACATGAGATGGGTCTCCTGAATACAGCACACTGATGGGTCTTGACTCTTTATCCAATTTGCCAGTCTGTGTCTTTTAATTGGGTATTTAGCCCATTTACATTTAAGGTGAATATTGTTATGTGTGAATTTGATCCTGTCATTATGATGCTAGCTGGTTATTTTGCCTGTTAGTTCATGCAGTTTCCTCATAGTGTCAATGGTCTTTATAATTTGGTAGTTTTTGCAGTGGCTGGTACTGGTTTTTCCTCTCCATATTTAGTGCTTCCTTCAGGAGCTCTGGTAAGGCAGGCCTGGTAGTGACAAAATCTCTCCGCATTTGCTTGTCTGTAAAGGATTTTATTTCTCCTTCACTTGTGAAGCTTAGTTTGACTGGATATGAAATTCTGGGTTGAAAATTCTTTTCTTTGAGAATGTTGAATATTGGCCCCCACTCTCTTCTGGCTTGTAGGGTTTCTGCTGAGAAATCCACTGTTAGTCTGATGGGCTTCCCTTTGTGGGTAACCCAACCTTTCTCTCTGGCCGCCCTTAACATTTTTTCCTTCATTTCAACCTTGGTGAATCTGAAGATTTAGTGTTTAGGGGTTGCTCTTCTCAAGGAGTATCTTTGTAGTGTTCTCTGTGTTTCCTGAATTTGAATGTTGGCCTGTCTTGCTAGGCTGGGGAAGTTCTCCTGGATAATATCCTGAAGAATGTTTTCCAACTTGGTTCCATTCTCCCTGTCACTTTCAGGTACACCAATCAAATGTAGGTTTGGTCTTTTCACATAGTCCCATATTTTTTGGAGGCTTTGTTCATTCCTTTTCATTCTTTTTTCTCTAATCTTGTCTTCATGCTTTATTTCATTAAGTTGATCTGCAATCTCTGATATTGTTTCTTCTGCTTGATTGATTTGGCTATTGATACTTGTGTATGCTTCATGAAGTTCTTGGGCTGTGTTTTTCAGCTCCATCAGGTCATTTATGTTCCTCTCTAAACTGGTTATTCTAGTTAGCAATTCCTCTAACCCTTTTTCAAGGTTCTTAGCTTCCTTGCATTAGGTTAGAACATGCTTGTTTAGCTCAGAAGAGTTTGTTATTACCCACCTTCTGAAGCCTACTTCTGTCAATTCGTCAAAGTCTTTCTCCATTCGGTTTTGCTCCCTTGTTGGCAAGGAATTGTGATCCTTTGGAGGAGAAGAGGCATTCTGGTTTTTGGAATTTTCAGCCTTTTTTCACTGTTTTTTCTTCATCTTCATGGATTTATCTACCTTTGGTCTTTGATGTTGGTGACCTTCCAATGGGGCCTCTGAATGGACATCCTTTTTGTTGATGTTGATGCTATTTCTGTTTGTTAATTTTCCTTCAAAATAGGCCTCTGTGCTGCAGGTCTGCTAGAGTTTGCTGGAGGTCCACTCCAGTTCCTGTTTGCCTGGGTATCACTAGTGGAGGCTGCAGAACAGCAAAGATTGCTGCCTGCTCCTTCCTTGGGAAGCTTCGTCCCAGTGGGGCACCTGCCAGATGCCAGCTGGAGCTCTCCTATATGAGGTATCTGTCAAGCCCTGCTGGGAGGTGTCTTCCAGTCAGGAGGCACAGGGGCCAGGGACCCACTTGTGGAAGCAGTCTGTCCCTTAGCAGAGCTTGAGCACTGTGCTGGGAGATCTGCTCCTCTCTTCAGAGCCGGCAGGCAGGAACTTTTAAGTCTAGTGAAGTTGCGCCCACAGCCACCCCTTCCCCCAGGTGACTGTTTGTCCCAGGGAGATGGGAGTTTTGTCTATAAGTCCCTGACTGGGGCTGCTGCCTTTCTTTCAGAGATGCCCTGCCCAGAGAGGAGGAATCTAGAGAGGCAGTCTGGCTACACTGGCTTTGGGGTGCTGTAGAGGGCTCCACCCAGTTCAAACTTCCCAGTGGCTTTGTTTACATTGTGAGAGGAAAACCACCGACCCAAGCCTCAGTAATGGTGGTCGCCCCTTCCCCCACCAAGCTGGGGTGTCCCAGTTCAACTTCAGTCTGCTGTGCTGGCAGCGAGAATTTCAAGCCAGTGGATTTTAGTTTGCTGGACTCCATGGGGGTGGGATCCGCTGAGCAAGACCACTTGGCTCCCTGGCTTCAGCCCCTTTTCCAGGGGAGCAAACGGTTCTGTCTTGCTGGTATTCCAGGCGCCACTGGGGTATGAAAAACAAACAAACAAAAACTCCTGCAGCTAGCTTGGTGTCTGCCCAAACGGCTGCCCAGTTTTGTGCTTGAAACCCATGGCCCTGCTGGTGTAGACACCCGAGGGAATGTCCTAGTCTGTGGGTTGTGAAGAACGTGGGAAAAGGGTAATATCTAGGCTGGAGTCCCAGTCCCTTACAGTCTCTCACAGCTTTCCTTGGCTAGGGGAGGGAGACCCCAACCCCTTGTGCTTCCTGGGTGAGGCAACGCCCCACCCTGCTTTGGTTTGCCCTTCATGGGCTGCACCCACTGTCTAGCCAGTCCCAGTGAGATGAGCCAGGTACCTCAGTCGGAAATGCAGAAATCACCTGCCTTCTGCATTCATCTCGCTGGGAGCTGCAGACCAGAGCTATTCCTGTTCAGCCATCTTGCCAGCCACTTCACTTAACATCTTATCAGAAACATTTTTCATGACACAATCTTCATAGTGATATTTTAGTTACTTCCTCCATGTTTTGAAAAAGTTTTTTTTTAAATCAAACTTTCATTTATCAAAGGCACATGAAAATGCTAATTAGTTTCTAATCAGCATCTGATAATTACCTGTAGTATAACCTCTAGTTGCCATTTAATTTGGTTGTGTGCCCTGTGTGATTTGTATTAGACTTTCTAGAAGTCCATGCTGAAAATAGTTTGCAATACTCTATTATTATCCTCACGAATCTCTAGGTCCACGAGCCTCAGGTTTGGAGCCACTGACTTAAAGGGTCCCCTCTCTCAGGGAATGTTTCCGATAGACATGATTATTTTTTGAACTACTAAAAAGATCATTTATTTTCAACTATTATAGATGATCCTACAATTAATATTACTTTCTACATTTCTGCTCTGCTTAAGTCTTATCATACCCTCCTCCCCCGCAAAAAATATTAGGGGCAGGCTACTGAGTCCTAAGATATAGGCAATTTTATTAATGAAGTGTTATTGATGTTAGTTTGCAGATGATTATTAAAAAGTTATTGACTGAAGCTGCACTTATAATTTTCTTCCCTCTTTCTTTCCCTCCCTCTCTTCCTCCCTCCATCTCTCTGTCTTCTTTCCTTCCTTCCACTGAAAATTTGGGTTCCTAAAATATGCTGAACTAAGCATATTAATTCAGAAATTCATAGAATACTACCCCTGTAGAACTAGCTGGGATGGAAGAGGGTGGGATTTACCAGAAGCAAGTAGATTCCCATTTCCAACAAGGCTCACAAATATATTTATAAGGTATTCATTTATCGTTTTGTTACTAAATCTTCCCTGAATTTCTAGAGAATAAACCCAGAATACTAATTACAATAATTTTTGCACATTACATTTCTTATTGTAAATTAATCTGAGAAACTATAGTACAGATATTGTGTTCTTTTTTTCCCCCCTGCTTCAATCATTTGCTCGTACCCAGCAATTTCTATGGAAGAAGGTAAGAAATAGTATTTAGGAAAAAACTCTTATTTCCAACATCTTTTAGAAATTTCTTGTAGCTTAAAAAATTCACTTTAATTCCATTCAGCTATTTATTAAGCGCTTCCTATATACCTAGTAGTGTGATAGTCATTAATATCTTAATTTATAAACATATGTCATTCAAAGATATGCATGCAAAGTATAATTGTCCTAACACTGAGAGGAATAAAGAAAAGAGAAGTAACATTTATATGCAGCTCCAAAGTTTAGCATAGCATATGGCAAGAACTCAATAAAAGCTGTGACACTGATGAGATGTTTTGTTTCAACTGCTTTATACACGTTACCTAACCTAACAATAACACCATAGTGAAATTATTATTATTATTCCCATCTTATGGATGAAAAGATTGACATCCAGAGAAGGTAAGAACAGTTGTCAGTAGTTGCAAACAGTGTAATCTGGATTCAAGATTCCGTCTGTCTAAAAGGCCCTGCATTAGGGAACAAATGGGACCTTCAGTTACTAGCCTTTCCCCTTCTCCATGCCCAACCATCTGGATGACTCATTTTGATGGTGCTCTCTCTCTCTCTCACATACACACACACACACACACACACACACACACTCCAAAGCAAGATGCTGTCTGCTTCCAGAGAGGGGAAAGAAGAGGTGTCCCCTTAGCCACCATCCACAGTTCATCCTTGAATTTGGAAAGGGAAACCAGAGAACTGCAGAATGACTTTTGAAGGCTGATCTATGGGAACAAGGCTCCAATCTGTGTCCCCCCAAAACAAAAAAAGGTGTATGACACAGGAAGGTGAGAGCAGAAGGAGAGGGAGAGAGGGGCAAGTCCAGGTTGCCTGCTTCTGGTTTGTCTACTCAGGGTCACGTTATAGACTGCATGTTAAGAGTTGTAGAGGGGAGCCTGGGAATAGCCCTTGGTGGGAGAGGGGAGCTGGGAACTCTATGGTATTGGTGGGTGATAAGGCCATGGTCTTAGCTTGAGCATCCGTAACAAGATACCACAGACAAAGTGGCTTAAACAACAGATATTTATTTTCTTACAGTTTCAGAGGCTGGAAGTCTAAGATTAAGATTCCAGCAGGGTTGGTTTCTGGTGAGGCCTCTCTTCCTGGCTTGCAGACAGCCACCTTCTTGCTGTGTGCTCATTTGGTGTTGCCTCTGTGCATCCTTAGAGGGAGAGGGAGAGGGAGAGGGAGAGGGAGAGAGAGAAAGGAGAGGGAGAGAGAGAGAAGAGGGATGGTGGTGGGGGGCACGGGGAGAGAGAGAGAGAGAAAAAAAAAGAAGAGAGACAGGGAGGTCGATTGATCTGGTATGTTTTCTTCTTCTTATAAGGCCACCAGTTCTATCAATTTAAGACCCTAGACATATTACCTCATTTAACCTTAATGACCTCCTTAAAGGCCCTCTCTCTAAATACAGCCATACTGAAGGCAAGGGCTTCAACATATGAATATTGGGGGGAACACAATTCAGTACATTATCCTAGCTGATAATGGGGAATTATTGATTTGAGGAGAACAAAAATCAGTGGCCCTATCTTAGGGCCACTTGACACTTATCAGAGTCAAGTGTCAGAAAAGTCAGAGCTTCTTGTGCTGTTACTAGATAATCATGCCTGGTTTTTGTACCTTCCTCTGTAAAATAAAAGTGAAAATTGTAGTCTTTGTTTGCCCTAAAGAAAAACAACTTTATTATGTCCTGGGAACTAATGAACTCACTGTTGTTATGGATGGCTAGTTGTTATGGATGGCTAATAACAATCTAATTATTTAATTAGGAAATTAAATTAATCTAATTAATTAGGAAAATAATCTCTAAATGAATACAAGTAAACAAATGACAGTGCGGGAAATCTAAACCATGTCACTTGTTTATCTGTGTCCCTAACTGTACGAGACAGTGTTATTTCATAAAATTTTTCATATTTCATTTAAAAACATTAATGAATGATGTAGTTTTTAAGGGGTGGTGATAAGCGTTACTTTATATTGTAGCTTATTCTACAGACTGTACTTTGGACTACACTTTTACAGACTATGTACTTTTGGAACCTGTATTAGCCTCATTTATTAAATCAGTATTTGTTGAGCACCTGGGATGTGATGGGCACTGCTAGAAACAAGATGTAAAGTGCTGAAAGACAAAAAAAATTCAGAACCTATATTCAAATAAACTATTTTGATATTTAAAAGAAAACTCAATTTAAGAAATAATTTATCATTTGCCCACTATGTGCAAAATACTGTAGTAAGAGTCTGTAAAAACTAGTGAGACAGTCCCTGTCTTCAAGAAGCTGTCTAGGAGAACAAAAAAGGCAAACCCCCGAATGGTTATAGATGTACAATAGATGTGCAGTAGCCGACAGTTCAAGGTAGTAGGAAGAAAATGCTCTGCAAGGGGGTATTCATTCTGATCAGTGCTTGAGATGGACCTAGAAGCATGACAGGCACAGGGAACAGGGTAGCAAAGGCCATGATGTCCACTCTAATGGTAGCGTAAAATGCGTGAAGGAAAGAAGCGGACGACAACCTTCCAAGCTGGGTTTAGATCGTGCTGTAGAGAGTTTTGAGAATTAGGATAAGTAGTTTTTAAAGTTATATTCCTTTATTCTTTTATATATACTTCAGCTAAAGGTAAAGAGAATTCACATTTATTGAGTACTTAGCATATGCCTGAGCTTTTCATGCATTTTCTCAATCCTAGCCTATATGGTAGGTACTATTACTCTCCCCATTTGCAGATGGATAACAGTGGCTTAGAGATCAACTAATTTGTGCAGCATTCAAAAGCCTATGGTTTTTAATTTTTCACCATTTTTATATTATATAGCCTCCCACATCATACATTTTCATTTAATACAGGAGAGCCCTTTTTATCTCTCCAAGTAAGCAATAGGTCTAAAAGTAAATTTATCATAAGGTGGATGGAGTTTTATTGACATGCATAGTTTTTTTATTTTTATTTTATGAGTTTTATTGACATACGTAGGGAATTTTTAATTTTTATTTATTTATTTATTTTTTAGACAGAGTTTTGCTCTTTTTGCCCAGGCTGGAGTGCAATGGCGTTATCTCGACTCACTGCAACCTCTGCCTCCTGGGTTCAAATGATTCTCCTGCCTCAGCCTCCCAAGTAGCTGGGATTATAGGTGTGCGCTACCACACCTGACTAATTTTTATATTTTTAGTAGAGACAGGGTTTCACCATGTTGGTCAGGCTGGTCTCGAACTCCTGACCTCAGGTGATCCACCCGCCTTGGCCTCCCAAAGTGCTGGGATTACAGGCGTGAGCCACCATGCCTGGCCATGGAATTTTGTTTTTAATGCAGACACATTTTAAATTCTGTTTCTCCCTTTCTGTACTCTTTTATAGAAGATGACATGAAGATTGATGAGAAATGTGTGGAAGCAGGTAACATTTTCTCTTGATTGCTTTGCTGTTAGAAGAAATATGAAGCATGTCAATTATAGATTATCTGAAGCAGAGGTGTCCAAAGGGGCCATGGGCCTTTCCTCTGGGAGAAATGCGTAAAATGACCCTCCACCCCCATCTTTCTTCTGTAGTTCTGGCCGTTGGAAGGAGAAGCTGTGGTAATGTCTCCAGGTTCCCATTGATCTACTAGAAAATGTTCTAGAAAGCAGCGCTTTGTAAATGATCTCAGGAACACTTAGTAACACTCAGCATATCAGATGGTAGAACACTTGGAAACCTCTGCTCTTTGTGAAATAACATAAAATATTGCAGTATCAAATTTTTAAAGAGCAATATATATTTTATTATTAAGTTTGATGCCATCTTCTGGTGGATTCTAGTATAGATAAATAGTAGTAGGTTCCAAAATGAGAAGCCATGCATGAAAGTTTTTTACATTTCTATTCTTTAATTTTTTTGTAAATTGGGAAAAGATTTTTCAAATTTAGTGGCAGAAATAAGACCGGCTTAAGAATCACTAGGATTTTGTTAGGAGACCAGTTGGAGAACCTTAGTCTGATAGGTGAATCTGTCTTTGCTTTATAGGCTAGTCTAGTTCTTAGAAGTGAAAGAACAATATAAAATTTTGAAACAGTGGGCATTTCAATGATTCACATATATTTTCCAGAACAACTGCAGAATACTGCTGACATTATGTTTATTTTACCAAGTATACTTTTTTTTTAAAACTTGCAGTAATATTCATTTCCTTTCTACAATTTTCATTACATTTTATTAGGTAATAATTCACATAGTTCAAAATTTAATAACTACAAAGGTATATTCAGTAAGAAGTTCCTCCCTTTCCATGTTCTCCTACTCATTTTTCTTTCTTGGGGCAATAAATGTTAATAGTTTCTTCAGTATCACCCCACACATATTCTGTGCCCAAAAAGCAATGATGTGGTCGGGCATGGTGGCTCATGCCTGTAATTCCAGCACTTTGGGACGCCGAGGTGGGTGGATCACGAGGTCAGGAGATTGAGACCATCCTGGCTAACACAGTGAAACCCTGTCTCTACTAAAAAATATACAAAAAAAATTAGTTGGGCATGGTGGCGGGCACCTGTAGTCCCAGCTACTCGGGAGGCTGAGGCAGGAGAATGGTGTGAACCCAGGAGGCGGAGCTTGTAGTGAGCAGAGATCGTGCCACTGCACTCCAGCCTGGGTGACAGAGCGAGACTCCATGTCAAAAAAAAAAAAAAAAAAGCAATGATGTGTATATTTCTCCTCCCCACTTCATCACCCCCATCTTTTTTTCTAAATCTACATGCACATACCCTTTGATAGCATGAAATGCACACTGTTCTGTTCCTGGCTTTTCTAACTTAACATTCTAAATCTTGGAGGTGACTCTATCTTAGCACATAAAGAGCCTTGTCTTTATTTTTTTTAACAGCTTATTGGTTATTGCATACTGATACAATCACTTATTTGTAGGCATTTGTGTTATGTCCATTTGTTTCTATTATAAACAGTGCTATAATGAATTGCTTTATAAATATATCATTTTACATGCATGAGAATACCTTAGATGCAGCATTGCCTGATCCAAGGATGCATCCATTGGCAATGTTGCCATATATTTCAAATTGCCCTCCATGTATGTTTCTTAATCCTTAATCTTTCTTTAAAATGCTAACAAGAGTTGTTTTAACTAATGAGGAAGTTGGTTTATCTCACATCCTTCTCAGCCACCCGATCAAGCCAACGTAATCAAGTCGTTCATATGCTCACTCTCCTCACCATCACCCCCATTTGTGGGTCTCCAACTCTTCAAGCAGGGTGCACCCCTCCTACATCAGCAAGCCATCTGCAGCAAAGCTGAGCAGTAGCTAACTATCTCTACGGGTTTCCCTGACATTCCACTTTCCCCTTCCCTCTGAGCTTTTCACATTTTATTTTATTTATCCTCTATTATTTTATTTATTTTGAGCTCCTGCTGCACCCCTGACTGTCATCATGGCTCAGCTGCCGAATACCATGTCTTTCATTTAAAGTTGATATATGCTATAGAGACACCATCAATTTGACCTTGATTTAGGAAAAAAACTTAAAAGGTGGTGTATGGGCAGAAGTAGGGGGCCAGAGAATTAGACTTAAAATATAGACTCAGTGTAGATGGTCATGTAATAACATTTTTTATTTTTGCCTCCATGGAAAATCATAGATGAAGAAACATTTGAATCTGGTGAGTAAAAAAAATGAGTATTTGGTACTGATTTTTAAATGTATATTCCAAATTTTGATGCAATTTATACACATATTTAGGGTTATAATAATTGTTTAAATATATCAACAGTAAAAAAAAATTAAAAAGTAACTATATGTATCCCACATCATGTTGTCAATCTCAAATATACATTTTAAAATTTATTTTTAATTTTAATTTTTAATATTTTTGAGAAAAAATCTGTCACTCAGGTTGGAGTGCAGCAGTGTGATCATGGCTCACTGCAGCCTCGAATTCCTGAGGTCAAGCGATCCTCCCACCTCAGCCTTCCAAATAGCTGGAACTACAGGCATATGCCATCACACCTGGCTAATTTATTTATTTGTTTTGAGACAGGGTCTCAGTCTGTTGCCCAAGCTGAGGTGCAAGTGGTATGATCATAGCTCGCTGCAGCCTTCACTTCCTTGGCTCAGGTGACCCTCCCACTTTAGCCTCCCAAGTAGCTGGGACTACAGTCCCATGCCACCATGCATGGCTAATTTTTCAATTTTTTTGTAGATATAGGTCTCACTGTGTTGCCCAGGCTTGTCTCCAACTCCAGGCCACGAGTGGTTTTCCCACCTTGACCTCCCAAAGTGAGCCACCACACCTGGTCCCAGTAAAATGTATTTTAAAAAATACAGCAACAGTGCTGTTGTGAAATGTAGATTTTACCTTAACCAGTACTTCTCACAGGGCTAGTACTGTCCCTGATGCAGCATTTTGGAACTCTTTGGGAGCATTTTTTTATTGTCACATTGATTGGGGGATACTCCTGGCCTTTAACTGGTGTCTCTTGACCCATATATCTTCTGAATGTCCTGCTGGACAAAACTTGTTACAAATATAAAAGGGTCATTTTTCAACACACAAAAAGTTTTCATAAGATTTAGCATGAGAAACACAGTGATTTAGAAGACAGTCATTATGGAGAGAGACATTCAAACAGAATGCAGACATTGCCTTGCAATTATTGAATGATTTATTCCACGTATCCTGTCTACTCGATATTGCTAGTAAATAAACTGGAAAGTATATCTATACTGAATTAATTTTCTTTAATACATTATTTGTTATTATTGATGACATATGGTAAGTATCAAGTGTCTGTCCCTCAAAATAATGTTGAAATCATTAAAAACAAAATAGGCCCCACAGAATTTTATCTTTAAACTCCAAACCTGCTAGGGCATGTTAACATGACCCACCCAATTCCAGGCATATTATTTTTCCTCATTTTCTCCATTTCATTGGTCTCTAATTGCTTTGGCATATTATCTTTACCTCAATTAAGGCAATTTCCTTCTTTCTCTTATCACATACAAATAAATCTAGCCTTTTATTACTTACCAAAACACTTTTTATTCTGGTGTCCACCTGTTTCTTTTCTATTTTTCTGTACTTCATATAAGGAATATTTTCTGATTTCTTAAATTCTCTTGAATCCATGCTTCTTTGTTATAAGTAAATATTAATATAAGCATCTAGTAGTTTCTTAGGTCTTCCAAAGATGTTATGCCCGAGGATTTATATTTTGATATGTATACTTTAAAAAAATTTTTTTTGAGACAGAGTCTCACTCTGTCACCCAGGCTGGAGTCCAGTGGTGTGATCTGGGCTCGCTGCAATCTCCACCCGCCAGGCTCAAGTGATTCTCATGCCTCAGCCTCCTGAGTAGCTGGGATTACAGGTGTGTACCATCACACCCAGCTAATTTTTGTATTTTTAGTAGAGACGGGTTTCCATGTTGCTCAGGCTAGTCTTGAACTCCTGGCCTCAAGTGATCCGCCTGCCTCGTATGTATATACTTTTAAAATACATATATATTTTTAAAAATATAAATTACTTCCTTTAAAATGTTTTTTTATGTTACAGCTGGAGCATTGTATTGATTTTTTTAATTACATGTATGGTAGATTATGCCATCTATGAGTTTCCTTTCATAAAAGTAGAGAGATTGCTACGAATATTAGTTATTTTAAAAAAAGCATTGAGACAGATGAGTTGTGAACCACTTTTCTAAATTATTTACATTTATGTTGTTTCAAAATGTCCTATTTTCCATTAGATGGTTGGCCTGTTAGAAATAATTTAATTGATTATTTATCCTTGCCCAGTGTTTGGGATTGGCTTAGTTTTTAATTTCTCTAGCTTATTCTCATCCTTCTTTGTTCTATTCCACTGGAGAACACTCCACATGCGAAGGCTGTGGTTGAGGCCGGGGAGTGTTTGTGGGTCTGTGGAAGGAGAGGCAATGGGTGAGACCACAGACTCCAGCCAGATCGGCCAGTTTGAACCCTGGGTTCATTACTCACTAACTGCAGGTTCTCTGGCTGTTAACCTCTCTGCCCTTCAGGTTCCTCACCTCTAAAATGGGAACAATAATTTATATGAATAAAGTGCTTAGAACAGTGCCTGGCACACAGGAAGTGCTGCACAAGTGTTAGCAGGTGTTATTATTGTGAAATCTTGTTCCTTGCGGGAGTCAGCAGCCAGTTCCTGGTGAACAGCACTGCAGAGGGAGTTGCCTACTCTAGAGCGCCCCTTGTGGACTCCTCTCAGCTGGAAAAGAGAGAACTCTCGAGCATTGATTCGTTCTGAACCCAGCTTTCTTAGGAGCTCAATTAAGGAACAGTTAGCACCCAGCTGGCATATTTTCTTTCTTTTTTTTTTTTTTAGAAGCCACAGCATTTATTCTACAGACAGCAGGGGCCAAGGGCTGTCAAAACAGCGAGCTCCACCTGGGAAGAGGGATAGAGATCATATAGCATTAAGTATTGCACGTGGTCCTTTTATTCTCTGCAGCAAAAAACGATTCGTCCTTGCTGACGCGGAAAGCTCAGGCTGGAGAGCTGTTATCTATAGATGCGAGTGTGGTGATCAACAGCAATGCGGGGGCACTTCCTTCGCCCAGCTGCGCCTCGGGGATGTAAAGAACTGAGCGGGGGAGGAGGTGGCTTCTACTGGCTCCATCCGTCCAGCCGGGAGCTCTTCATCTGCTACAAGAACATTTGAATCCTGGGACCTTTTGAGAGCCCCTCCTACCCCGGCAGTCCCTGGAACACCCTCACGAGCAGTCCTGTGACTCAGCGCCCCTTATACTTCTGCCCTGAGCCCTCCACGTCAGTGCCATCTGTCGAGAACCACTACCCCCGCATTGCTGTTGATCACCCAGCTGGCATATTTTCTAAGCATAGAACCGTTGGCATTCATTCCGTGATGCTTAATTTTGCTACTTAGACTGCTTCTTGAGCAGTTAAGTTTCTTCAGTTTCGGTCTGTAGTCTGAATAAAGTATAGTATGACTTCCTTGAATTTCCCCAGGAGGTGACGAGGTGATGGTGTAGTTTATTTAATCAGAAGTGCCAAAAAAAAAAAAAAAAAAGGCTGGACATGGTGGCTCATGCCTCTAATCCCAGCACTTTGGGAGGCCTAGGCGGGTGGATCACTTGAGGTCAGGAGTTCAAGACCAACCTGGCCAACATGGTGAAACCTCGTCTCTACTAAAAATACAAAAATTAGCCAGGCGTGGTGGTTCATGCCTATAATTCCAGCCAGTTAGGAGGTTGAAGTGAGAGAATCACTTGAACCCGGGAGAGAGAGGTTGCAGTGAGCCGAGATAGCGCCATTTGCACTCCAGCCTGGGTGACAGAGGAGACTCCATCTCAAAACAAACAAACCAAAAAACAGAATATGGCTATTTTGTGATGTCTAGAAAACAAAACAGTTTGCTTCATATTCAGTTTCCTCTGTCTTCAAGGGGCAGCTGGGGATGGAAGTGTGTGAGACCTAGGAAGGGGAAGGAATGAGGACGCTTGCTCGGGCCAGAGGCTGCTGCAGCACCAGCCCCAGCGCCAGTGCCAGTGCCATTTCTACCACTTCCTCCCCTTTACAGAGCTGCTGCAGTACTGCCTCGGGGAGAGAGGAGAGAGAAGGCTCAAACCTGTTACTTTCCTTTAAGTTCTCCCTTTCAAGCTCCATTTTGTGCCAACCAAGTAGAGTCTTCCTGGGTTAAAAAGCCTTCAGGGAAAGTCTTGATAGGCAACTTTCAGAAAAAGGTACTGTCCCAAGCAGTGCAGTCAGGGCAAACCAGTTTCTCAGGCCCAATCATGTGGTCATCATTTGCCTTGCCAGGCCTTACCCGACTTACCTTTTGCTAGTGGTGACCTGAATGTCTTGCTTATGTCATTTGTCTGGTTTGATGACTAACACGATCTTCTTAAAGGCTTAACTTTTCATGTCTGTTTCTGCACCTACCCAAATCTCCAGAGGAACTTTCAGAAGGTAATTGTTTTTATTTCCTAGATACACCAAATAGAACTATGTTTAAGATCTTTCAGTGCCTCAAAATGAATACTTGCCCAGATAATGTTTAAGATGAAGATACGGTATTTGTTTTGTTGTTGTTTATGGTTTCCCCCTCATATTTACATTTTTTCCCCAGGAAACACACTTCCAAACTAAGTTTATGAGGTTCTCCAAGGATATGACATTTTGTGGGTGAAATCAATGATTAAATATTCAGTTTCATAGATAACATTTAAAAGAACAATAAAAATAATTAAGCTTTATGAATATATCCCCAAGAAAACATTTCTTTTTAAACTTATTGACATAGCTAAGTGAGAAAATGTATATACTTACCAGAAGATGGAATTGATATTGGTGTGTTTTCTTTCTTTGTATTTTAAAACACTTAAAAAAAAAAAAAAAAAGGTTAAGAAAAAAGGTTGCATATGTCAGTTCATTGTCTTAACAAATGCTCTTTATATTTTATATATATGTTTATATTTGAGACAAAGTCTCTCTCTGTTGCCCAGGCTGGAGTGCAGTGGTGTGATCTCAGCCTACTGCAACCTCCAACTCCCAAGTTCAAGTGATTCTCCTGCCTCAGCCTCCAAAGTAGCTGGGACTACAGGCACAAGCCACCACGCCTGGCTAACTTTTTGTATTTTTAGTAAAGGCGGGGTTTCACCATGTTGGGTGGGCTGGTCTCGAACTCCTGACCTCAAGTGATCTGCCCGCCTCGGCCTCCGAGTGCTGGGATTACAGGCGTGAGCCACCGCACTTGGTCATATATTACTTAAATGATTAGAGCAGAGCTGTAAAAATGAGAAGGAACTTAAGTAAAAAGTAATTTGAAAATAATATTCTTATAACTTTTTTTCTGGAGTGTTTTTCTGAGGTCTCAGTGGAAGGAGAAACAGGAGTCTGAACTATCTCTAGATGCCTCAGAGGCACTGGAAGCAGTTTTCCTCATTTTGTCTCTCAGAGTCCTGGCCAATCAGAAACATTTGGCAGCCATAGAGCAAATCTTATTTTATATAGAATGAACCCTTTTAAGAGGGAGAAAATAAAAACCCGTATCTAGCAAAGAGATTAATTTTAGGAGCTGCAGAAAAAAATAATGTTATAAACAGTATGGTCAAGAACAAGGCTCACGCCTGTAATCCCAGCACTCGGGAGGCCAAGGTAGGTGCATCACCTGAGATCAGAAGTTTGAGACTAGCCTGACCAACATGGTGAAACGCCATCTCTTATCTAAAAATACATCTACAAATACAAAATACATCTAAAAATACAAAAATTAGCCAGGCATGGTGGTGCATGCCTGTAATCCCAGCTTCTCAGGAGGCTGAGGCAGGAGAATTGCTTGAACCTGGGAGATGGAGGTTGCAGTGAGCTGAGAGAGCACCATTGTACTCCAGACTGAGCAACAAGAGCGGAAAATAAATAAATAAATAAATAAATAGAACAAAGAGCCACTTTAAGCTTGTTTAAAGTTATAAGATATTGAATCACAGTAAAAACATTAAAACTGGGTATGTATTTTTAAACATATCCTAAGGAAACTTATCTTAAAAAATTAATAAACTGGTTTTGGCTTTAACCATAATAGACAGAATACATTCAGTATAATGCTCAAATTCTGTGAACTGCATCTCTGTAGTTTGTTGTGTGTGAATAACAGGATGAAAAATGCTTAGAACATTCAATGAGCCACTCAAGGATAAATTCAACTCTGCTGCCATCTACTAAGGTAGTCACTTGAAAAGTTGAAGATAATTTCGTGAATTTGTTCTAAATAAACTTCTTACTCTCACATATTCTGCTCCTGCTGTTCTCTGTAGACAAGGAGGAATTTGTTGGCTATGGTCAGAAGTTCTTTATAGGTAGGTGATAATACGAGGTGGGTCTCTGTCACTTGTTAAATTACGTTTCCAAGCCTGACACTGTTTTGAAAGCTTCTTTTGCTGATGGACATTTCCAAACCTGTTCCTCGTTCTAGTTTCCTTTTCTTTCTGTCCTTTATTCTTGTCAATATTCTGATCTGTTAATTATTCATTGTTATTCATCTAATTTCCACTGGGTATCTGTTAATTACTCACCAAACACAAATCTTTTTGTTTTCTTTCAGACTGTTTCATAACCTATTTATCTTACACTAAAGAGACAAAGTCTCTGACTTTTAAACTTACTTCTTATGGCCACATTTCTATAGTCTGTCACCTGGGCAGAGCTTTTTGTAGGACCAGGTACCACTCATCTAGAACCGCTCTGGGCTTCCTTCTATAGGGAGGCAGGGGAAGACTAGCAGAGCTGGAGGGTCTCTAAACTAGAAGGTTGGTTCCCAAGCTGGATGCATTTTGGAATCATCAGGGGAGTGTGAAAAAACAAAACAAAACAAAAAACAAAAAATGAAAACAAGGGGCCACCTTTCTGTATTGCTTTCAGAATCATTCAGCCTAAAAGCTGTCAGGTAGAGCTGAGCAGAGTATGCAGCTACACAAAGGTGGAGAGTAAGGAGCATGAGCAGGGTAAAGAAGGCATCTGTGCAGGGGACAATGGTAGCCTGGTGCAGGTTGTCAGAGCCAGAGTAAAATCAAGAGGTCCGCTGCCATCACTTGGCCTCTGATGCCCAACAGGCTTTACAAAGATGCCCGCCTCATCCAGCTTGGGCTCTGACACTTTCTGCGAGGCGATTGACATTGTCTGTCCCCTATCTTGCACACTTAAGTGCTCTTGATTGATATGATAAGCAAATGTATTGAGGACAACAAGGACCAGGGTTCTCACTGTTAGAGAAGGGAGTTATAAACATGGAAAGGGGAAGTCTAGAATGAATCCTCTAGTGTTGGATTGACATTGTAGGTACTGGTGTGAACTCATGGTTTTCAATATATAGACATACAAATATAGATTGAAGTGTGCATGTGTATTTATATGTACACATAGAGTTGCTAACTGTCTACTGAGAAGACCTGCAAACAGCTCTGAAGATACCAGAAAGTCCCATGATTCACAAGGCAGATGAAGCAGGAATCTAGGAGCTTAGAAATCATGATCCATGTGTCCAACTTTGCACTGACCACACAGTCCTAAGCAACCACCTAATCTGTCTGTGTCTTAGTGAAACCACCTGAAAAATGTGAAAAATGAGCCTGCTCCACTGTTTCTGCCCTGGCCCAAGCCACCCTCATCCCTCATTCAGACCACTGCAGTAGCTTCCTAACTGCTCTCCCCTGAGGCCACACTTGCTCTCTCTACGTTTACACCAACCAGAGGAGTCTTTCAGAAACATGAATCCAATCATGCCACCGCCAACAGCTTCCCGTCACACTTCCAAAACAATCCAACACTTTTCAGAGGCCCTATGTGATCTGGCTCCAGCCACTTCCCCCTACCCTGTTTCATACTCCCTGTTGCTTACTGCCCTGCAGCTACACAGGTTTCCTTGCTGTTCCTCAAATGCTCCAAGCACAGTTTGTTTCTCTGCACCACTGCACTTGCAGTTCCCTTGACCTGGCTTGCCTGTCTCCTCAGAGGCTTCCTGATCTGGCTCCCTGCCTTCCTCCAGATGTCTGCTCAATGCCAACCTTTCAGAGATACTCTAACCTTACTGCCTATCTAAAAAAGCACCCCCATCAGTCTCTATCTACCTCGTCTTCTAAGTACTTATTTTTTTTCCTCTACTTTTTGTCTCTCCTCTTCTACAAAATGCAGATTTCATGAGAAAGTGGCCTTGGATTAGTTGAGCCCTCTCTCCCCAGCACCCAGGACAATGCCTGGCCCAGAGCAGGTGCGAGATGGGCTAGCGCAGGGGGCATTTTCATATGTTTCCCTCATATGACTTCCTGTCTTCTAACTTCAGACAGACGTGACTATATTAACGAACACTTTAGGATCATGGTTGCTACATATTTCATCAGGCGTGAGGCTACAAGTGATCTCTCCTGTCTGGTTCTTATGTTCTGTGCACTTCCCCTCCCTAGCTGGCTTCCGCCGCAGCATGCGCCTGTGTCGCAGGAAGTCTCACCTCAGCCCGCTGCATGCCAGTGTGTGCTGCACCGGCAGCTGCTACAGTGCAGTGGGTGCCCCTTACGAGGAGGTGGTGAGGTACCAGCGACGCCCTTCAGACAAGTACCGCCTCATAGTGCTCATGGGTATGTCCCAGCATGCACTCTCTCTCCTCCTCCTTGAGGAGTTTTCCTTCTAGATTCAGGTGTCTCATATTGGGAATGATGGTAAAAGTAGAACTCTTTATAGACCCCCATACAAATACCTTTTTTAAAAAACAAAATAAAACCATTGTACTGTGAGTTTATAAGTAACATTTTATTGTATCAAGCTTTATAAAAAATCTACAAGTGAATGTGGTATGCCATGGTGTCCATGAACTATATAGCTACTTGTTATATAACAAGTATTATGATGTCGTTATGACTGAGATTTTTTTTTTTTTTGGCCTGCTTAGAATTGTTCTGTAAACATAGATGAGTGTTTCCCCAGGCAGATCATTAACCTGTATCATGAAAATAAGTTCTTAACGTCCATTTCCCTGAGAAATGTGTTAAATTCTTCAAGGCCATTCTCCTAAGAAATTTGTAATTACCTCATTTAGAAAAGTAACATCTTCTGGACTGTATCTTTGGTGCTTTATAAAGATCATGGCAAATATAGTGCAGGAGTGACCTGCTTTTGTGCCCATGACTTTTGCAAAGCTGGCCCCTGTAGCAGTAGCAACTTGTATCCTACTGCCTTCCTGTCTGCGTGTTTAGCTCCATGAGCAAGGCAGGTCCCTGTAGAGCAGAAAGATGTGCCTTACGGCTGGGACCAGCAATATCATATGCAGGCCCCATTGTAAAATGCAAATGCAAGGGCCCCTGGTTAAAACATTATCAAGGATTTCAAGATACAATAGCAGATAATTCATCCAAGCACAGTATCCTTCTAAGCATGGGCCCTGTGTAACTGCACAGGTTCTATACCCACGAAGGCAGCCCTGCCTCCAGCTGGACATGGGGGTGCTTACTCAATCACCTGTCAGGAATGTACCCCTGAATTCTGTAAGTCACAGAACCTGTAATTGTCGAGGCTGGTTTCTGGTTGTGACTTGATAAAAACTTCATTTGAAAAGGAAAGGCAGAGCTCTGTGATTCTCTAAAATGAGACCAGCTAATTCTCATGGCATTCAACATTAGATAGAGTTTGCTGGGGGTCAGGTTCCTGCGATTCCTTACCTCATTCCTGAATGTTGAAGCAATGTGGATTATTCCATGGGTCACTAGAAAAATTCCCAAAAGTTTTCTGGGGTTCTTCCAATTTATGAGAAAGGAAGTTACATAATTTCCCTAAAAATATTTGCTCTCAAGTTTCTTCAATAGAAGGACTAAAATGATTATTCCATCGCATAATTATATTTATCCACATCTGATAATTTCTGTGTGTGACTTTTTATGTTTAGGACCCTCTGGTGTTGGAGTAAATGAGCTCAGAAGACAACTTATTGAATTTAATCCCAGCCATTTTCAAAGTGCTGTGCCACGTATGTTTAGTTTTGCTTTCATAATGGTTTGTGTTTTGGTAAAACTTTCTTTGCTCATCTCATTTAACTATGTCATTCCATCTTTGTTGTAAAAGTATACAACACCAGGGATAGTTCTTAAGTATTTCTAACCATATTTATTTTAATAAGGAAAATTGGTTTATTGGAATGTAGGCTGCTGGCTTTTAAATGGGCTTTTTTCTATTTCTTAACATGGATGGCCTTTCAGGCAAACTAATAGTTAGCAATAATAGCTAACATACACCCAGTACTTACTATCTAAAAATTGATATATGCACATACAACTTTATATAAATTTATGAGTATGATTATACAATACACAACTGTTTTAGAAATAGTGTTTTCTGGCTGGGTGGAGTGGCTCACTCCTGTAATCACAGCACTTTGGGAGGCCGAAGTGGGTGAATCTTCTGAGGTCAGGAGTTCAAGACCAGCCTGGCCAACATGGTGAAACCCCATCTCTACTTAAAATACAAAATTTAGCTGGGTGTGGTGCTGCATGCCTGTAATCCCAGCTACTCAGGAGGCTGAGACAGAATTGCTTGAACCTGGGAGGCAGAGGTTGCAGTGAGCTGAGATGGCGCCATTGCACCCCAGGCTGGGCGAGAGAGTGAGACTGACTCAAAAAAAAAAAAAAGTGTTTTCTTATTTTCTTTTACTCATAACTCCTCTGTTTCTCCTAAACTCCCCCTTCACTACTACCAGCTCCAAACCAACTCCTAAAACACAATCTTCCAGACTTTATGTAGAGTTGTGTGAATTTTTTACCCATTTAGAGTTGTTATATGAGGTTTTTTTTAAGCTTTAAGACATTTGAGAGCTGCAATTCTAAAAATAGAAGAAATTATTTGTTTCATACTGAGATTCATCCTTAAAATCACTCTAAGAAAAGCTGTTTTATTGTAAAAATAGAAAAGATCAAGACTTGAGATAGAAATCCTGATTTCAAGAAAATAGAAAGTTAATAATGCATGTTTATAATAATGTATAATAATGCATAGTTTCTAATATGTGTAAAAGGAAGTTAAAATTTTGACTGTGGCACTAAGATGCACATCTTTAAATGAGGAATGTGAAAACAAGTTAAACTCCTCACACATCTCGAGGGTATAAAAGGCTTGGGGAGGGAGATTCCTGAGGGCGTTTCAGGGAGGCTTTTATTGGAGAGAGCCGTGCTGCGTGTTCCAGACCCGCTGAGTGTGGGAAGAGTGTGCGGGTGTGCTTGCTCCCCCCTCCCCTCAAGGCAAGACAGAGGAACCTAGGGGGACCACTTAGAGAGCTTCTTTGTGTCCCCTGAACTTTGGGGGACACAGAAGAATGGTGTCCAAATTATACCTGAAAAATCCAAAGGAGGAGAGCTTACAGGAAGTGGCCAATGGCTATAATTTGGGAAGTAGCTGTCCTCATAGGGTCCATCACAGCTAGACTTGTGATGTTGCCCAAGGAGCAGATCTGGGCAGGTAATGTATAAAAAAGTCAGCCCGGGGTTATATGATTCCTGCCCAGGAGGAAGCCTGAGGAGAAAAAGGCCAAAAGTGGACTCCCAAATATATCTGGCTTTAGAAGGAATCACAGATGACGAACTGGAATAGGAATGGGCTTGAGAGGCCTTGTGGCACAATAACCCAATATATGGTTTAGGAGAGAAAGAGCCAGATTTAAGCATCTGCCAAATCTAAAGAAAGCCAATAGCAGCCAGAATCAGTATTTGCCAAACCAGAACCTTCCTTCCTGCTTTCCTCTCCCTCCCTGCACTCTAGCCTTAGAGAGTTCTAAACCAGTGGAAGTGAGATTTATCGAGGGGAGGGAGAAGCAGGAGCAGTAGAAATACAATGAAAGGAAAGAGAAGTGACTCATACTCTTGTCTGGCTTCTCTGAGCGTAGGCTTCCCCGGTGCAGCAAATTTGAGCCAGATGTGTGGAGAAGCAGCCTAAAATCTAAGTGAAGTTTATAATTTTGATGATTATGTGGGAATGGAATTTTAATTAGTCAGTTGAGACTGGCTGATGAAAATGAAATTGTGGCATGAGTGATGATAGACTTTTAAAATTAAACCTGAGTGAAAGAGTCATGGAAACTGCTAGTTGTTTTTTTTGTTTTTGTGTGTGTGTGTGTGTTTTTTTTTTTTTTTAAGACGGAGTCTCACTCTGTCATCCAGGCTGGAGTGCAGTGGCGTGATCTCGGCTCACTGGAACCTCTGCCCCACGAGTTCAAGCGATTTTCCTGCCTCAGCCTCCCAAGTAGCTGAGATTACAGGCACCCGGCACCATGCCCAGCTAATTTTTATAGTTTTGTAGAGACGGGGTTTCACCATGTTGGCCAGTCTGTTCTCGAACTCCTGCAACTCAAGTGATCTGCCCACCTCAGCCTCCCAGAGTGCTGGAATTACAGGCGTGAGCCACCGCGCCTAGCCAGGAAACTGCTAGGATTTTATGCAGGGGCTGGGGAAGATCTTGCCTCACAGAAGGGCCGTGGGAGACCAAGAAGTTGCTTTATGATCGCATCCCATAGGCCGTGCTTTCTGAAGTACTGCTTTCATGTACAGAAATGGGCATTAATCTCAAAACCAAAAACTACCAAAGAAATCACCGTTTTCCTTTTCTGTGTGTTTTTTGTTTGTTTGTTTGGTTTGTTTTGTTTGAGATGGAGTCTCACTCTGTTGCCCAGGCTGGAGTGCCATGATCTCAGCTCACTGCAACCTCACCTCCTGGGTTCAAGCGATTCTCCTGCCTCAGCCTCCTGAGTAGTTGGGATTACAGGTGCATGTCACCATGCCCAGCTAATTTTTGTATTTTTAGTAGAGATGCGGTTTTACCATGTTGGCCAGGCTGGTCTTGTACTCCTGACCCCAGGTGATCCACCCGCCTTGGCCTCCCAAAGTGCTGGGATTACAGGCGTGAGCCACCGCCCCTGGTCAAAATCACCATTTTCTGATAGTCTGAATAAAAATAAAATGCCCACAGAACATAGAAGAATTTTAAGAATGTCAATGTAGAATTTTAATCATTCAAAATGAGAAAATACTCTCATATTTTGCTTTTTAAATGGAAGTTTTAAGCTTAAAATGGATACCTCAAGTTATGCATCAATTCACAGACTTTAACCTACCATATGAATGTTAGTCCAATGGAAGCAAAGGAGAAGGAGTCATCTTGGGTTTAGACTGACGTAATTCACTATCACCTGAGAGCTATAAAGTTTCACTAGAATTTTGTTTTAAGTAGGAAGCTGTGGGAGATGTGGTGTAACTATAGGAACTCTAAAGATCTGATGAGAGGCTTGAATAAGGAAAATACAAAAATGACCCCAAGATGACATTTGCTTTTAGACCCCCTTGAAGGTTGGTAACTCCTTTGATAATTTAAGGCTGGTTTCGAGCTCCTACTTGATCATTTCCATGTATTGATATCATCAGATGTTGATCTATTTCATCCTTAAACTTTGTCAGATGCAAATACACAAATTCTGTATAAATAAGGGAACTGGTGGTAATGTAGATTAAGGGACTAGCTTTATAGTATATAGGATGCAGAGTTGAAACTGTCTTACTCATCTTTGTGTTTTCAGAACCTAACATGATACTTGGAACATAGTAGGCACTCAGTACACACTAGTTGAATACATGAATGAGCAGACAACAAATAACTTTTAGATATTTGATGAATTCCTATATTCTATATGACCTGTCACTATTTAAGTTGAAGAGTCTGTAATCAAAGTGGCCATATCAAAGAATCAGACTGAATCTAGACACAGCTAATCTTTCCCTCCTAGAGATCCCTAAAACGAATCACCACTCACTTGGGTATTAATACATCTGGTCAAGATTGCAGAATGTCATGGGCTTTCTCCATTTCAAATTTGAGCACCTATTGTAAAAAACATTCATCTACGAGGAGTCAGAACACATAGGTTCTAATTTCAACTTCATTTTTCATCAGTCTTATGAATGTGAGCAAGTTTCTCCAAAAGCTTTACTTATGAGTAAAATATAGATAGTAACAGTTTACCTAAGATAAGAGTGTGGAAGATGAAATGAGATGATGGGAAATGTACTATCCAAATGTAAGATATTATTGGTATTGCTACCTGGGAGCCTTTAGGCATCTAAAGGTTCACACATAATTCACTAGCACTTGTTTTGAAGTAATAACAGGTGTTACCTTAGGTCTTTCTTATGTTGGCTTAATACCTAGTGCATTCTTTTTCACACCATACGCACTCAATAAAGGTTTATAGACTAACTGATTTTGATATAAGAACTTATCACCAATTCAGGCTTCTTCTTTTTAGTTCTAGCATTTTATCTAATTGATTATATATTCATTTATTTATTTTGATTAGATATCTTTATTCAAATGTATATTGGTAATCAAATAATTTTGAAGACACCGAAACCTTTCATTCCCTTTTTTTTGATAGACACTACTCGTACTAAAAAGAGTTATGAAATGAATGGGCGTGAGTATCACTATGTGTCCAAGGAAACATTTGAAAGCCTCATATATAGTCACAGGTAAAGTGGAGCTTCAGAAGCTGATTCTTGCCTCTTGTTGTTTTACATTCAAAATAGATTCCCTATTTTTATGTATTTTCCAAAGCTCCTGGGTAATTCCTTTTGTTTCTGAGGAGTTAAGCATGAAATGTACATTGATATATCAGCATACCAACTCACTAGCTTTGGAAAGGGAGCAGAATGGAGTTTGCAAACCTTGGAGAATTTGAGGAAATACATAAACTCTAGATATGCTCATTTTGTTCACCTCTTGAATATCTATTCATTTTTTCTGTGCTAATAAAGTCCACATATTTATATTCAACTCTAGTGCAGTTTATCCTCATGTTACTACTAATAATATTTTCTTTGTAGAAAGCGTTCTGTTTTGTTTGGCCTGCCCTTGCAGGATGCTGGAGTATGGTGAGTACAAAGGCCACCTGTATGGCACTAGCGTGGATGCTGTTCAAACAGTCCTTGATGAAAGAAAGATCTGCGTCATGGACTTAGAGCCTCAGGTGGGTCCATGGAATATTTGTGGAATATTTATGTCCCCAAACAATGAATGCATATCATCCATTTTTTGTGCACATGCTGTAGGTTATAGTTGAGACATTTATTCTGTTAGCCTTTTAAGAATAAGGCCATTTCTCATATCCAAGATCTTACTTAATGTGTCAATTTAAAACATTTTGCTTTTAGTTGGGAAAGAAGTCTTGCTTCTCATACAGAAAAGCAGAACTGAGTGGGTGGTCGCAAAGAGAAGCAAGAATCTTTCTTGCTTTAACCTTGATCACAAAGGCATCAAGGTCACTTCTTGTGGAGTGAATAAGATGTTGCTTTGTACAAGGAGGTGAGGTTTCTATGTTGTCATATCTGTGGCTACCTTCCTGAGACCACATGTAGAATGGAGCAGGGGTGAGCAAGTTAAGGTAAGATAAAGAACATGCAATCCATAGGCCCAATTTTTGTGATCTTTGTATTTTCTTCGTGTGTGTGTGTGTGTGTGTGTGTGTGTGTGTGTCTGTGTTTGTTTTGTTTTTTGAGACAAGGTCTGCTCTGTCATCCAGACTAGAGTGCAGTGGCATGATCTCGGCTCACTGCAACCTCCGCTTTCTGGGTTCAAGTAATTCTCATACCTCAGCCTCCCTAGTAGCTGGGACTACAAGTGCAAGCCACCATACCTGGCTAATTTTTGTATTTTTAGTAGAGACAGGGTTTTGCCATGTTTGCCAGGCTGGTCTGGCAATGGAACTCCTGGGCTCAAGTGATCCACCTGCCTTGGCCTCCCAAAGTGCTGGGATTATAGGCATGAGCTACTGTGCCCGGCTATGTTTTCTTTGTCATTAGAAATACACTTCGTGTGCTAGAGAATCAGAGGAAAAGAGATGGCAGTAGTATCCAATGTGAGATAATAGCAAGAGGAAAGGGAAGTGAAGGTGAAACAGAGCTGATCCATCTTGAGAGTCTGTCTTTGTCATATGAGATCATGTACAGAATCCTACTCTCAGTAAATGAGATTCTTTCATGTATAGACTGTTGCTCAGCTAGTAAGATTTCAATTGCTAGTCACAGCTAGTAAGAGTCAAGATTTGACCTTAATTTTGATTCTAAAACTCCATCTTCAAATTATTAAAATGTTCATTTGTTTTTAAGAATTGAGCAGTTGGGGGCACATGAGATGATACTCTAAAAATAATTGCTAATTTCTGGTCTTAGAAATTTTGAGAAGCTTCATGTTGACTCTAGAAAGTTAGGACTTCTGTTTTTAAATGTGCATTTAGGTCAGGTGCAGTGGCTCATGCCTATAATCCCAGCACTTTGGGAGGCTGAGATGGGAGGATTTCTTGAGGCCAGGTGTTTGAGACCCCACTGGGCAACATAGTGAAACCCCGTCACTACAAAAAATAAAAAATAAAAAAAAATTAGCTGGGGCTAGGCGTGATGGCTCATGCCTGCAATCCTAGCACTTTGGGAGGCTGAGGCAGGCAGATCACCTGAGATTAGTAATTCGAGACCAGCCTGGCCAACATGGCGAAACCCCATCTCCACTAAAAATACAAAAATTAGCTGGGCGTGGTGGCACAAGCCTGTAATTCCAGCTACTAGGGAGGCTGAGGCACGAGAATTGCTTGAACTGGGAAGGCGGTGGTTGCAGTGAGCAGAGATCCCACCACTGCACTCCAGCCTGGGCAACAGAATGATATTCTGTCTCAAAAACAAAACAAAACAAAACAAAACAAAATAGCTGGCATGGTGGCATGTGCCTCTGGTCCCAGCTACTAGGGAGGCTGAGATGGGTGGATTGTTTGAGCCTGGGAAGTTGAGGCTACCGTGAACCGTGATTGCACCACAGCACTCCAGTCTGGGTGACAGAGCAAGACCATGTCTCAAAACAAACAAAAAATAAGTGTGCATTTGAATTTTCTGTGTAGGATATTCAAGTGGTTCGAACTCATGAACTGAAGCCCTATGTCATATTTATAAAGCCATCGAATATGAGGTGTATGAAACAATCTCGGAAAAATGCCAAGATTATTACTGACTACTTTGTGGACATGAAGTTCAAGGTAAGAGCAAGTCAAAAATTACTGTATTGCTTTCAGTGACTTCTGCGTGGGAGAGATCTGGGTTGGGTCAGGCCAAGGATCTCTGATCTCATTGTTCTCCTCCTCCTTTTTGACCCCCTCCCCAAAAGACCCTCAATAATATGGTTTACTCTGGTTTTATTTTACAAACAAAACAAAACAAACAAACAAGAAACGCAAAATTTAAAATTGTATTGTTTCTACAGGATCTGTGTTAGAGAATGTAATTTTTGTTTCTAATGGATAATGCCCTTATGATTTATCCTTTTGGAGGGACATCACTTACAGATATAAAAATAAAGTTTAATAAATGCTATGATGCTACCCTTATTTTTTTCTTTCTTATTTTTTTGGATCTAGCTAAAAAAAAAAAAAAAAAATCCTTGAGCCATAGTTTGCAAAGCCAAACAGAAATTGGGCATATATGAACCTGGTATTTGTATTTTAAACAGATTATCTTTTACTTAAAAGCTTACTTTAAAAATGCTCAGTGAGTATATCTCATCTGTAAAATGATGATGGTAATAATAGAGGGGGCAAGCCAGGTGAAATTAATCAGTGATCTCATCCTAGAACAAGTGATTTTTTTCCAGTTGCATACATATATTTTACATGAAATACACTTTAAATATTGTGAGTCATAACATGCATTCAGTAAGGTGTATAGAGTGTACAGTTTAATGAGTTTTTAGGTGTGTATGCACCCAGATAACCATCACCTAGATTAAGATATTACAGCCATTTATTTTTTTTGTGTGTGTGTGTGTGTGTGTATGTGTGGTAAAAATACATAAAACTTACCATATTAACTGTTTTAAGTGTACAGTTCAGTGTTAGTATTTAGCGTTAAGTATATTCACATTGTTGTGAAACAGATCTCCAGAATTTATTTACTTGGCAAAATTGAAACTAAAACTATGAATGATTCACTAAATATTTGTATGTCATGCTTGTCCAAGGGCCATTCTAATCTGCATTGTTTCAGTTTTAGTATATGTGCTGCCAAAGCAAGCACAGGTATCTTTAAATTATCCTTTCTCTTATTATTTTTATTTTCATATTTTTTTCAATGACTCTGGAGGTCTGATTTTCCAGTTTGCCTTGTGAACAGTGAAGTCCATGAATGTATTTGCATTTAAAATTGTTCTCACTTTTATGGCAGTCTAAACAAATTAACAAAATTGTTTCTGGATCATATGTATGGTCACTTTGTAAAGCGACAAGATTTTGGTGGCTGCATTTGTATTTGTGTTTCAGATTGAACTGGTGACAAGTGGTACTATTTTTCGTGAACTAATAAGAAAATAACAGCAATGAATTTAATGCATTAGTGCCAAGTGAAGGCCAATTTACCTTCATTAAATGAACATTTCACAATAGTAGAAACAGTAATACAACTGGCTTATACCATCCTCATGTTGAAAGTGGCCATTTTGTATCTTTAAAATAATGTTATTCCTATCAGATTAATGTTCACTTGAAATTTATGTTTAAATTTTATTTAAACTGGTACATTTTCTTTGGTTTTATGTTGTATATGGTTAGAGTTTCAAGTGTTTAGGGAGGAGTAAAATAACTTCATATGGGAAGTTGAGGGGAGTAATCTGTCTGCAAACTATTACTAAATTTTGCAAAACATGACCAGACATTAAGATTAAAGATTAAAACATAAGTTTTGTAGTTTAGAAGACATTTATTGGACCTCATTTTTTTAAATAAAAACTTCAGTCTTTTATTATTTTTAAAAAATTACAAATTAAAATTTCTTTTATCTCAGTAATACATTTCTAAGAAATAAAGGATGACATACTGTGGATAGTGATATATTTTTCCCAGCTTTGCTTATGCTTTACATTAATTTGGAAGGATATGCTTATACCTGTTATAATAATTACATTTTCTCTACAAAACTTAGCTGAGCATGATGGTATGTGCCTATAGTCCCAGCTACTTGGGAGGCCTAGGTGGGAGGATCACTTGAGTCTGGGAGGCAGAGGCTGCAGTGAGCTGAGATGATGCCACTGCATGCCAGCCTGGGATAGAGTGGGACCCTGTCTAAAAAAAATAATAATTTTATCTATATTTAGCAACATTCTTTCAATTAACAGAGGGTAAAAAAAAATTACTACTTTCTAGTTAGCTAGCTTTGTAGAATTTTGAGAAAATATGTTTTAAACATTATTAAAAATCATCTGTGCAAAATTTGCGGACCTTACTGTTTTTATAAGTAGTTTCACGACTGAATGTGACAGCATAACAAACTGTATTTTTTCCATTTGTCCAATTAAGTCTGTACTATCCATATTTTTCTATTTCTCCTAAAGGATGAAGACCTACAAGAGATGGAAAATTTAGCCCAAAGAATGGAAACTCAGTTTGGCCAATTTTTTGATCATGTGATTGTGAATGACAGCTTGCATGATGCATGTGCCCAGTTGTTGTCTGCCATACAGAAGGCTCAGGAGGAGCCTCAGTGGGTACCAGCAACATGGATTTCCTCAGATACTGAGTCTTAATGAGACTTCTTGTTTAATGCTGGAGTTTTAACACTGTGCCCTTGTTACAGCGATCCACAGTTGCAATCTAAAACAGCAGTATTTGACCCATTATAATGTGTACAACTTTAAAAGTGCAGTAGTTTATTAATTAATCTTATTTGAAAAAATTTTTATTGTATGGTTATGTAGTTACCTATTTGGCTCTTAAAAATTTTTTTTCCTTTATCTCATATGCAGCTGTAGTAGAAATATGAATAATGTTAAGTCACTGAGTATGAGAACCTTTTGCAGATTTCATATCTTTTAAAGATTTAAATAAAGAGCTTTCCTAAATATAATAAGCAATATTTAACTTCAGAAATTGTATTTTACTCTATGAAACGTGTTTTATGAAAACATCTTTTGGCCGGGCGCGGTGGCTCAAGCCTGTAATCCCAGCACTTTGGGAGGCCGAGGCGGGTGGATCACGAGGTCAGGAGATCGAGACTATCCTGGCTAACATGGTGAAACCCCGTCTCTACTAAAAATACAAAAAACTAGCCGGGCGTGGTGGCGGGCGCCTGTAGTCTCAGCTACTTGGGAGGCTGAGGCGGGAGAATGGCGTGAACCCGGGAGGCGGAGCTTGCAGTGAGCCGAGATCACGCCACTGCACTCCAGCCTGGGAGACACAGCGAGACTCCGTCTCAAAAAAAAAAAAAAAAAAGAAAACATCTTTTACCAAAAGTGCTTACTTAATTCAGCAAGAAAGGTTTAATATGCACATTTCACATCTAAAATCAAAACCTACAAAAAACTGCACTGCCTTCACTATTTACAAATCAGCCTACAAGGAAAAAATTATTCTCATCAGAGGTGTGACAAACACGAATTTTCCTTACAGCCAATGTCTACATGCATGCCTAAATTAGAAAAGGCAATGGATTAGTCCAGGAGACCTATATATAGAAGAATCACAAGATTGAAACCGTGTCTCAGAGTTAAACCAGGGACTAACAGAAATTCTTGAGCGTGCAGGACAGCAGATAAAAAACAATTTGCTAAAACGCCTAAACTTCTTCTATTGTGAGATTAAAAAACAAAATAAAGCAAACTGGCTGAAATTGGTTAGGACTAACACGGATGGCTACCTGAAGTCTGTACAAAATGAGCTTGCTGGCGTTACAGCTCGAGTCTTCCCCCATGTTTCATACTGACTCCCTCCAAAATTTGCACATGCGACCCATGAAGCGACATGAAGAGGTAACCGCGAACGCCAAAAGATTTTCCAGATGGCTTCTTTCCTTCCACCAATCATTTACTAATCCCAGAATCCATTCCCTAAACCTTTTCTAATAAAAATACTGTCTTAAAGCCAGCACAGGGAGACAGATTAGAGCTATACTCCTGTCTCCTTGTTAGTTGACTCGCAATAACAACTTTTCTCAAAAAACCAGCATCATAATATTGGCTTCTGTGCATATAGGGCAACAAACCCCGTTTGTTTGGTAACAAGATTAGGATGCCATTACAAAGTCCTGTTTCTCTTTCTTCCCCCAGATTTGAGATTTCCAGGCGCTTTCCCTGTCCCTGTATCTGTTCATCTTCTGCATCATTCTCTTCTCCATATCCACATCATTCTTCCATCTTTCTCATCTCTTTCTTAACTGTAAAATAGAATGCATGATTCAAAATATTTGTAGTTCTGTTACTTAAAGTGAAAGTTATCTTAAAAAAAAAAAAACCTAACCAAATAAAACTATGCAAATTAAGTAGTTTGTAGTGATATTTATGTGAGGTCGGATTTGATTTTAAGGTTCTTCAAGAAAAAGTTTTTCCAAATTTGATTTACACAGTTGTGGGATGAAGGGTAAGCAATCGGAGAAAATGTGAGAATTGCCTATATTAATACACATCCACACACCCAGGCCCGCACAGACTCGTTGGTCCTAGAGAGTAAACACATTCGTCCCAAACCCAGCAATGCTTGGCAGGGCAGAGGCGGGCGGGGACCTGGCTCACGGGGAGGCGGCCTCGCCAGGCTGCAGCGTCGCGGGGAGCTGGGCTCGGGCCGCCGGCGGTTGCGCCGGGGAAGCCCCGCGGGGAGAGCACCATGAGGGCTGACTCGGGGGCTCGGCTGGAGGAGGGCCACCTGGTGAGCGGCGAGGGACGCGTCGGCCTCGAGGGGTGGCGGGTAAACAGCTACACTTGGCGGGGTGGGGGTGGGTGTGTGTGGGGGGCGCTAACGAGCTGGGGATCACTAAGGGAGAGCCTTGCTCATGGGGTGCGCGCGTCCGCCCCTCCAGCATTCACAGGAGTGGGACGGAGACCCAGGCGAGGCCGGGACCGAACTCCTGGAGTAGGGGAGAGAGGCCTGGCATGAAGTTTGCGGGTACCTGAGCCCGCGTTGCCACGACGACGCCTCACTTCTCTGAGGCCCAGCGCCCGGCGGGTGCTGGGGCTTCCAGCCAGGCCTCTCATAGACTCCCCCTCCGAGAGGGCAGTAGCTGCCTAGAAAAGATCGTTGTTTGCCTGCGGAGTCCTTTAACCAAGGTCTTCCCTCACGCCTCGCTCCCCGCAAACAAATCACCGCGACCACTTAGGAAACCACGGGAAAGCTGCGATTGCAGCGCCACGGTCGCCGAATCTCTGCTCCTGGGCACATTACCCCAACTCAGAGGCCCCTTTTTTGGCAGGGCTAGTCTGGACTGGCCAATCCAGGTCCCTGCGCGTCTCTCACCCCAACTTACCCACCCGGCGGCGCTGCCCGATGACGCATTGCGCCTGCGCGCGCGACAGAGCCGGGAGGGGTGCTTGCGGGCCGGCGGCTGCCGAGGCCGGCTAAACACAGAATGGGGAAGAATCCTGTGGTAAGCGAGCCTTAGCTACTTTTAGTTGTTAGGATTTTTGTCTTCAGTTGAGCCGTCCTACTTTTGAGGAGTAGAGGTTGGGTCTCTGGGTGGGTGGAATGTCATTTTTGCGGGACTTTTGAAATCAGTTTCGTGAACTGAGTCCTTGGATCGATCGCGCGCGTTTCGTAGCATCTGTAGAACAAGCGCGTTCCCGTGATTGTCATTCTTTTCCAGTTGTGATTTTGACTACTGGATGGTATTACGGGAGCTTGCCTCGTCCTAATCTTGTAGTACTTGCGTTAATCTACTGTTCGAACGAATGGATTGCTAAATGGGACAAACTACAAAAATGTCTAAAATTTAACCCTTTTGAATAAATGTCTTATGCAAGCAGCATGAGATACTTGGAACATTAAATTGGCTTCTAGGCATTTCTCTTAGTATCTAATTCTGAAAATACTTCTCAACTGTAATGCTCTCTGACTGCAAACACTTTTCTTATTCATATAAATGAGCGTTTAGAAGGGTTCCCCCCACCATTCTTTCTGCCCTAAAACGCATTCTTCCCAGTATATTCAAGTGGCCTTTTAAAAATTTGTGTTAGTATGTGGTTTAAAACTTCCATTGGTTTCCCATTGAATTAAAACAAAATCCAAACTCCTTGCCTTGGTCTGCAAGGCCCTAACTAAATCTGGCTCCTGCCTACCTCCTTGGCAATTGTGCGGCAGCCTTGCTGTCCTTTTACCTGAAATATTCCAGGCTCAATTTAACCTAAAAATCTTTGCATTTGTTCCGGTTGCTCCTTTCTCATTCAGGTCTCAGCTCAAATATCTCAGAGAAACTTTCCCTAACAAAAGTAGCACTCAGTCTCCTTCATTCATTACGTTTTGTGTGTTTGTGTTTGTGTATATATACACAAGGTATGTATACAAGATATATGTCTTAAATATAGCATATATATGTTACACATGCTGCATATAATATATAGTATATATTATATATATTTAACCTTGTTTCTAATAACCACTAGAATGTAAGTTCCATAAAAGCAGAGTTCTCTCCGTTTTGTTCATTAGTGTACTCCTAATGCTTAGAAAAGGGCCTGGCCTAGAGATAGAAAGGAATGTAGGAAGGAAATAATTTTATATGAAATTTAGAATGGGAGAACAAATTTTAAATTGCCCATGTTTCTCATCAGTACCTCCCAGGTTTCACTAATGAACAAGATTATCAAAAGATTTGAAGATCCTGGTCCGATCCATTATATTTTTCTGTCATGTCTGAACAACAGACTTTTGAAAGAAGTGGTTTCACCGGGCATAGTGGTTCACTCTTGTAATCCCACCACTTTGGGAGGCCAAGGTGGGCGGATTACCTGAGGTCAGGAGTTCAAGACCAGCCTGGCCAACATCGCAAAACCCATCTCTGCTAAAAAACCAAAACTTAGCCGGGCATGATGGTGGGTGCCTGTAATCCCAGCTGCTTGGGAGGCTGAGGCAGGAGAATTGCTTGAACCCAGTAGATGGAGGTTGCAGTGAGCCAAGATCGTGCCATTGCACTCTAGCCTGGGCCACAGAGCAATACTCCGTCTCAAAAAAAAAAAAAAAAAAAGGAAAAAAAGAATAGCTTTATGGTGTTTGGGATACATGAAGTAAAGATGCTCTAGGCTTTTACTTACAAGCAAATTTCTTTTTTTCCCCCACAGCGTCCTCCACGAGCCCTTCCACCTGTGCCAAGGTAAACATAATTTACAGTAATTTCATTATTGAGCTTTAAAAATGGAAAACGAAGACAGTAGAAAAATTAACTAGTATCATTGCAAAATTACAATGATTCTGGAAACTCTTCTGAAAAATTTAGGGATTTTCTGAAATTTTAAAGGTGAAAAATCCTTGAATTATAAGAATAGCAGTTAAAATTGAATGTTAAATTTAAAAGCCTGAATATCATCATGGTAGGATAATGGATCCATTCCCTTTCTAACTGTTTTAGTGTTTTTTTTTTTTTTTTTAATCAGAATTCTGATCTTTCGTTTGTGAGAATAGTTTCCTCAGAGTTTAAGCTGATTTTAATCAGTGACAAGTAAGAGTTCTTAATCTGCTTAATCCACTTTATTAATAGACAGTAGGGAATATGTATATGTGGGTTCAGAAAATATTGACATTATTTTATTAGTAGTGTTATTAAACAGCTTATTAATTATAAACAGTAAACTAGTCTGTAAACTAGCTATTACATGAAAGCTAATTTTATTTTAAATTTGTAATGATTTAAGTCAATTTTCACTGTGAATATTAACAGGTTTCTAATTAATTGTTCCTTTTTTGTCTTTGTCCTGCTGATTAAATTTGTTTGGTGTTACATGACATGTTAGTCAAGGTGAGTTAGTTTAATGTGAATATAAAATTTTCTAAATATAGTATTTGGTGTTCAAAAATTAGTTTGATTCCTTGGTTTGTTTATCTTAAAACCGAATCTGAATGGTGTAATTTGTAATTCTACAATATGTTTTTGTCAAATAATCTCCCATGACTACCATTTAAAAATTGTCTTTAATACATAGCACTAGATGACCTTGCCATTATAAAAGCACTTCATCCCTGAATGGGGTCACCGAGCACACAACTGTTGGCTAGTTTGTAGCTCTGTAACGAGGACTGCACCTTCCTTTGTCTCATTTAGTCAGGGTAGACAAGGTTATACCATACTAAAAACCCCCAAATCTCAGTGACTTAGTATCACACAGGGTTATTTCTAATTAATACCAACTCCGCTATGGCAAAAACTGGGGACAATTGCCTTTCACTACCTTTTTACTATTGGTATAGCAATCTAGGCTACTTCTTTTTTTTTTTTTTGAGACAGTATCTTGCTCTGTTGCCCAGGCTGGAGTGCAGTGGTGCAATCTTGGCTCACTGCAATCTCTGCCTCCTGGGTTCAAGTGATTCTTCTGCCTCAGCCTCCTGAGTAGTTGGGATTACAGGCGTGTGCCACCATGCCTGGCTACTTTTTGTATTTTTAGTAGAGACAGTGTTTTGCCATGTTGGCCAGGCTGATGTTGAACTCCTGAGCTCAAGTGATCTCCCCATCTTGGATTCCCAAAGTGCTGGGATTACAGGCGTGAGCCACTGCGCCTGGCTTGCAATCTAGGCTACTTCTATGCTGTGGTCCCACCATCTTAACATGAGGCTTCCTCAGTCACCACAACAAGGGAAGAGAAGCTGACAGATTACTCACTGGCTCTTTCAACGTTTGGCTCTGAAATGACACAGATCACCTGCTCACAGCCTATAGGCCAGAACCAGTCATAGACCACACCTATGTGCAAGGGGACTGGGAAATGTAGGGGATCAGATGAATATTTGTTGAACCCACTTTCTGTGTCATGGTTTCTAACATTACTGACTCGCAGTGTGCTACTGGTACCACAGTGTGGGCGCTCTCTGGTCTTCTCAATTTCTTGCCTTCTTCCCCTAATCTATAAAAGTTTGCTGGGCCCAGGGAAGAGAGGGAAAATTCTTCCCTGCTAAAAGTTCTCTTCTGATTGTTCTCTGCACTGAATTTTAGGCAGCCTTTTCTGTTGACGTTTTCCCCTGCTTTATAGATGATATTCCACTTAGTCGTCCTAAGAAAAAGAAGCCCAGAACAAAAAACACACCAGGTAAGATGTTATTCTTTGTTGTGTGGGATCACAAGTTTTCCCAGGACCTCAGGCATGGTAAACTTCACAGATCAGGGAGAAGTAAGGCCCCAGCAGCCCAGAATCACCACTTCGTTGAGGAGAGAATTAAGGCCAGTTTGAAGCAGTGGAATTCCTGGTGGTGGTCAGGTGCAGGGCAGTGGGTAGCCTGAGGAGTATCTGGATGCATTCATGGAATAGAAGGTGGTGCCATCTAAGCTCCTACTTCCATGATATTCCTGAACTCTTTAAGATCTTTTATCCCTAGACAACATACATGGTTTTAAGCTATGATTGATTCCAGACCCTTGAACAAGATACTGAATTTAGAAACACAGAGTTCTTAAATCTCACTTCAGTCAGATTATCTCTACATTAGAGCATGAGTCTGAAAGCATGGCCACATCATCATTTAAATAGTAAAGCTTCAGTCATGAGCAGAACTCGTTTTTGTCCTAGTCATCCACTAATAATCCTGGAAGTTGCATCTGTAACTCTAAACCCAGAACATCTAGAATTCATCATCGCCTTTAGGAATAAATAATTTTTTACATCTCATAATTTTCTGCTAATGGAACCTGCCATTTTCCCAGCACTCAGGCTTGAAACCTCAAGGTTGTCTTTACCTGATCCTTTAACTTCACTCTTTACTTGTGACTTCTCACACTCCTAAAAGGTTTCTGTGGTTGCTCTTCCTTTTTTAAAACAAACAACAACAAGAAAAACATAAAAGGAATCATACATACTGTCTTTGTTTCTTAATACATAGAGTTCTATGTATTCTTAAACAGTGACTTCATTGTATTATATGATAAGAATGTACCATAATCACTGGTCTGTTATTTATTTAGGTTATTTCCAATTTTTCACTCCAACAGTGTTGCAGGTCTGCATAAAATAGTGGCTGGTAGGGAAGAAGTACTTCTGTAGGATGGATTGCTAGCAGTGGAATTGCTAGGTGCAGGATGCGTGCGTTGTTGGTATGATTGACTGCTAAATTACCTTAAGGAAGCTTTAGTTGTTATCTTGCTACCTGTAGAGTCCGAGAGTGTCTCATTCTCTAAATCTTTAACATTGAACAATATCAATCATTAAAATTTTTTTGTTAATGGGCAAAAAGTAGCTTATTTTAGTTTGCATTTCTCTAAATACTAGTGAAGTTAAACATCTTTTCATTTGTTTATTGATACATTTCTATTTCTTTTTTTTCTTTTTTTTTTTTTTTTGAGATGGAGTCTTGCTCAGTTGCCCAGGCTGGAGTGCAATGCTGTGAATCTTGGCTACCTGCAACCTCCACCTCCTGGGTTCAAGTGATTCTCCTGCCTCAGCCTCCCTGAGTTGCTGGGACTACAGGCGCATGCCACTACACCTGGCTAATTTTTGTATTTTCGGTAGAGATGGAGTTTTGCCATGTTGGTCAGGCTGGTCTTGAACTCCTGACCTCAGGTAATCCGCCCGCTTTGGCCTCCCAAAGTGCTGGGATTCCAGGCATGAGCCACTGCGCCCGGTGCCTTTCTGCTGCTTCTTTTGTGAAGCAGACAAGCAAGGAAGGGAATGCAGTCAGGTAAAATCCAAATCTGCCAAAATGTGTTGAAATTCTTTTAAAAGATTTCATGAGGAAAGAGGTTGAAGTGAATGACCAAATGAAGAGATTGATAAATTACCTGCTAACTCCAATTATCCATGATGACTTTATCATTCTTTAACTTATTAATGAAGGACTTTACTATATAGAGGCTGATGAAAATTCTTAAGGCAAGAGGCAAGTAAGAGAATTCTCTGTCAGTGTTTATTGTGTTTTCCACCTTTTTCAAAGTTCTAGATGTTCTGAAGCAATTTCTCCTCCTCCTGTCTTTTGCTCTTCTTTTTAACCCCCTCTTTTTTTCTGCCTCAGCCTTTCGTATTCCTTCATTTATTTCTTTTCCTAACTTAAATCCCAAAGGTGAAGAGGAAGGAAAGATTTCGGGGACAATTAGTTCTGAAAGAGATGGGGTTATTGTATAGGAAACATTCTAGTTACCTTCTCCTCCATCTTTTTAAAATTCAGTGATCTTTGCTCAAGTAATCTCATTTTTTTCTACTCTGTTTTTCTATAGCAAGTGCTTCTTTGGAAGGTCTTGCTCAGACTGCTGGTCGAAGGCCCTCTGAGGGCAGTGAGCCATCAACTAAAGAACTCAAAGAGCACCCAGAGGCTCCTGTTCAAAGAAGACAGAAAAAGACAAGGCTACCTCTTGGTACGTGAAGAAACCAAGGTTAGGTTGTGATAGCAGTTGTGATTTTGGTGACACGATAAAAACCTCTCTGCTCTCATTTTTCCCCCCTATCAATATCCCACAGGTGGTTTCTTGCTTTTATGTTTAAAATATTTACCACTAGAATAACTCCAATGGCTTCAGCCAAGAATACTTTATAGGTCTCTTTTGATCATATATGTATAGATTGTGAGAGGAGGGCGACAAATGCAGGACTAAACAGAAAGTTCAGATCTCAGTGCATAGAAAAACCTAGTAAATGATGAAATGGACATTTCAGATTAGTGGGGAAATGATAGATTCTGTACTAACAATAATATAATGAAACAACAACTAATATTTGTTCAGTCTTTCTATGTCCCAGGCAGTTCACAAGGTAAATAAAATACTATACCACTTTTTGGCCTATCAAATTGGCAATGCTTTTTTCTAGTTATAAAATCCAATATTGATGGGAAATGGGTGCACTCATGCTTTTTGCTCGTAGGGGCATAGATACAGCCTGTCGGATTTCTGGGAATAGTAGTAAATTCAATAGCTGCAGTAATTAAAGAATGTTAACTGCAACATTATTTATAAGAGTAGAAATTGGTAATGACCCAAATATTTAATGGTGTGATACTGGCTAAATAAATCATACTTTATCTATTTTGTACTCATTAAAAGGATTGTTAGGATGACACGGATAATCATCAGTTGTGTATTATTAAATCAAAAAACAAAGGTTATAAAATAGTATGTATTGGAGAATCCCATTTTTGTAAAATATACTATGTTAATTTCTTAGGGTTGCCATAAAAAATTACCACAAACTGAGCGACTTAAAACAACAGTTTATTTTTTCATAGTTCTTAGGTGAGAAGTCCAAAATCAAGTTGTCTACAGGACTATGCTCCCTCTGAAGTCTCTAGAAAAGAGTCCTTCCTTGTTTCTTCTAGCCTCTTTTTTTGGTTTGTTTTTTGAGATAGAGTTTCACTCTTACAGCCCAAACCGGAGTGCAATGGTGCAATCTCAGCTCACTGCAACTTCTGCCTCCCGGGTTCAAGCGATTCTCTTGCCTCAGCCTCCCGAGTAGCTGGGATTACAGGCACCTGCCATGATGCTCAGCTAATTTCATATTTTTTAGTAGAGACAGGGTTTCATCATTTTGGCCAGGCTGGTTTTGAACTCCTGACCTCAGGTGATCCGCCTACTTCGACCTCCCAAAGTGCTGGGATTACTGGCATGAGTCACTGTGCCCGGCCGTTTCTTCTAGCTTCTTATGGTTGTTGATAGTCCTTGGCATTCTTTGACTTGTGGCGGCATAATGCCAATCTCTGCCTCCATCTTCACATTTTTCCTTGTGTGTCTGTGTCCACATTTCCCTCTTCTTATAAGGATATCAGTCATTGGATTTAGGGCCCATTCTAATCTAGCATGACCTCATCTTAACTTGATTACATCTGCAAAGACTCTATTTCCAAATAAGGTTACACTCACAGGTATTATGAGTTAGGACTTGAACGTATCTTTTTTTGGAGCACAATGCAACCCAGAACGTAAATATGTACATACATCTATATTAAAAAGAATGGAAGAATATAGCAGTGTTACAGTGGTAGAAGTTTTAGAAGGAGGAAGTATGATTTTTAAAATTTTCTTCCTTCATTTATATTTTACTAATTTTTAATATTTTGAGCGTTATGACTTTTATAATAATTAGAAAAAGGACAAAGGGTTGTTTTGGAGTAAAACTCAGGGAAGGAACAAAGATGGGGAGATTAGTGCTCTCCTATTAACATCAGCCCTTATTCATAATTTATTATAAATTAATTTTCCTAATTACTTGTCCTTCTAGAAAACGGAGTGTCTTGATTGGATGGAAGAATTATAGGAGTAGAAGGGCAGGAACTAGAAAAGTCAGGAGAATGGAACATAATTTTGGAAGGCAAGTTGAAGTGGGATACCACAGTGCCTGGGGGCACTGAGGATCTATGAGGAGAAGGAAGGGGCGGATGATGGCAGAAGAAGGAAAAGAGACAGAAATGGTGCTCAGACTAGTTGTAAAACTCTACAATTTATTTCATTAGTGACAGTAAATGTAGTTTAATTAAAACTCCCTTTTAGTAGGTTAGTTAGGATACAAGTTTAAAAATCAAGATGGATACCAATACCTAGTTTTATAATTTGTGAAAAGTATGTTTACAGAAATGACCTTTTTTAGAAAATTCAGGACCCAACTAAGTTTTGGATCAAAAAGGACCTGTCATTGCCATTCCAAAGTACACCAAGCCTGGCAGGTCAGCTTTCTAAATTTCTGGATTTAAAAATTGTGTTTTTGTTTATTTTGTTCAGGATGACCAATGGTAGGCTCTACTGCTTGCATTATATTTCCAGTCCAGGCTGTAAGTATTTTATTATAATAGAATTGTAAGGTCTTGAAGGTATTCCAGGGAACTAGTATTTCCAGATAGGAAGAGTAGCTAGTGGATTAGAAGAAGGCTTCACTGACTCATTTAAACTTCATACCTATCCTGTATACAGAAAAGAGTTAATATAGCAGACCTGAGACTGCTATCCTTGGAAAGGCCTGCTGATAAGATTGGCCCTTAGCTGGCATCTGGGAACTTGGATAATAAACAGCTGCCTACACTGATAGAAAACTTTCCCTAAATTATAAGGTGGCTCACTGTGCATTTGTGCATACAAAGTGATTTTTGCTGAACATCTGCTTCCCTTCTGGGCATCCAGAATTTTGGTATGTGCTAAGCTTATGTGACTAGCCCCTAACCTTGGATACTGTCTCTGATGAACTTCCCTTGTAGAACATGTGTCACATGTGTTGTCACAACTCTTTACTGGAGAGATTAGTGCATCCTATTTGACTCCACTGATAGAGGACTCTTGGAAGCTTGTACTTGGTTTCCTCTGGACTTGGTCCATGTGCTTTTTCCTTTTGCTGATTTTGCTTTATATTCATTTGCTGTAGTATACCATAATTGTGAGTGTGATGATTTCCAAGTCCTGTGAGCACTTCTAGAAAGTCAGCGAACCTGGAGATAATCTTGGGAATCTTCAACACAGCCTGGGTGTTGGGTTACTTAATTTTTTTTCATATTGTTTGGCATTACAATTTCAATTTTTACATTAGAAGTTTAGAAGTATAACATTTTTTAGACATTAAAAATTTGTAAGATAGTGAAAATATTTTTGCCCAATTAAAATTCTTGAAGTTCTTTTCTCTTATACAAGTCTTGTATATTACTTTTCTTTTTCTGTTTTAGTTATTTGAAAAGTTAAATTTATTTGTTTTCAGAATTGGAGATTTCCTCCACTCAAAATAAGGCATCTAGTTCATCTTTATTACGAAATGAAAATGGTATTGATGCAGAGCCAGCTGAGGAGGCAGTTATTCAAAAACCTCGGAGGAAGACAAAGTAAGAATTTATTTTTCTAACTATTCTCCAGGATTACCCTGATGCTTTGTTTGGAGTTCCCAGACAGTAGCTTCTCATTAAGTCTTATTACATACTTGTATTTGTGTACCTCTAGGGTAAGTATTATTACAAAAAATCAGTTAAACCAATCTAATGATAAATTTGAGAAGAGTAAACCACTGAGAAAATTTAAAAAATTAAGATTGTACTTAAATAAAAAAACTTCAGAGCCATCTCTTAAAAAGAGGAACACAAATAGAATATATAAGTAGCAAAATTAAACATTAAGGATATTTAAAAATTAAAGATAATGAAATAGGCTATTATGATTTATTTTCTTATGTTAACAGAATTCAAACTATGATTATCTCAGCAATAAGTAAAACTGTGTTTTAGCATTAAGATAAAATGAGTAAAGTATACTTTAAAGAAATAACACTGGAAGGCATATATATAGCACTATTGTTTGTATTTGAAAATGAACCTACAAATAGTGATCAATGTCTGTGTTAGTCCGTTCTCACAACACTAATAAAGACATACCTGAGACTGGGTAATTTATAAAGGAAAGAGGTTTAATTGGCTCACAGTTCAGCATGACTGGGGGGGCCTCAGGAAACTTACAATCATGGTGGAAGGTGAAGCAAACATGCCCTTCTTCACAGGGCAGCAGGAAGGAGAAGAATTAGAGCTGAGTGAAGGGGGAAGCCCCTTACAAAATGATCAGATCTCCTGAGAACTCACTATCACCAGAACAGTCCCTTGACAGGTGGGGATTCTTACAATTTAACATGAAATTTTGGGTGGGGACATAGCTAAATCATATCAGTGTCTACAGAGAATCATACAATTTTAAATTTGGAAAGAAGCTTACAGATTAGTTCAGTCACTTCAATTTTCAAATGAGAAAACTGAAGCCCTCAGAAATGTAAGTGACTTGCTGCACATAATAGTTAATAACAGATTTATTTGAGTAAAAATCAAATTTCTTAACTCCAAGTCCAGGGCTCTTTCCATTATATTTATAGCTAGTTCCGTATGTAAGTCTGTGAGTATTCAATAATCATCCATTTTTCATATATACTTCTTTATTACAGGAAAACCCAACCAGCAGAATTACAGTATGCCAATGAGCTAGGAGTAGAAGATGAAGACATTATCACTGATGAGCAAACTACTCTGGAACAGCAGTCTGTATTCACTGCACCCACTGGCATTAGCCAGCCTGTAGGCAAAGTATTTGTGGAAAAAAGCCGTAAGTAGATGCCTTGTTTTAGAATATGAACTCTTAAAAATTGTACAAGGATATCCTTTATACTTCTGGAAATCTGAATTAAGGAATTAAGCAAAACTATGTACAACAATTTATACACAAAACTAGTCATCATGCTATGATTCATGAGAGTGAAAAACTGGAAACAACCTAAATGTGAAATAGGAGAGGAATGATTTCAGTAAGTTGTGGTGTATCTATATAATAATATTCTTCACCATTAAATATCATGTTTAGGGAGAATTTTTCATTTTATGGAAAGATTCTGATAAAAGAGCATGTACACATGTGTACACACACACAGAGTTTGATCTATACATAGGACAAAAGACTTGAAGGAAATAGGCTCAAATATTAATGCTGGTTGTTTCTGGATTTATGGGGTTATGGGTAATGTAAAGATCTTCCCCACCCCTGCCTGATTCTTTATTCTTTCTTGTACTTTACCAGCTTCCTGCAATTGGTAGTAGTTGTGGTGGGACAGATAATGATATAAATTCTACATCTGAAAATTAGAGAGAAAATACATGATGATACTATCATATTAAATAAGAAATACAACATTATAGCTGTATATTCTTTTGGAAAATAGTGCTGACATTGTATAATGTATACTGGCTACGAGACTAGGTTTGTAGTGTATTTTAGCTCAGGCTGCTATAACAAAATACCACGGACTGAGTGACTTAAACCACAGACATTTATTTCTCACCGTTCCTAAAGCTAGGACGTCCAAGACAAGGTTCCAGCAGATCCGGTTACTGGAGAAGGCCCCTTCCTGGCTTGCCAGTGGCTGCCACTGTGTTGTCATGTGGCAGAGAGAGTTCTGGTGTGTCTTCCTCTGCTTAAAAAGACACTAGTCTCATCATGGGAGCTTCGTCCTCATGACTTCATCAAAATCTAATTACCTCCCAGTGACCTCACACTCACTGGGGGGTTAGGGCTTCAACATATGAATTTTTGGGGGACACATTCAGTCTATAACACAGTGTTTAAGAAAAACCTACTCAAAGCGTGATCATGACTGTATACTACCATGGATATGTTAAGGATATGCTGCCTAAAGAACTCATCTAAAACATAAAGGTTAGTCCTTAAAATTTACAATTTAGATTTTGTCTACATTGTTTTAGAACTCTACTTCATAAGATCCCATCTAAAGGATCTTGCAGTTCTTGGCCAATAAGAAACCTGTGGTCTCTGGCTGACTTACCCAGTGTCTCACAGTTGGTTAGGGTGGAACTGGGACTTGAACTGTGGTTTTATGACTTCTAGTCATGTGGTTTTATTCATCTACCATGTGGCCATTTAATTTACTCCAGTTCTTTTTCAAGCAGTATCACTTAATCCTCATTTTTATTCTTATTTCACTTAGCATAGAAATTTCCCTGCTAGAGTAACTGGCCATAACTGGCCATAAAAGGCACCAGTGGTTCTACTGTCTGCCCAGAAGTTGTCTTTTCTTAGGGAAAATTGTCACACCCCTGTCTTTCATCCTCCAAAACACCTGCGAACTGGGTTTGGTGAGGATAATTGAAATGGAACCTTTCCTGCTTCCTGATGTCTATTTGTGGATTACTAGATATACAGGAAGGAGCCTCTGAATCAACAGTAAAAAGGCTAAAGCCCTGCTCATACAATATTGCAGTGCTGACTCTTGAACTGATGTTCTTCACAGGAATGTTCTAAAGAGAAATTTATGAAGCAGCCCATTTCTTTCCTGTCATCCCAGAAAGCCATGCTACACATCCTGACATCTTTTTCTAAGAAATTTAAAGTAGTTTTCAAATATTGACTTACCTTGGTAGTATAGGCATATAAACTTTAATACTTCTAAAGTCTCTAAATTAGAATTTTGTAGACTAGGTCATGTTAAAGGTTTCTAGACTTTATTCTGGTTGAAAGTTCATTATTTTTTATTAAATATAATTGATTTCTGAAATTGTTACTTCACTTTGGATTGAGAAGAAAATACACTGACATTGCTTATTTTTCTTCAAGATGAAAAATTATGTTTAAGGAACCCAAAGTAAAGATCTTTCTGAAATAGGTGCTGAGTCAAGGAGAATTTTCAGATAGAACAGCAATATTTCAGTCTTAGTTTGCAGCTTCCTGAGTGTGGAATTAAAAAAAAAAAAAAAAAAAAAAAGAAAAAAAGAAAGGGCTACCAGGGTTCTCTCTCCCTAGTTGTTAGTAATTACATTATGTGTTCTTAGGGAGATTCCAGGCTGCTGACCGTTCAGAGTTGATAAAGACCACAGAAAACATAGATGTGTCAATGGACATGAAGCCTTCCTGGACCACCAGAGATGTGGCACTTACGGTGCACCGGGCTTTCAGGTGGCTGCTTTTGTTGGACTTTTCTTAAAACAAATGTTAACTGAGTTCCGTAATTAAAGAAAAAAATAGCCTATTGGTTGTTCAATATGGTTAACGAAATGACCACTTAAAATGGTAGGTAGGTGTATTTTTTTTTTTTTTTTTTTTTTGAGACGGAGTCTCGCTCTGTAGCCCAGGCTGGAGTGCAGTGGCCGGATCTCAGCTCACTGCAAGCTCCACCTCCCGGGTTTACTCCATTCTCGTCTCAGCCTCCCGAGTAGCTGGGACTAGAGACGCCCGCCACCTCGCCCGGCTAGTTTTTTGTATTTTTTAGTAGAGACGGGGTTTCACCATGTTAACCAGGATGGTCTTGATCTCCTGACCTCGTGATCCGCCCGTCTCGGCCTCCCAAAGTGCTGGGATTACAGGCTTGAGCCACCGCGCCCGGCCGGTAGGTGTATTTTTTAAACATCCTATTGGAATTGAATGATCTACCTATCAGTGTAACTAAAAAGAAAGAGCTTGCTTTTACTTGTCATGAAATGTTGAATTTTATTCTTGTATATGAAGAGATTTTAAACATGTTTTAGCTTTTTACTTTAGTAATTCATGTATAATAATCAAACCCTTTACCATTCAGGATGATTGGTCTCTTTTCTCATGGATTCTTGGCTGGCTGTGCTGTGTGGAATATTGTTGTGATATATGTTCTAGCAGGAGATCAGCTATCCAACCTCTCAAACCTTCTGCAACAATACAAGACTCTAGCGTATCCATTCCAGAGTCTTCTGTACTTGCTTTTGGCTCTGAGTACAATTTCAGCTTTTGACAGGTAATGCCTGTGACTCCAGATCTGTCTAACTTCTTCAGAAGGAAATGCTGAGCAAAATGTGTCACTGACCATGACAGTTTTCAAAATAGAATTATAGAGTATCAATATTACTTCAAAAAGTTTTAAGGCCAGTCTACTTCTGTTCTTTTTTGAGGGGATGAGACTGTTGTAAACAAAATATTCCCAAAAGACTTCACCCATTCCAGCATCAGTTCATAAGTCCAAAATTTCATCCAAATGTAGTCAACTCAGAAGTTCCTAAATATCATCTAAATCAGGTATAGGTAAGACTCAGAGCATTTGTATTTGTCTCCCAGCACTGCTGTAACAAAGTACCACACACTGGCTGGCTGAAAACAGCACATTTATTCTCTCGCGGGTCTGGAGGTGAGCAGTCTGCAATCAGGATGTGGCCAGGGTTGAATTCTTTTTCGAGGGCTCTGAGGGAGAGTCTGTTTCATGCCCTTCCCCTCACTTCCAGTGGTTGCTGACAATCCTTGGCTGTAGATGCATCATTCCAATATTTGCCTCTATCGTCACACAGCGCTTTACCCCTGTGTATCTCTGTATCTATATCTCTTCTAATAAGGACACCAGTCATACTGGATTAGGGTTCATCCTAATGACCTTATCTTAACTTTATTACATCTGCAAAGACCCTGCTTCCAAATAAGGTCAATTCATAAGTACTCCAGGTTAGTTCAACATATCTTTTTGGGAACACAATTTAACCCGTTTAAAAAAAAAAAACCCACCTAATTAGAGCCTAATGATATGGGCAATAGAAAGAGGTAGAAACTAATGAAATTTTGTTTATCAAGTTTAAGTTTCTTTAGAATGTCTTAACCCCAAAGGAATGTTGTCCAAAGTAGTCTAGTTAGATGTTTTATGTGGCCTTTGTAAATAAGATAATTTTGTCATATGTGTTATATATACACTGTAGCTACTTAAAACCTAGTAATAGTATATGTGGTAGCATTAGAATAGAGAAGGAAAAAACTATTGTCAAGAAAGTAAAGTTTTGTTAAAAAGTTTACAACTGCACTGTGACAAGAAGCTTTTATATTTTCTAGGATTGACTTTGCTAAAATGTCAGTAGCAATCCGAAATTTTTTGGCCCTGGATCCTACAACTTTAGCATCTTTCTGTGAGTAAACAGTTTAACTTGGTAACTGTGTAATACTTGAGTTATACCATAATTTTGAACCAGGAAAAATGTTAATTTTTTTTTTAAAGTTGTATTACTGCTCCTTATAAACATTACCTATAGATGGTCAGTGAATTTGTAATTAGAAACATAATAGGCATAATGTTGATAGAATTATTTTTCAATAGAGGTTCATCTGAATAACTTTGAAAAGCTTAATTTATTGTACTATATTACTTACTTTTTAACTTTTGTATTTTCTACTTGACATTAAACAGATTCAGATGGTACAGCCTTTTAATAACAAACAGTATTTTATATCTTTCTGATTATTTGGAATGCATTTTGTTCTAAGTTTTGAGAATATTAATAAAACTAATTTTAGGACCTTGAGCAAGTCATTTAACTTTTCAAAAGATCTAGGTTCTTGTCAGTTCTAATGATGAAACAGTGAATGTCTCAAAAGATCCTTCTGCACCTGTTGTTCTCAAAAATTTATATAAGGATATCTGGCCTATTGAAATATGTTTATTTGGTAAAATAAATTTCTTTTATATCAGTCACCAAAGTACAGATTATTTTCGATATTAATCTATAAATTCAAAATAAACCAGGTTGTTAAAAATTATTAGTAATTTCATTTATCTTTTTTTCAGTGTACTTTACTGCTCTTATACTATCTCTGAGTCAGCAAATGACAAGTGACAGAATCCACCTTTACACACCTTCTTCTGTTAATGGTAGCCTCTGGTAAGAATTCACAATGACATTAGCAATTGTTAATGGCAATAACAGCAATTTTTCGTATCCTTCCATTCTTTTTCATCTACAAATAATGAAGGCTCTGTTTTTGTTTCCAAATCTATGGCAAGAAAATACTTATTCCTTTGGTTAATGGGTAACTATTGTTATATTCACCTGCATTTTTAAAGAAATATCTTCCTTTTAAAAATCTGTTTTAGATCTTCAAGTTATAGTTTTTTCTTGTTTGTTGCTGTTGTTGTTGTTGTTGTTTTTTAAGATGGAGTCTCGCTTTGTCACCCAGGCTGGAGTGCAATGGCTCTATCTCGGCTCACTGCAACCACCGCCTCCTGGGTTCAAGCGATTCTGCAGCCTTAGCCTCCCGAGTAGCTGGGATTACTTAGGCACCCGCCTGGCTAATTTTTGTATTTTTATAGAAATGGGGTTTCACCATGTTGGCCAGGCTGGTCTTAAACTTCTCATCTCAGGTGATCCACCTGCCTTGGCCTCCCAGAGTATTGGGATTATAGGTGTGAGCCACTGCGCCCAGCCAAGTTATAGTTTTACAATAAGTCATCATATGATGGACGGAAGGAGCCCTGCATTCTTACCCACTATCAGAGAGTTTCATACCCCAGAACAGTGATAGGAGTGAGTAGCTGGGATAGATTCAGAAAACCAAGCAATGCTAGAAAGAGCAGAATAGGGAGAGCCAACATCTGCAGATCGGTGGCCAGCCATGAAGTTGACAGGATAGCTGAGATTCTAGTTCATTAAACTCAGAGAAGCAATCTTTTTTTTTCCCCCAAATGCTGAATGTGGCATCCAAAAGTAGTCTTTTTTGAGAGAGTGGCTAGGGACATTAGGTAAAGAAAAAGCAAATATACTTTATTGATGAGTAATGTCATGGTAGTTGGAAGGAAAACTTTTAGAAAATTTTCTTGGGAATACTAACGTTGCATTTATATGAATGTATAGAGCAGATCTGTTTAGAGTTTAACCTTTGAACCCTTGTTCTCATTATATATGTGGTATATTTTACAGGGAAATTATATTTTCTTTCACGCTTTACTTGTTATTTCTCTAGGAGATGACTGCTGTTTTTTCTTGAAGTTCCTAAAATAGATATATTTGTATATATGAACCAAACTGAAGGTACTTCTAATGAGTATTTCTACCTTTTTAGGGAAGCAGGAATTGAGGAACAGATTCTCCAGCCATGGATTGTGGTGAATCTCGTGGTGGCTCTGCTGGTTGGATTATCTTGGCTATTTTTGTCTTATAGGCCAGGCATGGATCTTAGTGAAGGTATTAAAGAAAAAAATAGTATAAGAATATCCTGAAATCTTCTATAATGGTTTTATAAACCTCCTTTTAATATGTATAGCTTATAATATTCCAATCACAAAGACACATTTAAATTAAAATAATACAAGCAGAGAGAAAATAAAGTGGTGTAACAGAATGCCAAGAGAAGCAGGGAGGAGTGCCTAGGAGGGCTGGAGTCTGGAACTACTTAGTGAGGGGCGTCTGTGGCCCTTGTGCATATTCAGGAGGTATTTCTTCTCTTGGAACCCTTCAAGTAATTTAGAAAAAGTCTTTGCTCTTTACTTCTCTTAGTTTCCTGCTGATGAAAGTATCTCTTAATTTTGAAATAAATCATGCTTCGTCTACATAGCCTTTCTGTCAGACACATACTCAAGTTAATTATTCTTACCTCCTCTATTTGGTACAAATTCGTAACTCTTCATTGTCTAACACAGTGTTTAGTACTCTTACTTTTAACATGCTCAGTGTGCAGTGATTCACTCATCTCTAGTTCCCAGACCCCTTCTGGAACACCTGAAGAAGAATCATCATATTAGCGAACTGCTAAACTTTTATGCTACTTGAGGAACTTTTTAGTATTTGTATTGTAAATTGTGTTTCCTTGGGCAGTGTTCAACAGTTTGACCCTTGAACATCTTTTATGGATATTTTCTCGACCTTGGTTATTACTTTATTTTTGATTTGATCAACTATTTACAACCCATCTGCCTCAGAAGCCTTAGCATGGAGAATTTCGCCAACATCTATGCTAAGTAATAGTTTAAATGTAGAAAATGTCAGCTAATAACATTCTACATTGTGGTTGGCATCAAAACTGCATCTGGATTTTGCAGTATTCAGTCTAAATCATAAAGTGTGTGTTACTTAGTATTTCCAGAATCCTGTTCTTTTAAGGCCATGTTAGTCATACAACATGTAGATTTTAAAAGTAAGTATAAAATGAGTGATAATACCTGGCTTATTGGGTTGTTTTGATGATGAAATGGGATGACCCATTTAAACTATCCTGGCACATATCTCTTGTTAGTTCTAGGTCCTTCCTCTGTATCTGTCCCCTATATTTTAGATGATCTCATCACTGTAGAATTAGACCTTTTAGCTGTTTAATGATCTTTGATTATCTAAGTGACTTAAATTTCCAGGTAGGATTTTGTATATTGTCCCTATTATGTTTTACTTTTAAGGGGTTCATAATTTAAAATTTAAATATTTTAAAATGTAAAACTTGTACATTTGTTATCAGCTTACCTTTGAAATCAGATTTCACTGTCAAGAAATCTATTGAGGGCTTTCTATGTCAATTTTTAAAAGACTATAAATAAGCTATACAACTCTGTTGGAGGCACTGGGAAACAATTTTATGATCTGTTCATTTTCTTCTCCAGAGTTAATGTTCTCCTCAGAGGTGGAAGAATATCCTGATAAAGATAAAGAAATCAAAGCCTCTTCATAATACCAGCTAACCTTTGGAAGAATAGTGACTCAGTATTTGTCCCACTTTTGTTTTTAAATGTATTTTTATAAGATGTATACATGTGTATTTGTAATAGATTTTTTTTGATTATATAATACTGAAACATCTCTCAATACTATGAAAAATGTTAAAATTGTATTTGTTATTTATGTCCAAATATTAATTTGTATAGCATTATCATCTTAATGACAAAGGGAATAATGAACTAGAAACCAGCAAGTGAAAGTGTTTATTTCCTATTTTCTCAAAACAGTTGTATTTATAACTATTATCTTAAAAAAGCACTGGTTGAGAAAAAGCCATAACTTAAATAGTGTTATAAAATATATATCAAGTTTAAACATAAATTTAGTGAATATGGTAGAAGGGGAAAAAAGCCTTCATTTTTGACCTCCCCTTACTGAATAAATTGAAATATGAAATTTATCTTTTCTGAAACTGGCTTAGTGATTGAGTATCATGTAATAATTATAATTTAGCTTTAAAGATGCTTTACATCATGGCCAATAAAAAGGGAATGTATCTTCTGTTTGAAGAATTTTATAACGTAAAATTTTTACCTAGAAGTAACTAAAAAGTTGCTTCTTACTATAATTTGTACTACTGGTTCTCATATCTGGTTGTACATCAGGATCATAGAGGGAGCTTTTAAAAAATCTATGTAGTAAAAGAGGCTGAGCAGGGCAAGACTCGGGAATAAAGGAGAGACCTGTGAGCTTGTGGGCTCCCAGTTGACATCTGCAACATTCCTGTGTCTCTTTTTTTTGAGTGACAAGAAATAGGAGTGGAAATTCACCATCTCTGTACTCCAGCTCTTTGTCAGACAGGTTTCTGGCTTTCCAGGAAATCCCACTCTTGAGATAGGGTCCTGCATTGGAAAAGATCTCTTCAGAACTATATCCAGTGGTACCTCAGCTGTTGTGTGTGAGACCCTAGAGCTCAAGATGAGGAGAAGACTAGTTATGGGAAAAAATGTTTCAAAGGCTGTTAAGCACATCAATAAGACTATTGGGCCTACCTTGATTAGCAAGCAACTGAATGTTACGGAACAGAAGAGGATTGACGAATTGATGATAGAGATGGTTGACCCTGAGAATAGGTCTAAATTTGGCGTGAACTTTATACTAGGAATCTCTTTTGCTGTTTATAAGGCTGGAGCTGCCGAAAAGGGATTCTCCCTGCTGTCACAGAATTGTCAATTTGCTGGCAATTCTGAAGGCATCCTGCCAGTTCCAGCTTTCACTGTGACCAGCAATGGTTTTCATTCTGGCAATAAGCTGGCAGTATAGGAGTTCATAATCTTCCTCGTCAGCAAACTTCAGGAAAGCCATGCTCATTAGAGCCAAGACTTAGCACACTTGAGCAGTGTCATCAAGGAGAAATGTGAGAAAGCTGCTGCCAATGTGGGGGATTGTGGTAGGCTGTATAATGTCTCCTAAAGATGTCCATGTCCTAATCCCTGGAACTTGTGAATATACTACTTTACATGGCCAAAGGGATTTGCAGATATGATTAAGGTTATGAACCTTAAAACAGGGACATTGTCCTGTATTATCCAGAGAGGTCCAGTGTAATCTTATGAGTCCTTAAAAGCAGACAAGAAAGCCTTTTATGTCTGTGGTCAGAGAGGTCATTGCTGGCTTTGAAGATGGAAGAGGGGGCCATGAGCCAAGGAGAGTGATGACCTCACAGCTGAGTATGGCCCTTGGCCGACAATGAGCAAGGAAATGGATTTCAGTCACATAACTGCAAGGAACTGAATTCTATGAGTATCCCAAATGAGTAAGGAAACAAATCCTCCCCTAGAGCCAAGAAAGGAATGCAGCTTTGTGGATACCTTGGTTTTGGCCTGGTGCTGCCCATGTCAGACTTTTGACATACAGAGCTGTAAGATAGCAAGTGTATGTTGACTAAGCTGCTAAATTGGTGGTGATTGGTTATGGCAGCAATAGAAAGCTAATATAACAATAGAAAGCTATATATAGCAATAGAAAGCTATATATCTTAGAGAATAAAGAAGGCTAGAGCTGCTGTGGAATGCACTTGGGAAAGCTGGCTACATTGATAATATGTAACTGGCATGGGCATAGTTGCCTTGAATCCTTCCAGGTCTGGGACGTACAACTTAGACTTCAGATCTCCTAATGACCCAGGAAGCACATAAACCCGAGCAGCTGGTAGCCCTGTATAAGTCCTTCATCAGGGAAAACTCAATGTTTTCCCTGATAAAGGACTTGTACTGAGAACTCAATGTTTTCTCTGATGTTTCTGGTGTCTCTCAAAGATTGTTTGACCGTGATGACTGGGAAGTTTGGAAGAAGTTCACTGCTAATGCATGTCTCCAGGAAGTAGGGAATGATCTCACAGTGACACTTGAGGCACATTGCTAAGGCTGTCGATGATAATTCATGTAACTTTCTCCAGCTTACAGTGGACTAGGTTGACATGTAAGTTGATTCAGTCCAATTGGTAAGGCATCATGGTTTCTCATTACTCACTGACTTAAAATACTTTTATTGCCAATCTGGTGAGGCACTGCCCTGGGTAGATAACACAGGGGCACCTTGCTGATCAAAGCCCTTGGCCAGGTACAAAAAGCTCGGTTTCTAAAACTCTGTCATTTCAATAATGTTATAAATTGAATCATACAGTATGTAATTTTATGGGATTGACTTTTTTTCTGTTCATCTCTTTTTTTCTGAGTCATCTCAGCTGTTGTGTGTATCAATAGTTCATTTCTTTTTACTGTTTTGTTTGGTTTAACTCATTGACCTATTGAAGGATATCTGGGCTCATTCCAGTCTGAATAATGCTGCTGTGAACATTCATGTACAAGTTTTTGTGTGAACATTAAGTTTTCATTTCTCTGATATAAATGCCCAGGAGTGAAATTGATGGGTTGTATGTAGTTACATATTTAGTTTTTAAAGAAACTGCCAAGCTGTTTTCCAGAGTTGGTGGTACCAACTAATTTCCCATGACAATTTTGTGGAGAGTCCAAACTAGTTTTGCTTTAGAGTGTCTCACCTACATTTTTGAATTGTCTGACATTTTCCTAATGACATCATGTAATTTGTTCCTCAGTCTCCTAAATTTCCTGTAGACTGGAGGTTAGGTCAAGCAGTTTGATTAGATTTTTTACAAAAATAAGATAACTTCATCTGTGATGCTGTTTACTTTATGTTGCATAACATGAACCCTAGGAACAGAGTGAGCTGCTGGACAGCAAGTTTCATTGGGTGCAGTAATTAACACACCACATAGTATAAATCTGAAATAATGACAAACGTGTTAAGGGCCTTGGGATATTGGGCCATGTACTCTGAGGAGCGCAAGGTGAGTTGCAGGTTCTTGCCCCTAAAGAACTCTTATCTTTTGAGATTAGCAACTAATAGTGTGAGCCCACTAACAGGATGTGAAAGTTGTCAAAATCAAGTTGTAGTCATTGTGTTAAAAATCCTAACAAATAGAGCTGGGGAAGGCCATGAAAGGAGGATTTTCATGCACAGATGCCTGATAATGAGGACTGTCATGAAAGACTGCACAAAACCACACCTTGCACAAAGGCCATCACAACCTGACATACAAAAAATACTTCTATGAGGACATTTGCCCAGCAACTGCCTGTCCAATGTCCAAAAGGCAACATCCTTGTTATTGATCCTTGTAGCCAAGGATAATTCTCTCAAAACAATCATTTTTGCTTTAAAAACCATTGTCTTCCTTTACCTCCCTGAATATGCACATAGTTTACTGTGGCACTTGTATTCTCATTGCAATGCCATTCCTGAATAAACATTTTCTTTCAGAGAGTCTGCCTCTCTGTTATTTAGGCTGACAAGGATATGCCAAGAAGTAGCTTGGATACAGCAGTTAACTCTGCCTTTAGGGTATGTGTGTATGGGGATATAAGAGTTAACTAAAAGCTGACCTTTGAGCTGGTCCTTGAATAAAAGAAATAGATTCCAAAAATAAGAGGAATAAATAATGATCCTAAGCTAGGAGAGTACATTTTGTAGACCTTTGGTTTCCATATTAAGAAATTTAGATTTTTGTGTACAATAAAAAAGTTCTGGAATTACCTGGTTTTGTTCTGTTTGTATTTAAATTTTTAATTTAACTTTTATTTTAGGTTCAAGGGTACATGTCCAGGTTTGTTATATAGGTAAATTTTGTGTCGTGGGGGTGTACAAATTATTTCATCACCCAGGTAATAAGCCTAGTACCCAAAAGGTAGTTTTTGATCCTCTCACCGTCAGGTAGGCCCCAGTGTCTGTTGCTCTCCTCTTTGTTTCCATGTGTTCTCGTTGTTTAGCTCTCATTTTTAAGTGAGAACATGTGGTATTTAGCTTTCTGTTTCTGTGTTAGTCTGCTTAGGGTAATGGTCTTCAGCTCCATCCGTTGCTGCAAAGGACTAATACGGGGGCAGTGAAAGGGACGGATGACAGCAGGTTGGCAGAGCTATGAGTAAATCATTGCAATTGTCTCGTGTGTGAGGTGTCCCAAACTAGGTGCCATAAAGGGAAAGGTACGATTCAGATATTTAGGGTCAGAATTTAAAAATGTGTCTGAATTTTTAAGATTTTGTGGATATGATATTGCTGCATCAAATGAGTTTGGAATGTACTACAGGTTTAAGAGGGAAGATGAATATTAACGTGTTATGTCTGTGGAACAATTGAGTAAAAGTGTCAAAGTAGACTGTTGGATATTTAACATCTGGAGCTCAGGGGACAGTGTAGAGGAAGTAATAACTGATATTGTAAATCTTCCAGAAAGAAATGGTGCAGGGAGAAAAGGACTCGTGAGGGCTAAAGGGCGGACAAGACAGTGAACTAAAGTGGTTGGGCCCCGTGAGGGGCCTTTGCTCTCCACCAGCGTGCTCTGACTTCCTTCTAAAGGAGACTGAAATAGCCTGGCAAGTGTGTGCAGCAGACCCTCCAAGCTCGCTAAGCACGCATGCCTCCAAAGCTGGCCTCCCGCCACTCCCAGCTGGGGCCCGGCCTGCGTGGGTCACTAGGCGGCAGGCACGTGCTGGGAAAATGCTGGAAAGGCTGCGGGAGGGCCACGCCTGCGCGGTAGCGGGCCGTCGGTTGGGCGCAGACAGGCCCCAGAAGATGGAGAGATGGAGCCACCCCAAGATACAAATAGGCCTTTCAGCACACTTGATAACCGCAGCGGGCGGGTCCAAGCCAGGGCCCCCACCCCGCTATTGCAGAGGAATCCCTACAGCAGCCCGGATGTCATGCACATGAAAGGGTCAGACGCTTCTTCCGTCCCTTACACCCTGGACCAGGGCACGATGGCCCTGCCTAAGGACAAGAACAAGGAGGGCACCGGGCACCGGCTGCTGAACGTGAGTGGGGGCCTGGCCAGCACCTGGAGGACCAGGGCCAGCAGGACACCTGGATGGTAGTGAAAGGATTAAAGGGTTCAGTGTGTGCCAATTGCCTCTCCCTTCAATTGGCACACATTGAACCCTTTAATCCTTTTTTTTTTTTTCATTTATAGCAATTCTTTTGTTTTATTTTTTATTTTTATTTTTTATTATACTTTAAGTTCTAGGGTACATGTGCACAATGTGCAGGTTTGTTACATATGCATACATGTGCCATGTTGGTGTGTTTCTAATAGTCTCTGGTAATCTTTTGTATGTCTGTGACATAAGTTATATTTTCTTTTTCATTTCTGAGTTTGTTTATTTGAGTGTTCTCTCTCTTTTTCTTGGTTACTTAGTAAGGTCAAAAACCAAATTTTTGTTTTGCTGATTCTTTGTACTTTTTTAAGGCTCTATTTCAGTTACTTCTGCTCTGATCTTTGTTATTTCTTTTCTTTCACTAATTTTGGGTTTGGTTTATTCTTTCTTTTCTCCTTTCTTGATGTGTATTGTTTGATTGTTTATTTGAAACCTTTCTACTTCTTTGATATAGGTGCTTACTGCTACAATCTCCCCTCTTAGCACTGTTTTTGCTGCATAGCATAGTTTTGGTATGTTGTGTTTCAATTTGTATGTGTTTCAAGAAATTTTTAAATTTTCTGTTTAATTTATTCCTTGACCCAATGATCATTGAAGAGCATGTTGTTAATTTACATGTGTTTGTACAGTTTTCAAAGTTCCCCTTGTTACTGATTTCTGGTTTTATTCTATGGTGGTCTCAGAAGATACTTGATATGATTTTGATGTTTTAAAATTTGGTAAGACTTGTTTGTGTCCTAAGATATAGTCTGTCATGGATAATTTTCCATGTGGTGATGAGAAGAGTGTGTATTCCATAGCTGTTGGATGAAATATTCTGTAAATGTCTGTTAGGTCTATTTGGTTTAATGTGTAATTTAAATCCAATGTTTCAGCTGGGCGCGGTGGCTCAAGCCTGTAATCCCAGCACTTTGGGAGGCCGAGGCGGGTGGATCACGAGGTCAGGAGATCGAGACCATCCTGGCTAACATGGTGAAACCCTGTCTCTACTAAAAATACAAAAAACTAGCCGGGTGCGGTGGCGGGCGCCTGTAGTCCCAGCTACTCGGAGGCTGAGGTGGGAGAATGGCGTGAACCCGGGAGGCGGAGCTTGCAGTGAGCCGAGATCGCGCCACTGCACTCCAGCCTGGGTGACAGAGCGAGACTCCGTCTCAAAAAAAAAAAAAAAAAAAAAAAAAAAAAAAAAAAAAAAAAAAATCCAATGTTTCTCTGTTAGTTTTCTGTCTAGATGATCTGTCTAATGCTGAGAGTAGTGTGTTAAAGACCCTAGATATTATTGTATTGGAGTCTACCCTTCCCTTTGGATGTAATAATATTTATATATCTGAGTACTCTGGTGTTTGGTATATAATATATTTAGAATTGCTATATCCTCTTGCTGAATTGACACCTTTATCATTATATAATACTCTAATGACCTTTTTTTATTGTCTCTTTACTGTTTTTTACTTTAAGTCTGTTTTATCTGATATAACCATAGCTACTTCTGCTCATAGCATAGCTATTCTTGGAATATTTTTTTCTATCCCTTTACTTTCATTCTATATGTGTCTTTACAGATGAGATGAGTTTCTTATAGGCAGCATATAGTAGGGTTTTTTTTAAATCAACTTTTTTGCATTTTTATTTCTCTTTCTTTTCTTTTCTTTTTTTTTTTTTTTTTTTTGAGACAGGGTCTCACTCTGTCACAGAGGCTGGAGTGTAGTGGCATAATCACAGTTCACTGCAGCCTTGACGTCCTGGGCTCAGGTGATCCTCCCAACTCAGCCTCCTGAGTAGCTAGGACTGTAGGCACTTGCCACTATGCCTGGCTAATTTTTGTGTATTTTGTAGAGATGTGGTTTTGCCATGTAGCCCAGGCTGGTCTGGAACTTCTGGGCTCAAGTAATCTGCCTACCTTGGCCTCCCAAAGTGCTGGGATTATAGGCATGAGCCACCATGTCCAGCCTATTTTATTTTTAATATTGGTCAAGTGAAGTAGTGAGAAGTGGGGAAAGCATTTTGATCTTTTTAAAAACATGCGTTAAAATCTTCCTGGAGGGTCACATGCCCAGAGAGAGCATGACGGCTCCATGCCCCTTCCCCTCTACCAAAATTAAAAATAAATGTATACATATTATTATCATGGTGACTGGGTTTTTTGGCATTCAATTAAGTTCTGTGCCTGAGGCTGGGTATGATGACTCATGTCTCTAATCCTAGTACTCTGAGAGGCCAAGGTAAGAGGACTGCTTGAGCCCAGGAGTTTGAGGCTACAGTGAGCTATGATTGCATCACTGCAGTCCGTCCTGGGTGACAGAGCAAGACCCTGTCTCCCCCGTGACCCAAAAATTTTATGCTGGAGGCAATTACTCTATATGAGTCCCAGCCCAGCCAGCAGGTGCTAATAAATGCTTATAGAAGGAACACTTACCATACGTAAAATCTAGCATCGCTGTCCCGTAATGCAAGCAGCATTCATTGTTAGAGCTACATGACAAAGCTCCACAGACTGGGTATTTTAAACCTCAGACATTTATTTTCTCACAGCTTTGGGGCTTGGAAGTCCAAAATTAAGGTGGTAGGGTTGGTTTCTTCTGAGGCCTCTCTTCTTAGCATATGGGATTAGGGTCCACCCTGATGACTTCATTTTAACCTAATTACCTCTTTAAAAATCCCATCTCCAAATACAGTCACATTCTGAGGCACAAGGAGTGAGGATTGCAATGTATGCATTTTTGGGAAAGATAATTCGGTTTTTAGCTAGAGTAAACTCTTAAGTATTGATTACCATATACCAGGTACTGTATATTAGTTGCTTTATTTATATTAATTGTGTGTGTGTGTGTGACAGAGTCTTGCTCTATCCTACCCAGGCTGGAGTGCTGTGGCGAAATCATAGCTCACTACAGCCTTGAACTCCTGGGCTCAAGCAATGATCCCACCTCAGCCCACAGACATGTGCCATCACACCAGGCTAATTTACTTTTATCTTTTGTAGAGATGGGGGGGTATTGCTAGGTTACCCAGGCTGGTCTCGAACTCCTAGGCTCAAGCAATCTTCCTGCTTTGACCTCCCAAATTGGTGTGATTACAGGTGTGAGCCACCATGCCTGACCTATAAATATTAATTTTCTTAAGTCTCACAACAGCCCCATTAAATAGGTTCTGTTATGATTCAGCAAATTGCATGCGGCATCTGTGACTTAGAGAGGTTAAGTAACTTGCCCCGGGTAACACAGCCAGAGGGCAGAAGCAAAATGTAAACTCAGTAGGTCTGGCTTCTTTTACCCAAATCTGGAAAATCAGGTCATGTTTTTTTGATCCATTTAGCCAGTGTATATCTTTGAAGTGGAAAGCTTAATTCATTCACATTCAAGGTTATTATTGATAGGTGGGGGCTTATTCTCATCATTTTATTAATTAATTTCTGATTGTTTTATATGTCATTTGTTCCTTTTTGTCTCCCTTATTATTATAGTTGTTTGGTGGTTTCTGTAGTAGTAACATTTGAATCTTTACTTTAGTTTTAACTCTGCAATTAAATATTTTAACTGCTCTCCACAGTCTTTTTTTTTTTTTTTTTTTTTAGTGTACTTTATGTTCTAGGGTACATGTGTACAACGTGCAGGTTTGTTACATATGTATACATGTGCCCTGTTGGTGTGCTGCACCCATTAATTCATCATTTACATTAGGTATATCTCCTAATGCTATCCTTCTTCCCTCCCCCATCCCACAACAGGCCCCGGTGTGTGATGTTCCCCTTCCTGTGTCCAAGTGTTCTCATTGTTCAATTCCCACCTATGAGTGAGAACATGCGGTGTTTGGTTTTCTGTTCTTGTGATAGTTTGCTGAGAATGATGGTGTCCAGCTGCATCCATGTCCCTAAAAGGACAGGAACTCATCCTTTTTTATGGCTGCATAGTGTTCCATGGTGTATATGTGCCACATTTTCTTAATCCAGTCTGTCATCGATGGACATCTGGGTTGGTTCCAAGTCTTTGCTATTGTGAATAGTGCTGCAATAAACATACATGTGCATGTGTCTTTATAGCAGCATGATTTATAATCCTTTGGATATATACCCAGTAATTGGATGGCTGGGCCAAATGGTATTTCTAGTTCTAGATCCTTGAAGAATCACCACACTGTCTTCCACAATGGTTGAACTAGTTTACAGTCCCATCAACAGTGTAAAAGTGTTCCAATTTTTCCACATTCTCTCCAGCACCTGTTGTTTCCTGACTTTTTAATGATCACCATTCTAACTGGTGTGAAATAGTATCTCGTTGTGGTTTTGGTTTGCATTTCTCTGATAGCTAGTGATGGTGAGCATTTTTTCATGTGTCTGTTGGCTGCATAAATGTCTTCTTTTGAGAAGTGTCTGTTCATATCCTTTGCCCACTTTTTGATGGGGTTGTTTTTTTCTTGTAAATGTGTTTGAGTTCTTTGTAGGTTCTGGATATTAGCCCTTTGTCAGATGAGTAGATTGCAAAAATTCTCTCCCATTCTGTGGGTTGCCTGTTCACTCTGATGGTAGTTTCTTTTACTGTGCAGAAGCTCTTTAGTTTAATTAGATCCCATTTGTCAATTTTGGCTTTTGTTGCCATTGCTTTTGGTATTTTAGACATGAAGTCCTTACCCATGTCTATGTCCAGAATCGTATTGCCTAGGTTTTCTTCTAGGGTTTTTATGGTTTTAGGTCTAACATTTAAGTCTCTAATCCATCTTGAATTAATTTTTGTATAAGGTGTAAGGAAAGGATCCAGTTTCAGCTTTCTACTTATGGCTAGCCAGTTTTCCCAGCACCATTTATTAACTAGGGAATCCTTTCCCCATTTCTTGTTTTTGTCAGGTTTGTCAAAGATCAGATGGTTGTAGATGTGTGGTATTATTTCTGAGGGCTCTGTTCTGTTCCATTGGTCTATATCTCTGTTTTGGTACCAGTACCATGCTGTTTTGGTTACTGTAGCCTTGTAGTATAGTTTGAAGTCAGATAGCGTGATGCCTCCAGCTTTGTTCTTTTGGCTTAGGATTGTCTTGGCAACGCGGGTTCTTTTTTGGTTCCATATGAACTTTAAAGCAGATTTTTCCAATTCTGTGAAGAAACTCATTGGTAGCTTAATGGGGATGGCATTGAATCTATAAATTACCTTGGGTAGTATGGCCATTTTCATGATATTGATTCTTCCTATCCATGAGCATGGTGTGTTCTTCCATTTGTTTGTGTCCTCTTTTATTTCACTGAGCAGTGGTTTGTAGTTCTTGAAGAGTTCCTTCACATCCCTTGTAAGTTGGATTTCTAGGTATTTTATTCTCTTTGAAGCAATTGTGAGTGGGAGTTCACTCATGATTTGGCTCTCTGTTTGTCTGCTATTGGTGTATAAGAATGCTTGTGATTTTTGCACATTGATTTTATATCCTGAGACTTTGCTGAAGTTGCTTATCAGCTTAAGGAGATTTTGGGCTGAGATGATGGGGTTTTCTAAATATACAATCATGTCATCTGCAACAGGAACAATTTAACATCCTCTTTTCCTAATTGAATACCCTTTATTTCTTTCTCTTGCCTGATTGCCCTGGCCAGAACTTCCAACACTGTGTTGAATCGGAGTGGTGAGAAAGGGCACCCTGTCTTGTGCCAGGTTTCAAAGGGAATGCTTCTAGTTTTTGCCCATTCACTATGATATTGACTGTGGGTTTGTCATAAATAGCTCTTATTATTTTGAGATATGTTCTATCAATACCGAATTTATTGAGAGTTTTTAGCATGAGGGGCTCTTGAATTTTATCAAAGACCTTTTCTGCATATATTGAGATAATCATGTGGTTTTTGTCTTTGGTTCTGTTTATGTGCTGGATTACGTTTATTGATTTGCGTATATTGAACCAGCCTTGCATCCCAGGGATGAAGCCAACTTGATCATGGTGAATAAGCTTTTTGATGTGCTGCTGGATTCGGTTTGCCAGTATTTTATTGAGGATTTTTGCATTGATGTTCATCAGGTATATTGGTCTAAAATTCTCTTTTTTTGTTGTGTCTCTGCCAGGCTTTGGTATCAGCATGATGTTGGCCTCATAAAATGAGTTAGGTAGGATTCTCTCTTTTTCTATTGATTGGAATAGTTTCAGAAGGAATGGTACCAGCTCCTCCTTGTACCTCCAGTAGAATTTGGCTCTGAATCCATCTAGTCCTGGACTTTTTTAGGTTGGTAGGCTGTTAATTATTGCCTCAATTTCAGAGCCTGTTATTGGTCCATTCGGGGATTCAACTTCTTCCTGGTTTAGTCTTGGGGGAGTGTATGTGTCCAGGAATTTATCAATTTCTTCTAGGTTTCTAGTTTATTTGCATAGAGGTGTTTATAGTATTCTCTGATGGTAGTTTGTATTTCTGTGGGATCGGTGGTGATATACCCTTTATCTTTTTTTATTGCATCAATTTGATTCTTCTCTCTTTTCTTCTTTATTAGTCTTGCTAGTGGTCTATCAATTTTGTTGATCTTTTCAAAAAACCAGCTCCTGGATTCATTAATTTTTTTGAAGGGTTTTTTTGTGTCTCTATCTCATTCAGTTCTGCTCTGATCTTAGTTATTTCTTGCCTTCTGCTAGCTTTTGAATTTGTTTGCTCTTGCTTCTCTAGTTATTTTAATTGTGATGTTAGGGTGTCAATTTTAGACCTTTCCTGCTTTCTCTTGTGGGCATTTAATGCTATAAATTTCCCTGTACACACTGCTTTAAATGTGTCCCAGAGGTTCTAGTATGTTGTATCTTTGTTCTCATTGGTTTCAAAGAACAGCTTTATTTCTGCCTTCACTTTGTTATGTACCCTGTAGTCATTCAGGAGCAGGTTGTTCAGTTTCCATGTAGTTGAGCGGTTTTGATTGAGTTTCTTAATCCTGAGTTCTAGTTTGATTGCACTGTGGTCTGGGAGACAGTGTGTTATAATTTGTGTTCTTGTACATTTGCTGAGGACTGCTTTACTTCCAACTATGTGGTCAATTTTGGAATAAGTGTGATGTGGTGCTGAGAAGAATGTATGTTCTGTTGATTTGGGGTGAAGAGTTCTGTAGATGTCTATTAGCTCTGCTTGGTGCAGAGTTGAGTTCAATTCCTGGATATCCTTGTTAACTTTCTATCTCGTTTATCGGTCTAATGTTGACAGTGGGGTGTTATGGTCTCCCATTATTATTGTATGGGAGTCTAAGTCTCTTTGTAAGTCTCTAAGGACTTGGTTTATGAATCTGGGTGCTCCTGTATTGGGTGCATATATATTTAGGATAGTTAGCTCTTCTTGTTGAATTGATCCCTTTACCATTATGTAATGGCCCTCTTTGTCTCTTTTGATCTTTGTTGGTTTAAAGTCTGTTTTATCAGAGACTAGGATTGCAACCCCTGCCTTTTTTTGTTTTCCACTTGCTTGGTAGATCTTCCTCCATCCCTTTATTTTGAGCCTATGTGTGTCTCTGCACATGAGATGGGTCTCCTGAATACAGCACACTGATGGTTCTTGACTCTTTATCCAATTTGCCTGTCTGTGTATTTTAATTGGAGAATTTAGCCCATTTACATTTAAGGTTAATATTGTTATGTGTGAACTTGATCCTGTCATTATGATATTAGCTGGTTATTTTGCTCGTTAGTTGATGCAGTTTCTTCCTAGCATGGATGGTCTCTACATTTTGGCATGTTTTTGCAGTGACTAGTACCTGTTGTTCATTTCCATGTTTAGTGCTTCCTTCAGGATCTCTTGTAGGGCAGACCTGGTGGTGACAAAATCTCCCAGGATTTGTTTATCTGTAGAGGATTTTATTTCTCCTTCACTTATGGAACTTAGTTTGGCTGGATATGAAATTCTGGGTTGAAAATTCTTTTCTTTGAGAATGTTGAATATTGGCACCCACTCTCTTGTGGCTTGCAGAGTTTCTGCTGAGAGATTCATTGTTAGTCTGATGGGCTTTCCTTTGTGGGTAACCCGACCATTTTCTTGGCTGCCCTTAACATTTTTTCCTTCTTTTCGGCTTTGGTGAATCTGACAATTATGTGTCTTGGAGTTGCTCTTTTCCAGGGGTATCTTTGTGGCATTCTCTGTATTTCCTGAATTTGAATGTTGGCCTGCCTTGCTAGGGTGGGGAAGTTCTCCTGGATAATATCCTGCAGAGTGTTTTCCAACTCGGTTCCATTCTCCCCATCACTTTCAGGTACACCAATCAGACATAGATTTGGCATTTTCACATAGCCCCATATTTCTTGGTGGCTTTGTTCATTTCTTTTTACTCTTTTTTCTTTAAACTTCTCGATTCATTTCATTCATTTGATCTTCAATCACTGATACCCTTTCTTCCAGTTGATCGAATCTGTTACTGAAGCTTGTGCATTTGTCACATAGTTCTCGTGTCATGGTTTCCAGCTCTATCAGATCATTTAAGGACTTCTCTACATTGGTTCTTCTAGTTAGCCATTCATCCAATCTTTTTTCAAAGTTTTTAGCTTCTTTGCGATGGGTTTGAACTTCCTCCTTTAGCTTGGAGAAGTTTGATTGTCTGAAGCCTTCTTCTCTCAGCTTGTCAAAGTTATTCTCCATCCAGCTTTGTTCGGTTGCTGGTGAGGAGCTGCGTTCCTTTGGAGGGGGACAGGCACTCTGATTTTTAGAATTTTCAGCTTTTCTGCACTGCTTTTTCCCCATCTTTGTGGTTTTATCTACCTTTGGTCTTTGATGATGGTGATGTACCGATGGGGTATTGGTGTGAATGTCCTTTCTGTTTGTTAGTTTTCCTTCTCACAGTCAGGACCCTCAGCTGCAGGTCTGGGAGTTTGCTTGAGGTCCACTCCAGACCCTGTTTGCCTGGGTATCTGCAGTGGAGTCTGCAGAAGAGTGAATATTGCTGAACAGCAACTGTTGCTGCCTGATCGTTCCTCTGGAAGGTTCGTCTCAGAGGTGTACCTGGCCGTGTGAGGTGTGAGGTGTCAGTCTGCCCCTAGTGGGGGTGTCTCCCAGTTAGGCTACTTGGGGGTCAGGGACCCACTTGAGCAGGCAGTCTGTCCATTCTCAGATTGCATACTCTGTGCTGGGAGAACCACTACTGTCTTCAAAGCTGTCAGACAGGGACATTTTAATCTGCAGAAGTTTCTGCTGCGTTTAGCTATGCCCTGTCCCCAGAGGTGGAGTCTACAGAGGCAGGCAGGACTCCTTGAGCTGCAGTTGGCTCCACCCAGTTCGGGCTTCCCGGCTGCTTTGTTTATCTATTGAAGCCTCAGCAATGGCAGGCGCCCCTCCCCCAGCCTGGCTGCCACCTTGCAGTTAGATCTCAGACTGTTGTGCAAGCAATGAGGGAGGCTCCGTGGGCGTGGGACCCTCCTAGCCGGGCATGGGATATAATCTCCTTTTGTGCCATTTGCTAAGACCCTTGGTAAAGCACAGTATTAGGGTGGGAGTGACCGATTTTCCAGATGTGTGTGTCATGGTTTCCCTTGGCTAGGAAAGGGAATTCCCTTCCCCCTTGCACTTCCCAGGTGAGGCGATTCTTCGCCCTGCGTCGGCTCTCGCTCGGTGGTCTGCACCTACTGTCCTGCACCCACTGTCCAACATGCCCTAGTGAGATGAACCCAGTACCTCAGTTGGAAATGCAGAAATCACCCGTCTTCTGTGTCGTTCACACTGGGAGCTGGAAACTGGAGTTGGTCCTATTTGGCCATCTTGGAACTGCCCTGTTTTTTTTTTTGTTTTTTGAGACAGTCTCACTCTATCGCCCAAGCTGGAGTGCAATGGTACGATCTTGGCTCACTGCAATCTCCGCCTCCCAGGTTGAAGCGATTCTCCTGCCTCAGTCTCCCAAGTAGCTGGAATTACAGGTGTGCACCACCATGCCCTGCTAATTTTTGTATTTTTAGTAGAGGTGGGTTTTCACCATGTTGGCCAAGCTGGTCTCAAACTCCTGGCCTCAAGTGATACACCCACCTCGGCCTCCCAAAGTGTTGGGATTACAGGTGTGAGCCACCATGCCTGTCTTCTCCGTAAGTCTTATTCTGAAGTTTTCCCTGCTATCTTTTGGTTTGGTTGAAGCTCATCTTTTAGTAGATTGCTTGGGAGGGGCTCAAGAGTAAAGTGTTATCTGGAATGTCTGTTTCATGTATTTTTAAAAATAGCCTTCATACTCGAATGCTGTTACTTTGTTGGATAAAAATAGAGTTGGTTGGATAAAAATCCCTGGCTTGAGCTTTCTTGCCTTGAACTTTATAAAAATACAGCTCTACAGTTGCATTACTTTGTGTGTTGCCCTTGAGAAGTATGATGCCAGTCTTATTTCTTATCTTCATAGGTAACTTGGTCATTTGCCTGTAGGCAAGATGTCATTATAAAGCCTGGTAATTTTACTAGGACATATCTTGGAGTTGATCATTATGAGCCAGTTTTTCTAGACACATGGTGAGTCCTATCCACATATAGATTTTTTTCTTATTACTTAAATTTTTCTTGGATTGTAATTTTAAACTTTTAGTTTTTCCTCCATTTTGTTTTACTTCTTCGAGGATTTTTCATTTGTCTGCCTTCCAGTCGAACTATTTTTCCCTGACCCTTTATCCTTCTTTCTCTATCTCATTATCATTTTCTTCACTGGTTCTTATCTTCTTCAATGCCTGTTATAAAGTTTTTATTTGAATCGATGCTACCTTGGGCACTTTGTAATTTAGTATTTATTTCTGGGATGGTTTGTCTTTTTAAAAAATTTATTTCCTGAATTAATCAAGGCTTATTTCATTTTTTCTTCTCTTTAGTCAACTTCTGTTTTAATTGTTGAATAAATGAATGAACTGTTAATTGTAGGCTTAAAAACATCTCCAAATGCTTGTTTGAAGACACTTAATTCAGTTTGAAATCTTATGTTATAATTTACTTCTGTTTTGTGGTTATTTGAGAGGAAGAATTTTTGTCATATGAAGATTTCTCCCCATTTTCTCCTTATAACAGCTTTTAATGGAGTTGGTCTGATTTTCCTTATTTCTTGGCCATGATCATTTCTTTGCCGTGGTTTAAGTATCCTCTCTTCTTTCAGTGTATTGAAGTATAGTTTCTTTAAATGGATGAAGTTGTAATTGATGGGAGGTAAGGGGAAAGAAGGGGCATAACCTGTTGTTCTCTTCGGTTTTTTGGCTATGCTTAATTTTCCCCTCTTACATCCTTCTTTCTCTTCCCTGCCATGTATACAGGGATACCTCTTCCTCTCTGACACCTTCACGCTCATCATGATGAGCGCTGCTTCTGGTCCTTCTCTTTCAGGTCCCTTCTCTATGGCTGTTACTGTGAGCTACCACTCCTAGACCTGTGGTCAGAATTTTTGTACTCAATGTTGAACTTTCTCTTTCTCAGGATGATTTTATTTGTGCTTCCTTTTGTGTTCCCTACTTCTCTCTGTTCTTTTCCAGCATCTCTTAAGATTTCTCTTTCCTTGCTTTCTGTCCCTATAGTGTGTGTGTGCGTGTGCATATATATGTGTGTATATGTGTGTGCATGTGTGCATATATATGTGTATGTGTGTGTATATGTATATATATATATTTGATTGAGATTCACACTCAAGGTATCTCCTATACTAGGACCAGCTGGAATTCTCCTTATAAGCTTTTCAAGATATCCTACTAAATATTCCATCTCTTAACAAACTGAAGAACTATGTACTTTTCTCTTATTTCTTGATTCCCTTAATTTTATACTTGTGTACATTTTTATTTCTTTGATAACTTCTTATTGAGGATAGGGATGAGTTTCTTAATCATATTAATACCTACTACCAAGGAGACCTGATACTTACTAGAGATTCATACAATAATTATTGAATTGATATTTCACCTAGTTATATTTTTCTTTCTTTTCCCAAATCTTAATTTATTTACATTGTAGATGCTGAAAAAAACTCTTAAAGGGTCTGATAGTGAAGAACTGGAAATAACACAGGAGACACCAAATTTGGTGCCGTTTGGGGATGTGGTATGTATGAGTAACCCTCAAAAACCTGTATAAGTTATTTATTATTTGATAATCAAAAAGTATATGCAGAAAATGGTTCTCTCTGATAATATATTTATGAATTTTTAATTTTTATGAGTCAGAAAAACATTGTAATAATCACTGAAATTATAGAAAGCATCCTGATTCACAGAAATAATATCTTCTATATTAGGGATTCCCAAATCTAGTTACATCAGAATTACCTGAGATGCTTTTTATAAAACATTAACTTGAGGCTCCACCTAACATCTGCTAGCTTAGAATCTCTAGGAGAGGAGCCTGGGAATCAGTAATTTTACTGAGCTCTTAAAGTGATTATATTTATTGCTAGATCATGCTAAAGTTTGAAAATTGATCCTGCGCCCCTCCCCCATCCAAAAAGCCTCCTAGAAACAAAAGCAAACACCCCCCCCCTTTTCACACACACACAGACACACACCCACCCACCCACCACAAAGGGATGACCCAGTATCTAGGCTGAGAACCAGAAAAATCTGTTATTCTGTTTTCAAAGTACAGAAAAAGACATGAGAATCTACATGCATATAGAACTATCAAATATCATTACATTCATTTACAGTTATCTTTATTTTCTGAACACTATTAGAGTTGTAACTGGGTATGAAATAAGAATTTTTCTTGTCCCTCTACCTCCTATCATATACAATGTTTAATATAATATTTCTGTCATTTCGACTTGGTTTTAAATACTAAACATGGCTAAATATATTTAACTAATTCTCATATTAGGATTCAAATGTTCCTGCATTTATTTTGTATTTGATTTTTTGGTTAAGCACATGATGCAATTTTCTTTAACATTTAGAACAACTTGGTGCAAGAGCATGAATATTTTACAGCCCCTGGCATGTTACAGCCAATAAATCATTGCTGAATGAATTAAGTGGTCTTAGGATACTGGATAAAAGAGTTTGTCTGACATAAGGCACATTTCTTAATTTTATATGCAGGGTGCTGTATTTTATCAGTTCTCACCTAATATCAAATAAAAACAATTTAAAAAGTGATGATCAGATTTATGTGAATAATGAATTATTCTTTGGCTTTGTATTCTTGTTCATTTTCGGTTTACTTTGAATGCGGCTTGCCCATTTTTCTTCAGTATTTCTGCTTTCTGATGATTTCTATTAACTAGATATTTTTCATGAGAAACAATATTTCGAGTGAGAAAAAACAACAACGTGGAGTTTTACTTTTTAAAAATAGAGTTCAGTGTAAAGTGGAAGAACAGTTAACTTTTTAAATGCATTCATTGTCTGTGTTTTTGTTTTGATTGTTGTAGGTTGGCTGCCTGGGCATTCATGTAAAGAACTGCAGACATTTTACGCCTAACAGTATCCTTTCTTTTGATTTAAGAATCATAGTAATTGTATCTCACTGTTTCAGTTATCCATTGCTGCATTACAGATCATTCCAAATCTTAGTGGCTTAACACATTGACCATTTTATTATTAATCACTACTGTGCATTCACTAGTTGCTTCTTCTGCTTCATGATACAACAGCTTGGGTTGTAGTTATCTGACAGTTCAAAAGGGCTGGAATATCTAAAGTGGCCCATTTACATGTCTGGTTGCTTTAGTGGGATGCATGGAAGGCTAGACTCAGCTGGGATGCTGAAATGGTTGGATCTCTCCCTCTTTCCCTGAGTCCTATCATGTTTTTCCCCCCTGTATTAATTTTAATTTAAAAATATATCACAGTAATATATTATTTATCTTGATTACTAGTTTTTGGTGTCCCCTTAAATTTTGTGCCTGAGGTGAGTGCCTTTTTGGCTTACTAGTCCCAACCCTAGTCACGTTCCATTACATTTTATTGGTTAATGTAATCATAGAGCCAGCCCAGATTTAGTGGCAGGGGAAATAAAGTCCACTTTTTCATGTGGGAGTAACAAAAGCTTTTCAGCCATCTGTATTCACCTCAATCACCATATAAGTGAAAGGAAAAATATATATCTTCTTGTATGATAATGTTAATTTATTTGTAAGTAATGTGTGCTTCCTTTAAACATTTTTAAAAGGATTTATTTTATATTGGTGCTTTTAAATAAGCTGCGTGCTTATTTTTAGATTTATCACAGCATAAAACTAGCCTCATTATGGAGATTTGATGTTTCTTTTTTATATAAAGAGAATTTTGGAAAATAATTCTGTATAAAGAGATTTTTGAAGATAGTTAAATCGTGAAACAAAATTGTTTTACTCTGTAGCATTCTATGAAAGATACAATACAGTCCAATATAATATAAATGAACTATATTCTTAAGTGAATTAGGGTAGAACACTTTTTGTCTCAAAATTAAAAATAAGTTATTCTGATATATTTTAAAATATTTTGAATTTCTACATAATTATCCTTAGGAAATATTTCAACTATATATTGCATAGTCACCTTGAAATTAATATATAGAAAAACTTGCAAAGAAATTTTGCTGGAAATGTGAGGTTAAAAATATAAGGGATGTAGCTGGGCGCGGTGGCTCAAGCCTGTAATCCCAGCACTTTGGGAGGCTGAGACGGGCGGATCACGAGGTCAGGAGATCGAGACCATCCTGGCTAACACGGTGAAACCCCGTCTCTACTAAAAAAATACAAAAAACTAGCCGGGCGAGGTGGTGGGTGCCTGTAGTCCCAGCTACTCGGGAGGCTGAGGCAGGAGAATGGCGTGAACCTGGGAGGCGGAGCTTGCAGTGAGCTGAGATCCGGCCACTGCACTCCAGCCTGGGCGACAGAGCGAGACTCTGTCTCAAAAAAAAAAAAAAAAAAAAAAAAAATTATATATATATATATATATATATATATATATATATATATATATATAAGGGATGTAAGGAAGAATCAACCTTCTTTTACTTATATTGTGTCCACCAGTGATGGGCAAAACTACTATTTTAGAAGACTTTTTTTCTATTGTTTAATGCTACATGATTGATTCTTAGGTTTTGGTCTGAATCATTTAATGTATTAATTTTATAATGTATTATTGTTCAATTACAACAAAACTTATTTCCTAAACATCATTCTATTTGCAGTCAGTTTACAACATTATGCTAATTTATTTATTCGCATCTCTATAAACAAAGCTGTGAAATGTACAAAAATGTGTAGCTTGCTATCCAAAGACAGTGAGAGGAACACTGTAATTAAGTTCGATGAAGTGAAGTATTTTTCTGTACAGGTAATGTTAATATCTCTTCTAGATATTAGAATGGCTCCTTATAGTTCCAAATATTCTACCCTAATTCTGTCTTTTTATAAAAATTAGTAGAAAAGAAACAAAAGCAGTGAGTGCCTTTTTATTTGGTATCTTACAGTATTCTATTTCTATACTGTGGGCTATAGTGATGTTTTAAAAAAAATAAACAATTTACTGCAAAATGCATAATCTTAGTAGATTTCTTTCCTGAGATGTTACTGTCTGTGGTTTCAAGTATTCATTATGCATGTATTTATCTCTATCTTGCTCTTCTCTTCCCATCTACTGTCTTCCACCTTAGAGTTTTTCCCATCTCCTTTCCCATTCCTTTTCTTCTATCCTGTTCTATTCCCCTTTGTCTCTCTCTAAGTATTGTTGCATGGATTAACTTAGTCTTTATTACAACCCAAACACACACACACACACATATACACACACACACACACACTCTCTCTCTCTCTCTCTCTCATCCTTATTTTACGGATGAAGAAACTGAGGCACTCTGTGGTTAAGGACCTTTCTTAGGTCATGGAGCTGGTAAGTGGTAAGTGGTTGAGCTGGGAGTGTGGGCACTCTGGTTTCAGACCACACTTCATTAAACTGCCTCACACGCCAGCTCTTACTATGTTTCTGCTTACAGTTAGGCTTATTAGAATCTTAAATGTATCTTAAAACTTAAAAAAAAAAAAATGGCTAGACTCAGTGACTCACGCCTGCAATCCCAGCACTTTGGGAGGCTGAGGCGGGCAGATTACTTGATGTCAGGAGTTTGAGACCAGCCTGACCAACACGGAGAAACCCCGTCTCTACTAAAAATACAAAAATTAGCCGGGAGTGGTGGTGCACACCAGTAATCTCAGCTACTTGGGAGGCTGAGGCGGGAGAATCACTTGAACCCAGGAGGCAGAGGTTGCAGTGAGCTGAGATTGTGCCACTGCACTTCAGCCTGGGCAACAAAGCTAGACTCCATCTCAAAAAAAAAAAAAAAAAAAAAAAAAAAGAATGACACTATTCCATACAGCTGCAGGATTCATTGATTTGTCCAATTATTTATTACATTAGTTGAATTTTAGGGGAATCCTAAAGCATTTTCTGTATGCTCTATATTATTTTTCAGACGTTATCTGTTTAAGCATTGAGTAGTGAAGACAGTTTTTTTTTTTTTTTTTTTTTTAATACTTTAAGTTCTAGGGTGCATGTGCTCAATGTGCAGGTTTGTTACATAGGTATACATGTGTCATGTTGGCTTGCTGCACCCATCAACTCATCAGTTACATTAGGTATTTATCCTAATGCTATCCCTTCCCCAGCCCCCCACCCCCTGACAGGCCCCGGTGTGTGATGTTCCCCGCCCTGTGTCCAAGTGTTCTCATTGTTCAGTTCCCACCTATGAGTGAGAACATGCAGTGTTTGGTTTTCTGTCCTTGTAATAGTTTGCTAAGAATGATGGTTTCCAGCTGCATCCATGTCCCTGCAAAGGACATGAACTCATCCTTTTTTATGACTGCATAGTATTCCATGGTGTATATGTGCCACATTTTCTTAATGCAGTCTATCATTGATGGACATTTGGGTTGGTTCCAAGTCTTTGCTATTGTGAATAGTGCTGCAATAAACATACATGTGCATGTGTCTTTACAGTAGCATGATTTATAATCCTTTGGGTATATACTCAGTAATGGGATCGCTAGGTTAAATGGTATTTCTAGTTCTGGATCCTTGAGGAATTGCCACACTGTGAAGACAGTTTTTTAAGCATAGGGTTTTGTTTGTTTGTTTTTTTAAGGAAAAAAAAAACAAGGAATAGTTTTGCTCGAGGCAATACATACTGTTTGTTTTACTCTGCAAATAGTTTTCCTAAGCTTCACTGGCAAATTCTCAAGAATTTGGGGGATATATGTCCATTTAAATAAAATTTGAAACATTAATACTTGAAAATAATGTAAAGTATATAGTAAGGTGTTTATCTTCATTAGCATAGTCAAAATCTTTTTCCTGTATTTATTTAAATAGGTACTGTTAGTTTGAGCACATTAAAAGGACAGTTTTTTTTTTTTCTTTTTTTTTTTTTTGATACGGAGTCTCGCTCTGTCGCCCCGGCTGGAGTGCAGTGGCCGGATCTCAGAAAAGGACAGTTTTAATGGAACTCTAATAGAAAGCTTGAGAATGACTTAATAATTACACAGAAAATTGGACAAGCAAGCAAAGAAACAAAAAATCAAGATACATGTTAACTACAGGGAAATTGAAAAATGATACAGGAAAGGAAATATTATTGTAATATATTGTTAAACTCTGAATGATAGTTATACATATAAACTAATACAAACACTAACAATCTAACAAAAATGTATGTTATAGAATATATTGGAGGAATGGCGAGAAGTATGAAAACTGTCGGGGGAGAATAGAGAGATAATATTTTTCTTCCACAATATGCAGTTAATACTTAGTATTTCAAACAAAAAAATCAATGAATAATATAAGCATGTTACTTAGAAACAGGAAGGCAAAACGTAGAGAAATTTATTTAGAAGTCAAAAAGGCAGCTTCCGAGGAGTGGAAATTAGGGGGTGGGTGGGGTGGAATTCTAATATTGTACCCAGGATTTAATTTACAGAAGTATGACTATATGAAAACATGGAGAGGTACTGTCATTGAAAAAAGAATTCGTTATATTCTCTGAGAGTAGGGGACATGAAACACCACTGAGGGACACAGGGGAAGTATCAGAATGGTCAGGAGGCAGAGGACAGGAGTGAGGGAAGAATCTAGGCCTTTTGGGGATTGCTGAGGGGAAGGTAAAACTGTTTAGGATTGGCTAGTTTGAATAATTTCAGGGGTCTTTGGGTTATAGAAATGGTCTCTAGTTTTCTAATACCTGGCCCTGGGATAATTTAGGGCAAAGGAAATGTGTGAGAATTAGATTAGTAGGTGGTTGGCTGGGCGCGGTGGCTCATGCCTGTAATCCCAGCACTTTGGGAGGCTGAGGAGAGCAGATCACTTAAGGTCAGGAGTTTGAGACCAGCCTGGCTAACATGGTGAAACCCATCTCTACCAAGAATACAAAACTTAGCTGGGTGTGGTGGCACATGCCTGTAATCCCAGCTACCTGGGAGGTTGAGACAAGAGAATCGCTTGAACCCGGGAGACAGAGTTTGCAGTGAGCTGAGATGGCACTACTGCACTCCAGCCTGGGCAACAGAGTGAGACAAAAAAACAAAAACAAAAACAAACAAACAAAAACTGGTGGGTGGAGCTACGGTGTTGGGATTGGTTAGTTTGCAATTAAAAGATATGCTCTCTGCTAAGCCTTTGCTGTCTCTAGCAGTCTAACACTGGGCGGGGAAGTCTCTCCCTCAACAAGCTTTTCAAGATGCCAGAATTTCATAACGTACAGGAGCTTTTTTTTTTTTTTTTTTTTTTTTTTTTTTTTTTTTTTTTTTTGAGGCAGAGTCTCGCTCTGTCGCCCAGGCTGGAGTGCAGTGGCGCGATCTCAGCTCACTGCAAGCTCCGCCTCCCGGGTTCCCGCCATTCTCCTGCCTCAGCCTCCCGAGTAGCTGGGACTACAGGCGCCGCCACCACGCCCGGCTAATTTTTTTGTATTTTTAGTGGAGACGGGGTTTCATCGTGTTAGCCAGGATGGTCTCGATCTCCTGACCTCGTGATCCGCCCGTCTCGGCCTCCCAAAGTGCTGGGATTACAGGCTTGAGCCACCGCGCCCGGCCGCGTACAGGAGCTTTTTTTCTCTCTCTTAAAACAAAATGTGATTGAGCAGAGTGGCTCACACCTATAATCCCAGCATTTTGGGAGGCCAAAGCAGGAGGATTGCTTGAGGCCTGGAGTTCTAAACTGGTGAGACCCCATCTCCACAAAAGAAATATTAAAAAATTAACTGGGTGTGGTGGCATGTACCTGTAGTCCTAGTTGACTCCGGAGACTGAGGCAGAGAATGGCTTGCAACCAGTAGTTTGAGGCTGCAGTGAGCCATGATCCTATCGCCGCACTCCAGCTTGAGAGTGAGACTCTGTCTCAAAAATAATCAAACCAAAACAAACAACAACAAAACAACAAAACCACGATTAATACAGGTGAGAGTAAAAAAAGTACTTTGTTTTAACCATTGTAGAAATTTTTGACTTTATATAGTATATAATTAGGATAAAATAAAATTACATTGCATACATTTTAGGACTTTAATTTGCTAAAATGTACAACATAGATCTAGGTTAAAAAATTTTAAATCCATACAAACTAAGAACTGAAAACACATGGGAAGTGGATTTAACTTATTGTTCCAGAAAGCTGCTGGGAAAGTGATATAAAAACTCACACTGAAGAATGAGTAGCAGCGAATTTCTGGTTCTGGCCATGCTGGAATATTTGGTATTGGATTCACTCGTCTGCTCTAAACAGCTATGAAACAGAAAAATACATGAAAAAACTATATCCTGGCATGGGACAATGGAAAGTGGAGGGAGGCACTTCTAAAGAGAAGGGACGCACAAGCGGAGAGCTCCACATTTAAGCAGCTTTTTATCTGGCAGCGATTCCTGCACAGAAAGTGAAACCCAAGAAGAGTGTGGCAATCTTGGTGCGCGGAGGAAGCAGACGCCGAGCCGAGGAAGCAGACGCCGAGCCGAGGAAGCAGACGCCGAGCCGAGGAAGCAGACGCCGAGCCGAGGAAGCAGAGACGGCAGTTTAGTACCCCTACGGAGACTGGAATTTGTTGAGCGGGGTTCTAAAGACAAAGGAATAGCAGATAAAGAGCCCAGAAATCTATGTAGGTATTCTACTCAGGTTCTTGGCTGAAAATAAGTTGTGTGTGGACATGGTAAACCTCCAGGAGAAACTACAGAGAACAGACGCTGGAGGGCTGAGAGCTGACCAGGAAATTCAGAAGGCCAAATTCAGAGTTCCTGGAGTTTGACTCAGCGAAAGCAGAGAGATCTCATTAAATAGTCCCAGAATTCAGTTGAGATCCCAGAAAGGCCAAGTTTTAGGAGCAAGGACCATGTTCTACAGAAACTGCAATAGACCCATCCTCTAACGAAGCCTCTATAGGACGAACATAATCTGCCAGGAATTGCCTTCCAAAAAAGAACACTTTTTAGAGGAAGATATTTTAAAAATCCAGAGTCTCTATCATTTATAATGTCCATTCATACAATAAAAAATTACCACTGACGGAGGGATAAAAGCAGTCAATAGAAGTAAACCCACAGATGATCCAGATGTTCAAATTAGAAACAAGAACTTTAAAATAACTGTCATAAACATATCAAAGTGGAAATGGTGTACAAAAGGTGGACAAAATGGGAATTCTGAAGACAGTGAAAATGGAAAAGAACCAAGTAAAAATTCTAGATCTTAAAATACGGTATTTGAAATGGATAGTTTATTGAAGGACTTAAAAGCATTCTGGAAACAGAGAAAGGATCTGTGAACTGAAAGACTGATCCATCAAAATCATTCAAATCGAAGCTGAGGAAAAAAAGATTGGAAAAATGTAAGAAACTGGTGGGATACTGTCACTCAATTTATAACATATAGTTGAGTCCCAGAGGAAGAGAAGAGGAAATACATTTTTTAACTTTTAAGTTCTGGGGTACATGTGTAGGCTTGGTACATAGGTAAATTTGTGTCATGGGGGTTTGTTGTACAGATTATTTCATCACCAGATATTAAGCCTAGTACTCAGTTATTTTTCTGATCCTCTACTTCCTCCTACCTTCCACCTCTGATAGGCCCCGCTGTGTTTTGTTCCCCTCTGTGTCCATATGTTCTAATCATTTAGCTCCCACTTATAAGGGAGAACATGTAGTATTTGTTTTTCTGTTCCTATGTTTGTTTGCTAAGGATAATGGCCTCCAGCACCATCCATGCCCCTGGAATGGATAGGATCTCGTTATTTTTATGGCTGCATAGTATTCCATGGTGTATATGTATTACATTTTCTTTATCCAGTCTATCATTGATGGACGTTCAGGTTGATTACATGTCTTTGCCCTTGTGAATGGTGCTGCAATGAGCATATGCATGCATGTGTTTTTGTAATAGAACAATTCATATTCTTTTGGGATACCCAGTAATGGGATTGCTGGGTCAAATGGTATTTTTGTTTTTAGGTCTTCGAGGAATCACCACACTGTCTTCCACCATGGTTGAACTAATTTACACTCCCACCAACAGTGTATAAGCATTCCTTTTTCTCTGCAACCTCGTCAGCATCTGTTTTTTTGTTTTTTTTTTTGAGTTTTTAGTAATAGCCATTCTGACTGGTGTGAGATGGTATCTCATTGTGGTTTTGATTTGCATTTCTCTAATGATCAATGATGCTGAGCTTTTTTTCACATAATTGTTGGCCATATGTGTGTCTTCTTTTGGAAAGTATCTGTTTATGTCCTTTGCCCACTTTTTAATGGTGTTGTTTGTTTTTTTCTTGTAAATTTGTTTAAGTTCCTTGTAGATGCTGGATATTAGACCTTTGTTAGATGCATAGTTTGCAAAAATTTTCCCCCATTCTGTAGGTTGTCTGTTTACTCTGTTAATTGTTTTGCTGTGCAGAAGCTCTTCAGTTTAATTAGATCCCATTTGTCAATTTTTGCTTTTGTTGAGTTTGCTTTTGGTGTCTTCATCATGAAATCTTTGTCCCTGCCTCTGTCCTGATTGGTATTGCTTAGGTTGTCTTCCAGGGTTTTTATTTTATAGTTTTGGGTTTTACATTTAAGTATTTAATCCATCTTGAATGAATTTTTGTATATGGTATAAGGAAGAGGTCCAGTTTCAATCTTCTGCATATGGCTTGCCAGTTATCCCAGCACCATTTATTGAATATGGAATCCTTTCCCTATTGCTTGTTTTTGTCAGGTTTGTCAAAGATCAGATAGTTGTAGGTGTATGGTCTTACTTCTGGGTTCTCTGTTCTGTTCCTTTGGTCTATGTGTCTGTTTTTGTACCAGTACCGTGATGTTTTGGTTACGTAGCCCTGTATAGTATAGTTTGAAGTTGGGTAGTGTGATGCCTCTAGCTTTGTTATTTTTGCTTAGGATTGCTTTGGTTATTTGGGCTCTTTTTTGGTTCCACATGAATTTTAAAATAGTTTTCTCTAGTTCTTTGAAGAATCTCAAGGGTGGTTTATTAAGAATAGCATTGAATCTATAAATTTCTTTGGGCAGTAATGGCCATTTTAATGATATTGATTCTTCCTAACTGTGAGCATGGAATGTTTTACCATTTGTTTGTGTCATTTCTGACTTCTTTGAGCAGTGGTTTGTAGTTCCTCTTGTAGAGATCTTTCACCTCTAGTTAGGTGTACTTCTAGGTATTTTATTCTTTTTATAGCAGTTGTGAATGGGAGTTCATTCCTGATTCAGTTCTTGACTTGTTGTTGGTGTATAGGAATGCTAGTGATTTTTGCACATTGATTTTTTGTCCTAGGACTTTGCTGAAGTTGTTTATCAGTTTAAGAAGCTTTTGGGCTGAGACTATGGGGTTTTCTAGATGTAGGATTATGTTGTCTGCAAACAGGGATAGTTTGACTTCCTCTGTTCCTATTGGGATGCCTTTTATTTCTTTCACTTGCCTGATTGCTCTGGCCAGGATTTCCAATACTATGTTGACTAGGAGTGGTGAGAGAGAGCATCCTTTGTCTTGTGCCAGTTTTTAAGGGGAATAGGGAATTGGTTTGGATTTACATCCATTGTTTTTGAAGCACATCAGCTGAATAACGTTGAGGTTTATTTAAAAAAAAAAAAATAGGGAAGCATTGCCCATTCAGTATGATATTGGCTGTGGGTTTCAATACCTCAATATCTTTCTTCTTATTCTGAGGTATGGTCCTTCAATACCTAGTTTGTTGAGAGGTTTGACATGAATGGTATTGAATTTTATTCAGTAGCTGCATTATCTGCATCTATTGAGATAATAGTGGTTTTTGTCTTTAGTTCTGTTTATGTGATTAATCACATTTATTTGTATATGTTGAGCCAACCTTGCATCCCAAGGATAAAGCCTACTTGATAGTGGTGGACAAGCTTTTTGATCCGCTGCTAAATTCAGTTTGCCAGTATTTTGTTGAGGATTTTTGCATCAATGTTCATCAAGAATATTGGCCTAAAGTTTTCTTTTTTGTTGAATCTCTGCCAAGTTTTCATCAGGGTGATGCTGGCCTCATAGAATGAGTTAGGGAGGCATCCCTTCTCCTCAATTTTTGGAAATAGTTTCAGTAGGAATGGTACCAGCTCTTCTTTGTATATCTGGTAAAATTCAGCTATGAATTCTTCTGGTCTTGGGCTTTTTCTGGTTGGTAGGCTATTTATTATTGCTTCAATTTCAGAGCTTGTTATTGGTCTATTCAGGGATTCAGTTTCTTCCTGGTTCAGTCTTGGGAGGGTATATGTGACCAGGAATTTATCCATTTCTTGAAGATTTTCTAGCTTATTTGCGTAGTGGTGTTCATAATACTCTCCAATGGTTGTTCGTATTTCTGTGGGGTCAGTGGTAATATTCCCCCTTGTCGTTTCTAATTGTGTTTATTTGAATCCAGAAGAGGAAATATTTAAAGAACTAATGACCTAAGTCTTCCCCAAATTGATTAAAAATCCATCCATAGATTCAAGAAACTCAGTGAACTTTAAGTGAATAAGTACAGAAATGATCACACATATGTACATCTCATTCAAACTGCTGAAAACCCAAGATAATGAGAAAATCTTAAAGGCAGCCAGTGGGGGGGGGGAAACACATTACATTCAGATGCACAACAATAAGAATATCAGCTAACTCTCCATCAAAAACAATGTAAGTCAGAGGACAAGAGAATGCCAGCTTTAGAATGCTGGGAGGCAGGGAAAGTTCAGCCTAGATTTCTATATTCAGTGAGAATATACTTCAAAAAGATGGTGAAAGAGAAAAGCTGAGAGAATTTGTATCTAGAAGACCTGCATGGTAATAAATATCAAAGAAAGCTTCAGGTTGGAGACAAATGATCCCAGATAGAAGCCCAGATGCACAGGAAGGAAGAGCACTAGAAATGGTAAATGTGTGGGTAAAAACACAAGACTATTAAAAAAATTTCTCCAAAAGACAATTGAGTCTTATTATTTAAAAACACAATAATGTCAAGGAATGATAGGAATTGTAGCATATGTAGAAGTGCAATACATGGCCAGAATAGCACAGAGAATGAGGAGGTGTAAACAGAATTATACTATTGGACATGGTGGCTTAATTTTAATTCAAGATACATTGTGATATGTGAAAGATCCATATTATAATCCCTAGAGCAACCACTAAAAGTTAAACAAAATTGTATTAGGAAGGAAGAAAGGAGAAGGAGAAGGAGGGAGGGAGTCAGGGAGAAGGAGGAAGATGAGTGTGGAAACTAAATTAGCATTAAATTTGAGAACTTAGAAAATGACAGTAAAACTTTAGGATATCAAGAAGAAGAAATTATTAACAGAAAAGAAATAAATGAGTTATTTACAGCAAAGTAGATGTTAAAGAAATGTAACAATACAAAAGCTAATAATAAAAGTAGCGCAGTAGGCACAATTCTGGTAAGTCTCATTAAGAAAATTATGCAAAATTTGGAATATAGGTATAAATATGAAGGCAATTTAAAAAGTTAGAATATCATATATAACTCTATGCCAAAAATTTGAAAATATAGATGAAATAGAATATTGTGTTAGAAAAATATAAATTACATTGTTTTAGCTGTATCTTTTGTAAACTGAATATAGATTTAAAACATCCAGTCTGACAGTCTTTGTATTTTATCTACATCTGTTAGTGTAGTAGTTAATATATGTAATGTTAATGTATGTAACGTTACTGTAGCGTCTGTCACATTTTATGTAATTATAATATATTTGAGTTTAAATTGGTTACCTTCTTTTGTGCTTTCTATTTATCCCAATTGAACCATGGATTATTTTTTCTTTTTTTTTAATACAAAGTAAATAACCTTTTATTATCATAGTATCCATTAATCCTAGAATAATGATTAGCTCAACACAAAATAGTGTCCTTCACAAAGAAATATTAGATAAAACTAATTAAGCTGTGCTTCTATTTGGCAAAAAAAGTTTTGCTATGACAGAATTTAAAAACAAAATAAGAAAGAACAAAAACATGTTTAAGCCTTGTTAAAAAAAAAAGATATTTGTCACCAGAGTAAAGTAATACATTATTATGATATTTTGACATTATTTACTCGCATTCAATTTTATCTGATTGGTGTTGAGTTAATCATCAAACAAAAATATACTACTTAATAAAGCCAATTATATACAAGTAGGCTTTGAATAATTGAAAGGTGCAACATTGTAGAAAGTGTTGACTATACAGGTAGTTAAGGTAGATTTCTTGACTCTGTTTACCTGTTTTTAGGACCAGTAAATTATTCATAATGATAATTTAATGATTATAAAGTACATTTTGTCCACTTGTATAATAAATAAGGAAATAAATGTTGAAGTGTTATTTAAACACTCTTTTAATTCAACCATGTATTAAAAATTATGTAGGTTCTGCTGCTTCTCTGAACTAATTACCAGTGTCATCTCCATAAATATGTACCATATTCATTTCACAGAGCAACACTTAAAATGGAAATAACATAATTTATCATACCCGCTTCAATAAACTGTATAGTTGAAAATATGCATGAATGAATTTTAAGGTATATGAGCTCTTGAATCAGTGGTGTCACAAAATGTCTGGGAAGTAAACATGAATATTGTCATATTATTCTAACCTTGAGCTCATGACTTTGTGTACTCCTTTATGTAATATCAAAACAGTAAAATAAACTTCATGCAAATTATTCTATTCTGAAATCTGTGATTATGTAGATAAAAACTGAGTTTAATTTTACCTTTTCAAGGAGATATTGATGTAAGCATTATGGTCTGTATTTCAAGAAAAATGCTTGCTTTTTGATAAAACTTTGTAAAGCTTTTTTTTTTTATTATTACACTTTAAGTTCTAGGGTACATGTGCACAACATGCAGGTTTGTTACATATGTATACATGTGCCATGTTGGTGTGCTGCACCCATTAACTCATCATTTACATTAGGTATATCTCCTAATGCTATCCCTCCCCCTACCCCATCCCCACAATAGGCCCCAGTGTGTGATGTTCCCCTTCCTGTGTCCAAGTGATCTCATTGTTCAATTCCCACCTATGAGTGAGAACATGTGGTGTTTGGTTTTCTGTTCTTGCAATAGTTTGCTCAGAATGATGGTTTCCAGCTGCATCCATGTCCCTACAAAGGACAGGAACTCATCCTTTTTTATGGCTGCATAGTATTCCATGGTGTATATGTGCCACATTTTCTTAATCCAGTCTGTCACTGATGGACATTTGGGTTGGTTCCAAGTCTTTGCTATTGTGAATAGTGCTGCAATAAACATACGTGTGCATGTGTCTTTATAGCAGCATGATTTATAATCCTTTGGGTATATACCCAGTAATGGGATGGCTGGGTCAAATGGTATTTCTAGTTCTAGATCCTTGAGGAATCGCCACACTGTTTTCCACAATGATTGAACTAATTTACAGTCCCACCAACAGTGTAAAAGTGTTCCCATTTCTCCACATCCTCTCCAGCACCTGTTGTTTCCTGATTTTTTAATGATTGCCATTCTAACTGGTGTCAGATGGTATCACATTGTGGTTTTGATTTGCATTTCTCTGATGGCGAGTGATGATGAGCATTTTTTCGTGTGTCTGTTGGCTGTATGAATGTCTTCTTTTGCGAAGTGTCTATTCATATCCTTTGCCCACTTTTTGATGGGGTTGTTCATTTTATTCTTGTAAATTTGTTTGAGTTCTTTGTAGGTTCTGAATATTAGCCCTTTGTCAGATAAGTAGATTGCAAAAATTTTCTCCCATTCTGTAGGTTGCCGGTTCACTCTGATGGTAGTTTCTTTTGCTGTGCAGAAGCTCTTTAGTTTAATTGGATCCCATTTGTCAATTTTGGCTTTTGTTGCCATTGCTTTTGGTGTTTTAGACATGAAGTCCTTGCTCATGCCTATGTCCTGAAAGACATTACCTAGGTTTTCTTCTAGAGTTTTTATGGTTTTAGGTCTAACACTTAAGTCTCTAATCCATCTTGAATTAATTTCCGTATAAGGAGTAAGGAAAGGATCCAGTTTCAGCTTTCTACTTATGGCTAGCCGATTTTCCCAGCACCATTTATTAACTAGGGAATCCTTTCCCCATTTCTTCTTGTTTTTGTCAGGTTTGTCAAAGATCAGATGGTTGTAGATGTGTGGATTATTTCTGAGGGCTCTGTTCTGTTCCATTGGTCTATATCTCTGTTTTGGTACCAGTACCATGCTGTTTTGGTTACTGTAGCCTTGTAGTATAGTTTGAAGTCAGGTAGCGTGATGCCTCCAGCTTTGTTCTTTTGGCTTAGGATTGTCTTGACAACGTGGGCTCTTTTTTGGTTCCATATGAACTTTAAAGCAGATTTTTCCAATTCTGTGAAGAAAGTCATTGGTAGCTTAATGGGGATGGCATTGAATCTATAAATTACCTTGGTCAGTATGGCCATTTTCATGATATTGATTCTTCCTATCCATGAGCATGGTATGTTCTTCCATTTGTTTGTGTCCTCTTTTATTTCACTGAGCAATGGTTTGTAGTTCTCCTTGAAGAGTTCCTTCACATCCCTTGTAAGTTGGATTCCTAGGTATTTTATTCTCTTTGAAGCAATTGTGAATGGGAGTTCATTCACGATTTGGCTCTCTGTCTGTTATTAGTGTATAAGAATACTTCTGGTTTTTGTACATTGATTTTGTATCTGAGACTTTGCTGAAGTTGCTTATCAGCTTAAGGAGATTTTGGGCTGCAGCCATGGGGTTTTCTAATTATACAATCATGTCATCTGCAAACAGGGACAATTTGACTTCTTCTTTTCCTAACTGAATGCCCTTTATTTCTTTCTCTTACCTGACTGCCCTAGCCAGAACTTCCAAAACTATGTTGAATAGGAGTGGTGAGAGAGGGCATCCCTGTCTTGTGCCAGATTTCAAAGGGAATGCTTCTAGTTTTTGCCCATTCAGTATGATAATGGCTGTGGGTTTGTCATAAATAGCTCTTATTATTTTGAGATACGTTCCATCAATACCGAATTTATTGAGAGTTTTTAGCATGAAGGGCTGTTGAATTTTGTCAAAGGCCTTTTCTGCATCTATTGAGATAATCGTGGTTTTTGTCTTTGGTTCTGTTTATATGCTGGATTATGTTTATTGATTTGCATATGTTGAACCAGGCTTGCATCTCAGAGATGAAGCCCAGTTGATCATGGTGGATAAGCTTTTTGATGTGCTGCTGGATTCAGTTTGCCAGTATTTTATTGAGGATTTTTGCATCGATGTTCATCAGGGATATTTATCTAAAATTCTCTTTTTTTGTTTTGTCTCTGCCAGGCTTTGGTATCAGGATGATGTTGGCCTCAAAAATGAGTTAGGTAGGATTCTCTCTTTTTCTATTGATTGGAATAGTTTCAGAAGGAATGGTACCAGCTCCTCCTTGTACCTCTGGTAGAGTTCGGCTGTGAATCTGTCTGGTCCTGGACTTTTTTTGGTTAGTAGGCTATTAATTATTGCCTCAATTTCAGAGCCTGTTATTGGTCTATTCAGTGATTCAACTTCTTCCTGGTTTAGTCTTGGGAGAGTGTATGTGTCCAGGAATGTATCCATTTCTTCTAGGTTTTCTAATTTATTTACGCAGAGGTGTTTATAGTATTCTCTGATGGTAGTTTGTATTTCTTTGGGGTCGGTGGTGATATCCCCTTTATCATTTTTTATTGCATCTATTTGATTCTTCTCTCTTTTCTTCTTTATTAGTCTTGCTAGTGGTCTATCAATTTGTTGATCTTTTCAAAAAACCAGCTCCTGGATTCATTGATTTTTTGAAGGATTTTTTGTGTCTCTATCTCCTTCAGTTCTGCTCTGATCTTAGTTATTTCTTGCCTTCTGCTAGCTTTTGAATTTATTTGCTCTTGCTTCTCTAGTTATTTTAATTGTGATGTTAGAGTGTCAGTTTTAGATCTTTCCCACTTTCTCTTGTGGGCATTTAGTGCTATAAATTTCTCTCTACACACTGCTTTAAATGTGTCCCAGAGATTCTGGTATGTTGTATCTTTGTTCTCGTTGGTTTCAAAGAACATTTTTATTTCTGCCTTCATTTCGTTATGTATCTAGTAGTCATTCAGGAGCAGGTTGTTCAGTTTCCATATAGTTGAGCAGTTTTGATTGAGTTTCTTAGTCCTGAGTTCTAGTTTGACTGCACTGTGGTCTGGGAGACAGTGTGTTATAATTTGTGTTCTTTTACATTTGCTGAGGACTGCTTTACTTCCAACTATGTGGTCGATTTTGGAATAAGTGCGATGTGGTGCTGAGAAGAATGTATGTTCTGTTGATTTGGGGTGGAGAGTTCTGTAGATGTCTGTTAGCTCTGCTTGGTGCAGAGCTTAATTCAATTCCTGGATATCCTTGTTAACTTTCTGTCTCATTGATCTGTCTAACGTTTACAGTGGGGTGTTAAAATCTCCCATTATTATTGTATGGGAGTCTAAGTCTCTTTGTAAGTCTCTAAGGACTTGGTTTATGAATCTGGGTGCTCCTCTATTGGGTGCATATATATTTAGGATAGTTAGCTCTTCTTGTTGAATTGATCCCTTTACCATTATGTAATGGCCTTCTTTGTCTCTTTTGATCTTTGTTGGTTTAAAGTCTGTTTTATCAGAGACTAGGATTGCAACCCCTGCCTTTTTTTGTTTTCCATTTGCTTGGTAGATCTTCCTCCATCCCTTTATTTTGAGCCTATGTGTGTGTCTGCATGTGAGATGGGTCTCCTGAATACAGCACACTGATGGGTCTTGACTCTTTATCCAATTTGCCTGTCTGTGTCTTTTAATTGGACTATTTAGTCCATTTACATTTAAGGTTAATATTGTTTTGTGTGAACTTGATCCTGTCATTATGATATTAGCTGGTTATTTTGCTCATTAGTTGATGCAGTTTCTTCCTAGCATCGATGGTCTTTACATTTTGGCATGTTTTTGCAATGGCTGGTACTGGTCGTTCCTTTCCATGTTTAGTGCTTCCTTCAGGATCTCTTGTAGGGCAGGCCTGGTGGTGACAAAATCTCTCAGAAATTTGCTTTTCTGTAAATGATTTTGTTTCTCCTTCAGTTGCGAAACTTAGGTTGACTGGATATGAAATTCTGAGTTGAATATTCTTTTCTTTAAGAATGTTGAATATTGGCCCCCACTCTCTTCTGGCTTGTAGAGTTTCTGCCAAGAGATCTGCTGTTAGTCTGATGGGCTTCCCTTTGTGGGTAACCCGGCCTTTCTCTTTGGCTGCCCTTAACATTTTTTCCTTCATTTCGGCTTTGGTGAATCTGACAATTATGTGTCTTGGAGTTGCTCTTCTTGAGGAGTATCTTTGTGGCATTCTCTGTATTTCCTGAATTTAAATGTTGGCCTGCTTTGCTAGGTTGGGGAAGTTCTCCTGGATAATATCCTGCAGAGTATTTTCCAACTTGGATCCATTCTCCACTTCATTTTCAGGCACACCAGTCAGACATAGATTTGGTCTTTTCACATAGTCCCATATTTCTTGGAGGCTTTGTTCATTTCTTTTTACTCTTTTTTCTCTAAAGTTCTTTTCTCGCTTCATTTCATTCATTTGATCTTCAATCACTGATACTCTTTCTTCCAGTTGATCGAGTAGGTTAGTGCAGCTTGTGCATTTGTCACGTAGTTCTCGTGTCATGGTTTTCATCTCTATCAGTTCGTTTATGGACTTCTCTGCATTGATTATTCTAGTTATCCATTTTTCCATTCTTTCTTCAAGGTTTTTAGTTTCTTTGTGCTGGATACGTAGTTCCTCCTTTAGCTCTGAGAAGTTTGATCGACTGAAGCCTTCTTCTCTCAACTCGTGAAAGTCATTCTCCGTCCAGCTTTGTTCTGTTGCTGGCCAAGAGCTGCATTCCTTTGGAGGGGCAGATGCCCTCTGATGTTTTGAATTTCCAGCTTTTCTGCACTGCTTTTTCCCCATCTTTGTGGTTTTATCTGCCTTTGGTCTTTGATGATGCTGATGTACTGATGGGGTTTTGGTGTGGGTGTCCTTTCTGTTTGTTAGTTTTCCTTCTAACAATCAGGACCCTCAGCTGCAGGTCTGTTGGATTTTGCTTGAGGTCCACTCCAGACCCTGTTTGCCTGGGTTCAGCAGTGGAGGCTGCAGAAGATAGAATATTGCTGAATGGCAAGTTTTGCTGTCTGATTCTTGCTCTGGAAGCTTCGTCTCAGAGGTGTACCCAGCCATGTGAGGTGTGAGGTGTCAGTCTGCCCCTAGTGGGCGTGTCTCCCAGTTAGGCTACTTGGGGGTCAGGGACCCACTTGAGTATGCAGTCTGTCCATTCTCAGATCTCAAGCTCCATACTGGGAGAACCATTGCTCTCTTCAAAGCTGTCAGACGGGGTCATTTACATCTGACAAGGTTTCTGCTGCTTTTTTTTTTTTAGCAATGCCCTGTCCCCAGAGGTGGAATCTACAGAGGCAGGCAGGCCTCCTGGAGCTGTGGTGGGCTCCACCCACTTCGTGCTTCCCGGTGGCTTTGTTTACCTACTTAAGCCTCAGCAATGGCAGGCACAACTCTCCCAGCCTCGCTGTCCCCTTGCAGTGAGATCTCAGACTGCTGTGCTAGCAATGAGGGAGTCTCTGTGGGCATGGGACCCTCCGAGCCAGGCATGGGATATAATCTCTGGTGTGCTATTTCCTAAGACCCTTGGTAAAGCGCAGTGTTAGGGTGGGAATTACCTGATTTTCCAGGTGTTGTGTGTCTCAGTTTCCCTTGGCTAGGAAAAGGAATTCTCTTCCCCCTTGCGCTTCCCAGGTGAGGTGATGCCTCACCCTGCTTCAGCTCTCGCTGGTCGGGCTGCACCCACTGACCAGCACTGACTGTCCTGTCCAACACACCCTAGAGAGGTGAATCCGGTACCTCAGTTGAAAATGCAGAAATCACCTCTTTTCTGTGTCGCTCACGCTGGGAGCTGGAGGCTGGAGCTGTTCCTATTTGGCCATCTTGGGCGCCCCCGCTGTGGATTATTTTTTTTTCCAACCTGTTTTGTCTTCTTTTCTTCAGCTCCAGGATTGAGTACAGTTGATGCTTAGACAACACAGGCACTGAGGCACTGACCCCCACTCTGCAGTCAAAACTCTGACTTCCCCAGTCAGTAGACTACTAATAGTCTACTATTGACTAGAATATTTACTAATAACATAAACAGTTGATTGACACATATTTTGTGTGTTATATTTTATATATTGTATTCTTACAATACCACAACTAGAGAAAAGAAAATGTGAAGAAAATCATAGGGAAAAGAAAGCATATTTACTGTTCATTAAGTGGAAGAGGATCATCATAAAGATCTTCATTCTTGTTTTCACATTGAGCAGGCTGAGAAAGAAGAGAGGTTGGTCTTGCTGTCTCAAAGGTGGGAGAGGAGGTAGTGGTGGAGGAGGAAGAAGGAGAGGCAGGCACATTGGGTCTAACTTTTATTGAAAAGAAAAACCATGTTTAAGTGGACTCATGCAGCTCAAACCATGTTGTTCAAGGGTCAACTGTATTTTACAATTTCATTGCATTTTTCTTCTTTCTTGTTTTGGAGATTATACACTACTCTTTTTAAAAATGGCTATCAGGCTGAGGCAGGAGAATGGCGTAAACCTGGGAGGCGGAGCTTGCAGTGAGCTGCGATCCGGTCACTGCACTGCAGCCTGGGCGACAGAGCGAGACTCCGTCTCAAAAAAAAAAAAACAAAAAACAAAAAACAAAAAACAAAAATGGCTATCATGGAAATTTTGTATGCTTTATCAAATCTGATGTTTAACAATACCCTCATCCTTCATCCTTCTCCTGGGAAGAGCAAGGATCTTAGAAACTTTAATTCCATTTATCGCCCTTAACTAATATGTTATTATGGTCTCTTTTTTTTTGTATTTTTAATTCCCCTGTGTTGTAATTTGTATTTATTTAATATAGTCTATATTTGTTTAGTTTACCTACGTATTTGCCCCTTTAACTTTTCTTACAGCTCAGATCATCCTCCTGGGGTCAGTTACCTTCTGTCAGAACTATTTATTTAGAATTATTTTTCCTGTGACCAATTTGATACCCAGGCAAACAGGGTCTGGAGTGGACCTCAAGCAAACTCCAACAGACCTGCAGCTGAGGGTCCTGATTGTTAGAAGGAAAACTAACAAACAGAAAGGACACCCACACCAATTAGAATTATTTAATTGGTGACATAATTATTTTGTTTGCCTGGTCTTTTTTTTTTTTTTTTTTCCTTGTTCTGTAGGGAATTTTTTTTTTTTTTTTAATACTTTAAGTTCTGGGATACATGTGTAGAATGGGCAGGTTTGTTACATAGATATACACGTGCCATGGTGGTTTGCTGCACCCATCATACCGTCACCTACATTAGGTATTTCTCCTAATGCTATTCCTCCCTTATCCTCCTACCCCTTGATAGGCCCCTCCCTGTGTGATGTTCCCCTCCCTGTGTCCATGTGTTCTCATTTTTCAACTCCCACTTACGAGTGAGAACATGTGTGTTTGGTTTTCTGTTTTATTAGTTTGAAGGTCTTTATGCCATTCTCATTTTTGAATGAAAATTTTATTGAGTATAGAATTGTAAATTTGCAGTTATTTTCTGAAATATCATTTCACTATCTCTTAGCATCCATATTTGTTGAAGAGAAGTCACTTGTCAGCCTGTCACCTTTGAAAATAATGTATCTTCCTCTCTGTGTGTGTGTTATAAATATTTTTCTTCTAATTTCACTCTGATGTGTCTGTATTTGGGTTTCTGTATATTATGTTCAGATTTATTGGCTGCTTAACCTGGATTGTTGATGTTCATTAGTTATGAAAAATTATTAGTTAATGTTTCTTTCTTTCTTTTCTTTCTTTCTTTCTTTCTTTCTTTCTTTCTTTCTTTCTTTCTTTCTTCCTTTTCTTTCTTGCTTTCTTGCTTTCTTTCTTTCTCTTTCTTTTCTTTTCTTTTCTTTTCTTTTCTTTTCTTTTCTTTTCTTTTCTTTTCTTTTCTTTTCTTTCTTTTCTTTCTTTGACAGAGTCTCACTCTGTCACCCAGGCTGGAGTGCAGTGGCACAATCTCGGCTCACTGCAACCTCCACCTCCTGGGTTCAAGCGATTCTCTTGCCTCAGCTTCCTGAGTAGCTGGGATTACAGGTGCGTGACACCATGCCCAGCTAATTTTTGTATTTTTAGTAGATACAGGGTTTCATCATGTTGGTCAGACTGGTCTCGAATTCCTGACCTCATGATTCACCCACCTCGACCTCCCAAAGTGCTGGGATTACAGGCATGAGCCACTATGCCTGGCTAGCTAATATTTCTTAAAATAGTGCCTCTCTGCTCCATTTTCTTAATCCTTTATTTCCTTTCCTTGGACTCTGGTTAACTTATGTTAGGTATTCTTACACTATCTTCCATGTCTTTTAACCTATAAAAAATATTTTTCATCACTTTGTCTCTCTGCCTTGCATTCTACATAATTCTTGTGATCTTTATTTTGTTTTATTATTATTAGTTTTATTGAGACAGGGTCTCTCTCTGTCACCCACACTGGAGGGCAGTGGCACCATCACGGCTCACTGAAACCTCAACCTTCTGAGCTCAAGTGATCCTCCTATCTCAGCCTCCTGAGTAACTGGGACTAAAGACGTGCACTACTATGCTTGGCTACTTTTCATATTTTTTTGTAGAGACGGGATTTTGCCATGTTGCCAAGGCTAGTATCAAATGCCTGGGCTGGAGCAATTCACCTGCCTTGGCCTCCCAAAGTGCTGGGATTCCTTAATTCTGGTTCATTAATTCTCCAAAGCTGCATCAGATTTGTGGTTGAGTTGATATAGTGTTTTTATTCAATTGTTTTAGTTATCATTTCTACAAGTTGTTCCTTGTTTAGGTTTGTTAAATCATTTTTAGTTTTCTGTGCCAGGAGTATATTTTCAGCTTGGTTTTTGTTCCTTTAAACATAGTAAACATAGCTCGTTAAAATTCCAATATTTAAAGTTTTTTGGGGGTCTATTTTTGCTATTCTCATTTGTGGCGCTTTGTTTCCATGCTGACTGAGTTATTTTTGACTGTTAACTGCTCATTTTCCTTGGAAAATTATTTATGGAACTTCTTTGAGGTCTAGGATGAAAGCAGTAGCTCTACGAAAGATTTGTGTTTCTTCTAAGGCAACCGAGTCCACTACCAGTTTGGGAGAGTTTTAAACTAAATTCCACTTGAGATATTTTTTAAAATTTAAGTTGACCTGTTTATTTGTTTATGTTATGACAAAATATACATAATATAAAGTTTACCATGTAAACCATTTTACGTGTCTGGCTCGAAATTTTTTATAAGATTCAGTGACTGTGACTTTAGGCTGCAATTTCACTGAACCGGTTTTTGTTTATAGCTTATTAGGGACCCCACACTCCGTTCTACTCAGCAGTACAACTTTCCTTGCAGCCTTCTATAGATACATGATGGGAGAAGGGGTTCTCCATTCACCGAAGCCATGGCCCTTTGGGTTCTCAGCTTTCTGGGAGGACGGTTGGGCAAGGACCGTCTGCTAAATGTATCCTGTCTTGTCTTCTAGAGAGACTTTGCCTTTCAAGACCATACAAACTGCAGTTTTAGGTCACCTGATTGGGAAGTGCCCTTAGGGCAAATGTAACTTCAGGGTCTAGTTTACTTCTCTGAGTGTCTGCCAGTACTTGGAGTTTCATATGATTATGTCTCACCATTTTATTTACCCTGTTTTGCTTTTAAAATGGTATTTTAAATATTTTATTGAGCATTTGTAGTTTTCTGTTTCTGATAATCCGAATGCCAAATTGTGGAAAAATGGAGCCTGCCCTCTTAACTAGTCTGCTGGCACACAGGGCTTGCAGATCCCTTTTTTCTCATTTCTCGGGGGAAGACGGTCACGAACATAACTTTAAGAAGGCTGATATAGGCTCTGATGTCAACCATCAGGAGAGACACTGTAGGAAGGCACCTGGATTCTTAGGAGTGGGGAGGCATGACTTTGTTTCTAATTAGCAAGAGAGTGGACAGATACTAAAGGTTACATAATAATGGTACTGTGCTCCAGAGCTCAGGGTTGGGAGAGAGTTTCAAGTTCAGGCAATAGTATATGTGTTATCAAAAAGTTAAAGAACAGAGACTGAAAAGGATATTAGATATTTTTTAGTGTTGGATATTTGGATAACCTGTATTTGGATTATCTGGATTATTTGGATTTCATATTGGGTAGTTGATTCTCTTTGATAGTGTAATTTCAATAGAGTATTGAGGGTGAACTTTTGTATAGCGTTAAAAAGAGAATGTAGGCAATGAGTGTTTCCAAAAGACGATAATTGCCGTTAGATATAAGCAAGATCTTCATTTTGTTGATATTAGTATATATGTGACTGTGAGGTTGAAAGTTACAAAGCTAATGACATATAAAAACGAATCACTAGGTATGCAAATAATGTAATAGTATAGTGGATGTATGTGTTCAGAAATATTTAGGCTCAAATTTAATGCTGCTTTTCTTATATATTCTGATATTGAGGTTCCCAGACGTTATGATGATGAGCGGAATAATATTTTATTGGAACTCATACAATATGACAATACAGAAAAACGTGCCTTCTTGTTAGGGAGTGTTCAGGTACACCTTTATGAAGTAATTCAGGTATGTATAAATGATTTTTTTCACCTTGGTATCATGTTGCCAGTTGGTTGTCCAGTTTGTTGTTGTGATTTATTATACTTGACGGGCTTTTTTGTTTATCATCTGCCTTCAAATTCGTGTGCTTAAGAAATAAAATCTCCCTTTGGCTATATATTTTTTAAAAGAGTTGGCTTATAGTAGCATAATGTTTTTAAAAATTTATTTTCCAGCCTGTAATCCCAGCACTTTGGGAGGCCAAGGCGGACAGATCAACTGAGGTTGGGAGTTCGAGACTAGCCTGACCAACATGGAGAAACCGCATCTCTACTAAAAATACAAAATTAGCTGGACATGGTGACGCATGCCTGTAATCCCAGCTACTTGGGAGGCTGAGGCAGGAGAATCGCTTGAACCTGGGAGGCGGAGGTTGCGGTGAGCCGAGATCGTGCCATTGCACTCCAGCCTGGGCAACAAGAGCAATATTCCATCTCAAAAAAAAAATATTTTCCAGAATACATATATATATATGAAATTAAGTAACCAAAAAACCCACACTTAGACTTTTAGGTTGTATCACTAACTAACTTTCTGGAAAATAAAATTTCTTGGCCCACTGCAGCCTCCTCCTCCCTGGCTCAAGGGATTCTCCTGCCTCAGCCTCCCCACTATTTGGGACTACAGATACATGCCACTGCACCTGACTACTCATTGTATTTTTAGTAGAGACAGGGTTTTGCTATGTTGCCCAGGCTGGTCTCGTACTCCTGAGCTCAAATAATCTGCCCGCCTCAGCCTCCCAAAGTGTTGGGATTACAGGCCTGAGCCACCGTGCCTGGCTATTTAAATTTGCAAATAAAAGTTGCATATATTTATCATGTACAGAATGATGTTTTGAAATATGTATACATTGTAGAATGGCTAAATAGAGTTATACATGTTTTATTATGTTTCTGAAATGTCTTAAGACATGACTGAAGCCGCAAACTCTGTCTCTTAGTTGGCAACACAAATTTTGGTTTAGTTCTTTCATCCTTAGCTGGGCTGCTTATAGACTTCCTTGTGCATGTGTCTTTTAGGGGTTAGCCAAAGATGTGGGCAGAGTTTATACACAGATTTTGTGGTTGCTTCCCTCTTGTTTTCTCCTTTCTAGGAGTCCTTTTCACTTTCCAGCAGCTCATTTTGTGGTTGTGTTGAACTCAGAGTCAAGAACTTATTGATTAGTGAATAAGTACAAACAACCTAAAGTATTTTCAGGAATATTTTTTGTTGCATACAGCAAGGAAGTCTTCAAAGACTAATGGGGTTATGTCAACAGCCAGATTGCAGGGACTCCTATTGGCCAACTTCAGAATAACTTGAACATAATTACAACATTCTGAATAAAGGAAAATTCATGACTCCATGATAATCTTCAAAAAAGAAAAGAAAAGAGGTGGCATAGGAAGAAAAAGGAAATTTTTAAAACAAAAGAATACCAGTTTATGAATGTGGAAGTAATGAAAGAATTACATATTATTGTTTTTGCAACTCTTTATAATGAATAATGATTAATTCAGTCAATATTTAGTAATGGCACCAAAAACCATTAGGTAAAAGGTTATTGGGAAGCAAGATATTTGCATGGCGCCATAGTAACAATGCAGGGGAAATGTTCCTCTACAATAGAGAGATGTGGTAGTTGCCACTTTAACCAAGAGCTCGAATTTAGCATAATGAATTGTGGATAACTCAGCATCATGTACTTCCTGTAGTGATACAATGTGATGTACACAACATTATCTGTGACTTATCGTCATCAGAAATGTTTAACCTGGCTGGCTGCGGTGGCTCAGGCCTGTAATCCCAACACTTTGAGAGACTAAAGTGGGAGAGTTGTTGAGGCCAGGAGTTGGAGACCAGTCTGGCAACATAGCAAGACCCTGTCTCTACACACAGAATTAGCCAGGTGTGGTGGCATGTGCCTATAGTCCAAGTGACTTGGGAGATTGAGGCAGAAGGATTGATTGGGTCCAGGAGTTCAAGACTGCAGTGAGCTATGATCGTGCTGCTGCACTCCAGCTTGGGTGACAGAGCAAGACCCTGCCTCAAAAAAAACAAACAAAAAACAAAAAAGTTCAACCCAAATCTAATCAAGCTGAGTGTAGAACTAACTTCAAGTTTACGGGAATTTAGTAAGTAGGGAAAAAGTTAAACAATACCTTAAGATAATACAGAAATGGGACATACCAGTGTAGATTCTTTAAATAGTGGTGATCATTAAAAAAAAAAAAAAATGCACCAAAGATGGAAGAAACTGTTCTAGATTTAAAGAGATACAACCAATTTGACTGAATACAGATTTGAAAAAGTTATAAAAGACTCTCTTGGGAGCCAGGCATGGTGGTTCACACCTGTGATTCCAGGACTTTGGGAAGCTGAGGGAGGTGGATTGCTTGAGCCCAGGAGTTTGAGACCAGCCTGGGGAACGTGGTAAAACCCCTTCTCTAAAACAAACAAACAAACAAAAAAACCCCCAAAACCCACAAAACAAAACCCACAAAAAAACACCCACAAAAAATTAGCCAGGCATGGTGACACCTGCCTGTAGTCCCAGCTACATGCGGGGCTGAGGCAGGAGAATCACATAAGACCAGTGAGGTCAAGGCTGCAGTGAGCCATGATTGCACCACTGTACCCCAGCCTGGGCAACAGAGTGAGACCCTGTCTCAAAAAAGAAAACATAAACATAAATAAAAGACATTTTTGGGACAATTAGGAAAATTTAATAAATATTTACTGAATATTAGAAAAAATTCTAGAATTGTTAATTTTCTTGGGTATAATACTGATATTGTAGATATATAAGTATGAATATTCTTATTTTTACAGTATCCAAAGTAAAGTTTTAAAATTGGGAATGAAGAGTAATGATTATTGCAAGTTATAAATAGATCAGCAAACATATATCTATACACACACAGAGATTTTAAAAAATGGCACACTGTTAAACAATTTTAACAGTTGTTAAACAAATATTTGAATTTCTTTACTCTTCCATGGAGTGTATTTTTTGGAGTCTTTTGAGTGGTTTGTGTGTTTGAAAATTTTCATGATAAGAACTTGGGGAAAATCAGATAAATTTCTAATACATAGAAAGAGATGAAGAAGGAGATAAACATATGGAGTAATGCATAAATATAAGCAACCAGAGAGTCTCAAAAATATTTTGGGAGAAGATCTTTGGAAATGACTAAAGTTCCTTTGACTATGGCAATTTAGGCATCAAAATATGTGACATTACATATTAGTTAATTTTTGTTCAAGAAAATGTAGAAACTTAAATACTTAGACTAGAAGCATATATGCAAACTTTTCAATATTTATTTTTATAAGATCAATAATATGCTAATATTGTAAAATACAAAGGTAAATTTTTTAAAATTCAAAAATCACCCATCATTCCACAATTCTAATATAATGTTTCATTGTTCAGAGTTTCTTTCCAATTCTTTCTTATAAACATAAACAGAAAAATAGAAAATATAAAAAGACCCAAATGCGTATTCTGGAACTGAAAAGTAAAATATCTGAAATTAAAAATTTGCGGATTGGGCTCAACAGCAGAATGGAGGTGCTAGAGGAAAGACTATTGTTTTCTTATAACTTTCTTTAAAATTTGTGTGACTATTTAAAGTAAAAATCATAACCTGATCTGTGCGGTTTATAATGTTTGGAGAGGTAATGCATATGACAACCATAGCATATAGCATAGGGAGAAGATGAGGTCTAAAGGACTTTTATAATACAAGATTTTTGCATTTTCTTTATTTTATTATAATAAACATAGAGTTCAAGTCTTTATGTTGCTGCTTGTTGCCATCTTCTGTCTCCTTCCTCTCCCTCAAGAAAAAATGATTATCCAAAACTTTGTATTTATTATTCCCTTATTTTTTCATAACTTTACTACTTATGTATGATTGTAGAAATATTACTTTATATTTCTAAGTATAGTATGTTTCTAATATTAATACACTTAGCTAGTCTTAATTTTTTGCTGCTGTATAAAATTCCATATGGATATATTCCTGTTTGCCCATAAATTAATTTTTTAGCTGATTATTTATTTTTAATTGACAAATACTGCATATATTTATGGGGTACAATGTGATGTTTTGATCTATGTATACACTGAAAAAGGTTCAATCAAACCAATTAATATTTCCATCACCTCACCAACTTATCTTTTTTTATAATGAGGATGATGAAAATCTATTTTATTCAGCAATTTTGAAACATACAATACGTTATTATTAACCAGGCAGTGCAGTAGATCACTAGAACCTGCTCCTCCAGTCTAACTTTATACACATCCTCCCTTTCTCCATTCCTACCCCTACTCCCCAGCCTCTGGTAACCACCTTTCTACTGTTTCTATGAGATTGACTTGTTTAGATTCCACAGATAAGTGAGATCATACAGTGTTTGTCTTTCTGTGCCTGGCTTATTTCACTTAGCGTAAGATTCTCCAGTTTCATCCATGTCACAAATGACAGAATTTCTTTTTATTTTAAAGCTGCATAGTATTCCATTGCATGTAGGTATATACACCACATACTCATCTGTTCATTTGGTGATGGACACTAGGTTGCTTCCATATCTTGGCTATCGTGCTGACATGAGTGCAGATATCTCTTTGACATACTGATTTCAATCCCTTTAAATGTATACTCAGAAGTGGGATTGCTGGATCATATAGTAATGATATTTTTAATTTTTTGAGTAACACCCATAGTATTTTCCAGAATGTCTGTACGGGTTAAATATCACTTATCTGAAAAAGTTTGGGACCAGAGGCATTTTGGACTTCTAATTTTTTTTTTTTTTTTTGAATATTTGCATACACATAATGAGATAGCTTGGGGATGAGACCCAATTCTAAACATGAAGTTCGTTTATGTTTCATATACATATTATACACATAGCCTAGTGGTAATTTTATATAATATTTTAAATAATTTTGTGCATGAAACAAAGTCTTCTTTGTATATTGATTGTGACTTGTCACATAGGCCAGGTATGGAATTTTTTACTTCTGGTGTCATTTTGGCACTCAAAAAGCTTCTGGAAAATTGTGGACCTACTCATAACAGCAGAGATGACTAGATATTGAGCAAGGATACGTGGTTTGAAAGATCCAGCCCTCCCTGAGAGATGAGAGAAGTACTCAGTCCTATCAGGAGTCAGCTTATCATGTAGAATTATGTTTAAGTAACCCCTCTCTCAGGAGGGTGCATGCATGTTTGTGTCTTTCGACAATGTCAGGCTTTTATTAATGCTATTTCAATCATGAAAGCCACAAGCTACATGGAGTTCCCAAGGAGCCAGTTCTCCTTAGTACCTCCCGTTCACTTGGCATGCCACGGGCACACAGGCTCAGGCCACTCCACAAGTCAGTCCATATTGCAAACATACCTAATAGTACACTTAATATGTAAACATTACATTCTACAACAAAGTAACATTTAATATCAAGAGGAAAAAGAAATAGGAGAAAAGGTTAACGAACTGGCCTATGGGGAGCAAAGAAGACAAAAGGAGCCCTGGTCTGGGCTGGGCAGTCCATCAGTTTTGCAAGGAGGAGTCTGAGGTTGCAGAACCTTCAGTGGCAGAAGTGAAGTTCTTATCACAAGTGGCTGTAAGATGGTGTCAGTTAAGATGGCTGTTTCGAGCTGCTGAAAGCCTAATCTTTTATAGTCACAGAGTCCTCTGCTGAAAACAGATAGTGGAAGAGTGTGCTTGTTTCTGTCCTTATCTGATTGAACGTAGTCTTTATTTTTTTATTTGTGCATTAAACAAAACATCTTATCCTTATTGGCAAAGTGCCCTATAAAATATAAAATGGAGTCTTTTTCTAAGATGGAGTTAGTTATGTCAAGGATGCTCAATACACCCTCAAAAACAATGTAGGCATGGCAGTTCCTTTAAGACTTTCAAAAAGGTGAACTGTAACTTAGCAGAACATTTTTGTCTACAACATAATATAAATACATTTATTTCTGTTACTTGAACTTGGAATTTTTATTTTCTTCTTTTGGACATTCCTTATGTTTGTACTTTGGCTATTAGGTTCATATGTGCATTTGAAATATTACCTGATTTGTGGTTTAGATCAGTGGTCCCCAACCTTTTTGGCACCAGGGATGATTTTTGTGGAAGCAAAATTTTCCACAGACCAGCGTGGGGAGGGTGGGTCGAGATGGTTCAAGTGCATTACATTTATTGTGTACTTTATTTCTATTATTATTACATTGTAATATATAGTGAAATAACTATACAACTAACTCACCAGAACGTAGAATCAGTGGGAGCCCTGAGCTTGGTTTCCTGCAACTAGACAGTCCCATCTGGGGATGATGGGAGGCAATGACAGATCATCAGGCATTAGATTCTCCTAAGGAGCTCGCAACCTAGATCCCTTGCATGCACAGTTCACAATAGGGTTCGTGCTCCTGTGAGAATCTAATGCCCCCACTGATCTGGCAGGGGGTGAAGCTCAGGCGGTAATGTGAGTGATGGGAAATGGCTGTAAATACAGATGAAGCTTTGCTCGCTTGCCCACCACTCATTTCCTGCTGTGCAGCCAGTTCCTAATGGGCCATGGACCAGTACCACTCCATAGTCTAGGGGTTGGGGACCCTTGGTTTAGATAATATACAGGGAAATACATGAGTAATTCTATATTTAAAATCTTTTATTTTATTTTTTCTAGAAAGGGTGCTTCATTGAAGAAGTCCAAGTGTTGCATAGAAACGTAGTAAGGACTTTCCTGAAACTTCTTAAGTTTTATGTGCATGTAATATTTTCTTAACATTTCATGTAACTTTACTCTGATATTATTTGTAGCCTACATGTTTTTTCTTCTTTTAGTTACTGTACCAGTCATGGTTTGAAATAGTAGAAATGTATGAAATAGGAAGTACAATATTTACTAACAAAAATCTCCTCTTCCTCCTCCTCCTCTTTTTTTTTTTTGGCTAAATGGTGATAAAGAAAATTAGAAATCATTGGGTAAGAGAGTAGAATGCCTCTGGCCACTGCCTTGACTGCATAGCCTCAGGAGCCTCACTTGCTAAATTGAGGAAGTATTATTTTTTTCTCTGGGGAGTTTCTAAAGAGTTGTTTACAGTTCTTAATTTAATTTCTTTTTAAGTCCTTAAAATTAGTAGTTAGATTAATTGATCTTTCTATTCAGAGAGACTTTTGCTGCCAGTGGCCAAAACAGGGGCCAGGAACATAAAAAACAGAATGATGGACACTTGACTTTATTACCTCTCATGCCCTCCTTTATTTCACATATAAGCAACCTGGGTTTCAGAGAAGTGAAATCACTTGTCTAAATCAAAATTTTATCTGAAACTGGGACTGGAGGTAAGAGGAGTGTTAGTAAATATTTAAAAATATACATGCATGAATGTATATTTATTCATATACATGTATGAATCTACATGTATATATATGTGTGTCAGTGTCTCATTGTAATCCTAGTAACAATTAGAAGTTGATATTTTCCATATTTTAATTATATAATACTACTTAACTTTAACATAAAAGGTTTTAACATTTTAGGAACTCAAATTCTTCTGTAGGAGTTCCTTGTGTAAATGCTTTTTTAAAAGTCGGGAGGTTCATACTTTGGCTTTTCTAACTTACAGATCTGTAAAGTAAAAATATCACTTTTTGTCACTTCTCCATTAAAATATCATCCTGATCAAACAATAAAATTTACCACATGTTTAGTTTGTCTGCAGGCTGGAGGTGGAATTTATGTTCTCCTATGGAAACTTTGGTTATGGATTTTCACATCAGGTTAGTTCCCCGCTTTTAAAAGATTATTCTGTTGTAACTCTTCAGTCAAATTATCCTCTTCTGAGGCTCTATTTCAGTTTGATCAATTATTTAAAATAAATATTTTTAAAAGATGCTTCTTTACCTCCCGATCTTGGGGTATGTGGGCTTTTCTTCAGCCTAAAGAAAGATGAGACTTTACTATGATTTGTTTATACATTTTAAAGCAATGATATTTTATTCGACATGTCTTTATTATAAAACTTGATTTTAAGCTAGGCGTGGTGGCTCACACCCATAATCCCAACACTTTGGGAGGCCACGCTGGGTGAATCACCTGAGGCTGGGAGTTCGAGACCAGCCTTTCCAACACAGCGAAACCCCATCTCTACTAAAAATACAAAAATTAGCCGGGCATGGTGGCAGGCACCTGTAATCCCAGCTACTCGGGAGACTGGAGCAGGAGAATCGCTTGAACCTGGGAGACGGGAGTTGTAGTGAGCCGAGATCGTACCACAGCACTCCAACCTGGGCGATAGAGTGAAACTCTGTCTCAAAAAAATAAAATAAAACTTGCTTTTATTTGTGTGTACACATACATATTGATGTAATTTAAGGCACCAGTATTCAAGAAATCAGTGTCGATTTCTGCATCTAAAAATAGTTATTAAAAATTGAGTAATTGCCTGGCCTGGTGGCTCACACCTGTAATCCTAGCTATTCTGGAGGCTGAAGCAGGAGGATCACATGAGTCAGCCTGGGCAACGCAGTGAGATCCTGCTCTGGGAAAACAAAATGGAGTAATTGATCTAATTCAGATAATATTTTGTACTCATACGGTCCTTTCCTCCACAGTTATTTCAACATCTGATGTTATTTGAACTCTCCTTGATTCATCAAGAGAGTAATAAACCCAAAGAAGATCTCTTCCTAGTTTTGACTTCCTCCTTTAAATTCACTACCATAGGTCCACATTGCCACAAATACTTTTATGTGCTAACCTATATCCTTTTCTTTCATTATGTCCTTAGGCCAGATTCCTAGAAAGGAAATTCTTGTCCAGAACAATGACCTTTTCAAGGAATTGTTCCAGAAAAGTTGTACCAATATATACTGTCATCAAATATTGAAAGAACTCTTAATATTCCTGGATGTCATCAGTTTTATGGTATTCAAAAATGCAGTCCTGTTAGTGCTGCTGTTGTGTAGGGGAAATGACCTTTATTTGCATATCATTTTTCACTTTCAGTTTTTCCTTTTTAAAGTTTTGGGTCTTTTTTTTTTTTTTTTTTTTTTTTTGAGACGGAGTCTCACTCTGTCGCCCGGGCTGGAGTGCAGTGGCTTGATCTCAGCTCACTGCAAGCTCCGCCTCCCGCGTTTACGCCATTCTCCTGTCTCAGCCTCCCGAGTAGCTGGGACTACAGGCGCCCGCCACCTCGCCCAGCTAGTTTTTGTTTTTGTATTTTTTAGTAGAGACGGGGTTTCACCGTGTTAGCCAGGATGGTCTCGATCTCCTGACCTCGTGATCCGCCCGTCTCGGCCTTCCAAAGTGCTGGGATTACAGGCTTGAGCCACCGTGCCCGGCCTTTGGGTCTTTTTAAATTAGGAATTGAGAGTGAAGATATCAGCCTTATTAAACAAGTCTACCACTATGTTAACTGAGAAGTCTCTGTAATATGTTTTAAAATCTTGCCTATATTATAATGATGTTTAATACATTTTGAATCAGAATATACAGATGAAAGCCACAAGGAACAAGCTTTTTTTCCCTTCTTTGCTTTGATTTTTTACTTTTTCTTCTGTTATTTTAAAAATTTCTTATCATAATTAGGCCTTATAGGGACCCCTAATTGTTTACTCCTTTTGTGACAGTTATAGCACATGAGCACCAACTCCAGAGGTAGGTTTTGTGTCTGAACATAAGTATAATATGTAGTAATAGTCATTTTTAAGGAGAGTTATTCTTTTCAGATAAAACTGGGCAAGTATTATTTTATGTAGGTGGAATCTACTAAAAACCAGGAACAAAGGAATTGTATGGAAAAAAATGGGATATATAATAAAAGTTCAAAATAAAAACTTGATTTTATATCTATGAACTTTTCAGTGATATGGTCCCCTACTTAACCTATCGTGATACTGTAAACAGGGCACTACACTGGGGGCAGACAAAGCTACATTCAAGTCCTGACTTTTGCCTATTGTGTAGCCTTGAACAAATTACTGATCTTCAGTATCATCTGTAGAATATGCTTAGTTACTTACCGTATAGGTTTATTGAGATAGTTAAATAAGATTAAAAGTATAATAAAATGCTTGGCAAATATTTAGTACCTAATAAATGTTAATTTTTTCTTTCCTCTCTTAATTCCTTATTTCCTTACATGTCTCATTTAAGGCCTATTTCATAGTCCTGGGTTATTCATAGCATTATGGTATTAATATGGTGTGATATTACAATTAGTGAGTTTTAATTGTAACTAAGCAGTGCTAAAATACACTTACATTTTTTTTTCAGTTAAAACCTCTTCAGAAAATTACTGAACCATCCATGTTTATGAATCCTACACCACCTCCAGAAAGAACAGATCCCGTGACGTAAGTGTTTTAAGTCTCGTTAATATGGTCAGATCATGTGACATTTAAAACAATTTTAATCCGTTTGGTGGAGCATTTTGGTGGAGTTCTTTTAAGAAGTCCCCAGGACATGGCCAAGATGGGGCAGACTCTGAGGTGCAGAGAGTAGTGAATTGTTTTGCTTAATAACAGGGAGAAATTTTTAATTTCTGAGTATAGCCCTGGATAGAGGAGTTGAGGATGTGTGGAGATAAAAGAAGAGAAGGAGTGCCAAGTTCATGGCTGAAGGAGGGAAGGAGTAGCTTAATAAGGAAAGCAGGCTAAGCAGATACCCCTTTTGGGAAAAGAGGTGAGAGACTTAACATCAGACTGTCTGATAGTTATCAATTTTCTGCCCTGCAGTATAGTAATGTTACCCTTACCTCCACACCACTCCAACTGCTATAAAATCATCTGTAAAAAGTCTATGGTAAAAAAAAAGTCATTAGCAAACCAAAAGTAACTTAAAATATAGTATACTAATCAATCTTGAAATTTCAACAATAAAAATAGATTATAGAAAAATAAGCACCTGAGAAAGAGATTTAATCTATAGTGTTATCCAAGAATAAGAAATGGAAAAAAGCTGAAATGGGATTGAGGGAATTAGGTATTGCATGGGAAATCGTGTTCTGAAGTGCTTATTTTCCTATAGTCTCACCAACACTGGATATTATCATTAAAATTCTCTATCTATTTGATATTGGTGATTTGTTGAAATAGTAAAGCTGAATTTTTTCTTATGTTTATTTATTTTTCTTCTTCATACATTGATTAAATAAACATTTATTGAATGTCTGCTATATCCCCAAGTCATGGCAGATACAAAGACATGTGAGGCCTTCTCCTTGCCCTTGATGCAAAGTAACATAAAAAATAATTACTATGATGATGCAAATGGAATAAAAGCCCTTCAAGAACCAAAAAAGAACTGTGAGACAGCCAAGGAGCTTCTAATTCTTGTTAGGGAAGTTGGAGAGGAAAGAATGATTAAATAAGGCTCCACAAAAGAAAGTGCTTAGAGTGAGACTTGTTAAAGTGGTAGTAGTGCATCTGGCTGATTTTGGAGGAGTGAGGGGACACATTCTCTTGATAGGGCACATAAATAAAAGCGGGGAGCCATAAGAGGCTCTATTATGTTGGAGAACAGTCTTCAGTTGAGAGTGGCTAAGAGATTAGGAGCAAGGAGGAGAGCAACGAGGGATGAGCTAGAGTAATTGGCAGGGGCAAGACACAGTGATTGAGAGTTCAGGCCCTAGAGCCAGACTGCATGGGCTCACATCCTATACGACCTTGGGCAAGTTACTTAGGCTCTTTATGCTTCATTTGTTGAATGGGATAAAAATTAAAACTACCCAATTGAGTTACTATGATGATTAAATAAGTTACATGTAAAGTACTTAGAACATGGTAGCAAATAGCAAAATGCCTAATTAGTTGTTACCTATTTATAAAATTAATAAATATTTTTCATTACCATCATCATCATTGTAGGTTTATGCTTCTCAAATGTGAGCAAATTTTACTCCTTTGGGTCCTCGGGAATATATTCCATATATATTCTAAAAGAACTATTTGAGTTTTTGAATTTATACAGACAGAAATCTGGAGAACATGTATAGGGATGGATATTAAGGGCAGGGGATGATGGTGGAAGGAAAATAAAGTTGGATCAGGCTGAGTTTATTGACATGGACTTACTAAACAGAGATTATTTTTATTTATTTACTTTTTGGAGACAGGGTCTTGTTCTGTTGCCCAGGCAACAGATCACAGTTCATTGTAGCCTTGACTTCTTGAGGCTCAATCAATCCTCCCTCTTCAGCCTCCCAAGTAGCTCCCAAACGTGTTACCACATTTGACTAATTTTTGTATTTTTTGTAGAGACAGGGTTTTTCTGTGTTGCCCAGGCTGGTCACGAACTCCTGCGCTCAAGCGATCCACCCACTTCAGACTCGGAAAGTGTTGGGATTGCAGGTGTGAGCCACTGCAGCTGGCCTAAGCAGAGATTTTTGCATTTAATGCTGCAGCTTGGGGAGTTAGAAAGGGCTCTCATAGCTTGTTTAGTTGAATGACTGAAAAAGGAACCAAAAGATGGCTCACAGTGAATTAGTTAGAAATGCTCGATTAATGTAGAGGAAGGGTTTTAGAGGTTCAGAGAAATTATGTTAGAGTGGACTTGCCATTTAAGATCGACTCACCCATCATGGGAGGGTCCAAAAGACACACGTTTTACCATGACTATGGGAAATGAGTTTGTGAAGGGTACCCTGGCATCCTTAAAGAGCTCTGTGATTGCTCTTCCCTCTGGGCTAGACTTTATAGTGGCACCTGCAGTCACTGAATTGGGAAACTTAAATGCAATGGGAGTAATTGGGTCCCAGGGTGGCAGGAACCAAGTGAAGATACTCAACTGCCAAAGGCAAGGTGGGTATGGTTACCATAATGGACAGTAGAATCAAGTAAGTAATAAGAATGGTCTTAGTAGTGCAGACCTATGGTGTTGGCTATCTGATCCTGTGTTCCTAGACATGAATAGATAGGAAGCCTACTGAATTCTAACCTGATCCGTATAAGCAGAAAAGTTCTAGGTTGAGGGAACAAAAGTCTAATCTGCATCATAAAAACAGAATCATGACCTCTCAATCAATTCCCAGACTTGATCTACTTTACAGACTCAGAACTCCTTTAATGAGAGGGAGGTTGGGTCACCTCAAGAAAGGACCCTAGTATACTTCCAAAAATGTATGCCGTTAGTATTTCTCCCAGTCTTCCCCAAAGGGACCTGTGGCCTTTTATCATGGTAATTGTGCACTAGGGAGAAGGGAACAATCAGGGCTTTTGGGGACTACTAGACACTGTCTCTGAACTAACACTAATTCCGGAAGACTCTGAATGTAACTGTGGTACAGCAGTAAGGACTTATGGAGCTCAAGTGATCAATAGAGTTTTGGCTAAGGTCCATCTCACAGTTGGCTCTGTGAGTCCCTGAATATATCCAGTGGTATTTCCCTGGTTCTAGAATGCATAATTGGAATAGATATTCTCAGTAACTGGCAGAATCATTGGTTTTCTGATCTATTGATTGAAGGCTATTATGTTGGGAAAGGCCAAGAAGAAGCCATAGAACTCCCTCCATCTATGAAAGTAGTAAACCGAAAGCAATACTGCATGGAGGAATTGCAGAGATTAGTGTCACCATCAAGGACCTGAAAAACACAGGAATGGTGATTTCCACCACATCTCCATTTAACTCCCATGTTTGACCTGTGAAGAAGACAGATGAAGAAGACGGTGGATTCTTGTGAGCTTAGCCAAGTGACAACTTCAATTGCAACTGCTATACCAGATGTAGTTTCATTGTTTGAGAAAATTAACATATCCCCTGGTATCTGGAGTGCAGCCACAGATCTGGCAAATGCTTATTTCTCCATGCCTGTTAATAAAGACCAGCAGGAGCAGTTTGCTTTTGGCTGGCAAGGTGAGCAATACACCTTCACTGTCCTAACTTAGGAGTATATCAGCTCTCTAGCCCTACATTACAATTTAGTTTCCAGGGATCTTGATTGCCTTTTTCTTCCACAAAATAGCAGACTGGTCCATTTTATTGATGACGTGCTGATTGGACCCGGTGAGCAAGAAGTAGCAACTACTCTAGACTTATTGATAAGACATCTTTGTGTCAGAGAGTGGGAAATAAATATGACAAAAATTCAAGGGCCTTCTGCCTCAGTGAAATTTCTAGGGGTCCATGGTATGGGTGGTGATATCCTGTACACAGTGAAGGATGGGTTTTTGCATCTGGCTTCTCCTACAACAAAAAAGAGATACAACACCTGGAGAAATAACCACAGGTGGGCCTCTTTGGATTTTGGAGGTAATCTGTTCCTCCTTTGGGTGTGTTATTCTGAACCACTTACTGGATGACTCAAAAAGCTGCTAGTTTTGAGTGGGACCCAGAACAAGAGAAGGCTCTGCAACAGGTCCAAGCTGCCATGCAAGCTGCTCTGCCATTTGGATCATATCATGCAACAGATCTAATGACATGTTAGTGGCAGCCATAGGTACCTAGCTGTTGGTCAAAAATTGTTCTGAGAGAAGGGTGTTTTTGATGAGATTCACTTTTAAACTGGCACACTGAGGAAAGCAGGTTGCTCTCCCTAGTGTGGGTGGGCCTCATCCAATAAGTTGAATGAAACAAAAAGATTGACTCACCCTGGGGTAAGAGAGAATTCCTCCTGCCTGACTATCTTTGAACTGGAACATTAACTTTTCCCTGCCCTTGGACTCAAAGTGAAACATCAGCTCTTCTGGATCGGATCTCCAGCCTACCAGCCTTTGGACTGGAACTACACTATTGGCTCTCCTGATTCTCAGGCCTTTGAATTCAGTCTAAAATTATACCTTTGGCTCTCCTGGGTCTCCAGCTTGCTGATTTACTTTGTAGATCTTGGGACTTACCAGCCTCCATAATCACATGAGCCAATTGCTTATCATAAATATATTTATGTATATATACATCCTATTGGTTCTATTTTTATGGACAATCCTGACTAATATAATGGAACGGAGGAACAAACTAATTTGTAAAGTATTTAGAATGTTTAGCTATATCTCCTGTAATTAGGAAGTGACTGATTGGAGATGGAAGATGACAGAAGGGGAAAGGAGGAAAAAAGATGTTCACATTTAGGGACCATTGGCTATACATTTGGTGCTGTTATTTCCTGAACCAGGGAACACTTAGGAAAGAGCGTATCTGGAGAAGGGGAAAATGGTGAGTTCTATTTTGGACATGCTGAGTTTAAGGTGCTTACTACTATGCATAGTATAGAATACAGTTTAAGAATCTAAACTTTATTGTCAAAGAGACTGTGTTCAAATGTTAGCTTTGCCACTTACCAGCTGTGAGACCTTGGGAGGAGTTGTTTAATCTCTCTAATACTAGCTTTTTTATATATAAAATAGGATCTAATAATTCTCAGCTGATGGGCTTGCTGTGAAAAGTGAATGAGGTAATATACATAGCCATATGAACATTGCACCTAGCACAAAATGCATTCCAAAAAATAAATAGATTTTAAAAATAAATATTAAACTAGTTCAACTATTGCGGAAGACAGTGTAGCGATTCCTCAAGGATCTAGAACTAGAAATACCATTTGACCCAGCCATCCAATTACTGGGTATATACCCAAAGGATTATAAATCATGCTGCTATAAAGACACATGCACATGTATGTTTATTGTGGCACTATTCACAATAGCAAAGACTTGGAACCAACCCAGATGTGCATCAATGATAGACTGGATTAAGAAAATGTGGCACATATACACCATGGAATACTATGCAGCCATAAAAAAGGATGAGTTCCTGTCCTTTGTAGGGACATGGATGAAGCTGGAAACCATCATTCTGAGCAAACTATTACAAGGACAGAAAACCAAACACCGCATGTTCTCACTCATAGGTGGGAACTGAACAATGAGAACACTTGGGCACAGGATGGGGAACATCACACACCAGGGCCTGTTGTGGGGTAGGGGGAGGGGGGAGGGATAGCATTAGGAGAAATACCTAATGTAAATGACGAGTTAATGGGTGCAGCACACCAGCATGACACTTGTATACATATGTAACAAACCTGCACATTGTGCACATGTACCCTAGAACTTAAAGTATAATTAAAAAAAAGAAATTAAAAAAAAAAGAGATAGAAATTTGGGTCTAAAGATTTGGAGAGATGTCTGGGCTCAGATACTTTGTACTTCTCATTAGAACTTCAGGCCCTTCTGTCCTTTTCCATCCCTGCTGCCTATGGTCTGAGTTTAGTAGTAAGGATAATCAGGAGAGCGCTTACTCTGGCTCTTGGCTTTTTTCCTAGCTCTGGCCTTCGATGGCCCAAGGTGGCTAGGTGAGCTAAAAGTGTAAAAGATGGAAGGGTTCAAAAGTAATAGCCGCCACTGATTTTGGAAGTGGACTTTTGTATAATTTCAATATTTCACTTTATTATTATTTTGCAGAAAAGTTATTACACCACAGACAGTAGAATATCCAGCATTCTTATCCCCAGACCTGAATGTTACTGTTGGGACTCCAGCTGTGCAATCCTCCGACCAGACATCTTCTGTAGTGCGACTTGAAAAACTGCAGCAACAACCCCGGGAAAGGTAAAAAAAAAAAAAAAAAAAAAATTCAAAAGAGCTCAAAATTTTCATCTTAGGTGTTATTTGTATAATACATTAATTTCTCCCTTTGAGACATAGGCTTGCTGTAGGCTCAGAAACTTTCATTATGGTGCTATTGTTTCATTGATTCAGAGATTATTTCTGATTTTTACTTGTCAATTTAGGTATCTTGTTTGAAAAAGTGTTATGCCAGATAAAGAGGTGAAAACTCCCTTTATTTTTATGTTTTGAAGCAGAGTCTCACTCTGTCACCCAGCTTGGCCCAGATTGGAGTGTTGGAGTGTAGTGGCATGATTATGCTCACTGCAGCCCCGAACTCCTGGGCTCAAGCAATCTTCCTGCCTCAGCCTCCCGAGAAGCAGGGACTACAGACACATCACACTACCACCACGCCTGGCTATTTTTTTTTTTTTTGAGGTGAGGTCTTGCTATGTTGACCAGTCTGGTCTGGAACTCCTGGCCTCAAGTGATCCTCCAGTCTCAGCCTCCCAAAGTGCTGGGATTACATTGTGCCTAGCTGAGGTGAAAACTCATTTATGAGGGATAAAGCATAATTCTTGCTGTCTTCTCATTTACCAACATATTTCGTAGGTCTCGTGCTTTTTTTTTTTTTCTGTATTTCTTGTCCTTTTTTTGCTATGCTTCAGTCTAGGTATTTTCTTCTGAGTTATATTCTAGTTCACAAGCTCTTGTTTCTATTCTGCCATTAAGTCAATTGAATTCTTAATTTCAGTTATTTTATTTCTCAACTATGGAATTTCCCTTCATTTTTATAGTTTCTATTTATCTGCCAAAATCCACAGCCTTGTCTTTTAATTCTTTGGACATATTTATTATTGTCTTGGTCAGCTCAGGCTGCTATAACAAATGCCACAGATTGAATGGTTTAAACAACAGACTTTTATTTATTTCAGTTCTGGAGGCTGGGACGTCCAAGATCAAGGTGCCAGCTGATTTGATCCCTGCTGAGGGCCCTCTTGTTGGTTTGCAAATGGCCTTCTGTTTACCATATCCTCACACTGTGGAGGGAGATCATCTCTCTCGTCTCTCACCGTAATAGTACAAATCCCATTCATGAGGGCTCTTCCCTCATGACCCAATTACCTCCCAAAGGCGCTACCTCCAATTAGTATCACATAAGGGATTAGGATTTCAACATATGAATTTTGGGGTATGTACACTTTTCAGTTTATAGCAATCATTGCTATTTTAAAATCTGAGTCTGACCATTTCATTATCTGGATCTTCTGGGAGTCTATTTAAATTATTGGGGTTTTCTCTTAGTTTTCAGTCAGTTCTTACATTCTCACATGCCTAGTTGTTTTGATTGAGTGCCAGACATTGTATTTGAAAATTTATAGAACTGTTTTGAGGATCTTAATTTTAATTACATATTCCTACAAAGAAGGTATACATTTGTATCTGGCAACCGGTTGGGCTAGGAGCACTAACAATCCCAGATCACTTTAATTCAATTAAGACTGAAATTGAAATGATTTGAAGCTGGGCTTTAGTTCCTGTGAGGGGGGTTAGTCTCTTTGTGGTTTATTCTTACTCCTAGTGTCAGGACTGGGACTAGTGTGAGGCACATGAGGCAACTAGGTCATAACATTTAAAGAGACAGTCATTTTCTTAAAGCCTTTTGGGGTCCCAACTGGGTGTTTACCAGGACTTCTCATCCCAACAAGCCCGGGACTCTGGTTTTTGTTCTGACATCCTTATGTCTCTATCTCAAAGCCCTGCTCAGCTTTTTAACTTCTTGGCCATCTCAAGGCATAAATGCCTTGAAGGAAAAATGGCACCAAATGATGGGCTCCATGTCTCTGGACTTCCTTTCTGTCTGGAATCTTTGGTATGCAAATCCTTGCTGTCTTTATAACTCAGTGATTCTTTCCAACACAATTTAGACAATGTTTTGTCCAGAATTTATAGTTGTGTGGTGAGATGAATGGTCTGAAATAACCTAGTTCAGAATCACAGTGATCACTTTAAAGATCATAGTATCTTTTCTGAAAGAACTTAGAGTATAATGAGTAGAGACATAACAAAGCAAAACAAATAAATTATAAATTAAGAAATAAACTATGAAGGTATCGAAAAGATGGTAGAAAATAAAGGAGGTGACTGATTTTTATAAGAATTGTTAGAGAAGGGGTTGGGCGCGGTGGCTCACGCCTGTAATCCCAGTACTTTGGGAGGTCAAGACGGGTGGATCACAAGGTCAGGAGATCGAGACCCATCCTAGCTAACATGGTGAAACCCCATCTCTACTAAAAATACAAAACATTAGTCGGGCGTGGTGGCACACACCTGTAGTCCCAGCTACTTGGAAGGCTGAGGAAGGAGAATCACTTGAACCCAGGAGGCAGAGGTTTCAGTGAGCAGAAATCGTGCCACTGCATTCCAGCCTGGGAGACAGTGCGAGACTCCATCTCAAAAAAAAAAAAAAAAAAATTAGAGAAGATATTTGAGGTAACATTAAAGGAAAGGAGTCAGCATACCAAAGATCCAGGGGTAGAGAATTACTGTATGAATATGTATGAAAGCTCTAAGATAAGAAGAGATTATGCCTAGAAAAAGATGGCAGCCATTGAAATGAAGCAAAAAGCAAGGGGGAACGCGGCTTAAGACAAGATAGGTGGAGACCAGATTATTCAGAGCCTTATAGACCATAATTTGAATTTTATTCTAAGAAAAATAAGAAGCCAATGTAGGTGTTTTATATTATTTTCCTTCCTTCCTTCCTTCCTTCCTTCCTTCCTTCCTTCCTTCCTTCCTTCCTTCCTTCCTTCCTTCCTTCCTTCCTTCCTTTTTTTGAGATGGAGTCTCACTCTGTCACCCAGGCTGGAGTGCAGTGGTGTGATCTTGGCTCACTGCAACCTTTGCCTCCTGAGTTCAAGAAATTCTCCTGCCTCAGCCTCCTGAGTAGCTGGGACTACAGGTGTGTGCCACCAAGCCCGGCTAATTTTTTTGTACTTTTAGTAGAGATGAGGTTTCATCATGTTGGTCAGGCTGGTCTCGAACTTCTGACCTCAAATGATCCACCCGCCTCGACCTCCCAAAGTGCTGGGATTACAGGCGTGAGTCACCGTGCCCAGCCTATATTATCTTTTAAATATAATATTTGATCCAAAATAATAATCCATAATACTAATGTAAATTATGTATAAAATAATATAATGATACCAACCAGTACTCAACCTAACCTAAAATCTAAAACATTATGGATAATTTGTATCTACTTATGGGCTTCTCTTCTATTTCATCCTCCTGCCTATTTCCCAGAAGTTAACTACTTCAATGAGTTTTTATTGTTTGCCTTTTGAAAATTAAGTTTTTTTTAAAAATCATATATGTAGGATGCTTAAATAATACATTATTTGATTTTGCTTACATCACCCACTGTTATGTTTCTAAGACTCATCTATGCTGTTTCATGGCATTCCATTTGGTGAATATACTGCAATTTTCATTTGTTTACTAATGATCATTAGGTGTATTCTCTCTTTATTGCTGCATAACAAATTGTCACAAACTTAGTTGTTTAAAATAGTATCTATTTATTTTCTCACAGTAAGTCAGAAGTCTGGGCAGAGTGTAACTGAATTCACGAGGCTGGCAGGGCGTGGTGTGTCATGCCTCTAATTCCAGCACTTTGGGAGGCCAAGGCAGGCCGATCATGACGTCAGGTGTTTGAGACCAACCTGGCCAACATGGTGAAAACCTGTCTCTACTAAAAATTCAAAAATTAGCCAGGCGTGGTGGCGGGCACCTGTAATCCCAGCTACTCAGGAGCCTGAGGCAGGAGAATCGTTGGAACCTGGGAGGCGGAGGTTGCAGTGAGCTGAGATCACGTCACTGCACTCCAGCCTGGGTGACAGAGCAAAACTCCATCTCAAAAAAAAAAAAAGAGAGAGAGATTTCACAAGGCTGAAATACAGGTGTTGGCCAGCGCATTCTTATTTAGAGGGGTTCTCTTCCAAGTTTGTTCAGGTTGTTTGAAGAATTCAGTTTCTCGTGATTATAGGAGCTTCTCTTCTGGAACTCCCATAATGTGATAATTTGTTTCTTTAACCGTGTCCTGTAAGTCCTGTAGCCTTTCTTCACTCTCTTCTTTTTCATCTGCCTGTATTATTTCAATAGTCCTGCCTTTAAGTTAAGAAATTATTTCTTCTCTGTGGTCTGGTCTCAATTGTACATTTCATTATTTTTTTCCTTTTCTTTTTCTTGCTCTGTTGCCCAGACTCGAGTGTAGTGGCACTATCTCGGCTCACTACAATCTCCACCTCCTGGGTTCAAGCAGTTCTCATGCCTCAGCCTCTGAGTAGCTGGAATTACAGACGTGAGCCACCAAGCCTAATTTTTGTATTTTTAGTAGAGACAGGGTTTCACCTTATTGGCCAGCGTGGTCTTGAACTCCTGATCTCAAGTGATCTACTCACTTTGGCCTCCCGAAGTGCTGAGATTACAGGTGTGAGCCACTGTACATGGTCCACAATTTTACATTTTATTCCAGTCATCGAATTCTTCAGCTCTAGGATATCCATTTGGTTCTTTTTATATCTGTATATTTGTTGAAATTCTCATTTAAATCATGAATTGTTTTCCTGATTTAATTGTCTATCTGTATTCTCTTATATCTGAGTTTCCTTAAGATCATTATTTTGAATTTTTTTCTGACATTTCATGTATTTCCTTATGATCGGGGTCTGTTGGTGGAGAATTATTGTTTTTATTGAAGGTGACGTTTCCTTGCTTTTTCCTAACTCGTGTGTCCCTACATTGATTTCTGTGTATCTGATGGAAAAGTCACCTCTTTCAATCGTATGTAGTAGATTTCCCAGGGAAATATTTGTATGAATATTGTATGACATCTTGGGATATCAGATTGGTGGGGCACATTGGCCCAGTTCTAGGTGGATCCAGTAGTTTAGTCTTCATATAGTTTTTCAGCTATAATCTATAGTAGTGGTATTTGCAAGTTTCTCAGTAGCCTAGGCTGAGAGAGTCTATAGAGATGGTGGTGTGACTTTGTCAGGGATGGTCTCACTGGGCTGTTTCTTAAATGGGTGGCATGTAGTGGCTTGTCTGGCCTAGGAATATTCCTGCCCAGAGCAACTCGTGGGGCTGTTTCTTAGGCCTCAGATGTGGGCACACAGCTCTTCAGCTGGCCTGGAATCCTGTCTGCTAGGGGCAGCCTTTAGGGATATTTCTTGGGCCTGAGATGTGGGTGCACAGCTGCTTTGCTGGCCTGGTGATGTTTTTGCTGGGAGCTGCCCACAGGGCCATTTCACAGGTCTGGTATTCAGGTGCAAAGCTGCTCAGGGGCGTGGCCACTGGAGGTAGCCTGAGGAGCTGTTTCTCAGGTCCTGAACATGGGCTCTTGGCTGCTTGCCCAGCCTGGGGATATGCCTGTCAGGGGCAGCCTGCAGCATGGTTTCTCTGGCCCTGGAATTTAATCTGTTTTTAGGCCTAATGATGGAACAGCTTATGGATGTAATACCTCTTTGAATGAGATGAATTCATTCATCTCATTGAGAAAATTGATATGTCCATAAGTAGGGCTACTCGAATTATCAACTTCTAGTGGTCATAGATCTCCTGGTTTAAGGTCTGTTGTAGGGATTATATAAGAATCAAACTTCAGGTCTTCATAGTCTGTATATTTATACCTAAATATCATTGGTAGTCTATGGTTTTTCAAGTTAGAGAAGAGATACTCATTTTACTTATCATGTATAGGATTCATAAAGACAGTAAAGTAATTAGGATTAAAATAATAGTGAGTAAGATAATTAATACTGTTTCTACTTCTTAAGCATCTATTTTGTGTGGGTTAGTTTAGTTGTTAGTGTTAGTGAAATAACATAAAGGACTAAAGAGCTAATTAAGAAAATGGTTATTACAGTGTGATTGTGTAAGTGTAGTTCTTCTATAATAGATGATGCTGCATCTTGAAAGCCTGACTGGAATAGGTATACCACAATGATATAAAGAATTTTAACTTGTAAATTAACTTTGACAAAGTTATGTAACATTTTTACTAGTATCTTGCTTGTTGAAAAAGTCATAATGGTTATGAAGCTAGCCTGAAACTAGTTATAAGGGGTTTGACTCCTTGCTTTCTTATTTTTAGCTTCTATGTACGTGGGCTTTTTGATTGTATAATATGGTTATGGGTGGCCATGAAATCATTTGAGATTTTTAGATGAAAGTTCCACTACTGAGACTTCCCATTTTGAAGTGAAGCCTTCTCAGATTATGAAAATTATTAATATTACTGTTATTAATTAAATAAATGAGCCTATTGATGAAATGGTGTTTCATGTTGTATATACATTAGGGCAGTGACCTATAGTGGACCAGAAGTGTAAGGTCTTACACTTTAGTTTCTGAAAAAAATATTTAAAATATTATTTTGAACTCATAGATTTAAACATTTGATAGGCTGCAATCCATTGCAATCCATTGCAGGTTTTAATCTTTGTTAAAGTGTGTTGGTCTATTTTATGTGAAATTAATTTGTCTGAATTTTTTGCAGGAGAATTGGCTTAGAAAACTCTTCTAGCTTCACAGATTCACACCTCTGATGTTTTCATTTGGGGTGTGTGTGTGTGTGTGTGTGTGTGTGTGTGTGTGTGTGTGTGTAGTATAATGGAATGCTTTTTAAGATTTCCTGGGATCCTGTCCCGGAAGAGATACTTGGCTGGTCAGTTTTGAGCGTTCATAGTGGTTAGGCTGCTCCGGGCCTTTTAGATCTTACCATGAATCCCGAAATGAGAAAAACCCTCCCAGTTTCAACTGCTATTCTCAAATTGTCTCTGCACACTACCAGATTTTTGTACTAAAACGATATTTTATTTATAATGTTCACATCTATATTCATGAATGAGATTAGACTGTAATTTTTCTTTTTCATAATGTCTTTGTCAGGTTCTATTGTCAAGGCCATTATGTCCTCATGAAATGAATTGGGAAACATTCTCTGTCTTCCATTTAATCCTTGTTAATTATATCTTTAAATTATTCAAGCTTTTTGAAGTTTCTTAGATTAGAAGATATATCCTTTTTTTCACTTGCTTTATTGTGGAAGATATTGTATATGTATTGAATAATTATATATATATAAAATATATATAGTGTTATGGACTGAATGTATGTCCCCTCAAATTCATATGTTAAAATCCTAATCCCCAGTGTGATGTTATTTGGAGGCATTGCCTTTGGAAGATAATTAGGGTTAGATTCGGTCATGAGGGTAGGACTGTTATAACGATGGGATTAATGCCCTTATAAAAAGAGAAAGACACACAAGATCCATCTCTTTCCACCATGTGAGGATATAAGAAGGCCATCTGCAAACAAGGAAGACTACTTTCACCAGACACTGGATCTGCCAGCACCTTGATCTTGGACTTCCTGACCTCTAGAACTGTGAGAAATAAATGTCTATTGTTTGGGGGAGGGATAGCATTAGGAGAAATACCTAATGTAAATGATGGGTTGATGGGTGCAGCAAACCAACGTCACACATGTATACCTGTGTATCAAACCTGCACATTGTGCACAAGTACCCTAGAACTTAAAGTATATTTTTAAAAAGTCTGTTTAAGTCACCCAGTCTATTGTATTCTGTTATAGCAGCTCAAACTGACTAAGACTTGTGGTTTAAATACTAAGAGTAATATATATTGAATAATTTCTATAACATGTATATATAGCCTAAATAATGATAATAAGCCCATTGTGTACATATTTATGATTCAGGTTAATAAATACACCACCAGTAATATCAGAAATATGTTTTGTGTACCCTTCTGAGATTACATCCCTCTCCTTAACTGTCTCCAGGTAACTAGTACCTTGATTTTTGTTGTAATCATTCCCTTTCCTTTGACTGTATCCCTAGACAATATATTGTTGGTTTGTCTCTTTTAGAACATTTTATAAATGGATCACGTTGCATGTATTCTTCTGTGAATCATACCATATATATTCTTCTGTCACTTGCTTTTTTCATTCATAATTGATTTCTTTAGGCTGGAAAAGATGAAAAAAGAATATAGAAATCTGAATACATGGATAGACAAAGCTAACTATTTAGAAAGCATTCTAATGCCAAAATTGGAACATAAGGATTCTAAGGTAATTGACATAATACATTCTCCTATATATAGCTTTTAATGCTTTTTATTAAGAATGGGATTATGATAATTAAAAATGATGATCAATTTTTTTGTCCTTGATATAATAAAATACTTTCCATGGTTCAGGTACTTACCTGTTTTGATAATGTGCCATTCAATGAATATTTATTGATAATTTGTAAGGTTTAATAGTTATTGATAATTTATAAGGATATAATTCATATACCATACAAATGACCCATTTATAGAACTCAGTGACCTTTAGTATATTCACTGAGTTGTGTATCCATCACCACAGTGAATTTTAGAACATTTTTATCACCTGCAAAAGCAACCCCATACCCTTTAGCCAACACCTCCCAATTTTTCCACCCCCTCCACTAGCCCTAGGCAGCAATTAGTCAACTTTCTAACTCTATAGCTTTAGCCTATTCTAGATATTTCATATAAATAGAATCATACAATATGTTGTCCTTTGTGATTTGCCTCTTTTGCCTGCCATATTTTTAAGTTTCACCCCTGTTGTAGCATGTACCAGTACTTCATTTTTTTCTCTCTCCAGATAACATTCCATTATTTGGATATACCACATTTTGTTTATGCATTCATCAGCTGATAGGCATTTAGGTTGTTTCTATTTAAAAGCTATTATGAATAATGCTGCTATGAACATTTATGTGCAAGTTTATGTGTGAACAAATGTTTTCAATTCTCTTGGGTATATATAAAGGAGTGGAAGCAGGATTGTATAATTATGCCCTGTTTAGATTTACGAGGAGCTTCCAAACTGTTTTCCACTGCAGCTGCATTATCGTACATTCCAACCAGCAATGTATGAAGGATCAAAATCTTCATCTACCCTTTTTAACTTTTAAAAATTATTATTATATCCATCCTAGTGGGTTTGAAGTGGTATCTCATTGTGGGTTTGATTTGCATTTCTCTAATGACTAATGATGTGAACATCTTTTCGTGTGTTTACTGGACATTTGTATATCTTCCTCAGATAAAATTTATTCAAATCCTTTGCCAGTTTTAAAATTGAGTTATTTTTCTTTTTATTGTTAAGTTGTAAGAGTTCTTTGTATTTTCTGGACATTAAACCCTTATCAGAAATGTGAGTAAGGTTTAATATTTAGAAATACACTCTAACCTATACGTGTTGACTTGGAAATAAAGGATTCATAGCTCTCTCAATGGATGGATAAAACATTGACTATGATCACAGTCTAAAATGGTAGTTATAACATATTGGTATTTTCATGTTTTTTAATGCCTCTGTGATAAATGGGCAGAGTTGTGCTGCTTTTGGATAAACTGATTAGTATTTACCAATACACTATTCATATTTTGGAGACACTTTGGAGGACTTTTTATTAAAGGGACTAAGAACTTAGGGTTCTTGTTAAAAGATCATTTGTAATAAGATCATTTTTAATATTTTTTAAGTGCCCACTGATCACTTTACCTTATAATTCTCCTTGGAATTTTGTAAAGAGACACATCACTTTTAAGTTACAGGCCAAAATGTATTCTAATAAAAAAAGTAATCTGTTTCCTGGGGGTATCTTCTCATACCCCCTGAAGTTACAATATTATGTAATTTATCTTATAGTATTTATCTCCTACATCCATCATTCAAATACTCCGTCCATTCTTGGATACCCTTTCTTTGGAACATCAACTCCTAGTCAGAGTATGCGGCTCCTTAAAATACTGCTGTTTGAATTGCTTTTCTCACAAACCCATCTCCTTCTTGTCTTCTGTAAATTTGGGTGTGGAGGAAGGTGTATTGTATTAAAAGTGGTTATGAAGGAAGAGGAAAATGTTTTAGTTCTTCAAATATTTTCCCCAATATATTTTCTTTTTTTCTTTTCTTTTTTTTTTTTTTTTTTGCTTCTAGGAAACTAATGTGGATGAGGCATCTGAAAACCCGAAAAGTAATCAATCTAAAGAGAAGCTTGAAAATGTTGCAGAAGTAGGTAAGAAACTAATTTGAATTTTTTATTATTAAGATAATTGAAATCAAAGTGATCATATCACAAAAAGACAATTAGTAATATGCTTTAAGTAGATTTCTTTTTTGTTAGGAAATAAATATGCATTTCACTGGTTTCGGCATATGGTAGGTGTGATAATTTTAAAGAAAAGTGTTAGACCCTATTAAGAATATTAAAAAGTTTTAAGGCCCAGCACAGTGGCTCACGCCTGTAATCCCAGCACTTTGGGAGGCTGAGGCAGGTGGATCATGAGGTCAGGAGTTCAAGACCAGCCTGGCCAAGATGGTGAAACCCTGTCTCTACTGAAAATACAAAAAATTAGCCAGGCGTGGTGGCAGGCGCCTGTAATCCCAGCTGCTTGGGAGGCTGAGGCAGGAGAATCACTTGAACTCGGAGGGTGGAGGTTGCAGTAAGCCGAGATCTCGTCACGGCACTCCAGCCTGGGCAACAGAGTGAGACTCCATCTCAAAAAAAAAAAAAGGAAGTTTTAATGCTGCTTTATTTTATTTTTAAATATTATTATTATTATTATTATTATTATTGTTATTATCATCTGAGACAGAGTCTAGTTCTGCCACTCAGCCTGGAGTACAGTCGCACAACCACAGCTCACTGCAGCCTTAATCTCCCGGGTTCAACCAGTCTTCCCACCTTAGCCTCCCAAGTAGCTGACACTACAGGCACATGCCACTATGCCTAGCTAATTTTTGTATTTTTTTTTTTGTAGAGAAAGGATTTTGCCGTATTGTCCAGACTGGTCTCAAACTTCTGAGCTCAAGCAATCTTCCTGCCTTGAATTCCCAAAGTGCTGGGATTACATGCATAAGCCACCACACTTGGCCAATGCTCTTTTATTTTTTTAAGAATGAGAAAAAAGTTAAAATATTAACTATGACCTGTGAAAAGGCATTTTTATTAGAGATTGTGAATAATAGAGCTATTGGTCTCTTTTATGTAGAGGAGTGTGTTTATGCAGAGGAGTGTGTGTGTGTGTGTGTGTGTGTGAAAAAGTGTGGCAGAGGAAGAAGGAGAGGAAATTAGATTAGCGTTACATTTGAGAATTTATCGTAAAGTATCAGTAAGAGATTTAATAAATGGACTGTTAATGCAGTCTTTTAAAAATCTCTTAAATTCACTAAGAAAGCAAGTTAAAGTATAGTACTACACTTTAAAATACATAATAATATAATGTAAAGTCTTGGATTCTGCAGGCATGGAATGGAATAATGACTTACTGTTTTAAGACTTTTGTCACACATTAATCGTCTCTTTCCTCTCCACTTCTAATTCTCTGGCTATATCAGGCTTTTGAAACATTCATTTCCTAACTTCTAGGAATCTACCAGCCTAGCAGAGATACTACCTCTTTAGCTAACTCTTTACCTGAAACATTCAAGTTTTAGATATAGGATAATCATAGTTCCTCTCTTCAATATCACTGGAAAAGAATGGAGGGTAACTTTTTCAATCACTGGTGGTAGCTGTCTTTTTTTCTTTTACTTTTTTTTCCACTTACTCAAAGATTGGTTGCATATATATTTACAATGGTTATATCCTCTTGATGTATTGATCCTTTATCATCATATAATGCCATTTTTGCATCTTTTTACAGTTTTTGACTTGAAGTCTATTTTTTATGTGAATATGGCCACTCCTGCTCTTTTTTGGTTTCCAGTTTCATGGAATATCTTTTTGCATTCCTTCACTTTCAGCCTATGTGTGTCCTTAAACCCAAAGTGAGTCTCCTCTACATAAAATACACTTGAGTCTTGTTTTTATGTCTATTCTGCTACTCTGTGTCTTTCAACTGGGGAGTTTAATTCATTTACATTTAAAGAATTATTGAATTATTAAGGACTTACTATTGCCATTTTTTACATTGTTTCTGTCTGTCTTGTAATACTTTTGCCTATCTTTTTCTGTCATGCCATCTTTCCTTGTGTTTCATTGATGTTTTTGTATTGATATGCTTTGGTTCCTTTCTCTTTGCTTCTCGTGTGTCGTCTTTTATTCTCAATAAATATAGATTCAAAACTACTCAACAAAATACTGACAGACTGAATTCAACAGCATATTAAAAGGAGCAAATGGAATTTAACTCCAAGATGCAAGGATGTTTCATCATACAGAAATCAATTAATGTGATACACTACATCGACCGTATGTAGGATTAAAAACCACATGATTATTTCAACAGATGTGAAAAAGTATTTGACAAACTTCAACAGCCTTTTAGGATAAACACCTTCAAAAAACTAGATATAGTAATAAAGTAGCTCAATATATTAATAAGAAAGGCTATAAATGAAAAGCCTGTAGCAAATACCATACTCAACAGTGAAAAACTGAACACTTTTCCTCTAAGATCAGAAACAGCTCAAGGATGTTCATTCTGCCCCTTCTGTTAAACATAGTACTAGAAATCCTAGTCAGAGCAATCAGGCAAGAAAAAAAATAGAAAGTATCCAAATCAGAAAGGAAGAAGTAAAATTATCTTTGCAGATGGCAGGATCTTACATACAGAAAATTCTGTAGACTCCATACAAAAAGACCTGTTAGAACCAATAAATGAATTCAGTAAAGTTGCAGGAGATAAAACCAACACAGAAAAATCAGTTGTGTTTCTATATACTAACAATGAACTACCCAAAAAAGAAATCAAGAAAATAATTCCAGTTTACAATAGCGTCAGAAAGAATAAAATAATTAGGAATAAACTTTTCAAAGGAGGTGAAAGACCTTGCACACTGAAAACTAAAAAACATTGATAATGAAAAAGAAAATAAAGGGAAAGATATCCTGTTTTCTTGAGTTTGAAGATTTAATACTGTGAAAATGTTCATACTACCCAAAGCAGTCTACAGATTCAGTGCAATCTCTATCAAAATTCTAATGGTATTTTTAACAGAAGTAGAAAAAGCAATCCCAAAATTTATATGGAACCACAGAAGACTCTGGATAGTCAAAATAATCTTGAGAAAGAAGAACAAGTCTGGAGATATCACACATTCTGATTTCAAAATATATTACAAAAATATAGTAATTAAAATAGCATGGAGTGTCATAAAGATAGACATATAGACTAACAGAATAGAAGAGGGAGCCTAGAAATAAACCCATGTAAATGTGATGAACTGATCTTTGAGAAGTGTGCCAAGAATACACAATAAGGAAAGAATAGTCTTTTCAGCAAATGGTGTTGGGAAAACTGGATATTCAAATGCAAAAGAATTGAAATTAGACTTTTGCTTAACACCATAAACAAAAATCAGCTCTCAATGGATTAATGACTTAAATGTAAGACTGGAAACTGTAAAACTCCTAGAAGAAAACATAGGGGAAAATCTCATTGACATTGGTGTTGGCAATAATTTATTGGATAAGACACCAAAGGCACAGGCAACAAAAGCAAAAACAGACAGTGGGACTATATCAAATTAAAAAGCTTCTACACAGTAAAGGAAACAACAGAGTGAAGAAGAAACCTACAGAATGAGGGAATATATTTGCGAACCATATATTTGATAAAGGGCTAGTATTCCAAAACATATAAGGAACTTTTTCAACTCAGTAGCAAAAAAATTTTTAAAAAGTGGACTGAGCACTTGAATACATATTTATCCAAAGAAGACATTACAACTGTCCAATGGGTATATGAAAAGGTGCTCATCATCATTAATCATCAGGGAAATACAAATCAAAATCATAATGAGATACGACACCTGTTAGGATGGCTATTACTGAAAAGTCAAGAAGTCAACAAGTGTTGGCAAGGATGTGAAGAAATTCGAACCCTAGTACACTGTTGGGGGAATGTAAAATGATGCAACTGCTTTTGAAAACAGCATGGAGGTTACTCAAAAAAATGACAAATAGATAAATCATATGATCCTGCCATTTCACTTCTGGGTGTCTATCCAAAAGAATTGAAATCAGTATCTCAAAGCAGTATTTGCACTCCTATGTTTATTGCCATGTTACTTACTATAGTCAAGATGTAGAAACAACCTAAATGTCATAGATGAATGGATAAAGAAAATGTGGTATACACACATAATTCAGAGACATTGCAGGTTCAGTTCTAGACCACCACAATAAAGCAAGTCATATGATTTTTTTTTTGTTTCCTAGGGCATATAAACATTATATTTACACTGTACTATTTTGTATTAAATAAAGTGTGCAATAGCATTATATAAAAAATCAATATACATGACTTAATTTAAAAATACTTAATTGCTGGCTGGGCACAGTGGCTCATGCATATAATACCAGTACTCTGGGAGGCCAAGGCAGGAGGATTGCTTGAACCCAAGACTTCAAGGGTGGGGTGCATCAGGTAGGATCATGCCACTACACTTCAGCCTGGGTGGCAGAGCAAGACCCTATCTCAAAAAATAGAGAGAGAGGCCAGGTGCTGTGGCTCAAGCTTGTAATCCCAGCACTTTGGGAGACCGAGGTGGGCAGATCACCTGAGGTCAGGAGTTCAAGACCAGCCTGGCCAACATGGTGAGACCCTATCTCTACTAAAAATACAAAAATTAGCCAGGCGTGGTGGCTCACACCTGTCGTCCCAGCTACTTAGGAGGCTGCTGAGACATGAGAATCTCTTGAACCCGGGAGGTGGAGGTTGCAGTCAGCTGAGATCACGCCACTGCATCCAGCCTGGGCAACACAGTGAGATGAGACTCCATCTCATATATATATATATATATATATATATATATATATATATATATATACACACACACACACACATATATATACACACACATATATACACATATATGAGGTTGTTTGGGTTTTCTTGTAAATTATATATATATTTTTATATATGATCATCTGAGTCTTCAGTGAGTTGCAATATTTTTGCTGCTGGAGGGTCTTGCCTTGATCTTAATGGCTGGGACTGATCAAGGTGGTAGTTGCTGAAGGTTGGGGTGGCTGTGGCAATTTTAAAAAATAAGACAACAATGAATTTTGCTGCATCAGTTGGCTCTTCCTTTCATTAAGGATTTCTCTGTAGTATGCGATGCTGTTTGATAGCATTTTACCCACAGTAGAACTTCTTTCAAAATTGGAGTCAGTCCTCTTAAACCTTGCTGCTGCTTTGTCAACTAAGTTTATATAGAATTCTAAATCCTTTGTTGTCATTTTAGCAGTGTTCACAGCATCTTCGGCAGTAGATTCCATCTCAAGAAACCACTTTCTTTGCTCATCCATAAGAAGCAATTCCTCATCCATTCAAGTTTTATAATGAGATTGTAGCAATTTACTCACATCTTCAGGCTTCACTTCTAATTATAGCTCTCTTGCTATTTTCATCACATCTGCAGTTACTTTCTCTACTGAAGTTTCACTGAACATCTTAAAGTCATCCATGAGGGTCGTAATCAACTTCTTCCAAATTCCTGTTGATGTTTTGAGCTCCTCTCCCGAAGCACAAATGCTCTTAATGGCATCTAGAATGGCGAATCCTTTGCAGAAGGTTTTCTATTTACTTCACCAAGATCCCTCAGAGGAATTATGTAGGGCAGCTAAAGCCTTATAAAATGTATTTCTGAAATAAGAGGACATGGAAGTTGAAATTACTCCTTGATCTGTGAGCTGCAGAATGGATCTGTGTTAGCAGGCATGAAAACAACGTTAATGTCCTCAGACATTTCCATCAGAGCTCTTGGATGACCAGTTGCATTGTCACTGAGCAGTAATATTTTGAAAGGTATCTTTTTTCTGAATAGTAAGTCTCAACAGCGAGCTTAAAATATTCAGTAAACCATGCTGCAAACAGATCCGCAGTCATCCATGCTTTGTTGTTCCATTTATAGAGCACAGGCAGAGTAGACTTGACATAAATGTTAAGGGCCCTAGGATTTTTAGAATGGTAAATGAGCATTGGCTTCAATTTAAAGTCAGCAGCTGCAATAGCCTCTAACAAGAGAGTTGGCCTATCCTTTGAAGCATTGAAGTTAGGCATTGAGTTCTCCTCTCTAGCTATGAAAGTCCTAGATGACATCTTCTTCCAGCATAAGGCTATTTCATCTACAATAAAAACCTATTTAGTGTAGCCACTTTCATCAGTTATCTTAGCTAGATCTTCTGGGTAACTCGCTGCAGCTTCTACATCAGCACTTGGCTGCTTTACCTTGCACTTTTGTGTTACAAAGATACTGTCTTTCCTTAAACCTCATGAACCAACCTTTGCTATCTTCAAGGTTCTCTTCTGCAGCCACCTCACCTCTCTCAGCTTGCATTGGATTGAAGAGAGTTAGGGGCTTTCTTTGGATTAGGCTTTGGCTTAAGGGACTGTTTGTGGCTGGTTTAATCTTCTGTCCGGACCATTAAAATTTTCTCCATATCTGCAATAAGCTGTTTTGCTTTCTTATTTGTGTATGGAATAGCACTTCTAGTTTCCTTCAAGAATTTTTTCCTTTGCATTCACAGCTGGGCTGTTTAGTGCAAGAGGCCTAGCTTTTGGCCTGTCTCAGCTTTCAACATGCCTTCCTCAGTAAGCTTAATCATTTCTAGCTTTTGATTTAAAGTGAGGGATGTGCAAATCTTCTTTCACTTGAACACTCAGATTCATTTTGGGGTTATTAATGGCCTACTTTCAATATTGTTGTGTCTCAGGGAATAGAGAGGCCAAGGAGTGGAAGAAAGATGGGGGAACAGCCGGTCAGTGGCATAGTTAGAACACACACAACATTTATAAATTAAGTTTGCCATCTTACAAAAGTCTAATATCCAGCATTTATAAGGAACTTAAACAAATTTACAAAAAAAAAAAAAAAAAAAAAAAAAAAAAAAACCTCGTTAAACAGTGGGCAAAGGACATGAACAGACACTTTTCAAAAGAAGACACACATGTGGCCAACAGGTATATGAAAAAATGCTCAACATCACTGATCATTAGAGAAATGCTAATCAAAACCATAATGAGATACCATCTCACACCAGTCAGAATAGCTATTATTAAAAAGTCAAAAAATAACAGATGCCAGCAAGGTTGCAGAGAAAAAGGAATGCTTATACACTGTTGATGGGAGTGTAAATTAGTTCAACTACTGTGGAAGACAGTGTGGTGATTCCTCAAAGACCTAAAGACAGAAATGCCATTTGACCCAGCAATCTCATTACTGGGTATATACCCAAAGGAATCGAAATCATTCTTTTATAAGGACACATGCCCGGGTATGTTCATTGCAGTACCATTCACAATAGCAAAGATATGGAATCAAGCTAAATGCCCATCAATGGTAGACTGGATAAAGAAAATGTAGTACATATACACCATAGAATACTATGCAGCCATAAAAAGAATGAGATCATGTCCTTTCCAGGAGCATAGATGGAACTGGAGACCATTATCCTTAGCAAACAAATGCACAGAAAACTAAATACCACATGGTCTCACTTATAAGTAGGAGCTAAATGATGAGAGCACATGGACACATAGAGGGGAACAACACACACTGGGGCCTATCAGAGAGTGGAGGGTAGGAGGAGGCAGAGGATCAGGAAAAATAACTAATGGATACTAGGCTTAATACCTGGTGATGAAATAATCTGTACAACAAACCCCCATGACAAAAGTTTACCTATGTAACAAACCTGCACATGTACAATTGAATTTAAAAGTTAAATTTTTTTTAAAAGTTTGCTATCTTAGATGGGTGTGGTTTGTGGTGCCCCTCAACAATTACAATAGTAACATCAAAGATCACTGGTCATAGAGTACCATAAAAGATATTATAATAATGAAAAAGTTTGAAATATTTTGAGGATTACCAAAATGTGATGCAGAGACACAAAGTGAACACATACTTTTGGAAACATGGCACCGATAGTCTTGCTCAATGCAAGGTTGCCGCAGACCTTCAATTTGTACAAAACACAGTATCTGAGAAGTGCAATAAAAAGAGATATGCCTGTGTACATACAATGGGATATCATTCAGCATTTAAAAAGAAGGAAATCCTGCCATATGTGACAACGTGGATGGACCTTGAGGACATTATACTAAGTGAAATAAGCCAGTCACAGAAAGACAAATATTGCATGATGCCACGTATGTGAGGTATATGAAATAGTCAGAGTAGAATGCTGGTTGCCTGAGGCTAGGGGGAGGGGCAAATAGGGAATTGCTTTTCAACAAATATAAAGTTTAAGTTTTGCAAGATGATGAAGTTCTAGAGATCTGCTTTACAACATTGTGCTGATAGTTAACATTATTGTGCTTTACACTAGAAAATTTGTTAAGAGGATAGGTCTCATGTGAATTGTTCTTACCACAATTAAAAGAAAAGAAAAAAAAAAGAGCTGAACAAAGTCATGTAGTCGTGACCATAGCAAATTTTTTTGCTAGAATTCTGCCTCAGTTATTTATTTTCTTTTTGTCCCTTTTAGGTTTTCCCTTTTTACATGCTAAATATGTATTCCTTATATTTCTAGGAAAATTTTACAAGTATTTCAACCAGACTTCTTTGAATGGTCCTATTTTGCCTAATTTCATACACCCTTATTCTAGTCTCTTCTTCCGATTCTGGTCCCATCACTTATCATCTGGAATTTATTTCCTCTCAACTTAAAAAAAAATATAGCTGGCCGGGCGCGGTGGCTCAAGCCTGTAATCCCAGGACTTTGGGAGGCCGAGACGGGCGGATCACGAGGTCAGGAGATCGAGACCATCCTGGCTAACACGGTGAAACCCCGTCTCTACTAAAAATACAAAAAACTAGCCGGGCGAGGTGGCGGCGCCTGTAGTCCCAGCTACTCGGGAGGCTGAGGCAGGAGAATGGCGGGACCCGGGAGGCGGAGCTTGCAGTGAGCTGAGATCCGGCCACTGCACTCCAGCCCGGGCGGCAGAGCGAGACTCCGTCTCAAAAAAAAAAAAAAAAAAAAAAAAAAAAAAAAAAAAAAAAAAATATATATATATATATATATATATAGCATGTACCTGTGTTTGTGTCTTGTATTTACGCATCTGAAATGTTATCATTTACCACTCCCCCATCTTCCCAGAGATTCATCAGCTTGTTTATAGTAAGTAGTGTTTATGTTTGGATAGCTGCTTTGATTTAAGTTGCTCTTTGTTCTTAGTGAGAAAAAAATGTAATAGTATTTTATCAATGTGCATACATATGTTTATTGTTTTTACGTAAAATAAAATACCCCCTTTAATTTTTAAGCAGATATCCCTCTTGTAAATGAGGAAGCTGAAACCACTCCAAATGAGGTAAGGGAAATTGGAAGAGAACTTTTAATAGTCATTATTTTATAAAGGGATAAAATATTTATAAATGGAGAAATATTTTAGGTAGAGAAGGGCATCTGAGAAGTTACTCAGTTGTTTTACGGTTTCTATTATGGCAATATCTGTATAGTTACACTCTTGAAAGAGCCTTCTGCATAAAATAGTAACATTTAAAAATATGAAGATGGGGACAAAATGTGTTGAGGAAGAGATGAAGGAGAAAGAAGAAAAAAGCATGAAGTTCTATATAAGATCTTAGAAATAAATGCCATAGACCTAACTGCAGTTTTTACTCTTTCTCACCAAAATCTTTTATCATATTGTAAACTTTGCACAGAAAATAGTATTCTATAGTTTATAATAGAAATAAACAAAACATAGAGTTTACATAATATAACTTGCTTTTCAGCTAAATTTACGTAAGGTATTCATTCCATAAAGCAGTGAATCCCCATGTAAACCAATGAAGAGTAAAATGTTCACTTACTGCTTGACAAATAGGATTTAATGATTTCCATTTCTGGGTCAGTGGCTCCCAAATGCCAATTGAAGAGTCATTATGTATTGCTATTTTCCCCAGTTCAAGGAGAGTAAAAGAAGATAATATAGAGAATTTTTCATAAAGCTAAATTTATTTAGTTTAACAGGCCATCCTTTATTTTACAATATTGTTCTTTGTATTGTGGTGCTATTAATATTCTCTTTATTTTCTTATATAGTTGTGATTTATGATATCATTCCTTGTGCGTTTTGCTATTAAAATTTCCTTTGTTTCATGATATATTGGTGGCAGTATAATAATAGTAGAATGTCAGACCCTCAGATTTTTTATTTTGAGATGTTGCTGATTTATAGATTTGGATATATGAGAACCACTGCTTTATCATATTTATGGATAGTATTCTACAGTCCATGGTTTCAGGCAAGTAAAGAATTTCACATGTTTATTAAGGAATTTAAAATTTATAAATAATAATGGTAATTTGTTATGATAAAGGATAAGAGTACAATTGATTTTGAGTCATTTTCTTAATTTGTAAACTTTTCCAGTCAATAATGATTAATTGGTAGTTTGTTTTATTGCTGTATTTTCTAGTTACTGGATAATGATTCTGAGAAAGGCCTGACTATACCAACTTTGAACCAATTGGACCAAGATAATTCAACTGCTGATACTTCTAAAAGTGATGAATCAACACCTTCACCCACAGAAGTACACTCATTGTGCACTATTTCTAACCAGGAAATAATAAAAGCAGGCAGAGTACCACCTTTAGGTGAACATCAATCAGAAAGCATGCCAGACAGAAAAATGAAAAATGTGTTTTTTCCATCAGAAGTAAAATTAAAAGATAACTATCCAAGCATTTTAAAAACAGACTCATCTCTATCAGAGGTAAATTTCAGGAGTATCTGTATAAATCCAAAGAGAAGGAACTTAGTTTCATCTCCAACAGAAATTAGCTGGCAAAACAACAGTCTTAACTTAGCTGAAAGGAAGAACACAGGCTTAGTTTCCACCAGATTAAAAATTAAAAGGTAGCTTTCAAAGCCAAGACCCAAAAGAAGGCCTTGAGCTCAAGGTGTCTGCCCTTATATTAGAAGTGTAAGACTAGGGACACAAAATAATCTATTTAAAAAAATTAAATACAAATAAACTGAAAATGCCTTCAAATGTCTCCAAGTGGAAATGTGTCTAAGTATATTAAATATTCCTACTTTACTTATGTCAATCAAGAAATATGGATAAAAAACTTTCAAGAAAAGCAAAGTGATTTGAGATGCCAGTAATACAAATTAATCTCATGGGTTGGTAATTCAGCTGAAAGTGTAACAACAATAACAAAATGTAAATTCAAAGGAAATTTAAAAGCCTGGGAAGTTATTTCAGTGGAAATTCTTAATACAACTATTATATTATAGGAAATAGCATATGTTCTCCTTATTACAAATAATTTTATAGTTTAAAATGAGAATAAGAGTGTGAATTTAAAGGTACATCAAATTCTAGACTTTCTCAAAATGACAACATTCTACTTACATCTTTATATCTTATTGGAATCACTATTACAGGTAGTTCAACAAATGATATAAAAAGATACATAGGTCAGAAGATAAAGAATTTGAGTTCTAAGTAAGATTATGCTTCTAAATACTAGCTTGGGCATCTAAGTCTCTAGATCTATTTCTCTCATTATTTGAATGGTAGATCAGACTAGGTCATTTCTAAATTCTTTCCCAAATTTCAAAAGGTATAATTTTAACTGGGAATTATTCTCAGTTACCTATGTCAATAGCTTAATTAATACAACTTAAAAATAACATTCTTGTTTTTTCTAAATGTTCTGAAAGCAATGCACAGTCACAGAAAATTTAGAAAATGGAGAGAAATGTAAAAGAGAAAATAAAAGCAGTTATAATTCTACTGCTACATTTAACAATTTTATTTTTAGTCTTTCTTATGCATATATACATATATCTTTTATGAATTTTAAAAGCTTGAATCAAAATAGACATATAATTTTTATTTTTTGACTTTACATGCATGCCACCTGAATTTTATTAAAAATTTGCAAGATGTAGAATGTCCTCAAATATTAATATTCATAAGTTTTTAAACAGTTTTCATATTGCTGGACATTAAGTTTGAAATTAACATTCTTTTTCTTATTTATTTGGATCTGTGTATCTGTGATTATCTCCTAATGTATTTACAGAAATGGCGTGCTAACAAATTGCTCTCCAGAAAGACTGTACCACTTTACATTCTTACCAACAGTATTTGAGTATTAATGGTCTTTTAAATAATGATTAACACTTTTTCTTGCTCATTAGTCATTTTGGTTTTCCCTGCTATGAGTAGACAGATCATGTCCTTTGTCCATTTTTTTCTTTTGAAGACTTGGGGCTTTTGTTTAGGTTTTATAATGAGCTCTTTTGATTTTCAAGGTATTAACCACTTGTATAGGCACATAGTTTGTAGTTTACCTTTTATGTATTACATTCAATCTGACTTCCAAAATATTCAATTTTCACTTGATAAGTAAGTTATTTATTGCTGTATAACAAACCACTCCAAAACCAAGTGGATTGAAAAAAAACATTTTATTATCTCTCAAGATACTGGGGGGTTGACTTGCTTGTTGGGCAGTCCTTCTGCTCCACTTAATGTTGGATGTTAGATGGACTTACAGTTATCTAGGAGCTTGATTGATCTGGAACACTCATGATCACTCACTTACATGTCTGACACCTTGAATAGCTGTTAAGGCTGGGCTCAGCTGGGATGCAAGAACATCTGGTTTGATGTGTCTGTTTCCTTCTTTCTGTCTCACATATATATGTGTGTGTATATGTGTGTGTGTGTATATATACACACACCTCAGATTAGATAGTTAGATAGATAATATATAGATCTTTCTTTCCATGTAATCTTGGGAATTATCCTTCTCTCTCTCCATGGGGCTTCTTGTTGTGGTCTTTCTATATAATCTGTCTAACAAGGCTGCTGAGCTTTTTATGTGGCAGCTCAAGGCTTCCAAAATGCAAAAACAGAAACTTCAGGTCCTCTTAAGACATAGGCTTGGGATGAGCACAGGGTCACCCTCACTACCTTCTTTATTTATTTATTTATTTATTTATTTTATTTTATTTTTATTTTATTTTTTTATTTATTTTTTATTATTATTATACTTTAAGTTCTAGGGTACATGTGCATAACGTGCAGGTTTGTTACATATGTATACTTGTGTCATGTTGCTGTGCTGCACCCATCAACTCGTCAGCACCCATCAACTCGTCATTTACATCAGGTATAACTCCCAATGCAATCCCTGATTACAGCAAGTCCTATGCTCAGTCCTGATTCAGTATGGGAGGGGACTACAGAAGGGCATGAATCTTGGGAGGAGTTGTACATCAGGGACCATATTTGGAGATTAACTAAGTTCCAAGTAAGTCATATTCCTCCTACATGCAAAATATACTCACTTCACTCCCAAGATCCTCAATGTCATGCTATTACTGTATCAAGCTCAGGCTTGAACTACAAAATTTTATTATCTAACTAAGGTTCATGTGGGTGAGGCTCCTTAGGTATGACTCCTCTCAAACTTAAAATCTATGAATTGAAGAGACCAGTTATCTGTCCCCTACATACAATGATAAGCCAACAACAGGAAAATTGGAACAGACACTTCCGTTATAAAGGTAGAGGGAGAGAAAACATGAGGCATACATCAGTCAGTTGACCATAGTAATTCTGAAGTTCTTGGCCTTGCCCTCACGTTTTAGCCTTACCCTTTGAATAATCCTTTTTCCATAAGAAATACTTTTGTTTGTAGTTGCAGCCCATGTTCTGCGTGTGGGAAGTTGAAAGTTCAAATGTGTCTTTTCATTTTTGCTTTCATTGAAGACTGAAATTTCTCATATGTATCTTTTCTTTCTAAACTACCCCTGTTCCTTTCAGTCCAAGATGCTATTATTCTCTTAAAGATTTTGTGGGCTTCCTGTGTATCAAACTAAGATCTAAATTAGTCAAATGTTACACTTCTAAATATCTTCAAGTCAGGCCCCTATTTCCTTGGGCTGAGAGTCAGGGTGCTGTGGCAAAAATGTCCTTAAGAAATTTAGAAGTGCCCTTGTCTGGCAAAGAAGGCCTAAGTTGCTACTTAAGATTCTTAAAATAATTTTTGCCTAGCTGAGTAGGCCTATGAGTCACCACCTTAAATCTTTTTGAGGTCTTAACAGATCTTACAGCCATACCCTTGTCATCTTAACCCTGAAACACATTCCTATGAACCCACAACTGAGTCTCCAGTGACTTCTATATTACCAGATGTGGTTATCAGTTCTCAGTCCTCATCTCTGTGACTACTTAGCCACATTTGAAAAAATAATTCTACCTTTTTTGTCTTGAAACTGATATTTTTCACTGGCCTTTTGTAATATTTACATTCGCCTAGTTTTCTTCCTTCTTCATTGGCTACTCTTTGCTGGGGAGGTCTCCTCTTCCAATTTCTAAATGTAAGATTGTCTCACACCCAGTCCTTGTATTTTATTTTTTCTCTAACCTTTCTAGGTTATTCATTCAGCCCTGTAACTTTAAATATAATTTGTAAATGAATAACTCCCACATCTTGGGGCTCTTCCATGAACTCCCGGAGTGTATATGTAAAAACTTACTTCACTTAGATATCTTATAGAAATGTCAAACTTAACATGATGAAGACTGAATTCTTAATTTTCACCTCCACTAACTTAGATTCCCTCCTCTTAATGTTCCCTATTCATTTAATCTTTTCAGCATATAAACATTCCAGGCATTATTTCTAGGTCAATGAAATGTGTTGTTGAACATAAAAGACAAAAATAAATGTTCCTGTGGAGCTTATATTCAAAAAATACAAAAATAAATGTTCTTGTGGAGTTTATATTCTTATAAATGGCACCTCTAAACTATTAAGACCAATACCATAGGAGTCAACCTTGATATTGTGGTTTCTCTCATCTCTTATATCCAGTCCACCATCAAGTCTTGTTAATTCTGTATTCAAAATATATCTGAAATCCACCACTGTCATTGCTATCACCTTGACTTAGACCAAGCTACTTTCATCTCTCCTGTCTGCTATAAAAGCTGAATTTTCCTGCTTCCAATTTTGCCTCTGTCTAGTTTGTTCTTCTAATAGCAGCAAGACCGATCTTGTAAAGATGTAATCTAAATCATGTCACTCCTCTGATCAGTATTCTTCAATGGCATGTTTTCATGCCTGGAATAAAGTCCAAACTTCTCACCATCATCTACAATGCCCCCACTTAATATTTCTGGCCTCATGTGTTAGCATGTTTCCCTTTGTTCACTCTGCTTCAACCACATTAGTCTTCTTACTATTCCTTGAACAAACCAAACTTATTCCAGCCTCAAGGTCTTTCTAATATTTTTCTCCGTCAGGGGAATGCTCTCCCCCACAGATCTTCTCAGGGTTCATTCATTCACACCATTTAGGACTCTGCTCAGATGTTCCCTCCTTAATGGAGGGCGGGTTGGGGGGCTCCTCTGACCACTCTATGTAAAGTAATTATCTACCCATCCACCCTCCTCCATTCCTAGTATTCTTTCTTCATATATCATTTCCTGGTATCATATTATGTTTCTTTACTCATTTATTGTCTGTTACTCCCATTTGACTTTAAATTACAGATAATACTGAGATTTAGTCTTATTTACCACTGTATCTTACTATCTAGTAATAATAATGAGTATTTTAAAGGCAATACATACATAATTAGACTCATACATAATTAGAGCTCTTACTACTTAGAACTCACCACTAATAGTGATGAGTCCATGTTAGGCAGTAGTAAACATCTGTTGAATTAGTTTAGTTAAAAATACTGCACGGTCTTGAGGCATTTGCTGTGGAAACTCTGAATATATTATATTATAACTCCTAGGCCTCACTGTATGTAGTTAAGTCAATCACATAGTCATAGGAAATGCAATCATTTTAATACTCTTAAGGTGAATGAACCATCTAGCCCTGACACACTAAGTGTCAGGCATAAGGCTGCAAGATTATTTCCACAAAGGGCAAGTGGTAAGAGCTCTAATAATGTATGAGTCTTTGAGTTTAAAAGCCTGTAGGGTCTGCAGAGGATTAGGGTTAAGGAAGGCAGAGAGTGATATATGTGACATCATTAACCTCATATCTCCTATTCATCCATTTTATATAACTGCCCTCTTTAAGCCATGAATTCCATTCATTAAATTTGAATCCCTTACTAATGATTGATGGTACTGTTGGGAAATATGCCATAATCTCCCCAAAACGTTGTCCTTGCTAATTCTGTACTTTGAATCAACCAAAACTATGCACGTGAAATGCACCTTGCAATTATTTTATCCACAGCCTTTTTAATTTTATTTTTAATTTTTAATTTTATTTTTTCATAAAAAATTTAATTGACAAATAATTGTGTATATTCATTAGATACAATGTGATCTTATAATCTACGTATATATTATAGAGTTGATCAATATAATTAACATATCTATTTCCTCACCAATTTATCATTTTTTTTGTAGTGAGAACATTAAAAATGTATTTTAGCAACTTGGAAATATACATTATTATTAACTGTGATCACCATGCAGTGGACTAGATTACTAGAACTTATTTCTGCATTCTAAGTGAAACTTCATACCTCTTTGAACAATATCTTTCTTTTTCTCACCTCTTTTCTTCCCATTCACCCAGCCTCTGGTACCCACCTTCTCTGTTTCTATGAGATCAACTTTTTAAGATTTCACACATAAGTGAGATAATGCAGTATTTGTCTTTCTGTGTCTGACTTATTTCATTTTGCATGATGTCTTCCAGTTTTATCCATATTATCACAAATGACAGAATTTTCTTCTTTTTTAAGGCTGTGTAGCATTCCACTGTGTACACATTTCTTTATCCATTGATCTGCTGATAGACACTTAAGTTGCTTTCATATCTTGGATATTATAATAGCACAACAGTAAACATGGGGATGCAGATATCTCTTTGATACACCAATTTCAAATCCTTTGGAGATACACCCAGAAGTAGTATTGCTGTACCATATGGTAATTCTATTTTTAGTTTTATTGGGAACCTCCATACTACTTTCTAAAATGGCTGTACTAATTTATATTCCCACAAATAGTGTACAGGGGTTCCCTTTTCTCCATATCCTTGCCAGCGCTTATCATTCTTCTTTTTGATAATAGCTCTTGTAACAGGCGTGAAATGATATCATATTGTAGTTTAAATTTGCATTTCTCTGATGATCAGAGATATTGAGTATTTTTAATATATCTATTGGCCTTTCATATGTCTTCCTTTGAGCAATGTCTGTTCAGATCACTTGCTCATTTTAAAATTAGGTTATTTGTTTTCTTGCTTTTGAGTTGTTTGTGTACCTTATATATTTTGAATATTCGCCCCTTGTCAGCTGTATGGTTTGCAGATATTTTCTTCCAGTTCATGTTTTGTCTCTTCACTCTGTTCATTGTTTCCTTTTCTGTACAGAAACTTTTGATTTGATGCAACTCCATTTGTCTATTTTTGCTTTTGATGCCTGCATTTTTGGAGTCCTATCCAATAAATCATTGCATAGACCAGTATTGTGGAGATTTTCCCTTACGTTTTCTTCGATTAACTTTACAATTCCCCATTTCCACATCTTACATTTAAGTCTTTTATACATTTTGAGATGATTTTTGTGTATGGTGTGAGATAAGTGTCCAATTTCATCTTCTGAGCCATATGTATTTTTCTCAAAACCATTTATTAAAGAGTCTGTTTTTTCCCTATTGTGTTTTTGGCATTTTTGTCAAATATCAACTAATTATAAATACTAAATACTTGGGTTTATTACTGGGCTGTCTGCCTGTTCCATTGGTTTATGTGTCTTTGTGCCAGTGCCATGCTGTTTTGATTACAATAGCTTTATAACATAATTTGAAACCAGGGAATTTGATGCATCTAGCTTTGTTCTTTTTGCTCGAGATTGCTTGGCTGTTTGGGGTCTTTTATGGTTCCATATGGATTTTATGATTATTTTTTCTATTTCTGTGAAAAATGACATTGGAGTTTTAGTGGGAATTGGATTGAATCTGTAGACTGCATTGGGTAGTATGGATGTTTTAAAAATATTAATTCTTACAATTCATGAACATGGGCCATATTTCCATTTGCTTGCATCTTCTTTCTTTCCTCAGTGTTTCATAGTTTTCCTTGTAGAAGTCTTTTACCTCCTTGGTTAAATTTATTCCTAAGTATTTTATTTTTAGTATAGCTATGGTAAATGGGATTGCCTTCTTGATTTCTTTTTTAGCTAGCTCATTGTGTATAGAAACTACTAATTTTTGTTGTTTTTTTCCTGCCAACTTTTATTTTAGGTTCAGGAGTTAACTTCTGCAGGCTTGTTACCTGGGTAAATTTCATGTTTCTGGAGCTTAGTGTACAAATTATTTTATCACCCAGGTAGCATAGATCGTATCCAATAGGTAGTTTTTCGATACTCACCCTCCTTCCACCCTCCACCCTCAAGTAGGCCCTGGTATCTATTCCCTTCTTTCTATCCAGGTGTATTCAATTGTTTAGCTCCCACTTATAAGTGATAACGTGTAGTATTTCGTTTTCTATTCCTGCATTAATTCCCTTAGGATGATGGTCTTGAGCTGCATCCATGTTTCTGCAAATGACATGATTTCATTTTTTTTTTATAGTTGCATCAGATTCCGTGGAATATACATACCACATTTGCCTTATCCAGTCTACCACTGATGGGAGTCTAGGTTGATTCCATGTCTTTCCTATTGTGTATAGTGCTGTGATGAACATATAAATGAATGTGTCTTTTTGGTAGAATATTATATTCGTTGGGTATATACCCAGTAATGGGATTTCTGGGTCAAGTGGTAGTTCTGTTTCAAGTTCTTTGAGAAATCTCCAAACAGCTTTTCACAGTGGCTGAAGTAATTTACATTTATATCAACAGTATATAAGCGTTCCCTTTTCTCCACAGCCTCACCAGCATCTATTGTTTTTTGACTTTTTAATAATAGCCATTCTGAATGGTGTGAGTTGTTAACTCATTGTGGTTTTGATTTGCATTTCTCTCTGATGATGAGTAATGTTGAGCCAACTCTCCAAGCAGCTCTCCCTGCCAGCTCAAATGTCTGTGGGGGTCATGGGGTCACCTGCAGCTAGGATTCTGGAGATCCATGTTGAGAGTTGGCCACTCTATACCTATTTAACCTACCCTTTCCTTAGAAGCTGCTTGAGGCCAGGAATGAGTCCTTGTGCTTGGCAACCCCATGCGGGGTTCCCAGCTTCCTCCCACTTCAACCAGAGTCCGCATTCTCCCTCCATCCACTCTCAATGTCTTCCTTCCAAAGATCTGCCTGGAGTGTGCTGGTCTTCTTGATGATCTTATCTTGCTGAAGGAAGCTCTTCCTGGCTGTGTCTAGTTGGCCATCCTGGCTCCTCTTCCTGGATTTTTGTATGTTGATTTTGTATCCTACATTTTTACTGAATTCATTGATCAGTTCTAAGAGTTTTTGGTAGAGTTTTTACATTTTTTTATGTATAAGATCATGTCTCTGCAAACAGGGATAATTTGACTTCCTCCTTTCCAATTTGGATGCCCTTAATTTCTTTCTCTTGCCTAATTACTCTGGCCAGAACTTCCAGTACTATGTTGAATAAAAGTAGTTAGAGTGGGTGGTGTGGTGTTGTCTTGTTCCATTTCTTAGTTGAAAGCTTTTCCCCCATTCAGTATGATATTAGCTGTGGGTTTGTCATGTATGGCCTTAATTGTATACTGAATTGTATTAAATACATTGAATTGAGTATTGAGGTACTTTTATACCTAATTAAGAATTTTTATCATAAAGGGATGTTGAATTTTATCAAATCCTTTTTCTAATCTATTGAGATAATACGGTTTTTGTCTTTCTTTCTGTTGATGTTATGTATCATGTTTAGTGGTTTGCACATGCTGAACCATCCTTGAGTTCCTGGGATAAATCCCACGTGATCATGTTGTATTAATGGATTTGATTTGCTAGCATTTTGTTTAGGACTTTTGCATCTACATTGATCAGGGATATTGGCCTGTAGTTTTCTTTTTTTGTTGTGTCATTGTCTGCTTTTGGTATCAGGGTGATGCTGGTCTCATACAATGAGTTAGGAAGAGTAATATGGTTTGGATTTGCGTCCCAGCCCAAATCTAATGTCAAATTGGATGAGGGGCCTGGTGGGAGGTGAGTGGATCATGGGGGAGGATTTCTCTCTTGCTATTCTCATGGTAGTGAGTGAGTTATCAGGAGATGTGATGGTTTAAAAGTGTGGGCACCTCTTTCTGTGTGTCTCTTTCTCTCTCTCCCTCTCTCTCTCTCCTGCCACCATGTGAAGAAGGTGCTTGCTTTTCCTTGCCTTCTACCATGATGGTAAGTTTCCGGAGACCTCCCAGCCATGCTTCCTGTTAAGCCTGTGGAAGTGTGAGTCAATTAAACCTCTTTTCTTCATAAATTACCCAGTCTCAGGTAGTTCTTTATAACAAGTGTGAGAACAAACTAATACAAGGAGTTTTATCTGCTTTAATTTTTTGGAATAGTTTGAGAAGAATTGGTATTAATCTTCTTTAAACTTCGGTAGAATTCAGAGGTTAAGCAATTTGGTCCTGGACTTTTCTTTGTTAGGAGATGTTTTACTACTAATTCAGTCTCATTACTTCTTATTGGTCTGTTCAGACTTTCTATTTCTTCTTGGTTCAATCTTGGTAGGTTGTATGTTTCCAGGAATATATCCATTTCCTCTAGTTTTTCAAATTTATTGATACATTCTTGTTCATGGTAGTCTATAATGATTTTTTTTTATTTCTGTGGTATCCATTTTGATGTCTCTTCTTTTTTTCCTTTTGTCTTTTTTTTTTTTTTTTTTTTTTTGAGACAGAATCTCATTCTGTTGCCCAGACTGGATTGCAGTGGCACGATCTTGACTCACCACAACCTTCGCTTCCCAGACTCAAGCAATTCTCTTGCCTCAGCCTCCCTAGTATCTTGGATTACAGGCATGCGCCACTACCACCCAGATAATTTTTCTATGTTTAGTAGAGATGGGATTTCACCGTGTTGGCCAGGCTAGTCTTGAACTCCTGACCTCAAATGATCCACCCGCCTCAGCCTCCCAAAGTGCTGGGATTACAGGCATGAGCCACCACGCCTGACCCTCAATGAACTTTAATTCTTAATTTCTTTCTTCACCCAGTGGTTATTCAGGAGTATGTTGTTTAATTTCCATGTATTTGTATAATTTTAAATGTTTCTCTTACCGATTTCTAGATTTATTCCATTGTGGTCAGATAAGAGACTAGATAAGATTTCAATTTTGAAAAATTTTTGAGACTTGTTTTGTGTCCTAACATATGGTCATTCCTGAAGAATGTTCTGTGTGCTGATGAAAAGAATGTATTTTCTACAGCTGTTAGGTGAAATGTACTGTAAATGTCTGTTAAGTCCCTTTGTTCTGTGCTGTAGTTTAAATCCAATGTTTCTTTTTTATTTTCTTTCTAGGTGATCTCTCCAATGCTGATAGTGGATTGCTGAAGTCTCCATCTATTATTGTATTGGGGCCTTTCGCTCTCTTTAGATCTAATAATATTTGCTTTATGTATCTGGGTGCTGTGGTATTGGGTGCATATATATTTACAGTTGTTATTCTCTTGCTGACTTGATCCTTTTGTTATTATTATATAATGTTCTTCATTGTTTCTTTTGACAGCTTTTTACTTGTAGTCTGTTTTGTCTGATATAGGTATAGCTATCCCTTCTTGGTTTTTGTTTCTGTTTGTGTGGAGTATCTTTTTCTATCTCTTTGCTTTCAAGTGTTTGCCAGTAAAGTGATTCTATTTTAGGCAACATATATTTGCATCTTGTTATGTTTATCCATTCAACCAGTGTATGTTTTTTAAATTGGCATTTAATTCATTTACTTTCAAGGTTATACTTGATAGGTGAAGACTTTTTTTTGTCTGCCTGTGTTATTTCAAAGGACCTGTCTTCAAATTCAGAAATTTTTATATTCTGCTTGGTCTAGTCTGATGTTAAAGCTCTTGATTGTATTTTTTATTTCATTCATTTAATTATTCATAGCATTCCTGTGGTTCTTTTTTTAATGATATCTATCTCTTTGTTGAAGTTCTCATTCAAATCATGATTTTTCCCCGATTTCATTGAATCATCAATCTGTATTCTCTTGTATCTCAGAGTTTCTTTAAGATTATTATTTTGAATATTTTTCTGGAATTTTATATATTTCCTTATGCTTCGGGTCTGTTACTAGAGAATTATTGTGTTTCTTTGTGTCATGTTTCCTTGCTTTTTCATGTTTGATATGTCTCTATGTAGATTTCTACATATCTGGTGTAATAGTCACATCTTTTGGGGAAGGTTTTGTAGGGAAAGACTTATTTGTTTAGATGGGTCTTGGGTGTTGGTTCAGGTAGGGTATGTTGGATTTGATTCTGGATGTACACAGTAGTGTAGTCACCATGTAGTTTCTTTAGCTGTAATCTGTGCTTGTGTCATTTGCATCTCAGTGGCCTAGGTTGGCAGAGTTCATGGCAGTGGTGGTGCAGCTTTGCTGGTGGTGGGCAAAGCTTCTTCCTACCCCAGGAAGGAAGGAAAAGTCACCTAGATTCAGCTCATGGGATTTGGGCATAGTTCACAATGGAGAAGGGAACTAAACCTTACAGGTGAGGCTCTTTAGGCCAATTTAACTGACCTAACAACAACTGTTGTTGTTCCTACACCTGAATGTATATGAGGAGTTAATGTGTTATATGCTAGATCATCTCCATTTCATAAACATCAGAATCATTGGAAGAGTCATGTGTAAAGAAGTGCTAGTGTGACATACAAATCACTACTCACTTGTCTCCATGTCCCCTTCCAGATGGTTCAATAAAAAAATTTACAGGATCCTAGGAGGACAAAGGGAAACCATGGCCTTCATTTAGGACTTAAAGGCAGCAGAAAAATTAAGAAATGCATTTTCTAAATACAACATCCCTGTATGGCCAGTAAAATTTGCTAATGGAGCTGGAGACTTACAGTGCATTATTACCAACTGAATTCATTTGTTGCCTCCATAACTTAGCTGTTCCAAACATTGTGACTTACTGAATCCATTATTCAGACAGCTGACTCTTGGTTTGCTATCTTGGACATTATCAGCATGCCTTTCGTACACCACTGACATCTGAGGACTAAGATCAGTTTGTAAACATTTGTAGTACTCCCTTAAGGATACCTAGTCATCTACCATTTTCCACCAGTGGGTGGGTTGGGATTTAACGTGAATACTTGTACCCTCTGATATCCATAAGTTTCACGTTATAGATGATGTCCTATTGGTTAGCAAGTCAAAAGCCTTAGTCTCAATAGTCATGAATGTGGTATTACCATGTTTCCACTAGCAGTGGTGGCTGATAAGCTCTGACAAAATTAGGTGGACTGCTTACCAGATAAAGTTTATTGCGTCTATCTGGGCAGATTCATAATGGGCTGTCCTTTTGGCAGTCAAAGAAAAACTATTGCCTTTTTGCAGTCCGCCTACCTCCACCCCAACTACCAAAAGAGGAGGCCCAGCACCTTGATGGGCTCTGGGTATAGGAGGTGGCATGTGCCTGACTATGGCCTTAATCTTGGCTAACCTACAAACTGGCATCCTTTTAGTAGGGCCCAGTCCAACAGACTGAGTTAGAAGCTGTCCAGCAAGCTTATGTTAGGGGCCCTGCAATCCTAATGACTTTTTTGAGCTATGAATCTCTGTACTGATTAGAGCCACTGCCTGAAGACACCCTTTGGGGGTTTGGACTTGTTTCCCTCTGACCTAGCTATCAGGTACACTCTTTTTGAAAAGTAGCTATTACCTTGAGTAACTGCTGAGCTCTTCTCAAGAATGAACACTCAAGCTGTGGAGACCTTGTAACTCTGACTTTTTCCCATCTTGAGGTGGGTCAGCTTGGACTCAGCAACGAACAAGGTAGAAAGGGCCCAACAAGCATCACTTGTAAAATGGAAATGGTAGATTCAAGAACATGGACATCCTGGCTCCAGCAGTATTTCATCTTTACAGTAAAAAGCAGCAGTTACCCCTTTGGGGGAAACCTTCCCTCCACTCTGCTCTCTGAAGAAAATTGCTGGTTCAATAGGGCTTTATATAAATAATATAGTCCCCTGTTTCTGACTTAGGAGTCTTCTGGCAGCGTCTATAAAACTGTGGTAGGATAACTTGACAGCTTGTAAGTAGGGTAAAATCCTAGAATTTGCACTGTTTCTGCCAATTTTGACAATGAGAATGGGATGCTGACAGAGACATAGCTTTCCGGAAGAGGAAGGAAAAGAAAACCCTGCAGGCTGGATTAGGGAATATGAGACGATTCCTTGGACTTCGGTGGCAATGCCCTCATCCAAGTGGTATGAGGCAGGGGTTGGGGAGGGGAAATGGCTAATAATGGTCTTCCCCTTGTCTTGCCTGTTAATAACTGTTCAGAGGCTGAGTTGTGACAGGCAGGATCGAAACCACTCAAACGGTGCTTTGTTTGTCGCTCACTCTCCCTTAGCGGTGAGGAAGTGGGGAAGAAGGGGATGACCTCAGCTGCTTTAAGGAAGAAGACCAGCATGTTTGGGAACTTTAGGCAGGTGAAGAACACAAAGTTTCATGGTTCTGTTAGACACAGGCACCAAAGGCTCCCAGGTAGAGCTATAGCAGCATGTGCCAGAAAGAAAAAAGTCCCTGTGCCAGGAGCTTTCTGGAGGCACGGAAGTACACAGGAGGGAAGTAGGACCAATCCCGAGATGAGGAGGTGAAAGAAAAAAAAAAAGGGCTTCCTGTTACTCCAGCTTTATCCCATAGGCGAGGCCCTCTTGCTCCCTTGCTGTCCCTATGCACCTGGTCTGAAAATAAGGTTAAACTGGCGGCTGTTGGAGCATCTGTGCCCCACCCCTTCCCCGCCCCCCATACGCAGGTGAAGGTTAGTCTGTGTTCTGGTAGGGAAAAAAAACTCCACAAAAACCTGAAATCAATTAATATGCTTTAAGCAAAACTTACTGTGGGGAAAAAGTTAAAGTGATCTTATGCATAGGGCTCTCTGCCAATTCAATATATAGTCATGTGCCACGTAATGATGTTTTGGTCAACAGACCACATGATATGGTTTGGTTCTGTGTCCCCACCCAAATCTCATCTCGAATTGTAATCCCCATATGTCGAGGGAGGCGCCTGGTGGGAGGTGATTGGATTATGGGAGAGATTTCCCCCGTGCTGTTCTCGTGATAGTGAGTGAGACCCGCTGGTTTAAAAGTGTGGCACTTCCCCTTCACTCACCCATGCTCTCCTGCTGCCTTGAAAAAAAGGTGTTTGCTTCTCTTTTGCCCTCCACCTTGACTGTAAGTTTCCTGAGGCCTCCTCAACCATGCAGAACTGTGAGTCAATTAAACCTTTTTTCCTTGTAAATTACCCAGTCTCAGTTCTTTAGAGCAGTGTGAAAACGGACTAATACACCGAATATGCGATGGTGGTCCCATAAAACCATAATATCATATTTTACTGTACCTTTTCTATGTTTAGATACACAAATATTTACCATTGTCTTTCAACTGCCTACAGTATTTAGTCCAGTAACACGATGTACAGGTTTGTAGCCTAGGAGCAATAGGCTAGATCCTATAGCATAGGTGTGTAATAGGCCACACTATCTAGGTTTGTGTAAGTACATGTTTACACAATGACAGAATCACCTGATGACACGTTTGAGTGTATTCACATTGTTAGTTGATACGTGAATACTACTGTTATACCATCTATTGCTAAGTGTGTGTAATGAAATTGTTGTGTTACACACTTTTACTGTGAATGATCATAAAGTGTCAAGGGAAATTTTCCCATTCAGGGCATTGCCACATGTAGAGGAGTCCTTGCCATTTGCCACAGGTGGGTGGATGAGTGCCTCTGCCCTTTGTTATTACAATTTGAGATGAGATTTGGGTGGGGACATAGAGACAAACAATATCATGTAGTCTGTTGTTGACCAAAATGTCATTATGTGGCACATGACTATATATTGAATTGGCTGAGTGCCCTATGTGTAAGATCATGGTACCTTTTTCCCCACAGTAAGTTTTGCTCAAAGATACAGGTGATGCCCTGTTGGTTGGCAAATCAAAATCCTCAATTTCAGTGACCCTGACTATGGTGTTATTACACCTCTACCAACAGGAGTGGCTGACAAACCCTGACAAATTCAAGGACCTGCTTGCCAGGCCAGGAGTTCGAGACCAGCCTGGCCAACACAGGGAAACTGTGTGTCTACTAAAAATACAAAAATTAGCCAGGCATGGTGGCACACACCTGTGGTCCCAGCTACTCAGGAGGCTGAGGCAGGAGAATGGCTTGAACCTGGGAGGCTGAGGCTGCAGTGAGCCAAGATTGTGCTCCAGCCTGGGCAACAGAGCAAGACTCTATCTAAAAAAAAAAAAAAAAAAAAACAACTATGTGGGCAGATTCACAACACTCAATTCCTTTGTCAATCAAAGAAAAAACTATCTCTTTGATCCCCTACTAGATTTTAATTTTTTTGAGTGTGAAAGACCAAACGTACTTCACTTTGGGATTCTACTTAGTCTTTTATTCAGCATGCTTTGAAAGGGGCCTAAACCAACAGGCCTTGCTAGCCAAATGGTAATAGTGTCTTTAGGGGTGCATCTGACCTAGTCCTAGCATCATTTTGGTTTTGCATAAAAAGTGGCAGCCATTAATTTGGGTAGCCATTAATTTATGCAATACGTTTTTCTTCTGCCACCAAAAACAAAGCCACTGGCTCAGGTGGGGCCCTGGATTTACAGTTTCCCCTAAACATCTAGACCAGGTTCACTGATGGTTCAGCAGATGAAACCTGATGATGTCAGCTGGGCCACTGTGGCTGTAGCCCAAGGGCCAGCTATACAGATCCAAAAATTGATTTGGTTATTTCACTTAGTGGGCAGAATTCTGGCCAATACTCTCCCTAGAGAAACTTACACTCAATTTTATGTGGACAGTTCGATGAGTTTTGACAAATATGTATTTTTGTGTAATCGCCACCCATTATCAAGAACTAGAATGTTTCCATCACAAAACCATTATGTATGATGTTGGTTATAGGGTTTTCATAGATATTCTTCATTAGGTTTAAGAAAGTCTCTTCTAGTTCTAGTTTGCTGAGCAATTTTATGAATGACGGGTGCTGGATTTTGTCAGATGCTGTTTCTGAAACTACTGATATGATCATACGTTTTTAGAATATTAGTATAATAAAATATTAATGCACAGATTTTTTATTGTTAAATCAACTTTATATTCCTAGGATCAACCCTACTTGGTTATAATGTATTATCCTTTTCATATATTGTTGGGTTCATCTGCTAAATTTTATGAAAAGTTGTTCACATATAGTCATGAGAAATACAGGTCTGTAGCTTTCTTGTAATGTTGTTATTAGTTTTGGTAAAGTTGGTATTGTAGAATGAGTTGGGAAATATTCTCCCCCCTTCAGTATTCTAGAAGGATTTATGAATAATTTGTTCTTCTTTTGCTATTTTCTTAAGGTGGAGGCTGAGGTAAACAATTTGAGATATTTCTTATTACATACATTATTGTTGTAAATTTCTAAGTGCTGCTTTAAATTTATCCCATAAATATTGACTTATGTTTTTAGTTTCATTCAATTCAAAACACGTTCTTATTTGTCTTTTGATTTCTTCTTTGATGGATCGGTTACTCAGAAATGTGTTGTTTAGTTTCCTAATGTTTGAAGATTTCCTAGAAATGACTGTGATTTAATTCTACTTGGTCAGAAAACATATGTATGATTTGAATCCTTTAAAATTGAGACTGTTTTATGGCCTACAATTTTGTATATCTTGGCCTCCTGCTGCATCCATGTTGCTGCAAAGGACGTGATTTCATTTTGTTTTGGCTACATAGTATTCCATAGTGTATATGTACCACACTTTATTTATCCAGTCCATTGTTGATGGACACCTAGGTTGACTCCATGTCTTTGCTATTGTGAATGGTGCTGCGATGAACATACAAATGCATATGTCTTTTTGGTAGAACAATTTATTTTTCTTTGGATATATACCTGGTAATGGGAGTGCTGACTGAAATTGTAGTTCTATTTTCAGTTCTTTGAGAAATTCCTGAAATGCTTTCCACAGTGGCTGAACTAATTTACATTCCCACCAATAGTGTATATAAGCATTCCCTTTTCTCTGCAGGCATGCCAACATCTATTGTTTTCTGACTTTTTAATAATAACCATTCTGACTGGTATAAGATGGTATCTCATTGTGGCTTTGATTTGCATTTCTCTGATGATTAGTGATGCTGAGCATTTTAAAATATGTTTGCTGCTTGTATGTCTTCTTTTGAGAGGAGTCTGTTCGTGTCTTTTCATCACTTTTTATGAGATTGTTTTTTGCTTGTTCAATTGTCTACATTCCTTATAGGCTGTAGATATTAGTCCTTTGTCAGACTCATAGTTTGTGAATATTTTCTCCCATTCTGTAGGTTGTCTGTTTACTCTGTTGATAGTTTCTCTGGCTGTGCAGAAGCTCTTTAATTAGGTCCCACATGTCAATTTTTGGTTTTGTTGTGATTGCTTTTGAGGACTTATTCATAAATTATTTGCCAAGGCCAATGTCCAAAAAGGTATTTCCTGAGTTTTCTTCTAGGATTTTAACAGTTTTAGGCCTTACATTTAAGTATTTAATCCATAATGAGTTAATTTTTGTATATGGTGATAGGTAGGGGTACAGTTTCATTCTCCTGTATATTGCACATCTACCCCAGCACCATTTATTCAATGAAGAGTGCTTTCCCCATTTCTTATTTTTGTCAACTTAGTGGAAGATCCATTGGTTGTAGGTGTGTAGCTTTATTTCTGGACTCTCTATTCTGTTCAATTGGTCTATGTGTCTGTTTTGTACCAGCACCATGATGTTTTGGGTACTGTAGCCTAGTAGTATAGTTTGAAGTCAGGTAACATGATGCCTCCTCCCTTGTTCTTCTTGCTTAGGATTGCTTAGAACTGATAAGTGACTTTAGTAAGGTTTCAGGATACAAAATTAATGTAAAAGAATCAGTAGTATATCTGTATACCAATATACTCTCAAGCTGAGAGCCAAATCAAGAGCATAATCCCATTCACAATGAAAAAAACAAACAAACAAACAAACAAAAAAACCTAAGAATACAGCTAACCAAGGAAGTGAAAGATCGCTACAAGGAGAATTACAAAACACTGCTGAAAGAAGTCATACGTGACACAAACAAATGGGACAACATTCCATGTTCATGGATTGGAAGAATCAATATCATTAAAATGGTCATACCACCCAAAGCAATCTACAGATTTTAAATGCTATTTCTATCATTCTGCCAATGTCATTTGTCACAGAATTAGAAAAAACTATTCTAAAATTCATATGGAACTAGAAAAGAGCTCACTACATTTTTTGATGTTTGATTGCTGACAGCTTTTAAACCTCACCTCTTTCTCTTCTGCCCCACATCTGGGCAAGCTAATAAGAAGCCCTAGCTATGTCCTTCTTTATTGCCACATAAGCCCCTTCCTGTATGTGGGAACCGTCATCCCAGCCTCACCATCTAACTACCATAAAAATTCCAAGCCAGTCTCCTTTTCCTGGTTTCTCAAGCCATTTTTTGACCAGCTTGGAAGGTCTGTCATGCTCTCCAAGAAAGCCTTATTATGTAATGCTTCCTTTCATGCCCTCTTGGTATGTATTCAGTATAAGCAGTCTTAACATTCAAGTCAAATTTTGGGTAAGAGTTCATCCTGACTCTGTGGAATGGTCACAACAGTTAGCACAGAAAGCATGATATCTAGACAATGACCGGGGTCTGTCTTATCTTAGGTTAGCTTATTAATAGGCTTTGCCACCTGTTAGCAATTATGCACTTTGAGCTGTTTCCAGCTTACTAGCTGACTCTTTGAGCTGTGCTGCTTTGTACTACATTTGCTAAATTTTATTGAGCCTTTGTTACAGATTTAACTGGCCTAAGTCAGATTTTGGTTTTTTTAGTATTTAATTGGCATTTAGGGAGAGAGGACAAGCTTGGGGCCCTCCTTAATGTATCACTGGGTCATGTGTCTCTGCCTGAACCTACCTGTGCATCTTGGCTTGAATCATTTGTCTCAATTCCAGCATAAGCCATGACTCACACTAGACTTGAAGGAAGCACTCTTACCTTGTGACCAACCAATTGCTTGGATGGCTCAAATAGGCATTGGCCCTCATTCTGTAGATCTCTCAGGGGAAAGACCCTACCCTGTACAATATATGGCCCCATTGGCGGTCACTTGTATCAAGGAAGAAAGAAGAGTAGGGAAGAGAGGCTAGTGACTCATGTGTAGAATCTAAAAAAATCGATCTCATAGAAGTGGAGAGTATAATGGTGGTTACCAGAGGCTAAGTGGTTAGTGGGGAGGGGTGAGTGGGGAGATGTTGGTGGAGGGATATCTAATTACAATTACATAGGAGGAATAAATTTCAAGAGATCTATTGTACAGCAGTTAATGATGATATGTTGTATTATTGAGAAATGTAAAAAGAGTAGATGTTGTGTGTTCTCAGCAGAAAAATGATGGCTATGTGAGTGATACATTTGTTAATTAGCTAGATTTGACCATTTCACAGTGTATATATACTTCAAAATATCCTGTTATATACAATAAAAATATAAGTATCTGCCTATTGACAAAATAAATTATTTAAAAAGGAAGAACTCAAATTTGCACTTAAAAAGAATGCTAGATTTGCCTTATAAAAGAAGCGTTTGCAAAGTTAAAAAAGAGGAGAGTCTTATATTGAATATTAATCCATGTGTATTAACATAATGACCTCATTGGAATATGGCATTCACTCAACTAGCTGGAATTAATACAAGTTTGTATTAAGTTTTTAAAAAAGGAAAAAAAAACAAAAACAAAAACTGGATGTGGCTGGGTGCAGTGGCTCATGCCTGTAATCCCAGCACTTTGGGAGGCCAAGGCAGGTGGATCACATGAGGTTGGGAGTTTGAGACCAGTCTGACCAACATGGAGAAACACCGTCTCTACTAAAAATACAAAATTAGCCAGGTGTGGTGGTGCATGCCTGTAATCCCAGCTACTCAGGAGGCTGAGGCAGGAGAATTGCTTGAACCTGGGAGGCAGAGGTTATGGTGAGCCGAGATGGCGCCATTGCACTCCAGCCTGGGCAACAAGAGTGAAACTCTATTTAAAAAATTAAAAAAGCTGGATGCAAGGGGAAGAAACAAAAAACTGAAGAGCTCTACAATTTCGCCCAATTGGACAAAATGTACTAAAAGAATTTATGCAACATAAAGATTAAAAGGGGTCTGGTTGCTTCTGTGCCTCTGCAGCATAGGTTCTGAATTAACTTTAACATCTGAAATGCACAAATCGGCCAATTTTCATGGCCTTACATCAATACCAGGGCTCAACTTACATTTATAATTTATAGCAATCTCACTAAATTTAAATTTAAATTTAAACTAAATGTAGGAGAGCTCCTAAATATAAAATAAATGACATATACATATGTTTCACCTTAACCGTAAGAGCCATTGTCCTGCTCAATTCCCTATTGTCATAGCACCCATTGCCCTAAAATTCCCATAGTGGGCATGGATGCTCTGACCCAATAAATAATGAATTAAAAGAAGTCTTTGGCATTTATGAATTGTTTGACAAAATAGGACCCCATAGTCCATCCTCTCAGCTAAAAGGGTTAATACAACCCAGTGTAAATTAAAACAGGGCCTTCAAGGATTGAAACTTGTGACATGAGACCTAGTTAAAGAAGGGGTGATTATCCCATTTCTCTGCTTAATAGTCCAATTTGGCCTGTTCTTAAACTTGGAAAGAATGCATGATGCCTCACAGTAGATTCCTGCAAACTTAATACCGTGGTCTCATCCATTAAGGCCTCCATAGCCAGTGTTACTGACATTACTGATTCCATTCAATTAGCAGTTGGTAAATATTTTACTACTATACATTTGACTAATCTATTCTGTACCATGCCTATTTCAACAGCCTCTCAGCCAATTTGCCTTCATCTCTGAAGGGACACTGCCATCACACACAATCTTTGCAGACAAAATCTTAACTGCTGCATCCAGTTTTCTCCAGGAACACAGGTATGACCTTACACTCATGACATCTTCCTCCAAGGAGATGTATTTGACATACTAATTTAGGACATACAAATGTTCATAAAAGAATTAATGAAAAGAGGACAGGCCATTGACCCACATAGAGCTAGGCCAGCTACCTCAGCTAAATTCCTGAAAATTATTTGCTAAACTGAGAGCTGCTCTATTCTTACATTATCAAGAAAAAGTTATTGATACTCTCAGCACCTACAACATTAAAACAAGCCCAACATCCTTTAGGCGTTTTTGGGTTCTGGAGGCAACATCATCCTTATGTTAGTCCATTTGGCATTGTTATAAAGGAATAGCTGAGGCTGAGTAATTTATAAAGAAAAGAGGTTTATTTGGCTTACAGATCTGCAGGATGTACAAGCATGGTACCAGCATTTGCTTGGCTTCTTGTGAGGCCTTGGAAAGTTTTTACTCATGGCAGAAGATGAAGGAACAGGTGCATCACCTGGCGAGAGAAGGAGGAAGAGAGAGATGCCAAGCTCTTCTAAACAACCAGCTCTCATGCAAACTAATAGAGCAGGACTCACTCATTACCACAGGACAGCACCAAGACATTCATGAGGGATCTACTCCCATGACCAAAACACCTACCAGTAGGTCCACCTTGAACATTGGAGGTGACATTTCAATATGAGATTTGGAGGGAACAAACATACAAACTATATCATCCTTGTTTACAAATTTTATTTAAGCCTACTTATACTATTACTTGCAAATCAGCCCACCTTTGAATGGTGCCCCTCCAACAAAAGGCCCAAAAATCTGTCTTAAGTTATAAAAAACAGTCCCTCCTGTTAGTGTCCCCAAGAAACTTCCTTATTAGGAAGGCTTTAGCAACTTCCTCTCATTCCTCCTAGAAATTCTGGACTTCTCATTATGGCCATAAGTTGACCATGAGCTTCTGATGAAACAAACTGCTCCTCTTTATGCTGTGCTAGCTACCATTACAGTGGTAATCACTGGCTACATGCCAGAAACAAAGACTGTCTCTCATAGGTCCTGAGTTTGTGGCCCTCAATATTCAGCTTCCCATTATTCTTTGGTCCTTAAGTAGCATCCTTCAAGCTCAGCACAACTACTAAAGCCTCCTTGCTATGGAACAGAACCAAGCCCAGGCCTCTGGAATATCACATTTGTAGGCAGTAGTGGTCTCCTCTATCTTCAGTCCGTTTGCCAGATGCCACAGTGCTAGAGGAGGTCATCCTTCTTCCAAAGTCTTTGGTTACCTGGGGAACCCTTGGGGTCAACTTGGTGAACAGCAATGAGAATTCATACATTTATGGATGACATCATCACCATCACATATGATGGAACTTGCTGATGAATTGCTGCTTTTCATCCCTTAATCAGGATGTCCTTGATAAAAGATGGGACCCAAGAGTCAGCACAATTGACCAAATCTCAAGCAGTCATCATAGCCTTGGATGCCCTGGCCAACAGTAGGCCTCATCTGCACATTTTTATATATTCTTGGACCATTCATTGCTAATGATCTAGTTGTCTGGTATGGCCAATGGCACCAAAATTCCTCATCCAAAGTTACCCTCTTTGGGGTAAATAATGCTGGGAATCTCTTACCTCACAGATACCCAAATAGAAATCGAGGTTCTATATGTCTCACCTACTAAAGCCACAATACAGTGCCTGATCGAGGCACTCATTTCAAAATACACAATGCTAAGCTCTTGAATAAGGCTTTCAACAGAACTTTTATTCTCCTTGCAGGCCTCATAGAGTGCCATAATGACTTACATAAACAAGTTCAAATTCAATTTAATGTATTGAAACATGGCATATTTCAGTGAAACATTAGAGGTGAATTGCAGTAGTCTGACTCCATTTTTTGAAGTAAGACTATTGACAGCTCTTAAGCCTCACTTCCTTCCTCTTCTGTCTCACATCTGGGAAAGGAGATAAGAAAGCCTAGGTGTTTTCTTTGCTGCTGGCACACAAACCCCGTCCCACATGTAGTAACTCTTATCCTAGCTCCACCTTCTAATCATGATAAAAATTGCAAGCCAGTCTCCTTTAGCTGCTCTCTTGAGCCATCTGGAACCTGCTTGAAAGGCCTGCCCTGCTTTCCCCAGAGACCTCAATTAAGTAAGTAATAAATATTTTCTTACCTTCTTGGTATGTTTGTGGCATCAGCAGTCTCAACAATTGAACCAAATTTTGGGTGGGGTCCATCCTACATCCAGGATGGCCACATCAACAGCAAATTAAACAATGAAGATGAAAAGAAATAATGAACAAAATGAAAGAAATAATAGACAAAAAATTGAACCACATAATTGTACATAAAACAATCCTCAACAAATATAAAATAAGCAAAATTATGCTAAATTATGCTCTCAGACCACAGTGCAGTAAAAATAGAAGTCAACACAATGAAAAGTGCTCAAAACCATACAATTACATGGAAATTAAACAACATGCTTCTGAACGACTTTTGGGTGAACAATGAAATTAAGGCAGAAATCAAGAAGTTATTTGAAAATAGTGAGAACAAAGATACAACATACCAGAATCTCTGGGACACAGCTAAGGCGGTGTTAAGAGGGAAATTCATAGCACTAAATGCCCACAACAGAATATACATTCTTATCATCACATGTATATTCTCTTATTTTTGGGTGGAGACTTCTGTAAAGGTCTATCAGATCCATTTGATCCAATGCTGAGTTTAGGTGCTGAATATCTTTGTTAATTTTCTGTCTCAATGATCTGTCTAATACTGTCAGTGGAATGTTGAAGTCTCCTGCTATTATTCTGTGGGAGTCTATGTCTCTCTGTAGGTCTCTAAGAAATTGCTTTATGAATCTGAGTGCTCCTGTGTTGGGTGCATATATATTTAGGGTAGTTAGGTCTTCTTGTTGGATGAACCTTTTACTATTAAGTAATGCCCTTCCTTGTCTTTTTTTTTTTTTAATCTTTTTCTCTTTCTTTAACATCCTTCCTTTCATTTTGACCTTGGAAAATCTGACAGTTATGTGTCTTGGGGATGATCTTCTTGTGTAGAATCTTGCAGGAGTTCTCTGTATTTCCTGAATTTGACTGTTGGCCTCTCTAGCAAGGTTGGGGAAGTTTTCACGGACAGTATTCTGAAATGTGTTTTCCAGGTTGTTTGCTTTTTTCCCCTCTCTTTCAGGGATGCTAGTGATTTGTAGATCTGGCTTCTTTATATAATCTCATACTTCTCAGAGGTTTTGTTCATTCCTTTTTATTCTTTTTTCTTTACTTTTGTCTGACAGTCTTATTTCAGAGAACCAGTCTTCAAGTTCTGAAATTCTTTCCTCACCTTGGTTTATTCTGCTGTTAATATTTGTGATTGCATTGTGAAATTCTTGTAATGTGTTATTCAGCTCTGTCAGACCATTTAGGTTCTTTTTTATATCAGCTATTTTATCCTTCAGCTCCTGTATCACTTTATTGTGATTCTTATTTTCCTTGAATTGAGTTTTGCCATCTTCCTGAATCTCGATGATCTTTGCTCCTATCCATATTTTGAACTCTATTTATGTCATTCCAGCCAGGTCAGCCTCCTTAAAAACTCTTGTTGGAGAACTGGTGCAGTTGTTTGGAGGACATATGACATTCTGGCCATTTGAGTTACTGGAGTTCTTGCATTGGTTCTTTCTCATCTCTGCCTGTGGGTGTTTCTTTAACTGCAGTGTAGATTGAGTACAGTCAATAGACTTCTTTTATGGTTTCACTGAGCCAAGGCTTTGTGTATGTTCCGATATGGTTTGGCTGTGTCCCTACCCAAATCTCAACTTGAATTGTATCTCCCAGAATTCCCACATGTTGTGGGAGGGACCAAGGGGAAGGTAATTGAATCATGGAGGCCAGTCTTTCCTGTGCTATTCTTGTGATACTGAATAAATTTCATGAGATCTGATGGGTTTATCAGGGATTTCCACTTTTGCTTCTTCCTCATTTTCTCTTGCTGCCACCATGTAAGATGTGCCCTTCACCTTCCACCATGATTCTGAGGCCTTCTCAACCATGTGGAATTGTAAGTCCAATTAAACCTCTTTTTCTTCCCATTCTTGGGTATGTCTTTATCTGCAGCATGAAAACAGACTAATATACAGTCTTTATTTGAAGATGACTTCTTATGTCTGGTTTCAGAGTGGGGTATGTTATTGAGTTATTTTTGGTGTTGAAGCTTTGGGGTATGATCCAGCAGCTGGCACTTATTGGTCAGTTGGTAGATTCTTGCTCAGTTGTGTGGCTCCCCTACGTTTCCTCACAGTTGCAGCCGTGTTCCCTCTCAGTGCTCTGAAAGTATGGGTTCCTCTGCCTGTTAAGCATGTAGTTCACGACTTGGTCCTCCTGGGCTGCCCACTACAGCTCTGGGGTGATCTCAGTGTTTATGTTCCTGCTAGAGGCAGCAGAGGAAGAGATCTTAGTAGTGGTTGTGGCCAAGTGTCATTTACTTGACTCCTAGGGTCTCTTCCCCAGAGAGATCCAGGTCAGCAATCACTCAGTATAGTCAGCCCAAGATGGAGGCTGTGGGCCCAAGCCAGGGGTTCCTTGTCTGGTGATGAGCCATAGGGAGAGTGTAGGACATGTGGGAGATGGACTGGCCTCCTTTCTTTGGGTTGACTGCAGGTTGTTGGAGGTTTGGATAAGGAACTTAGGGTCTTTGCTCCTTTCTTAGTCTGAGGGTGGCAAGGACAGTTCCACTGCAGAGGCAATGGCAGAGAGACTCAGTTGCCCCTGGAGGCTCTAGAAAGTTGCTGAGCAGGTAATGGCTCACTAACCCTGGTGGTGGGTGGCTGGAGGCCCAGGCGTGGGGGACCTGCTCAGTGAGGAGATATGGGAATGGCCACCCACATTATAGTATGGCCACTTTTCCACAGGGCTGCTGCAGTATGCTTGGGGTCCCTAGTCACCTCAGATTTTTCAGAACCTGGAGGTGTCACCAGTGAAGGCTGCGAGAGAGCAAAAATGGCAGCCTGTCCTCCTCTCTGGGAGTATTGTCCCAGGGAGGTATGGACCTGTTGCTGGCCCAAAGGCACCTGTAGGAAGTGGCTAGAGATCCCAGTTGAGAGTTCCCACCTGGTCAGGAGGAACAGGATCAGGACCCACTTGAAAAAGCAGTCTGGCCACGTGTTGGTAGAGCAGCTGTGCTCTGCTGGGGGTCCACTTCAGCCCCTGGTCGCCTCACACACTCTGAAGCCCAAAGGCTGGAATGGCTAAGTGGTCCAAACGGCAAAGGTAGTGGCCCACCCCTTCCCTTCGGAGCTCTTTCTTAGGGAGGTGCAATACTGCAACTAGTAGCTGGCTAGAATTTCAAGCCAGTGGGTCTTGTCTTGTGAGATGCTGTGGAAGTGGAGCGTGTGGGCCATTGCTGCTCAGCCCCCTGGATTCAGTCCCTTTCCTAGGGATATGTACAGGAATATAACCTCCCACTTTGCCGGAGTTGCAGCTACTTTTGCTGGAAAGCCTGAGTATCTAAGGCTCCAGGGTCTCCACACATGCCTGAGTGTCTGCTCTGCTGAGACTCCACACAGCTCTGTCAGACTGAAGACTGAAGGCCCTGGTGGAGTGGTCCACAAGGAGATCTCCTGACCCAAAGGTTGCAAAGATACATGGGAGAAGCGTGGTTTCCAGGGTTGCTCATTCACTCACCACTTCCCTGGTTGGGGGAAGATCCCCTGTTGCTCCCAGGTGGGCAGTTGTCCTGTCTTGGTTTTTTTCGTTCTTTATGGGTCAAGTTGTTTCCTTGATTAGTCCCAATCCGAGTACCTGGATGTTTCATCTGAAGGTGTTGTACTTACTCACCCCTTCTGTTCCTCTCCGTGAGAGCCACACACATTAGCTGCTTCTAGCTGGCCATCTTGGCCACTCTCCTCTATTACTTTGTATCCTCTGACCCACATCTCTTCCTTTCCTCGCCCCCTCCATCCCACACCCCTGGTGACCACTGCTTTGTTTCTCTGTATGTGTGAATTTCTTTGTTTTTTATATTCCACATATTCCACATATCAGATTTCATTATATAATGCAATATTTTTCTTTCTGTGTCTGGCTTATTTACATTAACATAATGCCCTCCAAACTCATCCATGTTGTGGAAAATAGCAAGATCACATTCTCTTTTAGAGCTGAATATTCCATTATATACCAGTTTCTTTATCCAGTCATTCATCAGTGTGGTCCCATAGCTCTTTAAAATCATAGACACCATATCCAAGAAAAACTTTATAGCCCTAATATACAGCCAGGCATTCCCATAGAAGCACAGCACATAGAAATCCATATAAGTATTTATCTAATACTGGGTCTGATAGAGCCTTGGTAACTATGTTTTATGGACAAGGAAAGTGATAGCCAGAGGTATAAATTAATTTTCCAAAGGTAACATATTTTGTATAAAGCCAAAAGGCATTCTCAGTCTCCTAGGTGTGTACTTTTTTTCATTCATCCCAACTGCCTTGATGACAATGACCATGAGATGGGGAAATCCCCATTCTTGGGTCTTTTTGTCCAGTGAAGTCCAGAGATAAAATGATACATTTACTATCATCATTGCCATTTTGTCATTTTTTTCTACAAGTCTGTTTTTAAATAAAAGTAAAGCTTTGTAAATAAAATTGAAATTTTCTTAACCTCTAACCTCTAATCCCACTCACCATTCTTCTCCCCAGAGGAAATCCCTATCATGAATTTAGTAAGATTTGACTATACAAACACTCATGAGCAGTGACACATGCCTTGGCCAACTAATCAGGGGTCTGGAAGGAAAAACACTAGAAGGTGAGAGTCAGGGAAGCCTAGGATAGATGGGACAAACAGGAGTAGGCACAAAGACTGAAGGCCTTTGTATCACATGGTAGTGTCCATCAGAGAACATCCATCAAGACAGAAGCTGAACAGTCAAGTAGACGGAATTACAACAAGCTGATGGCAGTCATCCTCTGTCATCAGATACCCCAAAGCTGGCACCCTAGATGCACTAATAAAGTGGCAGCCATGGTAGCTAGTATAGTCTATGCAAGAGCTCAACAGAACATGCTCCCACTTACCAAGGCTGATTTAACTATTGACACTGCCCAATGTCCAATCGGCGAACAGTAGTATCTCTTGAGACCAGCCTGTCACTTAATGTCAAGTTTACTACTTTGGAAACTTTACCCCTTGAAAGTGGCAATAATTCATTTTGACATGAGTAAATACTCTGGGAATGAATTTCCCTTTCCTGCCTTCAGTGACTCAACCAGCACCACTATTTGAGGGCTTACAGAGTATGATCAGTAGCTCAGAATATCATACAATATTGCATCAAAGCAAGAGACTCACTTTATACTAGAGATAGTACAGGAAGGACCCATGATTATTGACTGGTTCTATCATTCCCAAAAAAGTGATGAAATCACCTTGTAAAGGCACAACAGAAGTGTTAGCTCAGCATCTGAGAACCAAGGAGCCCTCTTTAGCATCATTTCCAGTGATGTACCTAGTAGGGTGGACATAAATTTAACAAATAAAAATGTAGAAACTCAGTTAAATTTGAATTTCAGGTAAACAAATTTTTAAATATGTCCCATGCAATATTTGGAACATACTTATACTTTTAAAAGATGGTTATTTATCTGAAATTAAAATTTAATTGGGCATCCTGTATTTTATCTGGCAACCTTACCACTTGGGGAATTTGTACTTCTTGTGCCACAATTCTTGGCTCTGTGGGTTCCCAAATGGGGGATATTTTCATCAGGGTTCACAAGAAGAGTTCCATTTAACTATAAACTATGACCACCACTATGGTAATTCTATTTCTTGTGCCAAGGCACCAGCAAGCAAGAAGAGGAGTTACCATCTTGTCAGGAGTGATTGACCCTGATCACCTAGAAGAGGTAGGACTGCTGGTACAAAATGTGGGAGTATGGAGGAATATGTGGGGCATGTAGCAGATCCACTTTGGTGCCTCCTTGGGAATTCCTTGCCCAATTTTGATGATAACTGGGCAAGACAGCTACCTCAGCTTGAGAAGGGCAGTGACCAGGGGCTCAGACCCCTCAGGGAATGAGTCATGGTGATTGAGTTAGTCACCCAATCAGGAGAGGTGCTAGTAGAAGGTTAGAGGAATCTAGAATGGATAGTGGAGAGGAAGAAGATTGTGACTCAGTTGTGACTCTGAGGCCAGCTGCAGTGGTGAGAGACAGTTTTTCCCACTAATCTGGATTTCTCCTAGGAAGAGAGGTCCACTGGAATCCTGGAGGATCCAGAACCCCTATGAAGGAAGTGAATTTCAGTAGCACAAGGGATGGGCTTTATAAATGTCAGGATTTGCCATCCAGGTCCTTCTTCAGGATTGTAGGACTTACTCTCAAGCTGCTGGTATGCTGCTGGAAGAAGGCGCTCACCTTTCAGCCCTGTTTAGGAACTGTTTCAGCTAAATAAAACTGCTTTTCCCAAGGTCATGCCTTCTTACAGGAACAGCCAACATCCAATGACTGATCAATCCAGTGCTAAAAAGCTCAATCTCATTGCCTCAAATTGAGAGAACTCTTAAGAGCCATCTCAGCTCCAGCACTCCCTGCAGAGTCTCCTGAGGCCATCACTGGGTCTACATTGCAGCTCCACTTCTCCTTCTGTCCAATCCTGTTTCTTTTTCCTCCCTTCCACAGATGTTGATCTCCATAGTGCTATCTAATAAATGTTTTATACATACATTTCCATCTCAGGGTCTGCCTCCCAAGTAAATGAAACTGAAAAGCAGCAACAGAGGACAGAGGACAAAGAAATAGTAAGTGTTAAGAGAAAATAACTAAAATCTACAATTTAGCACTCATCTAAATGACCATTCATAAGGAAAAATATCAAGAATACATGTTAAAATTTAAGGAAAATTATTAATCAGAAAAGGCATATTGTCTTCTAAAATTAGAAAGAGAGAAAACGCCATTTAAAAACTCATTCATTCTCATAGAATTCAGGAATGAGCCTAGAGAAAAAGCATTTTAACGGGAATAACAAAATAAAATGGTAGACATAAATCCAAATGTGTGAATTATCACAATAAAACTATAAATGAACTTAACATTTTAGTTAAAATATTTTCAGATTTCATATGCTATTTACCAGAGACACATCTAAAACCTAAGGGCACAGAAAGGATGAAATTGAAAAGAAAAAGTGAACTGGACAAATACTAGCCAAAAGAATGCTGGTGTATTCCTATTGATTAAAGATTAATATTTGTTTTTAAAATGATAACAGTTATTTGGAGAACAGAAGGTTACTATATAATTATTTAAAACAAAAACAATTTACCAAATACATACAACCGCTATGAACCATTAGGCAACTATTAACATATTAACAGTTTCAAAATACAGCTAAAAATAACAGCATTACAAAGTTGACAAGTTCACAATGAAAATGAGATAATTTAATCTGATTCTTTTTCAAATTACTATTTATGTTAACTAGAGCTAACAGGCAAAAAAAAATTAGTAAGACATAAACATTTTAGCATAATTAATAAATGGCATGGCAGATATACAATGAAAACTGCTTCCAACCAGTAAAGAAGGTGCAATTAAAGGATATAGGTCAGCACCCATGGCAAATTACAAAAATGGACCACCTGCCAGGTCAAAAAGCTAGTCTCAATAAATATTTTAAGGTATTAAATATTAAAGAATTTTCTAACTACAATGTAATAAAATTAGAGAACCTTTTTTAAAAAAGATGAGATATCATACATATACACCTACTAAGACATAATGTATATTTATTTATTTAGGCCTTCTTTAATGTTCAACTATTTTTTATAATTTTCTCTATATAGGTTTTATCCATATTTTGTTAGGTTTTTTCCTATACACTTTATATGTTTGATGCAGCTTTCTTTATGAATTGATTTTTTAAATTATGAATTCCATTTCTTTAATCAATATAGGGCAGTTCAGATTTTCTATTTCTTGTATCAATTTTGATAAGTTGCTTATTTCCAGGAACTTGTGCTGGATAATTTCACCTGAGTTATTGCTTGAATTAATCATTAAAAGTTTGTAGGATCTGTAGTGTTATAACCTCTTCTATTTTTGATATTGGTAACTTGTGTTATCTCTCTTTTTTTCTTGATTGGTCTTATTAGGAGTATATCCATTTTATTAATCTGTTCAGTGAAACAACATTTGGCTTTGTTAATCTTCACTGTTGTTTCCTGTTTTCTGTTGCATTGATTTCTGCTTTTTATTTTCTTCCTTCTACCTCCTTTTTATTTAATTTACTCTTCTTTTTCTAAATTCTTAAGCTTGAAAAATCAATTTTAAACCATTATTTTTAAATAAGACAGATAAAAAGGCTATAAATTTCCTTAATCTAAGCATGACTTTGAATGAATCCCTCACATTTTTATATCTTGTATTTTCGTTATAGCTTTGACATATTTTCTAACTTACTTTGTAATTTCTTCTTTGACCAGTTGATTATTTTGAAGTATATTGTTTACTTTCCAAATATTTGGGACTTTCTGGATATCTTACTGTTACTGATATCTACTTTAATTTCTTTATGGTTAAAGAACATACTTTTTAAGATTTTAGTTTTTAAACCATTACTGAGACTTATTTGCAGTCTATCCTGCTGAATGTTGCACGTGCACTTGAAAGAACGTGCATTCTGCTGTCTTTGTAGTGTTCTCTAAATATGTATTAGATCAAGGTAGTTGATAGAGTCCTTCAGATCTTTTATAGTCTTATTGATTTTTGTGTCTGGTTATTTCATAAATTACTGAAAGAATGCTGTTAAAATTTCCAGTTATGATTGTGGATTTGTCTATTTCTCTCTTTAGCGCTCAGATTTTACTTAATACATTTTGAAGCTCTTTTGTTTTGTTTTTTCTCTTTTGATTTTTTGAAGCTGTTTTATTAGGCACATATACATTGATGGTTATTGTATCTTGTGATTAATCTGTCTTTTTATTATAACAAAATATCTTTTTACCTCTGATAGCACCTTTTGAAGTCCACTTTTTTTTTTTTGTTTTTTTTTTGAGACAGAGTCTCACTTTGTCACCCAGGCTGGAGTGCAGTGGCACAATCTTGGCTCACTGCAAGAGAGGCTTGAATCATGATAATTATATGAAGGTACTAATTATCATGATTGCACCCCAAAATACGTATATGTATTATGTATCAATTTAAAAACTAAAATTAAAAAAATAAAGAAGAAAAAGTGGGCCAGGAGCGGTGGCTCATGCTGTAATCCCAGCACTTTGGGAGGCCGAGGTGGGCAGATTGCTTGAGGTTGGGAGTTCGAGACAAGCCTGGCCAATATGGCAAAACCCCCACCTCTGCTAAAAAAGATACAACAATTAGCCGGGAGTGGTGGCACATGCCTGTAATCCCAGCTACTCAAGAGTTTGAGGAAGAAGAATTACTTGAACCTGGGAGACAGATTCAAGCTATTTTGAAATATACAACAAGTTACTGTAAACTATAGTCATCCTACTGATCTATCAAATAATGTCTTATTTCTTCTATTAAACTTTGTATTTGTACCCATTAATCAACCTTTCTTAATCCTCCTTGCCACTCTTGCATCTCTAGTAACCGTTAGTCTGTCTTCAGGAAACCCACTTTTTTAGTTCCCACATATAAGTGAGAATATGCAATATTTGTCTTTCTATGCTTGGCTTATTTCACTTAATGTAATAACGTCCAGTTCCATCCATGTTGCTGCAAATTACGGGATTTCATTCTTATGACTGAAAAGTATTCCACTGGGTATAAATACCACATTTTCTTTTTTTAAATTTTACTTTAAGTTCCAGGATACATGTGCAGAACATGCAGGTTTGTTACATAGGTATCCACGTGTGCCATGGCGATTTGCTGCACCTAGTAACCTGTCATCTATGTTCCCTCTCCTCAGCCCCCACCCCTCAACAGGCCCTGGTGTGTGTTGTTCTCCTCCCTGTGTCCATGTGTTCTCATTGTTCAACTCCCACTTACAAGTGAGAACATGCGGTGTTTGGTTTTCTCTTCTTGTGTTAGTTTGCTGAGGATGATGGCTTCCAGCTTCATCCATGTCCCTGCAAAGGACATGATCACATTCTTTTTTATGGCTGCATAGTATTCTATGGTGTATATGTACCACATTTAATTTATCCAGTCTATCATTGATGGGCATTTTGGTTGGTTTCATGTCTTTGCTATTGTAAATAGTGCTGCAATAAACATACATGTGCATGTGTCTTTATAGTAGAATGACATATATTCCTTTGGGCATATACCCGGTAATGGGACTGCTAGGTCAAATCATGTTTCTGGTTCTAGATCTTTGAGGAATCGCTGCACTGTGTTCCACGATGGTTGAACTAATTTACATTCTCACCAACAGTGTAAAAGTGTTCCTATTTCTTCACAGCCTTATTAGCATCTATTGTTTCTTGACTTTTTAATAATTGCCATTCTGACTGGCATGAGGTGGTATCTATCTCATTGTGGTTTTGATTTGCATTTCTCTAATGATCAATGATGTTCAACTTTTTTTCATGTTTTTTGACCACATAAATATCTTCTTTCGTTCATATTCTTTGCCCATTTTTTGATGGGGTGTTTTTTTCTTGTAAACTTAAGTTCCTTGTAGATTCTGGGTATTAGACCTTTGTCAGATGTATACTATATTTTCTTTATCTATCCATCCACTAATGGGCACTTAGCTTGATTCCATATTTTGGCTATTGTGATTAGTGCTATAATAAACATGGGAGTGCAAATAGCTCTTTGATATATTGATTTCTTTGGGATATATGCCCAGTAGTAGAGTTGCTGGATCATATAGTAGTTCTGTTTTTGGTTTTTTGAGAAACCTCCATGCAGCTTGCCATAGTGGCTGTACTAATTTACATTACCACCAACAGTGTATGAGGGTTGGCCTTTATCCACATCCTCTCTGGTATCTGCTATTGGCTGTCTTTTTTATAAAAGCCATTTTAACGGAGGTGAGATGATGTCTCATTGTGGTTTTGATTTGCATTTCTCTGATTAGTGATATTGAGCATTTTTTCACATACTGATTGACCATTTGTATGTCTTCTTTTTTTGCTTGTTTATTCAGGTCATTTGTCCATTTTTAAATTTGATGATTTGTTCATCTGCTATTGAGTTGTTTGAACTCCTTATATATTCTGGTTATTAATCCTTTGTCAAATGAATAGTTTGCAGATATTCTATTCTTGAGCTGTCTCTTCACTTCATTGTTTCCTTTGTTGTGCAGAAGGTTTTTAGCTTTATGGAATTTGTCTAGTTATGCTTTAGTTGCCTGTGCTTTTGAGGTCTTGCACAAAAAATCTTTGCCTAGACCAATGTCTTGGGGTGTTTCCTTAATGTTTTCTTCTAGTAGTGTCATAGTTTTAGGTCTTGGATTTTAGTCTTTATTTTGATTGGATTTTTGTATATGGTGAGAGACTAATGTCTAATTTCATTACTCTGCATATAGTTATCTGGTTTTTCCAGCACAATTTACTAAAAAGATGTCCTTTCTCCATTGTGTGTTCTTGATACCTCTGTTGAAATGAGTTGACTGTAAATGCATGATTTTGTACCTGGGTTGTCTATTCTGTTCCATGGTCTGTTTGTTTTTATGCCAACACCAAGCGGATTTGGTTACTATAGTTTTGTATGATTTTTAAAATCAGGTAATATAATGCCTCCCACTTTGTCCTTTTGTCTCAGGGTTGCTTTGGCTAGTTGGGATCTTTTGTGGTTCCGTATAAATGTTAGGTTTGTTTTTTTTATTTCTGTGGAGAATGTCATTTTTATAGGAATTGCATTGAATCTATAAGTTGCTTTGGGTAGAATTGTCATTTTAAAAACATTCTTCCAATCCGTGAGCATGGAATATTTTTCCATTTTTTTGTGTCCTCTTCAATTTCTTTCATCCATGTTTTATAGTTTTCCTTGTACAGATCTTTCACTTCGTTGATTAATTGAAGGTATTTTATATTCTTTGTAGCTATTGTAAGTGGGATTACTTCCTTGATTTATTTTTCAGATGTTTTGCTGTTGGCATAAATAAATGCTACTGATTTTTGTATGTTGATTTTATATCCTGCAACTTTACTGAATTTATCAGTTCTAACAGTTTTTTGGTGGAGTTTTTATGCTTTTCTACATATAAGATCATGTTTGCAAACAAGGCAAATTTGACTTCTTCCTTTCCAATTTGAGTGCCTTTTATTTCTTCCTCTTACCTAATTGCTCTGGCCAGGACTTACAGTATTATGTTGAAGAAAAGTCATAAAAGTGAGCATCCTGTCTTGTTTCAGATCTTAGAGGAAAGGCTTTCAATTTTTCTGCCATCAGAATGATGCTAGCTGTGGGTTTGTCATATATGCCTCTACTATTTTGAGGTATGTTCTTTCTATATCTAGTTTGTCAGGGATTTTTATCATAATAGGATGGTAGATTTTATTGAATGCTTTTATAGCATCTATTGAAATCATATGATTTTTATTCTTGGTTCCGTTAATGTCATGTATCACATTTATTGATTTATATATGTTGAATCATCCTTGTATCCCTAGGATGAATCCCATTTGATCATGATGAATGATCTTTTTAAAGTGTTGTCGAATTCAGTTCGCTAGTATCTTGCTGAGAACTTTTTTATCTATGTTCATCAGTGATATTGGCCTGTAGTTTTCTTTTTTCATTGTGTTCTTGTCTCATTTTGATATCAGGATAATGCTAGTCACATAGAATGAGTTTGGAAGTATTCTCCGCTCTTCAATATTTTTGAAGAGTTTGAGTAGAATTATTACTAGTTTTTCTTGAAATGTTTGGAATTCAGCAGTGAAGCCATCAATTCCTGGACTTTCCTTTGTTGGGAGACTTATTACAGCTTCAATCTTGTTACTTACTGTTGGTTTATTGAGGTTGTCCATTTTTTTCATGTTTCAATCTTGGTAGATTGTATGTGTCCAAGAAGTTATCCATTTCTTCTAGGTTTTTCAATTTGTTGGTGTATAGTTGTTCATAACAGTGTCTAATGATTCTTTGTATTTCTGAGGTCTCAATTGTTATGGCTTCACTTTCATTTCTAGTTTTATTTATTTAGGTCTTCTCTTTTTCTTAGTCTCACTAAAGGTTTGTTGCCTTTGTTTGTCCTTTCCAAAAGCCAGCTTTTTGTTTTGTAGACTTTCTGTATTTTTAAAGCCTCAATTTCATTTATTTTTTTCTCTGATCTTTATTGTTTGTTTTATTCTACTAATTTCAGGTTGTTCTTGCTTTTCTAGATCCTTGTGCTGCAGCCCTGCTGCTTGGGAGGGTGGGGTGGCTTTTAGTGGCAACAGCCACAGGTGTATCGGTCTCAGCAGCAACAGCCTGCAGCCATAGAAGCTGCAGGAGTCTGTTCTTGGTGCATGTAAAAAGGTGTGGTGGCTGTGCTGCTAAGAGCAGTGGGATCACTGCCAGTGGCTCATGCTTTGGCCCTAGTAGCAGCAGCAAGCCACAGTGTTGGCTGTGGATGAGAGATGTCAATGGGGCTCCAGGGATGTGAAGATGTATGGGCTGTTGGGCCTCAGGGCAGTCTAGTAGGGGCTGGGCTCTCAAAATAGCACCTTGCCATAGCAGCTTAGGATGTGTGGGACCCAGTGTGAGCTCCCTCTATGGGGCAATGCCGTTGTGCATTCTCCAGGCAGCTCCTCCTGTTAGTCTCAGGGCCTGTGAGGGTCAAAGGGCTCTTCCTTGACTAGGATTGCAGGACTCCATGGTGGGAGTGGGGATCTCTCACTTCCCCTTTCCACACATTGGGGAACCTTTCCAGGTCCCAGCCAATCCTGGCTGAGCTGGCTGCGTTGCTTCCCTCTCCTTCCTTGCTTTAGGTGTTTCCTGTAACTTCTCTGTTGAATTCCAGTGTTCTGTCTTAGATGATCTAGTCAAAGCGTGATTATCTACTCACTGGTTTGGTTCTACTCACTGGTTTTTGAAGGATGTGAATGTACTAGAAGTCTCTAGTCAGTCATCTTGAAGTTCCTGAGATTGGTCTAGGTTTTACAAATATACATATTTAATCAATCACCCTTTACCTTCTAACAATAGCATAAGAACCTTATAACAGTATACTCCCAATTCCTCCCTCAATTTTTTGTGTTATTGTCATAACATTTGCTTTTACATATACTAAAAATTATAATACGTGTCTCCTTTGGGGGCTAAGTTATCTTTTTGCTTTAGACTCTCAGTTAACTTATAGAGTAACTAAAAATAACAATAATGTCTTTATATTTATCTTCACATTAATCATTTTGGAGATATTAAGTTCTTTTCATATATATAATTTCTGGCTATAATCACATTTACTCTGGCTGAAGAACTTCTTTTATGCAGGATATTTATTCTGGTTAAAAGAGGTTCATTTCATGTAGTGTGGGTCTCCTAGGTTTTGTTTGTCTGAAAAGCACTTTATTTCTCCTTCATTTTTAAAGGATATTTTCTCTTACATAGAATTCCGTGTTGAGATATTTTTATTTTGTTTAAAGATGTCACTGCCATATTGCCTGGCTTGCATAGTTTTAAACAAGAAGTCTGCTGCAGTTCTTGTTTCCTTTATATGTAATGTGTTTTTTGTTTCTGGCTGTCTTCAAGGTTTTTTTCTATTTATGTTTGGTTTTCCACAATTTAAATAACATATATCTAGGTGTGTGTGCATGTGTGTGTGTGTTTGATGGGTGTGTATGCAGGATATGTTTTCTGCTTAAGGTTCTCTGAACTTCTTGAATCTACGGTTTGGTGTCCTTCATTATTTTCTTAGAAAACTCTCAGCCATTAATCCATCAAACATATATTTTGCCTTGTTCTCTCCTTTCTTTTCTGGGATTCCAATTATATACCTCTTAGTTGTTTGATATTGTCCCACAGTTATTAGTTATTGGGTGCTCTATTCTGTGGTGTTTTTTTGTTTGTTTGTTTGTTTTTTGTTTTTTGTTTTTTGTTTTTACTTTTTTCCACTTTGTTTTTTAGTTTGGGTAATTTCTACTGATACATCTTCAAGTTCACTGATTATTTCCTTGCCTGTGTCCGCCTCTTGAGCCCATCAAAGACATTCTTCATGTCAGTTACTGTGTCTATTTCTGTTATTTCATTTGTCACTCTGTATCTCTATTTTCTTCTAAAATTCACCTTCTGTTCATCTAGTCATCCACCATTTTCATTAAAGCCTTTAATATATTAATCTTAACTATTTTTAAATGCCTGTTGGTAATTCCAACAGTTGCCGTATATGTGAGATTGTTTTTTGTTTTTAATGCTTTATCTCTTAATAGTGGATTTCCTTTTCTTGCTTTCTTGCATCTTATAATATTTTTGTTGATAGCCAGACATCCTATATAGAATACTACAGATTAAGGTAAAAAGCATTCATAGTAGGAAATGGATATGCCTTTTCTTTCCTCATGTGGGGAATTAAGTCAGTTTAGTAAGGAGTTGAGCTGGGTTTGGGCTCTGTTATTGTTCTCTGTAGTGCACCACTAATTTTATATTCCTCTAGCATTATCTTGTGCTTAGAGTGGGGTCTAATTTGCTGGAGGATTTTTTAAATGTTCCTGTTCTTCCTCCAGCTTCTGGCTTTCTCTGTGCATCTCAACCTCAGAGAGCTTTTCTTTCTACACTCTCTTCTCTTCCTCAGTACAGGACTGCTATTGCTTATTATTGGGTTTTAAAGCCTGGTACTGGGAGGCACAGGTTCTCTTTTGTCCTGGTTGTGCCTCTGTCTTAGGTAAGCTCTGTCTTTTAGTGTCTAAGAAATGAGCAATATTTCTGCCTCTCTCTTATTATATGAGACATGTAATGATCTGGAAGCAGAATGGTTTCCTGCCTTTTCCCCAGGGGTAGGTCTTCATGTATGCATTGGGTACAAAAGCGTTTCCACTATCAACTTCAGCTTTAGCTTCCTAGAGAATGACGCAGGTGGGGTTTCCCATTCTTCCTGTGGCAAGTAGGTGCTCTGCTCCTCTGTCTGCACTCTGATGGAGACTTTCCTTGGCATCCTACCTGGTTTCCAATATTTATCCTAACAACCAGTGGAAGGCTGTGGAGAAGGTCTGTGAGTCAACACAAAATACTCTTGTGTTTGCGGCTACAGGGGTTTTCATATTCTAACATTAGCCTACCCTCAGCCTTTAACAATTCTTTACAAAATTTATCTGATTTTTTGTTTTTTTTTTTTCTTTGAGTCTGGCTGTCACTCAGGCTGGAGTGCAATGGTGTGATCTCGGCTCACTGCAACCTCCGCCTCCCTGGTTCAAGCCATTCTCCAGCCTCAGCCTCCCGAGTAAGTAGCTGGAGTTACAGCCCACCACCATGCCCAGCTAATTTTTGTATTTTTAGTAGAGATGGGGTTTCACTGTATTGGCCAGGTTGGTCTCAAACTCCTGACCTCAGGCAGTCTGCCCGCCTCAGCCTCCCAAAGTGCTGGGATTACAGTTTGAGCCACTGCGCCTGGCCTTGAATTCTTCTTAGTTGCACGTTTGGTGAGCCTGTCTTCTTCCTGTACTCTAGTTGGATGAGTCAGTGCATATATCCCATCTATCCTTGGAAGTGCTTGTACTTTCTTAGATTTCAAGTTAATTGGTTGCACTGTAAAGACAGCTCTCTGATGGATTCAAAGGTGTTGCAATTTTGTAAATTGCCCAATATTTTACTGTTACGGTGGGAGCTGTGGTATTTTCAACTTTCTGTGTCTTAAGAATAAGCTTGGAAGTGCCAAATAGTTGTTTTTATATTTTCCAAGAGTTCATAGTTGCGGTCCTTGAGAGAGTAGGTCTATTACAAGCTATTCTTCCATTACTAGAAATGAAAATTCTGCCTGCCCTTCCTCCCACCCTTCCTCCCGCCCTTCCTCCAACTTTTTGAGGTAAAATTCACATAACATAAAATTAACTAATGAAAGTGTAAAATTTAGTGGCATTTAATATATTCACAGTGTTTTGCAAATACCACTTCTAACTAATTCCCAAATATTTTTATCACCCCAAAAGAAAACCCTCTACCCATTAAACAGTTGTTACCCATTCCCTCATCCCCCAAGCCATTGGAATTACCATTTTGCATGTGTCTCTATGGATTTACTTATTCTGAATATTTCGTGTTAAATAAATTATACAATATGTGACCTTTGTGTCTGACTTCTTTTACTTAGCATAGTATTTTTAAGGTTCATCATGTTGTAGCCGGTATAAATACTTCATTCCTTTAAAAAAATTTTTTTAACTTGACTATTGTATACATTTATGGTGTACAACATGATGCTTTGAAATATATACACAGCTGGGTGCGATGGCTCACGCCTGTAATCCCAGCACTTTGGGAGGCTGAGGCAGGCAGATCATGAGGTCAGGAGATCGAGACCATCCCAGCTAAGACAGTGAAACTCTGTCTCTACTAAAAATACAAAAAATTAGCTGGGCATGGTGACACACACCTGTAGTCCCAGCTACTCAGGAGGCTGAGGCAGGAGAATCACTTGAACCTGGGAGGCAGAGGTTGCAGTGAGCTGAGATCATGCCATTGTACTCCAGCCTGGGAGACAGAGTGAGACTCCATCTCAAAAAAAAAAAAAAAAAAAAAAAAAAAAAAAAAAAGAGTATACAGTGTGGAATGGCTAAATCAAGCTAAGTAACATACGCTATTACCTCACATATGATTTTTTTTGTGTGTGTGGTGAGAACACTTAAACTCTACTCTTAGGAATTTTCTAGTATACAATACATTGCTATTGGTTATAATCCCCATGTTGTACAGTAGATCTCTCAAACTTATTTTTCCTACCTCTCTGAAATTTTGTATACTTTGACCAATACCTCCTCAATTCCCCTACCCTCCAGCCCCTGGTAACAACCAACATTCTACTCTTTGCATCTATCTGTTCACCATTTATATATTTCCACTTATAAATGAGATCATGCAATTTTGTTTTTCTATTCTTGGCTTATTTCACTTAACATACTTTTCTCCAGATTTTTCCATATTGTTGCAAATGGCAGAATTTCCTCCTTTTTAAAGGTTGAATAGTATTGGGTATATATACCATATTTTCTTTATTTGTTCACCCATTGATGGACGCTTAGATTGATTCCATATCTTGGCTATTGTGAATAATGCTGAAATAAACATGGAGTGCATATTCCTTCAACATTTTATTTCCTTGTGGTATATACCCAGTAGTGGGATTGTTGGATCATATGGTAGCTCTACTTTTAGTTTTTTGAGGAACCTCTATGGTTTTTTTCCAGAATGGCTGTGCTAATTTATATTCCCACCAGTAGTGTAGCAAGATTTCCTTGCTCTATATCCTTGGCAACATTTGTTATCTAATCTTTTTAATAATAATAGCCATTCTAACTGGTGTGAGGTGGTATCTCATTATGGTTTTAATTTGCATTTCCCTGATGATTAGTGTGGTTGAGTACCTTTTCATATACCTGTTGGACATTTGTATGTCTTCTCTGAGAAATGTCTTTTTTTTTTTTTTTTTTTTTTTTTGAGATGAAGTCTCGTTCTGTCACCCAGACTGGAATGTTGTGGCATGATCTTGACTCACTTGCTGCCTGGGTTCAAGTGATTCTCCTGCCTCAGCCTCCCGAGCAGCTGGGATTACAACCGCCCACCACAGGCTATTTTTTTTGTAGTTTTAGTAGAGATGGGTTTCACCATCTTGGCCAGGTTGGTCTTGAACTCCTGACCTTGTGATCCACCCACCTCGGCCTCCCAAAGAGCTGGGATTACAGGCGTGAGTCACCGCACCCAGCCAAGAAATGTCTATTTTAAGTCCATTTTAAACTTGAGTTGTTTTCTTGTTATTGAGTTCCTCATGTATTTTGGATACCTTTATCATACGTAAGGTTTAATAATAATTTGTTTTCCATTTTGTAGATTGCCTCTGCTCTGTTGATTGTTTCTTTTGCTGTACAGAAGCTTTTTAGTTTGATGTAATCCCGTTTGTCTATTTTAGTTCATTGCCTGTACTTTTGGGGTTATATCCAAAAAATTATTGCCCATACCAGTGTAGTTTTAGAATTTCTGGTCTTACATTTAAGTCTTTAGTCCATTTTGAATTAATTTTTGTATATGGAGTAAGATAAGGGTCCAGTTTCATTCTTCCACATGTGGATACCCAGTTTTCCCATCACCATTTATTGAAGGGACTGCCCTTTCCCCATTGTATGTTCTTGGTACCTTTGTTGAATATCAATTGACTGTAAATGCATGAATTTACTTCTGGGTGCTCTATTGTATCCATTGTGTTTTTTTGGTCTGTTTTTATGCCAGTACCATACTGTTTTGATTACTATGGCTTTGCAGTAGATATTGAAATCTGGTAGCCTCTAGTTTTATTTGCTCAAGATTGTTTTGGCTATTTGGGGTCACTTATGCTTCCATATGAATTTTAGGTGTGTTTTTTTTCCATTTCTGTGAAAAATGTCATTGGAATTTTTATTGCAATGCCTTGAATCTGTGGATTGCTTTGGGTAGTATGTACATTTAAGCAATATTAGTTCTTTGAATTCATGAACACAGATATCTTTCCATTTGAGTCTTCTTCAATTTCGTTCATCAATGTTTTATAGTTTTTGGCATACAGATCCTTTACATTCTTGGTTAAATTAATTTCTAAACATTTTTGTAGATATTGTAAATAGAATTGTTTTCTTCATTTTTTTTAGAGAGTTCCTTGTTAGTGTATAGGAATGCAACTAATTTTTGTATGTTATTTTATTTCTTGCACCTTTACTGAATTTACTTATTAATTAGAACAGTTTTTTGTGACATTCTTAGGAATTTCTTAAAATATAAGATCATGTCTGAAAACAGTTTAACTTATTCCTTTCCAATTTGGATTTGTTTATCTTCCCCTTACCTAATCACTCTAGCTAGGACTTGTAGTATAGTACATTGGAGAGAAGTGGGAAGAGTAGACATCCTTGTCTTGTGCCTGATCTTAGAGGAAAAGCTTTTAATTTCACTGTTGAGTATAATGTTAGCTGTGAGTCTGTCATGAAAGTGTGTTGAATTTTGTCAAATGCTTTTTCTGCATCTATTGAGATGACCATATGGTTTTGTCCTTAATTCTGTTAATGTGTATACATTTATTGACTTACCTATGTTGAACCATCCTTGCATCCCAGAGATAAATCCCACTTATTCACCATGAATGATCCTTTTAATGTACTGTTAAATTCAGTTTGCTAATATTTTGTTGAGGATTTTTACACCTATATTATCAGGGATGTTGACATAACTTTATCTTTTTGCAGTGCCCTTGTCTGGCTTAAGTATCAGAGTAGCACTGTCCTTGCAAACTGAGTTTGAAGGTGTTTTCTCCTTTTTAATTTTTTGGAAGCATTGAGAAGTTCTTGAAATGTTTGGTAGAATTTAGCAGTGAAGCCATCAAGTCTTGGCATTTCTTTCACAGGAGAGTTTTTATTACTCTTTCAATATCCTTACTCATCATTGGTCTGTTCAGGTTTTCTGTTAGTTCATGACTCAGTTTTGATAGGTTGCATGTTTCTGGGAATATATCCATTTCTTCTAGGTTATCCAATTTATTGATATCTAATTGTTCACAGTAGACTTATAATCCTTTGTGGTTCTGTGATATCAGTTGTAACGTCTCCTCTTTCATTTCTGATTTGGAGTCTACTCTTTTTTTTCTTAATGTAGTTAGAGGTTTGCCAGTTTGATTTTTTTTCAATAAACCAATGCTTAGTTTCATTGATCTTTTCTACTTTCTTCTAGTCTCAATTTTACTTGTTTCTGCTCTGATCTTTATTATTTCTTCTACTAACTGTGGACTTGGTTTGTTCTTTTTCTATTAATAGTTGCTTTAGATGTAACATTAGGTTGCTTGAGATTTTTCTTCTTTTTTGATGTAGACATTTTTTGCTATAAAGTTTCCTCAAAGAACTGCTTTTGCTGCATACTATAATTTCTGGTGTGTTGTGTGTCTATTTTCATTTGTGTCAGGATATTTTTATAACTTCCTATTTTAGTTTCTTCTTTGATCCATTAATTGTTCAGGGACATGTTTAATTTCCACATATTGGTAAATTTTCCAAAATTTCTCTCGTAATTCATCTCTGGTTTCATGCAATTGTCATCAGAAAACATAGTTGATATGATTTCAATCTTATATATTAGTTAAGGCTTGTTTTATGGCTTGACATATGATCTATCCTGGAGAATGTTCTATGTGTTCTGGGAAAGAATGTATATGCTGCTGCTCTTGGGTGGAATGTTCTGTACATGCCTTTTAGTTCCATTTGGTCTAAAGTGTAGTTCAAGCCTAATGTTTCCTTCTTAATTTTCTGTCTGAATTATCTGTCCAGTGTTGAAAGTGGGATATTACTGAAGTCCTCTACTATTTTTTTTTTCTTTTTTTTAAAGCTAGTCAAGTGAAGCAGCTGGAGTGGAGAAGAAACAAAGGAATCTGTAACTGGTTGTGATCAATTAAGTTGTAAGCACCATTACACTCAGACCAGCCTGAAGTCCTCTACTATTGTTGTATTGTAGTCTGCCTCTTTCTTCAGATCTATAAATATTTGCTTTATATTTATTCTAATTTTGGGTGCATATATATTTACAATTGTTATATTCTCTGATGAATTGACCCTTTTATAATTATATAATGACCTCCTTTGTCTCTTTCACAGTTTGTGACTTAAGGTCTGGTTTCTTTGGCATAACTATAGTTACTCCTGCTCTTATTTCCATTTGCATGGAATATCTTTTTACATCCTTTCACTTTCAGTCTATGTGTGTTCTTAAAGGTGAAGTGGGTCTCGGGTAACATATAATTGGGTCTTGTGTTTTTAAATGATTCAAGTCATTCTATGTGGTTTAAATGTAGAATTTAATCCATTTACATTCAAAGCAATTATTTATAGGTAAGAACTTACTACTGCCATTTTGTTCATTGTTTTGTGGTTGTTTCGTAGATCCTTTGTTTCTTTATGCCTGTCTCCCTTTATTATTGGATGATTTTTTTATAATATATGCTTTGAGTACTTACTTTTTATCCTTTTTTAATCTCCTATGGATTTTGCTTTTCATAGTTACCATGAAGCTTACATAAATTATAGTTTTAAAAGGCTATTTAAGCTGATAACTTAACTTTGTATTTAAAAAAAAAAAAAAAACTACGGTTTTTCCCCACTTACCTCCATTTCCAGAGTTCTTTATCTGTTCATATGTGTTCAAAGTACTGTCTAGGGTCCTTTCCTTTCTCCTGAAAAACTTCCTTGGCAATTCTTTTAGGGCAGTCTACGCCAGGGCAAACTCCCTAAATTTTTTTAATCTTAGGGATTAACTTAATTTCTTCTTATTTTTTACTAGTTATATGATTCTTGGTTGACAGATCTTTTTTTGTTTGTTTGTTTGTTTTCAGCACTTTGTCATTCCACTGCCTTCTTAAACAGTTTCTGATAAAAATTGATAAAAATTGGCTGGTAATCTTATTGAGGATAACTTTTTATATAAGTCACTTCTCTGTTGCTGCAAATTCACTCTTTATCTTTTGGCAGTTTTATTATATAACATGTCTGCTGTGATGCACTTTGAGTTTATCCTCATTGGAGTTCTTTGAGCTTCTTTGATGTATTGATTTATGACATTTATCAAATTTGGGAAGTGTTTGGCTGTAAATTCCTCAAATATTCTTTCTTTCTCATTTTCTGTGACTCTCATAATGTGTGTATTGGCACACTTAATGATTGTCCTGTAGGTCATTTGGGCTCTGTTCACTTTTCTTCATTCATTTTTCTTTCTGCTCCTCATTCTGGATAATTTCAAATGTCCTATATTCAAGTTCACAAATTCTGTGTCCTGTCTGCTTTAATCTGCCATTGAAGCCCTTGAATAAATCTTACATTTCTGTTATTACACTTTCTACTATAGAATTTATATTTTTTAATTTATTCTTCATTGACAGTCTCATTTTTTGCATACATTGTTTGCTTAGCTTCCTTTTGTACTTTGTCAGCTCTTTAAGCATATTTAGGAAAGTTGTTTTAAAATCTTTGTCTAGTAAGTCCAAAGTCCTGGCTTCCACAGGAAAGATTTCTGTTTTATTTGGTTTTGTTTTCCTGTGAATGGGACATATTTTCTGTTTTTCTATGTCTTTTAATTTTTTGGTGAAAATTGGGCATTTTAAATGTTATAATGTGGTAACTCTGAAAATATCCCCCTTCCCCAGGGGTTGCTATTGTTGATCATTGAGGGCTACAATTACCTTTTTAATGACTTATGTAAACTATTTTTTGCAAAGACTGTATTCTTTGTTTGTGGTGGGTCTGTGATCTGATCCATCATCTAAGTGATCAGCCAGTGAACTGACAGAGCTTTCCACAAACACCAGAATTCATCCACCCCCCTTTTTTTTTATTAAGCAGTGCCCTGTTAGCTACAAGTTTTGGATTATATTCTGGAGTTCAGAGATCATTGATCTGTCAGTCATTGACAGTTTATATTTATATCCGTGGAGGGACTGATTTTTGGACATCCTATTCCATCATTTTCTATGATGTCACTTACATCTTCTTTTTTGATAAATTTTTCCTTTGATATTAATCTTTTTGTTTTCATATATTCTTTCAATTACTATTTTTGTTTCCTGGGGCTCAGGGAATAAGAGGTTCATGACATGTGAAGTAATTATGTGTTTTCTTTTAATGCTTGACGTTTCCTAACTTGACAACCTGCGAATAGATTTCATCCATGCATATATCTCACTATCTCCCAGTTGCACAGGTTAAATTGTAAATAAATTCTACTCCTTATATAAGAGAAAGCAAAGTTAGAACATTCAATCTCATTTTATCATTTATAACCAACAATAATACTAAGTTTAAAAACTATATCGATATTTATTTCTATTCACTTTCTCTTCTGTTTTAATTTCAGGATCCATATTTTCCACCTCAAAAAATGAGTGAATATGTAATGGACCCTCATATTGTAGGTAAGATGTTATTTATATATAAATTATTGTAATTTTTGTAAACTTCAGTAAAATTGGGAATATGAATTCATATAAAATAATTACCATCAAGACCTTCTTTCAAAAGGTAAATTACACTATGATGACTTTTGATTATTGGCATGAAAACCTGTGGAATTACAGTGTCAGCAGAAAATCAAGGAAAGCAAAATACAGGTGGCCTTAAAATCTGGAAACCTAGATATTTTACCAGTTTTATGATATTAGTAAACCAATTATTACATTTATTTATCTGTGTTTCCAAACTTTTTGTCTGCACCATGAATCTTTCTAGTCAGAAGTTTTCTCTAATTCAAGAAGTTGTTCAGTGACCTTATGAAGACACATTTAATGTATCACCCAGCATCATAATAAAAATATTTAACAACCAATATAGCATAAGCCTGGCAAACCAGATTACACAGTTCTGTTGGATGAGTTCTGGAGACCCACTGCTGTGCCATGTTAGAGTTGAGGGAAATGGAAGATTCCTAAGGGAATCAAGGTAGTCAGGACAATATATGTAAGGTGACACTTGAATATCTTGCGGTAGCAACTTTTTTTGTTTGTTTAAGTTCTGGGATACATGTGCAGAACATGCAGGTTTGTTACATAGGTATGCATTTGCCATGGTGGTTTGCTGCACCCATCGACCTGTCATCTAGGTTTTAAGCCCTGCATGCATGAGGTATTTGTCCTAATTCTCTCTCACCCCTTGCCCCCCACCCATCGACAGGCCCTAGTGTGTGATGTTCCCCTCCCTGTGTCCATTTGTTCTCCTTGTTCAACTCCCAGTTATGATGAGAACATGCAGTGTTTGGTTTTCCGTTCCTGTGTTAGTTTGCTGAGGATGATGGTTTCCAGCTTCATCCATGTCCCTACAAAGGACATGAACCCATTCTTTTTCATGACTGCATAGTATTCCATGGTATATATGTACCACATTTTCTTTATCTAGTCTATCATTGATGGGCATTTGGGTTAGTTCCAAGTCTTTGCTATTATAAATAGTGCTGTAATAAACATGCCATGTGCATGTGTTTTTATAGTAGAATGATTTATAATCCTTTGGGTATATACCCGGTAATGGGATTGCTGGGTCAAATGGTATTTCTGGTGCTAGATCCTTGAGGAATTGCCACACTGTCTTCCACAATGGTTGAACTAGTTTACACTCCCACCAACAGTGTAAAAGCATTCCTATTTCTCCACAGCCTCACCAGCATCTGTTGTCTCCTGACTTTTTAATGATTGCCATTCTAACTAGCATGAGATGGTATCTCATTGTGGTTTTGACTTGCATTTCTCTAATCATCAGTGATGATGAGCTTTTTTTCATGTTTGTTGGCTGCATAAATGTCTTCTTTTGAGAAGTGTCTGTTCATATCCTTCGCCCACTTTTTGATGGGGTTGTTTTTTTCTTGTAAATTTAAGTTCCTTGTAGATTCTGGATATTAGACCTTGTCAGATGGATAGATTGCAAAAATTTTCTCCCATTCTGTAGGTTGCCTGTTCACTCTGATGATAGTTTCTTTTGCTGTGCAGAAGTTCTTTAGTTTAATTAGATCCTATTTGTCAATTTTGGCTTTCATTGCAATTGCTTTTGGTGTTTTAGTCATGAAGTGACTATGTCCTGAATGGTACTGCCTAGGTTTTCTTCTAGGGTTTTTATGGTTTTAGGTCTTACATTTAAGTCTTTAATCCCTCTTGAGTTAATTTTTGTATAAGGTGTAACGAAAGGATCCACTTTCTGTTTTCTGCATATGGCTAGCCAGTTTTCCCAGCACAATTTATTAAATAGGGAATCCTTTCCCTGTTGCTTGTTTTTGTCAGGTTTGTTGAATATCAGATGGTTGTCGATGTGTGGTATTATTTCTGAGGTCTCTATTCTGTTCCATTGGTCTATATATCTGTTTTGGTACCAGTACCATGCTGTTTTGGTCACTGTAGCCTTGTAGTATAGTTTGAAGTAGGTAGCATGATGCCTCTAGCTTTGTTCTTTTTGCTTAGGATTTTCTTGGCTATATGGGCTCTTTTTCAGTTCCATATTAAATTTAATTTTTTTTTCTAATTCTGCAAAGAAAGTCTATGGTAGCTTGATGGGAATAGCATTGAATCTGTCAATTGCTTTGGGCAGTATGGCCATTTTCATGGTATTGATTCTTCCTATCCATGAGCATGGAATGTTTTTCCATTTGTTATGTCCTCTCTTATTTCCTTGAGCAGTGGTTTGTAGTTTTCCTTGAAGAGGTCCTCACATCCCTTGTAAGTTGTATTCCTAAGTATTTTATTCTCTTTCTAGCAATTGTGAATGGGAGTTCCCTCATGATCTGGCTCTCTGCTTGTCTATTATTGGTGTATAGGAATGCTTGTGATTTTTGCACATTGATTTTGTATACTGAGACATTGCTGAAGTTGATTATCAGCTTAAGGAGTTTGTGGGCTGAGATGATGGGGTTTTCTAAATATACAATCATGTCATCTGTAAACAGAAACAATTTGACTTCCTCTCTTCCTATTTGAATACCTTTATTTCTTTCTCTTGCCTGATTGCCCTGGCCAGAACTTCTAATACTATGTTGAATAGGAGTGGTGAGAGAGGGCATCCTTGTCTTGTGCCCATTTTCAAAGGGTATGGTTCCAGCTTTTGCCCATTCAGTATGATATTGGCTATGGGTTTACCATAAATAGCTCTTATTATTTGGAGGTCCATCAATACCTAGTTTATTGAGAGTTTTTAGCATGAAGGGTGTTGAATTTTATTGAAGGCCTTTTCTGCATCTATTGAGATAATCATGTGGTTTTTGTCACTGGTTCTGTTTGAGGTAGCAACTTTTTACCAATTAGTGTAACAGTGTTTTACTATTCTTGCAGTTGGGACTGTCACAAGTGTGTAGTGACTGGATAACCATTTAGAGCAGACTGAAGTAATCTAGTTAAAATGAAGAGAAAATAATAAGATAGCTGAAACACCACTTGCTATAGAAGGAAGATGATCAAGCAATCATATATCATTGTAAGCATTATAAGCATTCTTGAGTTATAGAGAGAACATTCCAATTAAGGACTTATGGGTAAAAGAATCAAAGGAAAATATGGTTGAGAAGTATAGTTTTAGAATAAAGTTCCCAACTGGAAATTTTAGCTTAGCTTGAATAGTAGAATGCAGAGAAATAAAGGATTTTTAATATGATTAGAATTTAATGGTTTAGCCATATTCATACATCTGTTTCATACAGTAATGCCAGTTCTAAGAACATACATTGGGATGCAGAAAGCTATTTTAGAATGTAGGATGTCAGTCTCAGGAACTAACACTTTAAATGCTAGGAAAATTTTAAGGTATTTAATCCCCAGTGATTCTGGTGAGAGCTCAGAAAAGGAAGAGAGCTGTATGAAAAGTCTGAAACTTCTTAGGGATTACATAAGTGGTTGTTATGAGAATGATGGTCGAAATACAGACTGGAAAGGCAATTCTGATGAGGTTTCAGATAGGAATGAGGAACCAGGTATTGGAAACTGGAGTAAAGGTTATCCTGTTATAAAGTGGCAGAGAACTTAGCTAAATTGTCTCCATGCCTGAGGGCTTTATAGAAGGCAGAATTAAGAGTGATGAACAAGGCTATTTGGTGAAAGAAATTTCTAAGCAAAACATTGAAGGAGCTTCATGGTTTCTTTTAACTGCATATAGTAGAATGTAAGAGAAGATAAATGATTTAAAGATAAAATTTATAATTAAAAGGGAAGCAGAAAGGAAATATTTTAAAAATTCACAGCCCAGCCAATGTAAAGAATGGAAATGTATGTTTAGGAAAGCAAACCAAAGGTGTTGCCAGGTTGCTGTTTGCTAACAAAATTAGCATGACTAGTAGGGAGCCAGGTGATATTCATCAAGAAAACGGAAGAATGGCCCAGAAGGCATTTCAGGGATCTTAAAGGCAAACTAGGAACTTGAGGGCAAGGTTTCCAGAGAGGAGCCCATGGGACCTCAACATTCACTCTCTGTGCCATCTCAGGTGGCTTATCCCCACATTTTAGCAAAGGCCTTCTTGGACACCCTAGCAGTGGCTTAAGCCAACCTGGGTGCAGCTCCTGTTTTCACTCCACAGAGTACAGTGGTAAGTCTTGGTGGCATTCATATGATGCTAATTCTGCAGGTGCACAGAGTTCATGAGCTACCTCCACCTAGATTTCAAAGGATATTGTGGACAGCCTGGGGACCCCAGGCAGAAACTTGTCGCAGGGGTCGAGCTTTTGTAGAGAGCTACAGTGAGGGCAATGTCCAGCAGAAAGGTGACGTTTGGGCTCTTACAGAGACATCAGAACTGTAGAGCTACTCACGTGCAACGCCAGCCTGGGGGAGCTGCTGGCAGAAGACCCTAACCCATTAGAGCTGCTATTTGGGTTAAGCCTAGCAAAGCTGTGGGAATGCAGCTGCCTGAGGCCTTAGGGACCCAACTGCTGCCCCAGTGTGCCCAGAAGGTGGGACATGGAGTCAAGAAAGATTATTCTGGAGGCTTAACATTTGATGTGCACTCCATTGGATTTTGGACTTACTTATGAGCATTAACCTCTTTCTTCTTGTCTATTCCTCCCTTTTGCAATGAGAATGTCTCTTTCATGCCTGTCCCACCATTGTATTTTGGAAACAGGTAACTTGTTTAATTTCACAGGCTGACAGCTAGAAGGGAATTTATCTCACGATAAATTGTGTCTGACTTTTGCCCATATCTGATTTTGATGAGACTATGGACTTTTGAGTTGGTGCTGGAATGAGTTAGGAATTTGTAGCTATTGGGATGGAATGAATGTATTTTGCATGTAAGAAGAACATGAGTTTTGGAGGGCCAGGGGTAGAATGTTATGGTTTGAATAGATCCCTCAAAAGCATGTGTTGGAAATGTAATGCCCAATGCAACAGTGTTGGGAGGTGGGACCTTTAAGAGGTGATTAGTTCAAGAGATCTTCACCCTCATGACTGGATTAATGCCATTATCACAGGAGTGGATTATCAGCAAGCATGTGTTCCTTATAAAGGATGCATTTGGCCCTATTTATCTCTTGTCCTCTTGCCTTCCACCAAGGGAATAACACTGTCAGAAGGCCATTGCCAGATGCTGGCACCTTGATATTGGACTATCCAGCTTCTAAAACTGTAGAAATAAATTTCTGTTCCTTATAAAATACCCAGTCTCAGATATTCTTTATGGCAGCACAGAACAGATGAAGATAGATACCCATAAAGCTTTTGTTCTAATATCCTTTGGATTCTTCAAACCATAGGCAGACTTTTGGAGTAAATCTGATAGAATAAGCTCCTTATTCTATTATTTCCAACTACTCATTGTAAGGGGGAAGTTATTCTACCAAATAATTAAAAAGGTTAATGAGGGTATAAAGTAGATCGCATCCCTGCTTTACCACTAACTAGTTCTGTGACCTTAGACAATCATTTGTCTTGTAAAAGCATTACTTTCCCAATTTTCAAAATAAGAGTAAACTAGATACCAAGAATAAATATTTCAATGCTTCTTTGTAATTGCATTATATTGCCTTATTTGGTCTTTAAAACTTTGTATATGCTACACATAGATTAAATTATTTAATTTTCATCCAACCCTGTGAGGTTGACACTGTGAATTTCCTTTTACGTATGAGGCAACAAAGACATTTTGGAAAGTCTGAGTAATTTGAAAATTTATAAAAGATGTATATGAAACAAGCCAGTTGTCCAGTTTCCTCTGAAGAGTCTTTGTAAGCAATGTCCAATCTATGGTGTATCTAAAATTTAAAATAAATACTTGGGAGGGGAAAACAGGGCCTGTTTTCTTACTGCCCACCACTATCTTGCTCTTGGGCAGCTCATTAACTTTTCTGGAATTTTTCTCATCTTTAAAATGAGAGAGGTAGTTTCAAGTGTTGGATTGTCTGTTACTCTAAACATCTATATTCCTAGAATTATATCTGAACAGAGCCTTTAAAAACTATATAAATAAGATTTCAAAATATATATGTAAAATGTTTTTTGTCATACGTTGCATTATACTTTTCCATTTACTTATGCAGACCAGTCTTATACAATTAACCCAATAAATTAGATACATTATATAATTATATTACATAAAATGTATTTGTTATATAAAATGAAATCAATGCATTAAAGAGTTTAGTAGCGCTCACATCACACTCTCATTGATTCCTAGAATTATCATTACCTGTAAGCAAATTAGAGGCGTGTGCCTAGTCCAGTTACTTTGAAGCTACTTTCATAAAGACCCTCTGACTCCTAGTATTTATGCACATATTATTTTAGCCTAGGCTGACAGTATTCATGCACGTGTATTTTAGCCTAGGCTGACAATTTTTCATTGAAGATCTTGGTCATTCCACTCCCCGCTTTGTCATTGTCTTAGTTTGTTACATAAGGTTCCTCTCTAGGGACGTGAATTTAATTCTTTAGGAAATCCAGAATTATTCATGAAAGACATCTAGAATGTAAACTCTCTGCACAGCTTTACGGAGTTGGGTCTCTATAGCAAATGTGTGATGGAAGATTACCCAAATGACTGTTAGAAGACAGGCTAAAATGAGGTAGCTCCAAGAAAGATAAGGAAAGCCATTTTTTTAGTACTTCCAGTGAAGCACAGCTTTGAATAATGTACATAATCTTTAGCAGTCACAGAAAAGGATAGAAGCACCAGGAGTTCAATGATAAGATTTCTAAAATTTTTTTTGATTTTTTGATTTATTTTTTGAACTAATATTAAGAGCCAGAGTCAAAACTAGAAGTACTAGATACAAACATTTACTATAATCTGTCTACAAGAGTGTATCTTCTGTACATAAAAGTACAGAGCATGGTGACATTTAACTTTAATCACTTAATGTATGCATTTCAACATTACTACTGAACATAGTAGTTGGTTATTAGGTGACAGATCCAGTGGTGTAATGTGCCAAGTGTTAGAGGATAGGGGGTAGTAATGATAGCAATGTCGACCTGAAAGGAAAAAGTGAAGGCAAAATTATATTGGTAGACAATCTATTTGGGCCAAGCTTGAGGACAGCAACCCAGGAGCATAGACTCAAGTTGCCCTGAATATACACTCCAATTAGCAGCAGTTACAAGGGTATTTTTAAAGGAAAAGAAGAGGTAGTTTCTAAGTTGTTTACCAAAAATTTCCATTAAGATAACATAAGGTATAGATTGGCTATACATTTTTTGTTTGTATTACAAATTTCTGAAACATGAAGATAACAAGTGAGGGAGCTAACCAGTAACAAAATTACTTTAAGCAATTGCCCCCAGGCATGGGTGTGGAAGTGGGGTGGCGGGGGGTGGGGGTCATGACTGAAGTCCCATATTCATGTTTCTCTGGGCCTAATAAATCTTTCTTACCTTACATAGCTCAGACTCTGACCCATTTTTCTTTTCTCAGTAACAATATCAACAAAATTATGTTTATTTTGTGCTGCTTATATTCCAGACACAGTGTTATTATATGCCTTAACCCTCTCAACTGAAGAATCACAATGTTCATAAATTTTGGAAAAAAGAGCTTTATTTCTTAAAAAGGGTTGCAGCCTGTAGGTTGGCCAACCACGTACTGGGAAGGATAGCCTTGGGCAGAAGCTGGAAGCCGACACTTTTTTTTTTTTTTTTTTTTTTTGAGACAGAGTCTTGCTTTGTCACCCAGGCTAGAGTGCAATGGCATGATCTCGGCCCTCTGCAACCTCTGCCTCCCAGGCTCAAGTGATTCTCCTGCCTCAGCCTCCTGAGTAGCTGGGACTACAGGTGCGCGCCACCACACCCAGCTAATTTTTGTATTTTTAGTAGAGACAGGGTTTCACCATGTTGGCCAGAATGGTCTCAATCTCTTGACCTCGGGTTCCACCCACCTCGGCCTCCCAAAGTGCTGGGATTACAGGCCCATGAGCCACCGTGCCCAGCCTGAAGCAGGCACTTTGAGAGAGGAAAGGATGAGAGAGGAATTTATGCTAAACAAGTTGGCTATATATTTAACAAGTTATAGGAGGAGCTAGAATATTAATGACAAGTGGGACATGTGCATGCATAGTAAGCAAACATACATGTTACATTCTTCCTATGTTCACGTTGGGCTGGAGACTTAACATTTAAATGCATTAAGATTAGACTCCGTACATCAAAAGTTGAAATGGAGGACAGAGGGGCATCCTGTGTGCAGTCTCTGTAAACTGGCCAGAACCAGCCCATGGTGTTGGTGGGGGTGGCGGGGGGGGTAGTCTCTTACCAAGAAAGAATGCCGATCAGTTGCTGTGTCAAAATTACAAAGGGAGGGGCAACAACAGGCAGCTGGCTGAAATCAGCGGGAGAATAAATCTTCTGAAAGGGCCGGTTTCTGTTTAACCATTAGGAAAGAAAGCCTAATGGTGGTTAGCAAAGGAAGGGGTATAACAAGGCATGACCAACCTCCCATCCCATCATGGCTGGGAACTCAGTTTTTAAGGTTTATCTGGGGTCCACTGGCCAAGAGGGGGTCTGCTCAGTTGGTTGCAGGGCTGAGGATTTAATTTTTGTTTCTTACCCATTAAATCACACAACAACCTTATAGGGAGGATCTTTGTCTTTTGACAAATGAGGAAACCAAGGCTGAAGGAGGCCAAATGACTTGTCCAAAGTTAGTCACATAGTTACAGAAACTGTGTCTAAGCAGTCTCCTCCAGAGCCTGTGCTCTTAACTGTGCTCTCATAATCACTAAAGATGTGTCTGTAAAATACACTTGTCAAATGCCACAAGTGCCAGCTTATTTACATAATCATTTTCTTCATTCTTTTTCAGATGGGTTAATACAAGAGAAACCCTACAGACCGAGAAATATAAATAGAAAGGGAAAAGCAGTAAGTAGATTGATATATCCCTTAAAAACCACTGTTAGCATTTTACATTGTTTTGAATTAATATTTACTGACAGTATTCTGCCAAAAAGAAAGTACATTCTTTATTATTATACATTTATACATTGATTGTGAATCAACTTTATCATATATTTTATAGTTACTTATAAATTTATAAATTATTATAAAGTAATACAAATGTAACATCAACTTTCGGCTACACTACTTGTTGCTTCTACCTTCCCCCAAATAGTTATTGCTTAATAGGCAAACCACAATAAAACTGGAAAAGCACAGGCTATGGCTGCCCATCTACTGGGACATGAGCAATTTTAAAGAAGCCACTTTTCTCATCCCAATTTCCCATTAATACTTAACGATTTTGGATTTCATTCTTTGAACTTTGAAAATGTTTAACTGTTCAAGAGTCAGTTGTCTAAATGCCATGCCAGGCTAACAGCAATAAGTATTTCAGAAATGGAATAGGAATGTGTAGCTTGAGATGAAGATCAGGCAAGAAAGAAATATTTTAATGACAAATAAGAGAAGGAAAATGGTCTACCTTGTATTTTGCACTCAGAAGGCAAGAACCATGCTCATACGGTGGAGAAAACTCCAAGCGCCGAAAGAAGTGTCAGTGCTTTCTTGTAATTTTTAATGATTAACTTTCTTAATCTAAGAAATCAGAACCCTATGCTAATACTCTTGTAGAGAGTAAGATTTGATATAAGAATTTCTTGGACTTCATGCAATAGGCTTTAGTCACTTTAAAGAGAGCAATTCCAAATTTTTCAGAATATTACTGATCCTACAATTCAGTCCAGTTATCCCATAAGCCATTAAGTGTTGTGGAAATTTTAATGTTTTGGTGCTTACACTATTTATTCCAGACTGACTCATACCTCTAAAAATAGTATGAGAATTCCATCAGATTATGTGGCCAAACTTTTATTTAGAAAAAAAAAATCACATACCTATAAGGTACTAGGTTGTTACAGAAGGAGCACAAGATTTCAAACCTGAAGACCTGGATTCTGGCACCAGTCTCTTCATTATTTATAAAACATTTATGGAAATACATACTATATAGCAGACACCATGCCAGTTAATATTTAAAGAGACTATGCTACATAATGGGTACCATGTTAAGCTTTTTATGGCCATTATTTTATGTAATCCTTACAAAAAATGGGCATTATTATTATTTTCATTTTGCAGAGGAGAAAACTGAGTCTCAGTGAAATTAGATAACTTGTATAAGGTCACAATCAGTAAGAAAGTTGGAATTTGACCCTAGAGTGCATAAAATTAATGTACTTATCTCCTGATCCCCGACCTTCAGAAATTAAAAATATATTAGTGAATGTGGTTGACGGAAAAGTAGGCACAGAATTACAGCTATACTAGATGGAGGCACAGGGTGTTTTAGGAGCATCCTGTGAAAAACACACTTAACAGGAACCTGGCAGAAGAGGGAGGGTAGAGGTTGGTAATGAAAGGCCTTTTTAAACAAAAAAAGGTGATTCAATGAAACAACATATGTAAAATATTTTCCAGTGCCTTGCATATACAATACCCATTGTTTTGGCTGAATTCACCTGAAGTCTCATAGCAGTAGCATTCTCAGGACCATTCAAACAACTAATATTTTAATAGCATCATTGAGCTGGAAGACTTGAGATTTTATGTCTATTCCAATTCAATATATTTTTACAAAGATAAATTTTATCAGAAAAATGCAGCTCTAGGGTCTCCAAGAGACTCAGAGACACCTAAAAAAGTATAAACCATCTCCTAAATGCCAGTGTACCAAAATCTTCAATCATAGTTGTCATTCTTCTCCACCAGAATGTAAGCTCCTTGAGAGCTAGGAGATTGTGTGTCTTGTATTCCCCAGCATCTGGAACAGTGTCAGACACTTTAGCATTCAACAAGTACTTTTTGAATGAGTACCTACTATGTGTCAGGCACTATGGATACAAAAATGAAAATAATACAGCCTTTGACTTCAAAGACCTTACAGCCAGGTAGAGGAAAATATGTACTTGGAGCAATCAGTAATATATCAGTATTATATCGGTAATATAATTGTTCTAAAAGGAGATACAAAGAATGGTAGGTATAGGCAAAGTAGTACCTGTTATTAAAGATTATCTGACAGTTGGCTTGAGATTGGGCCTGACTCCATATTAACTATGGCAACTCAGGTGCTTTGGCACATTACCACCTGTTTAGTTCACTGCTATAACCAAAATACCATAAAGTGGGTGGTTTATAAACAACAGAAATTTATTTTTCACATTTCTGGAGGCTGGGAAGTCTAAGACCAAGGGCTCCTGCATTTTCAGTGTCTGGCGAGGGCACACTTCCTAGTTTACAGACTGCTATGTTCTTGCTGTGCCTTCACATGGTGGAAGGGGTAAAAGAGTTCTCTGGGGTCTCTTTTATAAGGACAGTAATCCCACTCATGAGGGCTCTGCCCTTATGACCTAATCAGCTTCCACAGGCCCTACCTCCAAATACCATCACATTGGGGATTAGGTTATCAACATTACTTTTGGGTGACATAAGCATAGAAGAAACATTCTCATTGCAAAAGGGAGAAGTAGGAAAGAAAAAAAGGAGTAACAAGTCCCAAGTAGGTCCAAACTACAAGGCAAACTCTGAGATCTTAAGGCTTGAGAATAATTCTCTTTAGCTCAGTGTTCTAGGACAAAAGTCCTGCCTTCTGGACTCACTGTGGTGGGAGTCTTGCCTTATGGACCCACTTGGATAGAGATCCTGCCCCAACACCTTTACTAGGCAGGGATGGGACCCCCCAGGCTCCAGGCAGCTCTGCTCCCATGGCTTTGGGTGACTGCACTCCCACAGCTTTGGGCAGGGGCTCCATCTGACCTGTCAAAATTGAGGAAATGGTCTCCCCTTTTGAAACTGAGGAAGCAGCCCTGATGATCTCTGAATTGCCTTTGGGGTTGTTTTTTCCTTTGTCTTGAAGAGTAGTGCCTGGCTTCTGTTGAGATGACTGATGAAGTCTGTGCTTCACACTTACATTAATCTTTTTATTAAATGGTTGCTTGGCTATACCCTTAGCATTGTCTCCCAAACATGCTTTCTCATTTTTTGCAATATGGATAGCTTAAGAATTCACCAAATCTTTAAGTTCTAGTTTCTTTTTGCCTAACGAGTCTATCTTTAAGTGATGTCTTTCCTCTCACATTTTACAATAAGCATTCAGGATGACCCAAGCCATACCTTCAACACTTTGCTTAGAAATTGCTGCAGCCAAATACAGTCATCCCCTCTGCTCCACAGGGCATACATTTCAACATCCCCAGTGGATTCCTGAAACCACAGATTTTACCAGACATTATATGCTTTATGTTTTTTGTATACATACATATCTATGATGAAGTTTACTTTATAAATTAGGCATGGTAAGAAGTTAACAACATCTAATAATAAAATAGAACAATTATAATATACTGTAATATAAGTTATATGAATGTGGTCTCTTTCTCTCAAAATGTCTCATTGTGCTATACTCACCCTTCTCCTTGAGATGAAGTAAGATGATAAAAGATGGGTACCAAGTGATTAATGGCTGGGTAGTGTATACAGCATGGATGTGCTGGACAAAGGGATTGTTCCCATCCTGGGCAGGATGGGGTAGGATGTAGTGGGATGCCATGAGACTTCAACACATTACTCAGAGAAACTAGACTTCAGTGCAAAAAAAATAGCCAAAAAGAGGAATGCTATATAATAATAATATTATCAATTCACAAAGAAGACATAATAATCCTAAAGCAACAGAGCCTGGAAATGCATAAGCCAAAATCCAATAGAGCTGAAAGAGGAAATAAAATCCTCAATTATAATTGGGGATATCAACACCCACTCTCAGCAATTTATGGAACTACTAGGCAGAAAATCAAGTATATAAAAGGCTGGAATAACACAGTCAACTAATAAGATCTGACACTCTGCCCAACAATATAGCAGATATACATTGTCTTCACATGCTCATGGAACATTCACCAAGATAGACCATATCCTGGGTCATAAAACAAAGTTCAGCAAATGTAGAATAATTAAAACCACATGAAGTATGTTAATTAACCATAATGGAATATAAGGGAATTCAAAGGATTTGGGGGATGGTCAAGGAAAAAACTATGGCCATGAAGTGGCAGTGGTACACAAAACTTTATTTGGATGATGCTTTGACAGGTTCACAAGCTGGAGTAGTCCCTTATGGCATGAGACTATCCAGAAGTGATAGCATGGGGTAGAGAAGAGCACCACTCAGAAGGCAAGGAAATTCCTAGGGGAGAAGAGTGTCAGAAAGAAGGGTTACACATCTACATGCTTTCGCTCAGTAACCTGGCAGGGAGTCTCTAGATCACAGAGCTCCAATGGGCAGCAGAGGTCTGGGGCCTTTATATTCCTAAGTTTTATCTAATCTATGGCTAGCAGATGCTGGGCACAGTTCTGTGGGGCATGCAAAGCAGGTAGTCTCAATAGCCAAAAATATGCTTATTTGTGTTATATTTAAAACAATTTGATACATACAAATTTTAGTCTTCTGTTAACAGGCTTATGAGATAATGAGTCTCAGCCTGCCGTGAAGAAGTAAACTGTATTAGTTAGTTTTTACACTGCTATAAAGAACTACCTGAGACTGGGTAATTTTTAAAGAGAAGAGATTTAATTGACTCTCAGTTCCACATGGCTGGGGAGGCCTCAGGAAACTTACAATCATGGCAGAAGGCAAAGGAGAAGCAAGCACCTTCACAAGGTGGCAGGAGACACAGCAAGGGGGGAAGTGCCATTCTTTTAAACCATCACATCTCATGAGAACTTAACTATCACAAGAACAGCATGGGGGGAACCACCCGTATGATCCAGTTTCCTCCCACCGGGCCCCTCCCCAACACATGAGGATTACAATTCAAGATGAGATTTGGATGGGGACACAGAGATAAACCATATCAACAGCCTAAGTGTCAGGAGACAAGGGAAAAATATACGGAGACATCTTTGTCTCCTTTATATAACATGGAATCAAAATCAATAACAAGGATAACAGGAAAATCTCCAATATTTGGCAATTAAACAAGTATACAGTTCTAAATAATTCTTGGGGCAAAGAGGAAGTCTCAAATGGAGTAAAAGAAACATAGAACTCAATAAAAATGGAAATACCATGTATGGAAATTTGCAGGACACAGCTGAAACAATGTTGAAGAAAGTGTATTACATTAAATGTGTATACCAGAAAGGTAAATTCTCAAATCAATAAGTTCCCACCTCAACTACTTAGAAAAAGAACAGCAAAACAAACTCCAAGCCTAGAGAAGAAAATAATATAAGAGCAGAAATCAATGAAACTGAAATTAAAAAGCTATTAAGGAAAATTAATAACGCCAAAAAATCTGGTTCTTCAATATAATCAGTAAAATTGATAAACCTCTAGCAAGAATTAAAATGATTAAAAAAGATACAAATTACCAGTATCAAGAATGAAATAATATATCGCTGCAGAGTTTGCAATCATTAAAAAGATAATAAGAGAATACTACAGATAACTCTATGCTCATAAATATGACAACTTAGAGGAAATGGACTAAGTCCTGGAAAACCATAAACTACCTAAACTACCTCGACCAAGACGAAGTAGACAAACAATAGTTCTATGGCCACTGAAGAAATTGAATTGGGCCAGGCACAGTGGCTCATGCCTGTAATCCCAGCACTTTTGGGAGGCCGAGGTGGGAGGATCACCTGAGGAGTTTGAAATCAGCCCGACCAACATGGTGAAACCCCATCTCTACTAAAAATACAAAAATTAGCCAGGTGTGGTGGCGGGCGCCTTTAATGTCAGCTACTTGGCAGGCTGAGGCACGAGAATTGCTTGAACTCAGGAAGCAGAGGTTGCAGTGAGCCAGGATCATGCTACTGCACTCCAGCCTGGGTGACAGAATGAGACTCCGTCGCAAAAAATGGTAACTTAAAAGCTCCTGGAACAGAAATCACCAATTTTACACAATCTATTCTAAAAAACATAAAAGGAGGGAACATTTCCCAACTCATTTTGTGAGGCTAATAACACTGTAATAACAAAACAAGATGAAGACAGTGAAAATAAAGAGAATTACAGGCCGGGCACGGTGGCTCACGCCTGAAATCCCAGCACTTTGGGAGGCCGAGGCAGGCAGATCAAGAGGTCAGGAGATCAACACCATCCTGGCTAATGCGGTGAAATCCCGTCTCTACTAGAAATACAAAAAATTAACTGGGCGTGGTAGCGGGTGCCTGTAGTCCCAGCTACTCAGGAAGCTGAGGCAGGAGAATGGCATGAACCCGGGAGGCAGAGCTTGCAGTGAGCCAAGATCGCACCACTGCACTCCAGCCTGGGCAACAAAGCAAGACTCCATCTCAAAAAAAAAAAAAAAAAAAAAAAAGAATTACAGACCAGTATGTCTCATGAACTTAGATGCAAAATCCTCAATAAAATATAGGAATGTATAAAAATAATTATACACTATGGCCAAATGAGATTTGCTCTGCATATGCAAGGCTGGTTCAACATTTAAAAATCAATCTGGGTAATCTAATGTATGCACAGACTAAAGGAGTAAAATCATATAATATAAACTGATACAAAAGTTTTTCACAAAATTCAATACTCATGAGTAAAAGCTCTCAACAAACTAGAAATAAGAGGTAACTTTCTCAACTTGATAAAGAGCATCTACAAAAACTCACAGCTTACATCACGCTTAATGTTAAAAAATGGAACACTTTCCCTCTAAGATCAGGAACAGGGCAAAGGTGTATGCTCTTACCACTCTTTCTCAATATAGAAAGGAGATAAAAATTATGCCAATTGGGAAGGAAGAAATAAAACTATTTTCAGATGACATGACTGACTATGCAGAAAACATCATGGAGCCTACAAAAAAACAGTACTACAACGAATAAGTGAATTCAGCAAGATTGAAGGATACAAATTCCATATGCAAAAAATTGATACCATTTCTATAGATTAACAATGAACAGGTGGAAACAAAACTTTAAAACACAATAACATTTACAATAACTCCAAAGAAAACAAAAATACTTACAAATCTAATAAAACATGTATAGAATCTGTATGATAACAATTACAAAATGCTGATGGAAGAAATCCAAGACCTAAGGAAATGGAGGGACATACCGTGTTTCTGGATTGGAAGATTCAACATAATAAAGATGTCAGTTCACTTCAAATTGATGTGTAGATTTAATGCAATTTATATGTATATTATAACTTTTTCTAGACGTAGACAAGATCATGCTAAAATGTTTGTAGAAAAGCACGGACCCTAGGATAGCCAAAACAATCTTTACAAAAGCCTAAAGTGGAAGGAATCACTTTACTTGATATTAAGTAATCAAGAATAAAGGAGAGATAGACACATAGGTCAATGAAACAGAATAGACATCCCAGAGATAGTCCCCCAAAAGCATGGCCAACTGATTTTTTTTTTTTTTCTTTTTTTTGAGACAGTTTTGCTCTTGTTGCCCAGGCTGGAGTGCAATGGTGTGATCTCGGCTCACCACAACCTCCAACTCCCAGTTTTAAGCAATTCTCCGGCCTTAGCCTCCTGAGTAGCTGGGATTACAGGCATGCACCACCACGCCTGGCTAATTTTGTATTTTCAGTAGAGACGGGGTTTCTCCATGTTGGACAGGCTGGTCTCGAACTCCTGACCTCAGGTGATCCGCCCGCCTTGGCCTCCCAAAGTGCTGCCAACTGATTTTTGACAGTGATGCAAAAGCAATTCAGTGGAGGAAAGACAGCCTTTTCAACAACTGGCACTGGAGCAATTGGACATCCATAGAGAAAAAATGAACTTAAGCCTCATTAAAACAGAATAAAACTAAATAGGGGTGAAATGTGGAACAACTGCTGGTGGGAATTTAAAATTGTAAAATTTTAGCAGTTTTATTTATTTTATTTCATGTATTATTTTTTGAGACAGGGTCTGGCTCTGTCACCTAGGCTGGAGTACAGCGGTGGTATCTCAGCCTCCTAGGCTCAAGCCATCCTCCCATCTCAGTCTCCCGAGTAGCTACAGGTGCATGCTACCATGCTCAGCTAATTTTTGTATTTTTGGTAGAGAAGAGGTTCCACCATATCGTCCAGGCTTTTCTTAAACACCTGAGCTCAAGTGATCTGTCTGCCTCTGCCTTCCAAAGTGCTGGGATAACAAGCATGAACCATATTTTTTATTTTTAACTTTTATTTTAGGTTTGGAGTACATGTTCAGATTTCTTACATAGGTAAATTGTGTGTCACAGGGTTTTCATCAGATTACTTCATTACCCAAGTAATAAACATAGTATTCAATGGGTAGTTTTTTATCCTCACCTTCCTCCCACTCTCCACCCTGACCCCAGTGTCTGTTGTTCCCTTCTTTGTGTCCATATGTACTCAGTGGGAACATGCAGTATTTGGTTTTCTGTTCTTGTGTTAGTTTGCTTAGGACAATTGCCTCCAGCTCCACCCATGTTGTTGCAAAGGACGTGATCTCATTCTTTTTTATGGCTACATAGTATTACATGATATATATGTACCATATTTTCTTTATCTAGTCTACCATGGATGGATATTTAGGTTGATTCCTAATCTTTGCTATTGTGAACAGTGCTGTGATGAACATATGTGTGCATGTGTCTTTATGGTAGAATGATTTATATTCCTTTGGGTATGTATCCAATAACGGGATTGCTGGGTCAGATGGAAATTTTGTTTCAAGTTCTTTCAGAAATTGCCAAACTACTTTCCACAATGGCTGAACTAATTTACATTCCTCCCAGCAGTGTATAAGTGTTCCTTCTTCACTGCAACCCTGCCAGTTATTTTTTGACTTTTTAATAGCCATTCTGACTGGTGTGAGATGGCATATCACTGTGGTTTTTATTTACATTTCTCTAATGATTAGTGATGTTGCACATTTTCTCATATGATCATTGGCTGGGTGGATGTCTTCTTTTGAGAAGTGTCTATTGTATACGTTGAACCAAGCTTGCATCTCAGGCATAAAGCCTATTTGATTATAGCGGATTAGCTTTTTTATGTGCTGCTGGATTCAGTTTTCTAGTATTTTGTTAAGGATATTTACATCTATGTTCATCAAGGATATTGAAGTTTTCTTTTTCTATTGTGTCTCTTCCAGGTTTTGGTATCAGGATGATGCTGGCCTCATAGATAAGTTAGGAAGCCAAGTCCCTTCTCCTCAATTTTTGGAATAGTTTCAGTAGTAGTAACAGCTGTTTAAAATTTGGCCTTGAATCCATCTGGTCCATGACTTTTTTTTTGGTTGGCAGCCTTTATATTACTGATTCAATTTTGGAACTCATTATTGGTCTGTTAAGGGATTCATGTTCTTCCTGGCTCAGTCTTGGGGTGTTGTGTGTGTCCAGGATTTATCAATTTCTTCTAGGTTTTCTAGCTTGCATTCATAGAAGTGTTCATAATAGTCTCTGAGGGTTTTTTGTGTTTCTGTGGGGTCAGTGGTAATGTCCCCTTGGTCATTTCTGATTGTGTTAATTTGGATCTTCTCTCTTTCTGTATTAGTCTAGCTAGCAGTCTATCTATCTTATAAATATTTTCAAAAAAACAACTCCTGGATTCATTGATCCTTTGTATGGTTTTTCACATCTCAGTTTCTTTCACTTCAGCTTTGATTTTGGTTATTTCTTGTCTTATGATCACTTCAGGGTTAGTTTGCTCTTGTTTCTCTAGTTCCTCTAGTTGTGTTATTAGTTTGTTAATTTGAGATCTTTCTAACTTTTTGATATGGGTGTTTAGTGCTATAAACTTCCCTCCTAATACTGCCTTAGCTGTGACCCAGAGATTCTGGTATGTTGTATCTTTTGTTCTTATTAATTTCAAAGAATTTCTTTATTTCTGTCTTAATTTCATTATTTACCCAAAAGCCATTCAGGAGCAGATTGTTTAATTTCCATGTGATTATATGGTTTTGAGCGATTTTCTTAGTATTTATTTCTATTTTTATTGCACTGTGGTACAAGAGCATCATTGTTATTATTTTGGTATTTTTGAGTTTGCTGAGGATTGTTTTATGTCTGGTTGTGTGATCGATTTTAGAGTATGTACCATGTGCACATGAGAAGAATGTATATTCTGTTGTTTTGGGATGGAGTGGAGTGTAGATGTCTATTAGGCCCTTTTGGCAAGTGTTGGGTTCAGGTCCTGAATATCTTTGTTAGTTTTCTGCCTCAGTGGTCTGTCTAATACTGTCAGTGGGATGTTGAAGTCTCCCATTATTTTTCTGTGGTTATCTAAGTGTCTTTGTAGGTCTCTGAGTGTTCCTGTTTTGAGTGTGTATATATTTAGGACAGTTAGATCTTGTTGAATCGAGCCCTTTACCATCATGTAATGCCCTTCTTTGTCTTTCTTGATCTTTGTTGGTTTGTTTTGTCTGAAATTAGAATAGCAACCCTGATTTTTTCTGTTTTCTGATTGCTTTACTTTGAGCCTATGGGTGTCACCGCATGTGAGATGGGTCTCTTGAAGACAGAATACCATTGGGTCTTGCTTCTTCGTTCAGTGCCACTCTGTGATTCTTACTTGGGGAATTTAGCTTGTTGACATTTAAAGTTAGTATTGATATGTGCAGATTTGTTCCGGTCATCATGTTGTTAGCTGGTTATTATGCAGACTTGTTTGTGTGGTTGCTTTATAGTGTCACTGTTGTATGTACTTAAGTATGTTTCTGTAGTGGCTCATAACAGTCTTTCCTTTCCATGTTTAGCATTCCCTTCAGGACCTCTTATAAGGCAGGTCTGCTGGTAATGAAATCCCTTAGCATTTGCTTGTCTGAGAAGAATATTATTTCTCCTTTGCTTATGAAACTTAGTTTGGCTGAATATGAAATTCTTGGTTGAAAATTCTTTCTTTAAGAATGTTGAATATAGGCCTCCATTATCTTCAGGCTTATAAGTGTTTCTGCTGAAAGTTCCACCATTAACTTGATGGGTAACCCTTTCTAGGTGACCTGCCTCTTCTTTCTAGCTTTCTTTAACAATTTTTCTTTAATTTTGACCTCAGAGAATGTGATGACTGTGTGTCTTGGGGATGGTCTTCTTGTGTTGTATTTCACTGGGTTTCTCTGCATTTCCTGAATGTGAATGTTGTCCTCTCTAGTGAGGTTGGGGAAATTTTCACAGACAATATTCTGAAATATGTTTTCCAAGTTACTTGCTTTCTCTCTCCATCTTTCAGGGATGACAGTGAGTTATAGATTTGGTCTCTTTACATAGTCCCATATTTCTCATAGGTTTTCTTCTTTATATATATATATATACTTTAAGTTCTAGGGTACATGTGCACAAAGTTCAGGTTTGTTACGTATGTATACATGTGCCATGTTGGTGTGCTGCACCCATTAACTCATCATTTACATTAGGTATATCTCCTAATGCTATCCTTCCCCTCTCCCTCTTACCCCCTCCCCACAATAGGCTCCAGTGTGTGATGTTCCCCTTCCTGTGTGCAAATCTCATGGTTCAGTTCCCACCTATGAGTGAGAACATGCGATGTTTGGTTTTCTGTTCTTGTGGTAGTTTGCTGAGAATGATGGTTTCCAGTTGCATCCATGTCCCTACAAAGGACACGAACTCATCCTTTTTTATGGCTGCATAGTATTCCATGGTGTATATGTGCCACATTTTCTTAATCCAGTCTATTATTGATGGACATTTGGGTTGGTTCCAAGTCTTTGCTATTGTGAATAGTGTCACAATAAACAATACATGTGCATGTGTCTTTACAGCAGCATGATTTACAGTCCTTTGGGTATAGACCCAGTAATGGGATGGCTGGGTCAAATGGTATTTCTAGTTCTAGATCCTTGAGGAATCGCCACACTGTCTTCCACAATGGTTGAACTAGTTTACAGTCCCACCAACAGTGTAAAAGTGTTCCTATTTCTCCACATCCTCTCCAGCATTTGTTGTCTCCTGACTTTTTAATGATCACCATTCTAACTGGTGTGAGATGGTATCTCATTGTGGTTTCTCTTATGACCAGTGATGTCGAACATTTTTTCATGTGTCTGTTGGCTGCATAAATGTGCATGTGTCTTTATAGCAGCATCATTTATAATCCTTTGGATATATAACCAGTAATGGGATGACTGGGTCAAATGGTATTTCTACTTCTAGATCCTTGAGGAATCGCCACACTGTTTTCCGCAATGGTTGAACTAGTTTACAGTCCCACGAACAGTGTAAAAGTGTTCCTATTTCTCCACATCCTCTCCAGCACCTGTTGTTTCCTGATTTTTTAATGATTGCCATTCTAACTGGTGTCATATGGTATCACATTGTGGTTTTGATTTGCATTTCCCTGATGACAAGTGATGATGAGAATTTTTTCGTGTGTCTGTTGACTATATGAATGTCTTCTTTTGAGAAGTGTCTATTCATATCCTTTGCCCACTTTTTGATGGGGTTGTTTGTATTTTTCTTGTAAATTTGTTTGAGTTCTTTGTAGGTTCTGGATATTAGCCCTTTGTCAGATAAGTAGATTGCAAAAATTTTCTCCCATTCTGTAGGTTGGCTGTTCACTCTGATGGTAGTTCCTTTTGCTGTGCAGAAGCTCTTTAGTTTAATTAGATCCCATTTGTCAATTTTGGCTTTCATGGCCGTTGCTTTTGGTGTTTTAGACATGAAGTCCTTGCCCATGCCTATGTCCTTAAAGGTACTACCCAGGTTTTCTTCTAGGGTTTTTATGGTTTTAGGTCTAACACTTAAGTCTCTAATCCATCTTGAATTAATTTCTGTATAAGGAGTAAGGACAGGATCCAGTTTCAGCTTTCTACTTATGGCTAGCCAATTTTCCCAGCACCATTTATTAACTAGGGAATCCTTTCCCCATTTCTTGTTTTTGTCAGGTTTGTCAAAGATCAGATGGCTGTAGATGTGTGGTATTATTTCTGAAGGCTCTGTTCTGTTCCATTGGTCTATATCTCTGTTTTGATACCAGTACCATGCTGTTTTGGTTACTGTAGCCTTGTAGTATAGTTTCAAGTCAGGTAGCGTGATGCCTCCAGCTTTGTTCTTTTGACTTAGGATTGTCTTGGCAATGTGGGCTCTTTTTTTGGTTCCACATGAACTTTAAAGTAGTTTTTTCCAATTCTGTGAAGAAAGTCATTGGTAGCTTGTTGGGGATGGCATTGAATCTATAAATTACCTTGGGCAGTATGGCTATTTTCACAATATTGATTCTTCCTATCCATGAGCATGGTATGTTCTTCCATTTGTTTGTGTCCTCTTTTATTTCACTGAGCAGTGGTTTGTAGTTCTGTTTGAAGAGGTCCTTCACATCCCTTGTAAGTTGGATTCCTAGGTATTTTATTCTCTTTGAAGCTATTGTGAATGGGATTTCATTCATGATTTGGCTCTCTGGTTGTCTGTTACTGGTGTTTAAGAATGCTTGTGATTTTTGCACATTGATTTTATATCCTGAGACTTTGCTGAAGTTTCTTATCAGCTTAAGGAGATTTTGGGCTGAGATGATGGGGTTTTCTAAATATATAATCATGTCATCTGCAAACAGGGACAATTTGACTTCTTCTTTTCCTAACTCAATACCCTTTATTTCTTTCTGTTGCCTGAGTGCCCTAGCTAGAACTTCCAACACTATGTTGAATAGGAGTGGTAAGAGAGGGCATCCCTGTCTTGTGCCAGTTTTCAAAGGGAATGCTTCGAGTTTTTGCCCATTCAGTACGATATTGGCTGTGGGTTTGTCATAAATAGCTCTTATTATTTTGAGATACGTTCCATCAATACCAAATTTATTGAGAGTTTTTTTTAGCATGAAGGGCTACTGAATTTTGTCAAAGGCCTTCTCTTCATCTATTGAGATAATCATGTGGTTTTTGTCTTTGGTTCTGTTTATATGCTGGATTACGTTTATTGATTTGCATATGTTGAACCAGCCTTGCATCCCAGGGATGAAGCCTGCTTGATCATGGTGGATAAGCTTTTTAATGTGCTGCTGGATTCGGTTTGCCAGTATTTTATTGAGGATTTTTGCATCGATGTTCATCAAGGATACTGGTCTAAAATTGTCTTTTTTTCTTGTGTCTCTGCCAGGCTTTGGTATCAGGATGATGTTGGTCTCATAAAATAAGTTAGGGAGGATTCCCTCTTTTTCTATTGATTGGAATAGTTTCAGAAGGAATGGTACCAGCTCCTCCTTGTACCTCTGGTAGAATTCGGTGGTGAATCTGTCTGGTCCTGGACTTTTTTTGGTCGGTAGGCTCTTAATTATTGCCTCAACTTTGGAGCCTGCTATTGGTCTGTTCAGGGATTCAACTTCTTCCTGGTTTAGTCTTGGGAGAGTGTAAGTGTCCAGGAAATTATCCATTTCTTCTAGGTTTTCTAGTTTATTTGCATAGAGGTGTTTATAGTATTCTCTGATGATAGTTTGTATTTCTGTGGGGTCGGTGGTGATATCCCCTTTATCATTTTTTATTGCGTCTATTTGATTCTTCTGTCTTTTCTTCTTTATTAGTCTTGCTAGCAGTCTATCAATTTTGTTGATCTTTTAAAAAAACCAGCTCCTGGATTCATTGATTTTTTTGGAGGGTTTTTTGTGTCTCTATCTCCTTCAGTTCTGCTCTGATCTTGGTTATTTCTTGCCTTCTGCTAACTTTTGAATGTGTTTGCTCTTGCTTCTCTAGTTCTTTTAATTGTGATGTTAGAGTGTCAATTTTAGATCTTTCCTGCTTTCTCTTGTGGGCATTTAGTGCTGTAATTTCCCTCTACACACTGCTTTAAATGTGTCCCAGTGATTCTGGTATGTTGTATCTTTGTTCTCATCGGTTTCAAAGAACATCTTTATTTCTGCCTTCATTTTGTTATGTACCCGGTAGTCATTCCAGAAGCAGGTTGTTCAGTTTCCATGTAGTTGAGTGGTTTTGATTGAGTTTCTTAGTCCTGAGTTCTAGTGTGATGGCACTGTGGTCTGAGAGACAGTTTGTTATAATTTGTGTTCTTTTGCATTTGCTGAGGAGTGCTTTACTTCCAACTATGTGGTCAGTTTTGGAAGAAGTGCGATGTGGTGCTGAGAAGAATGTATATTCTGTTGATTTGGGGTGGAGAGTTCTGTAGATGTCTATTAGGTCTGCTTGGTGCAGAGTTGAGTTCAATTCCTCGATATCTTTGTTAACTTTCTGTCTCATTGATCTGTCTAATGTTGACAGTGGGGTGTTAAAGTCTCCCATTATTATTGTATGGGAGTTTAAGTCTCTTTGTAAGTCTCTAAGGACTTAGTTTATGAATCTAGGTGCTCCTGTATTGGGTGCATATATATTTAGGATAGTTAGCTCTTCCTGATGAATTGATCCCTTTACCATTATGTAATGGCCTTCTTTGTCTCTTTTTATCTTTGATGATTTAAAGTCTGTTTTATCCGAGACTAGGATTGCAACCCCTGCTTTTTTTTGTTTTCCATTTGCTTGGTAGATCTTCCTCCATCCCTTTATTTTGAACCTATGTGTGTCTCTGCATGTGAGATGGGTCTCCTGAATACAGCAAACTGATGGGTCTTGACTCTTTATCCGATTTGCCAGTCTGTGTCTTTTAATTGGACCATTTAGTCCACTTACATTTAAGGTTAATATTGTTTTGTGTGAACTTGATCCTGTCATTATGATATTAGCTGGTTATTTTGCTCATTAGTTGATGCAGTTTCTTCCTAGCATTGATGGTCTTTACATTTTGGCATGCTTTTGCAATGGCTGGTACCTGTTGTTCCTTTCCATATTTAGTGCTTCCTTCAGGATCTCTTGTAGGGCAGGCCTGGTGGTGATAAAATCTCTCAGCATTTGCTTGTCTTTAAAGGATTTTATTTCTCCTTCACTTATGAAACTTAGTTTGGCTTGATATGAAAGTATAGGTTGAAAATTCTTTTCTTTAAGAATATTGAATATTGGCCCCCACTCTCTTCTGGCTTTTAGAGTTTCTGCCGAGAGATCTGCTGTTAGTCTGATGGGCTTCCCTTTGTGGGTAACCCGACCTTTCTCTCTGGCTGCCCTTAACATTTTTTCCTTCATTTCAACTTTGGTGAATCTGACAATTTTGTGTCTTGGAGTTGCTCTTCTCGAGGAGTATCTTTGTGGCGTTCTCTGTATTTCCTGAATTTGAATATTGGCCTGCCTTACTAGGTTGGGGAAGTTCTCCTGGATGATATCCTGCAGAGTGTTTTCCAACTTGGTTCCATTTTCCCCGTCACTTTCAGGCACACCAATCAGACATAGATTTGGTCTTTTCACATAATCCCATATTTCTTGGAGGCTTTGTTCATTTCCTCTTTCTCTTTTTTCTCTACACTTCTCTTCTCGCTTCATTTCATTCCTTTGATCTTCAATCACTGATACTCTTTCTTCCATTTGATTGAGTCAGTTACTGAAGCTTGTGCATTTGTCACATAGTTCTCGTGTCATGGTTTTCATCTCTATCAGTTCTTTTATGGTCTTCTCTGCATTGATTATTCTAGTTATCCATTCGTCCATTCTTATTTCAAGGTTTTTAGTTTCTTTGTGCTGGGTACATAGTTCCTCCTTTAGCTCTGAGAAGTTTGATCGACTGAAGCCTTCTTCTCTCAACTTGTCAAAGTCATTCTCCGTCCAGCTTTGTTCTGTTGCTGGCGATGAGCTGTGTTCCTTTGGAGGGGGAGATGCGCTCTGATTTTTTGAATTTCCAGCTTTTCTGCACTGCTTTTTCCCCATCTTTGTGGTTTTATCTGCCTTTGGTCTTTGATGATGGTGACGTACTGATGGGGTTTTGGTGTGGGTGTGCTTTCTGTTTGTTAGTTTTTCTTCTAACATCCAGGACCCTCAGCTGCAGGTCTGTTGGAGTTTGCTTGAGTTCCACTCCAGACCCTGTTTGCCTGGGTATCAGCAGCAGAGGCTACAGAAGATAGAATATTCCTGAGCAGCGAGTGTTGCTGTCTGATTCTTGCTCTGAAAGCTTTGTCTCAGGGGTGTACCCAGCCGTGTGAGGTGTGAGGTGTCGGTCTGCCCCTAGTGGGGGATGTCTCCCAGTTAGGCTACTCAGGGGTCAGGGACACACTTGAGCAGGCAGTCTGTCTGTTCTCATATCTCAACCTCCATGCTGGGAGAACCACTGCTCTCTTCAAAGCTGTCAGACAGGGACATTTACATCTGCAGAGGTTTTTGCTGCTTTTTGTTTAGCTATGCCCTGTCCCCAGAGGTGGAGTCGACAGAGGCAGGCAGGCCTCCTTGAGCTGCAGTGGGCTCTACCCAATTTGAGCTTCCCAGCGGCTTTGTTTACCTACTTAAGCCTCAGCAATGGCGGCCACCCCTCACCCAGCCTCGCTGCTGTCTTGCAGTGCTACCGCCTTGCACAACTATCCAGACTGCTGTGCTAGCAATGAGGGAGGCTCTGTGTGTGTGGGACCCTCCGGGCCAGGTGTGGGATATAATCTCCTGGTGTGCCATTTGCTAAGACCCTTGGTAAAGTGCAATATTAGGGTGGGAGTTAACCGATTTTCCAGGTGTTGTGTGCCTCAGTTTCCCTTGGCTAGGAAAAGGAATTCCCTTCCCCCTTGCACTTCCCAGGTGAGGTGATGCCTCACCCTGCTTCAGCTCTCACTGGTCGGGCTGCACCCGCTGACCAGCACCAACTGTCCGACACGCCCCAGTAAGATGAACCCAGTACCTCCGTTGAAAATGCAGAAATCACCCATCTTGTGTGTCGCTCACGCTGGGAGCTGGAGGCTGGAGCTGTTTCTATTCGGCCATCTTGGGCGACCCCCCACACCGGTTTTGTTCTTTGTTGATTTTTCTTTATTTTTGTCTAAGTTATTTCAGATAGCAGGTCTTCAAGCTCTGAGATTCTTTCCTCAGTTTGGTTGATTTTGCTGTTAATATTAATACTTGCTATTGTATTCTGAAATCCTTGAAGTGAGTTTTTCAGCTCTATAAGCTCAGTTTGGGTCTTTCTTAAAATAGACATTTTGTCTTTCATATCCTGTATTATTTTATTGCATTCCTTAGATTTCTTGGATTGCGTTTTGGCTTTCTCCTGAATATCAATGATCTCCATTTTTATCCATGTTCTGAATTCTATTTCTGTCATTCTAGCCATTTCAGCCTGGTTAAAAACCATTACTGGGGAACTAGTGCAGTTGTTGGGAGGTAAGAAGACTCTCTGGCTTTTAGAGCTGCCAGAGTTCTTGTACTGGTTCTTTCTCATCTCTGTGGGTTGATGTTCCTTCAATCTTTGAAGTTGCTATCCTTTAGATTTAAAAAAAAAAATCTTCTTTGATGTCCTTCTGGGTTTGATTATGGTATAAGGTAGGTTCAGTTGACTGGCTTCATTTCTGGTAGATTTTTAGGAGGGCCAAGGCTCAGCTCAGCACTGCTAGGCTGTGTGCCTTAACTCTGGGGGGCTTGTATTGGGTCCCAGCTTTGTTCTCCAGTCCCTTGTTGGGAAACTGCTGAGCTGGAGGGGCCAAGGTGTTCCTAGACCATTGGTCACAACACTCCAAACAGTGGTGCCAGCCAAAGCACTTCCTCAGTCTGTGGCTGTGGTGTCTGTGCTCCTTCCCTTGTGCCATCAGCAGCAGCAACAGCAGTACTGCGGGGTACACACTGGAGGGCTGGGGTGGCGTGCAGGCAGGCCTGGGGCTGCTGGCCTGCATGCAGGCATTGACAATAGCAGTGGTGGTGGCACAGGAGGGGGGAGGGGAGCAGGCCCACTGAGGTCCCTGTGCCCATTTGCACCTGTAGCAGTGTCAGCATGGAGGCCAGTCACTAATGGGTGTGGGGCTGGCAACTTCCATGTGCCAGTTCACGCCTGTGGCAGTGGTGGTACAGGGCAGGAAACAGGGCCACTGTTGTCCCTGTGCATGTTCACAATGGCGACAGTGGCACTGCCGCATGGCAACAGGGGCAGTAGTTACACTCATGCCAGCAGCAATGGCATGGAGGGGTGCACATGCACCCACACACCAGCAGGGAAGTGGAGACATGGTTTGTCCTTGCATACGGGTACTGGTGCAATGAGTGCGTGCCAGCATATGGGCTGATGCATGTCAGTGGGGACCACACTGCTGGAGCTCTCTGATGTTCAAACGTGGTCTAGCTAGCACAGGAGCTATAATGTAGGTCTGCAAGAGGCACCCCTGTTGGGCCTCTGAAGCTGCACTGCAAGCAGGTACAGCCAGGCCAGGGCCCCATGAGAGGCTAGAAGGTAGAAGGGCACTCAGATCGGACTGGATCCATCTCAGTGGCAAAATCACCCTGTTCTGTTCAGATTTGATAGTTCCCCTAAGGCTAGAGTCTTTTATGGAAGCAAGGCAAGTCTTGGAGGATGGACACCCCTGGCCATGCTCCCCTGCAGATGTTCCTGCACCAAATGCTCTGCACTCTGCACAGGCAGGAGCCCTGTCCCTACCTCCTCTCTAATCATCTCTCCCTGCCAGCTCAAGTGTCCATGGGGGTTGTGGGGTCTCCTGCTGCCAGGATTCCAGAGGCCCATGGTGAAAGTGAATCACTCCTTGCCTGCTCAACTCATTCCTTCCCCAGGAGACACTGGGAGCCAGGAACAAGTCCTGATGTGTAGTAGCGCCATGCAAGGTTCCCTGCTTCCTCTCCCTTCAGCTCAGTGTCTATGACCTCCCTCTGTCCACTATCAATACCTTCCTTCTGAAGATCTGCTCAGAGTGTGTTAGTCTTCCCAGTGTCCTGGTACCTCACTGGCAGATGTTCCTCCTAGCTGCATCTAGTAAACCATCTTGCCTTTTATTCAGTTTATTTAAAAAACCATACATGCAACTACCCTACGACCCACCAATTGTACTCTTGAGCATTTATTCCAGGAAAATTAAGACTTATATGTAAAATACCTATATACAATGTTTATAGCAGGCTTATTCATAATAGCTCCAAACTGGAACACAACCCAGATGTCCTTTAATTGGTGAATAAACCATGGTACATCCATACAATGGAATAATACTCAGCAATAAAAAGGAACAAACTATTTATATGTACAACAACCTGGATGAATTTTTAGAGATTTACGCTGAGTGAAAAAAAGACAATCCCAAAATGTTACACACTGTATGATTCCATTTATATAACATTCTTGAAATGACAAAAGTATTAAAAATGGAGAACAGATTAGTGGTTACCAGATATTAATAGGGGATGGGGGCAGGAAGGAAATGGGTGAGATTATAAAAGGATATTAGAGATCCTTGTGGAAATGTCTGAATCTTAACTGTATAATGTCAATATCCTGGTTGTGAAATTGTACTACAGTTTTGAAAGATGTTACTTACTATTGAAGAAAGCTGAATAAAGAAGAGTACATGAGCTCTCTCTGTTATTTCTTACAACTGCACATTAATTTACATTTATTTCAAAATAAAAAGCTTAACTTTTAAGAAGAAAAATCATTGTCAAATATTTTAAGGAAGAAGAAAACTTACCTTAGACATTTTTCTTAAGGGTGGTAGTCAGAGCCATAATCAGCATATAAAACAAAATTAAATTGAACAAGATAAATTGGGTTTGTAACCCACTAAACATATATTCCAGTATATACAATCAACAGACCTAGAAGATTGAATCTATCACCTAGGGCAACAGACTTGTAAACTGAAGACATCTCAGAGTTCTAGAACACATTTCTGAAAGTCCAAGCTAATTGCTTCACAAACAGGTCACAAAATCTTTAGAATTCTGTGGGAAAATAATCTTCGGAGTTGTTTGAAGTTAAAAGAAGAGTTTTTTTTTAATGAGCCAAGGTAGACAGTGTGTTATAGAAATGCAGTATTTTAAGGCAAACTTCCGGAACACTAAATCTGAATTGGAAAGGACTGATAACATCTCTTTCAACTCATAGCTGACTCAGGTGACAGTCTTTCAATAGTTCCTTCACATCTTTAGAGCCCCTTCAGAAACTAAGACTTTCAAGATATAGCCTAATTAGCTTTTACTTAAACCCTGACAATGACTGGACCCTAAATCATTTCCCCAAAAGTCAGGATGAAAAAAGGTGAGGAGAGATGGGGAAATTAATTTTACTCAGCAATGAAAGGCAGTGTTTGGTGGTAGTAGGAGAACTAGTATGATACAGTAAAAAGACCTTGGATTTTACAGGCAGAAATATTTAGGTTTAAATCCAGATTACTCCATGGTCATATAACTTTGGGCAGTTTACATCTGAGTTTCAGTTTTCTCATCTGCAAAATGAGTATACTATCTATCACCTCTTTCAAAGAATTTTAAAGGGCTTGGAACATAATAGACACTTGCTAAATGGTAAGTATTATCTTTATTCACCTGTACAAGTATAGGATAACTATGAAAAGCAGAATTGTTGGATCAGAGTGTACAAGCACATTTATTTTGATAGTGCCAGATTATGCTTTAAACTAGATATACTAATTTGCATTTGCATCAAAATGCTAGCAAGTACTCATTATCCCACACTCACATTTTCGTTTTTATGAATTTGATGCACAAAAAATATTCCACTGATACTTTAATTTGCATTTTCCTGATTATTAATGACTGAACAATTTTCATGTGTTTATTATCTATTTGTATTTCTGTTATTTGTTTATAATCTCTGCCCATATTTACAAATCGGGTTGTGTTTGCTTACTTACATGTGAAAATGCTTTATATGTTTTGGATAACAATACATTATCTATGCTGTTTGTTATTTATGTTTTTTAACTTCTTCGAGGTCAAAGGCATTTTTAAATGTCTATGTGGTCAAATTCGACACCTTTTCCTTTTTGGCTGTTGGTTTATATCTTGTTTAGAAGGTCCTTAGGTTATGTCAGTATTCTCCTAGATGTTTTTCTAGTACTTTTATAGCATATGGTTTTCATGTTTAACTATTTAATCTATCTATGCTTTTTAAAAAAATATGACATAAGAACCTACCAATATCTTTGCTGAAATGGATAGGCAATTGTCTCAATGCAATTTATTACATTTTCCCTATAGTCAACTTATTCTTGTCTGTCAGCATGCCTTCCTGAGGGATTCACCCCTGCCCTAGCCCCAATCCCTAGTGTGTTAGCAGTCTTGACACTGCCTCAGAGGCTACAAGGATGAGCATATAATTTAATTAAGTCATATTAAGACAGGGTGTTCTTATTCTTTTATTTATTTATTTATTTATTTTTATTTATTTATTTATTTATTTATTTATTTCTTGAGACAGTGTCCTGCTTTGTCACCCAGGCTAGAGTGCAGTGGTGCAACCTCAGCTCACTGCAACTTCCTCCTCCCAGGTTCAAGCAATTCTCATGCCTCAGCCTCCCAAGTAGCTGGGACTGCAGGCACACACCACCACACCCGGCTAATTGTTGTATTTTTAGTAGAGACGGGGTTTCACCATGTTGGCCAGGCTGGTCTCGTACTCCTGACCTCAGGTGATCAGTCCACCTTGGCCTCCCAAACGATTACAGGTGTGAGCCACATCCCCTAACCTCTTATTCTTTTAAACCAAGAGCTATCAGCGGTAATTTCCTACCAGATGACAGAGAATGCCTGTAAAAGCCAACATGGAGAGAGAGTGTGCTGATCACATTAAGTCCCTGGAGCCAGCCATATCCATCCCTTAGAATTCCTAGTTAAATGAGCCACTGCGTTTCCTATTTAAAATGAAGTATATTATTTCCAAGGCAAACTTCATAAAATGCATTGATATCTTTAAAATTAAATGTATATATTATACATTAGGGTTGATTATATTTAAAGGTTACCCCATTTGGGGGTAAGGAACAGAAGGAGAAGAGAATAGTTGTGATCTAAAACTTGGGAGACTGCCCGGGTTAAAATAGTTGCTCCATATTTTTGTGAAATAATTACTTAATAAGTGAATGAATGACAAACAAATAGATTCATTTAAAAATTAACAAATACTTTGAGAAGAAAATTAAATAAGATAGTAAAATTTCTAAGCATGAAAGTAATGAAAAGTAAATAATTGTTTTTAATCACAGAATTTACTATGTAAAATAATGCTATTTGGAGTTTCCACTTAAGTGACAAATAGAACATGGTTTTGGTATAGATATCTTATCTCTTTTCATGAGAAAATTGATAAAGTCTTTATCCAGAAGTGGTTTGAGGGGTCTAAGTTTTAGAGCATTTAAAACTGAATGTAAAAGTAGACAAGTGAGACTACATCAAACTTAAAAACTTCTTGCATCAAGGAAACAATAGAGTGAAAAGGTAATCCATGGAATGGTAGAGAATATTTGCAAATCATATATCTGATAAGGGGTTAATATCCAGAATATATAAGGAACTTCTACAACTCAACACCAACAAAAAACAACACATTTAAAAAATGGAGAGTTCTCCAAAGAAGATATACAAATGGCTAATAAGCACATGAAAACATGCTCAACACTACAAATCATAAGACAAATGCAAATCAAAACCACAATGAATTATCACCCCCCCCCCATCCACTGGGATGGCCTCTATCAAAATAAAAGAAAATAATGTGTTGGTGAGGATGTTGAGAAATTGGAACCCTTGTGCACTGTTGGTGGAAATGTAAAATGATGCAGCCACTATGGAAAACAATATGGAGGTGCCTCAAAATATTAAAAATAGAATTACCATGTGATCCTATTTCTGATACATAGATATATACCTATTTCTGGGTATATATCTAAAAGAATTCAATTCAAAACAGGACCTTGAAGAAATTTTGTACACCCATGTTTACTGCAGCATTATTCACAATACCCAAGAGGTAGAAACATCACAAGTGTCCTTAGATGAACAGATAAGGAAACTGTGGTATAAAAATACAGTGGAATGTTATTCAACCTTAAGAAAGAAATCCTGTCACATGCTACAGCATAGATGAACTTGGAGGAATTATGCTAAGTGAAATGAGCCCATCACAAAAGGACAAATACTTCACAATTCCATTGGAGTGGAGATTATGAGCATGATCATGGCTCACTGCCGCCTCGAACTCTGAGACTCAAGCCATCCTTCCACCTCAGCCTCCCAAAGTGCTAGGATTATAGGCATGGGCCACCACACCCAGCTGGGTTTCAGTTTTGCAAGATGAAAAAATTCTCAAGATCTGTTGCACAACAATGTGAATTTACTTAACACTATTGAACTGTACATTTAAAAAATGGTTAAGATTGTAAAATTAATGTTATGTGCTTTTTAACACAATAAAAAATAAAATGGAAAAAACTCACAATTGTAGGAAATACAGTCTGTCTTCCTGTAATTACTTCAAGTTTGAACTTTGACATCTTCATTTATATCATTTTTAAGTCAACTAATTTAAATAATTAACTGCATTTATACTTTTAAACAGTTTCATATACCTATAAAATTAGAAAATTCCTGCCTTTGGCACCCTTTGACTATTTTGTATTGTCCTATAGTTCTCTCGCTTTACATAAAAGGCTTTTATTCTTTGGAGCAAGATAAATCTATTTGTGTCAGCCCAGATACATTTATTTTTAAACTTACGTTAGTTTCTATAATTTGCAAATGAGTCTTGACCATATAGCTCATCTTTTCTTGCTGCTTTGAAATTCAACATTTATCCTATGCTAATTTAACATGTGATGTGGTTTGACTCTGTGTCCCCACCCAAATCTCATCTTGAATTGTAATCCCCACATGTTGGGGGAGGGGTTTGGTGGGAGGTGATTGAATCATGGCAGTAGACTTCCCCCTCGTTCTGGTGACAGTGAGTTCTCACAAGATCTGGTTGTTTGAAAGTGTGTGATACTTCCCCCTTTGCTCGCTCGCTCTCCTGCCACCATGTAAAGAAGGCCTTGCTTCCCCTTCACCTTCCGCCATGATTCGAAGTTTCCTGAGGCCCCCCCAAGTCATGCTTCCTGTTAAGTCTGTGAAACTGTGAGTCAATTAAACCACTTTTCTTCATGAATTACCCAGTTTCAGGTAGTTCTTTATAGCTGTGTGCAAATGGACTAATATAACATGCTAATTATTATATGCTAATTTCCTTATTTACATGAGCTGTTACAGTATTCTGTTCCATTAATTTTGCCTGTTTCTATGACATTACTATACACATTAATTACCATAACTTTAAATTCATTTAATATTGGTAGGGAACACACACATCTGCTTTTTCATCATTTTCTTCGTAATTCTTATAAATTCTTATTGATGAAGTATTAAAATCATCTTGGCAAGTTCTATAACTCAGATTTTAGTTGGGGTTGCATTGAATTATAGATTGGTATAGTTTGATATATTTACAAAATTTTCATCCAGGAAAATTCAGTATCCTGTATTTTCTTTTTTAATCTTTCATAGCTCCTGTTCATTTCTTATTAGATTAATTCCTTAGTATTGGATAGTTTCTGATGTAAATGTGAATGGGATCTTTTTAAGATTACATTTTTCAGGCACTATTTGGATATGGTGTTATACAATACTATGTGTATATTTGTATGCTGATCTTATATTGGTCCACTTTTCTAAACTCTCTTATTCTTAATTTTTCAGTTCTCTTGAATTTTTTAAAGATAAGTGATCATATCATCCATAGGCACAGTTTTGTTTCCTGACTTCTAATATTTCTACCTGTTGTTTCTTTTTCTAATCTTGGCTAAACTGTTTATGCAGTATTGGACAGTAGCAGTAAGGAAAGGCATTCTTGTTACAGATTCTAATGAATAGTCTATTAGTATCTCAATTTCAAGTGCAATGCATGAGGTAGGAAAGCAGTTTTTTAATCCTATTCCTAGTTTGTTGGAAGATTTATTTGAAAATCAAGAATAGGGTTGATTGGGCTGGGTGCGGTGGCTCATGCCTGTAATCCCAACACTTTGGGAAGCCTGGGCAGGGGGATCATGACATCAGGAGATCGAGACCATCCTGGCTAACACAGTGAAATCCCATCTCCACTAAAAATACAAAACATTAGTCATGCATGGTGGCGGGCACCTGTAGTCCCAGCTACTTCGGAAGCTGAGGCAGGAGAATCGCTTGAACCCGGGAGGTGGAGGTTGCAGTGAGCTGAGATCAGGCCACTGAACTCCAGCCTGGGCAACAGAGCAAGACTCCATCTCAAAAACAAAACAAAACGAAAAAGAATGGGGTTGATTTTTATCAAATACTGACCCCTGTGGAGGAAATTAACACAATTTGTCTCTTGTAATTTGCTTATATAATGAATTACATGAATAGATTTTCTAATGTTGAACCGTCTTTGTATTCCCATATAATTCCTCCTGGGTTATACTACACAGAATTTGCTCTAACTTATTTAGGAGTTTTGTACATCTATTCATAATGAGATTGACCTAAAAATTTGGCATCATTTACCTGTAAATGTTGCCTTGGTGTTGTTTTTTGTTTGTTTGTTTGTTTGTTTTTGAGACAGAGTCTTGCTATGTCACCCAGGCTGGAGTGCAGTGACGCCATCTCGGCCCACTGCAACCTCTACCTCCTGGGTTCACGCCATTCTCCTGTCTCAGCCTCCTGAGTAGCTGGGACTATGGGCGCCCGCCACCACGCCAGCTAATTTTTTGTATTTTTAGTAGAGACGGGGTTTCACCGTGTTAGCCAGGATGGTCTCCATCTCCTGACCTTGTGATCCACCCGCCTCGGCCTCCCAAAGTGCTGGGATTACAGGCATGAGCTACTGTGCCCGGCCAGCTTTGTGTTTTTTTATAAGTAGATTAGTTTTTTAAAATAACCTTTTAATTTTGGAATAACTGTAGATTTACAGAACACTTGTAAATATATTAGAGAGTTCCTATATACCCCTCATCCACTTTCCTCTGTTGTTAACATCTTACATTACCATAGTACGTTTGCCAAAACTAAGAAACCAACATTAGTACATTACTATTACCTAAATCTAGACTGAATTTGTCCAATTTTTCCATTAATATACTCTTTGTGTCTCAAGATTCAGTACAGAGTACTACATTGCATTTTGTTGTCATGACTCTCCAGTTTCCTCTGGTTTTTGACAGTTTTTCTGATCTTCCTTGTTTTGTTGTTGTTTTTAACATGACTTTGACAATCTTGACGAGCACTAGCCAGGTATCCTGCAGAATGTCCCCTAAACTGTGTTTGTCTGATGTTTTTTCCATTATTATGTTTGCATTATGAGTTTTTGGAAAAAATACCACAGTGGTGAAGTGCCCTTCTCAGTGCATCCTATCAGGGATTGATGATAGCACATGATGACACTAGGGAAAAAGGCAGCATAAGACTGATTCCTTAGAAAAGTAAACCATCTGGGGGCCAGGTGCAGTGGCTCACGCCTGTAATCCCAGCACTTTGGGAGGCCGAGGTGGGCAGATCACTTGAGGTCAGGAGTTCGAGACCAGCCTGGCCAACACAGTGAAACCTCCTCTACTAAAAATACAAAAATTAGCCAGGCATGGTAGTGTGCACCTGTAGTTCCAGCTACTCAGGAGGCTGAGGCACGAGAATCACTTGAACCCAGGGGCAGAGTGAACTGAGATCGTGCCACTGCACTCCAGCCTGGGCAACAGAGAGATACCTCATCTCAAAAAAAAAAAGTGAACCATTTGAGGAGCCCCCAGCTAAATTGGTGTTCTAGTACCAGGGTGACTAGTAACCCTATCCTAGCAGGAAATGAAGGAGAACTGGATATGGGTGTTTACAGTGTGCCTTCACAGGATATTTCTTTTACCTGGGAGATGGTCTAACGCCTAGTTGTCTGACCTGAGACCAGGGGTTCCTTCACACAGGAAACTTATTTATACTAGCAGATGCCCTTTAGCTCTTGTCTGACTTGTGTCTACTTTATTTCTCCTTACCAGTGCACTGGCACTAGGAACCTTACCTTATGTTCCCTCTAGCATCCCAGGGAAAACCTGATGTGGAGTAGCCCCTAGTTCTTCAGATGGAAGGTGCAAATTTTGTATACCACCACTATAGGAAACAAGTTCAAAGATTTTTTACTTACAGATCCTGGGCAAGGAGGGCACAGTGAGTCAGGAAGGCAGTCCTTCAGTCCCTGGGTCATGAGAAGCAGGAATGAAAAGTCAGACAGAGAGAGAGAGAAGAGCATGTGACAGAGAACAGGGCACATAGGTCACTTTAAGTTTGTGGGTAAATTCCTGAATGGTCTATTTAAAGGAAGTGGTGGGAAAGCAGGGAGCTCAGTCTGCCAGGTAGGAGAGACACCTCTGAGTTCTAATCTCTGGCCGCCATCTTGAGCTATTTGGACATGGTGTAGAACTGAAAACTGTGTCAAGAGTGACCAAGCTCTGTTTCTGGTGTGAGAAATTTAAACTTGTATTCAAAATGGAGGCCAAGGCCACATAAAATTAGAAGAGTTCACTACAGGGACAAAGTGAGCCTTAAAATTGTACTAGTTTACTGCCTGAAGGCAGCAGCACAGGAGCAGGAAGCCAAACAGAGCTTGGAGATCTCATTGGGTTGAGGAGCTAGAGTCTGAAATTTAGCAGACAGAGGGAAAGTGGGAGAGTACCAGAACAGAAGAAACTAGAGGCAAGAAAGCTCCAGATAACTGTAAAGAATTTCCTCTGGAGTCTTTGGCTGAGTACTGATCTAAGCAGAAAATTACTGAAAGCAAGGAAAAGAACCACTGGAAAGATAAGGTAGAAAATTATAGGTACTCACACAGGACTTCCAATAATTCCATATTCTCATCAGCCAGAATGGAAAGACTCATAACACATGACAGTAAGTAGAATCCTTAGAAGGACATCACCTTAGTAGAGAGGCTAAATCAGCCCCTTCTAAAGCTCCATTGAAGGTTTCTCTAGATAACCTTCTACCCAATAAATCTTAAAATAAAGGAACCCAACTAATTCCAAGTAATTTAAATGTGCATAAGAGCAAAATCAAAATGATTTGAAATTTTAAAAAAATTATCAATCAACAACATAAAATCCACAATTCCTAACATTCCATACAACATTACCAGGTGTTTGGCCAGGCACAGTGGCTCACACCTGCAATCCCAGGACTTTGGGAGGCTGAGGTAGGAGGATTGCTTAAGGCCAGGAGTTCAAGACCAGCCTGGGCAACAAAGCAAGACCCTGTGTCTACAAAATAAATTTTTAAAATTAGCCAGGTGTGGTGGTACACACCTGTAGTTCCAGCTACTCAGGAGGCTGAGGCAGTAGGATCACTTGAGCCCAGGAGTTAGAGGCTGCAGTGAGCTGATTTTGCAACTGCACTCTCACTTGAGTGACAGAGTGAAATTCTGTCTCTTAAGATTAAATTTTAAAATTACCAGGTATGCCAGGAATATGTGCCTGAAGTCCCAGCTACTCAGGAGGCTCAAACAGGAAGATCATTTGGGCCCTGGAGTTTGAATCCAGACTGAGCAACGTAGTGAGACCTAGTGTCTAAAAAATGAAATAATAAAATGTATTTTAAAAAAATACTGGGCATATAAAAAAGCAATAAAATATGACTCATTATGTAGGGAAAAATCAAATAATAGAAAAAGATCCTGAAATGACATCAATGATAGAACAGGCAGAAAAGAATGTTAAGAGAGCCATTATAAATATAGTTCATACATTCAAGAAGGTAGAGGAAACATGAGTGTGATGAGGAAAAAAATAGAGGGGATAATTAACCCCAAAGGAATTTTTAGAGATAAAAAATATCTAAAATAGTAACCTTTAAGAGATTAACAACATATTAGATGCTTCAGAAGATAAGATCAGTGAACCTGAAGACAGAGGATTAGGAGCTACACAAAAATGAAACACAAATGGAAAAAAAAACCACAGTATTACTAACATGTGAAAGTACTAAGTGGTATAACACACATGTAATTGGAGTCTGGGAGGGGAACTGAAAAACGATTTGAAGAAAATGGTCAAAATATTTTTAAGTTTGATGAAAACTATAAACCCACATATCTGAGAAGCTTAATAGATTCCAAGGGAATGAACCTAAAGAAAACCATGCTAATAATCAAGTTACTAAGAACCAGTGATAAAGAGAAACCTTTACTCACAGGGGCAAAAGGCACATTATTTACAGATTTAAATAAGAAATATTGACAGAGGAAGAAATAAAAACAGACTTTTTATTTTATTTTATTTTATTTATTTATTTTTTTTTGAGATGGAGTCTCACTCTGTCGCCCAGGCTGAAGTGCAGTGGCACGATCTTGGCTCACCACAACCTCCACCTCCCAGGTTCAGGCGATTCCCCTGCCTCAGCCTCCCAAGTAGCTGGGATTACAGGCGTGTGCCATGATGCCTGGCTAATTTTTGTATTTTTAGTAGAGATGGGGTTTCACCATGTTAATCAGGCTGGTCTCAAACTCCTGACCTCATGATCCACCCACCTTGGCCTCCCAAAGTGCTGGGATTACAGGCATGAGCCACTGCGCCCGGCCCAGACTTCTTATTAGACTATGAAAGGCAGAAGACTATGGAGTGACATCTTTACAGTAATGAAAGATAATGAAACCTGTTTACCTAGAATTCATCTTCAAAACAGTTGAAACGTTTTTTGGAGTTTGTATTGTATTCACCCTTTCTCCATCTGCTTCTAAGTACAGCAGCACTGTTGGTCTTGAGCAGCGGGAGCCTAGTTCCCAATTCCCTTCATGGAACTGGAGGGAACATAGTTTTATTTGCAACTTATTGTATATGTCTGTTCTAAGCTGGCTGGAGGATACCTGAAGGATGGGTTTGCTTGTCTCTATCTCACATAACATGGAATGAGGGCAGGAAAAGCAGTGAGCAGTATTCATAAAAGCTATCTGGGGACTAAAAATCCACAGATAACTGGGTGAAGAGATTAAATCTAATTTCTTCACTTCTTATAAGTCCATTCAAATTGTCTATTTCTACTTGTGTCAGTTTTGGTAGTTTGGCTTTTTTAAGAGATGTGTTTATTCCATCTAAGTTATCCAACTTGTTGGTGTACAAATGTTCATAGTACTCTTATAATCCTTTTGGTTTCTGTAAAATCAGTAATAATATCCCACTTCCATTTCTGATCTTAGTAGTTTGAGTCTTTCTTGTTTTCTTAATCAATTTAGCTATAAAGGTTTGTAAATTTTGTTGATCTTTACAAAGAACCATCTTTTGGTTTCATTGATATTCTCTATTGTGTTTCTGTTCTCTATTTTATTTACCTCCACTCTAATCTTTATTATTTCCTTCCTTCTTTTAGCTTTAGACTTAGTTTGCTGCTCTTATTCTAATGTATGCATTATGGAATGTATACATAGTTCCTTAAGATAAAATTAAGTTGTTAATTTGAGATGTTTCTCTTTTTTTTTTGAGATGGAGTTTTGCTCTTGTTGCCCAGGCTGGAATGCAATGGCACGATCTTGGCTCACTGCAACCTCCGCCTCCTGGGTTCAAGCAATTCTCCTGCCTCAGCCTCCTGAGTAGCTAGGATTACAGGCATGTACCACCACACCCAGCTAATTTTGTATTTTTAGTAGAGACGCAGTTTCTCCACATTGGTCAGGCTAGTCTCGAACTCCCGACCTGAGGTGATCTGCCTGCCTTGGCCTCCCAAAGTGCTGGGATTACAGGCATGAGCCACCACGCCCAGCCTGAGATATTTCTCTTTTTTAATGTAAATGCTTACAGCCATAAATTTCTCCCCTTAGTGTTGATTTTTCTGTGTCCCTTAAGTTTTGGTGTGTTGTGTTTTCATTTGTCTCAAGGTATCTCCTAATTTTTCTCGTAATTTCTTCTGTGACACATTGGTTTTTAAAGAATTTTTTGTTTAATTTCCAAATGTTTGTGTATTTTCTAATTTTCTTCTATTACTGATTTCTAGCTTTATTCTACTGTAAGAATAAATTTCAGTATGCGTAGAAGTTTTTCAGTTAAGAATAATGTTTAACTTGATTAAACATGATTAATCATGTTAATGATAACATGAGTTAATCATGAGTAACATGTTAAGCATGAGTAACAAAAACTTAGAAACAGTGCCTTAAATCGTAATATTGTGGTTTCATGATGTCATCAGGGGCCCAGATTCCTTTTCTTTATGGACAGCCATCCTCAGCATGAGTATGTTACTGAAGGGTAACACCAGATGGACTTTATATCTCCAGGCATCACATGTATTCTAGGCTGGAGTGCAGTGATGTGATCTCCGCTCACTGCAACCTCCACCTCCTGGGTTCAAGTGATTCTCCTGCCTCAGCCTCCCAAGTAGCTGGAACCACAGGCATGTGCCACCATGCTCAGCTAATTTTTTGTATTTTTAGTAGAGACAGGGTTTCACCGTGTTAGACAGGATGGTCTCGATCTCCTGACCTCATGATCCACCCACCTTGGCCTCCCAAAGTACTGGGATTACAGGTGTGAGCCACTGCACCTGACCGTCGGCCTCTGTTTTAAGATACTCTCTCAGCAACTTCCAATTATGTCTAGTTGGCCAAAATTTTGTCACATGGCCACTCCTGTCTGCAAAGGAGGCTAGAAGATGTAGCGCTTTTGATAGGGGATATTTCTGCCCCTTAAAAAATGTAAGTTCTTGAGATAATACATTTTAGGAAGGCAACTAGCATTCTCTGTCACAGGGAGCAAGAGACTACTTAGGATACTACTGCTTGGGGAAACATGATGGTGGCTTGTTCTATAGTAGTAGGGGGGTTGATAGGAAAAGGTGATTGGATATATATGCACATAATTATATATATAATATATATATCCAATATATATTAATATATAAATTATATGTATATAAGTTTTTTTAGACAGGGTCTCACTCTGTTGCCCAGGCTGGCGTGTAGTGGTATGATCATACCTCACTGCAACCTCCCACTCCTGGGCTCAAGTGATCCCCCACCTCAGCCTCCTAACTGGGACCATAAGCTGCACCACCACACCTGGCTAATTTTTTGTAGTTTTTGTAGAGACAAGGTTTTTCCATGTTGCTCAGGCTGATCTCAAACTCCAGGACTCAGGTGATCCGCCTGCCTCAGCCTCCCAAAGTGCTGGGATTACAGGTGTGAGCCACCGCGCCTGGTCATACTTGATCTGCTTTGAAGGCAGCAGCCACAGAATTTAATGCGGGATTAGTTATGGAAAGGAGAAGGAGAGGAATACAAACTCTTAGGTTTCTGGCCTAACAATTCCAGAGATAGAAGCATCATCAACTGAGAAGAGGAAAAACAGAAAGCCTAAGGGTTTTCTTTTTGGGGAGTGTGGTGCCTAATCTAAAATTGTATTTTATATACATTAAATTTGAGATAATCATCATACAGCTAAAGGGAACTCAATATTCTCTTGAATATCTCTGAGCTATTTAGAATCTTTTCCAAGGATCACCCTCCTCCTACATTCCTCAGAAATATTTCTATTTACGCTGGAGTTAGTTCCATTTGTTCTTATTGATTCTTCACTTACATATATCAATTTTTCTTATATACATGGTAAACTTCGTTTTATGTTTATAAATGGAGGGGTATGTTGATTGTATAGGTATGCTCTGTCCATGTGCTGGGCAGGCTTCCCTGGAGGGTGTGTAGGGATGGAAGATGGTAGGTAGGATCACTGAGTTCTCTGCATTTCCAAAGAACCAGTGTGTTTCCTGGATGGAATTCCCTTTTTTTCAAATCCCCTTTTAGTTTTCTAATTTGGAAGTGTGAGTCTCAGCAGTCCTTACTCTGCTTCCCTGTCAAGGCCCAAAACTTATATCTCTGCATAGGAATATGCCATATTCTCCTTAGAGAACAGTTTTTTGATGTTTGGGAGAGTGACTGGGGAAAGAGTGCTGCTAGCAGTGTTTGATCTGTGTGCACAGAGAAAGAAAGGGGTGATAATGAAGGGTCCAAGAGGTCTAGCTGTTCCAAATGCAGCTCTTTAATAACTATGGACGTTCCCGTGATCTGATTTTCTTTGTGTATGCTGAGCGTGATGGTTAATATTAGGTGTCAACTTAACTGGATTGAGAGATGACTAGAGGGCTGGAAAAGTATTGTTTCTGAGTGTGTCTGTGAGGGTGTTGCCAGAGGAGACTGACATTTGAGGCCGTGGACTGGGAGAGGAAAACCCACCCTCAATGTGGGTGGGCACTGTCCAGTTGCTGCCAGCTCAGCTAGAACAAAGCAGACAGAGGAAGAGGGATGAACTTGCTTGCTGAGTCTTCTGGCTCACTCCCTCTTCCCTTGCCAGATGCTTTGCTTCCTCTCCTCCTGCCCTGGGACATCAGACTCCAGGTTTTTCAGCCTTTGGACCCTGGCACTTACAGTAGTGGTCTCCAGGGGGCTTTCAGGCCTTCAGCTACAGACTGAGGGTTGCACTGTTGGCTTCCCTGGTTTTGAGGCTTTCGAACTTGGACTGAGCCACTACTGGCTTCTCTCTTTCTCCAGCTTGCAGATAGCCTATCGCAAGAATTCGCTGTGTAATCATGTGCGCTATTCTCCCTCATAATCTCCCTTTTCTATATACATATATCCTGTTGGTTCTGTCCCTCTGGAGAACCCTGATTAATACACTGACTTGGAATGTATTGCTTCTCAGGCCCCCCTGATTTTACATCTCTAATAACTATTGTTTAAGGTTATGGTTTTTCTGATTGGGGTTTTCCATTAAGTCAATTATATCTACTCTCATATTTTCTGAATTTTCTCAAAGTTCTAGATCCTAGTAGCTCACCTTACTGATTTCCAGTATTGCCATGGTTCTTTCTTTGTGAAATAATATTTTCTGTTAATGTACTGGCACCTTGGGAGATAGGAGAGTAGACTCACATGTTCAGTCTGCCATCTTGAAGCTCCTGTATTGATTTGTTAAATTGTCTCTTCCTAGCTTCCTAACATGCATACCTAGAACATTCCCCCAATGTTACTTTACTGAAGCTTTTTATTTATGAAAGTATTATATGTTCATCTAATCAATAATGCCCAGTTAAACAGAGTAAACGTTAATAGCATCCTCCTTCCTCTCCTCCAGGGCTACTCCCATGAGAAAACAATGTAAGCATTTTGAATCCATTCACACATTTGTCCATGCTTGTAGTAGGGGGGATTTTTTGTTTGCTTTGTTTGTTACAAAAATGAAATTATATTTTTCTACTACTTGTTCTTTCACTTGTTTATCATACATGTGTCTTTTTTAGATTTTTCTATTAAATTCACTTAAAGCAATAAACTTTCAAATGTTATAATGTCAACTGTGTTTAAGAGAGATTTGGGAGAAATTTAAGCAAAGAAAAACAAAAGGAACGAAAGAATAGGTATGGAAGTACAAGATGTATGTCAAGAATTCAGAGTTAGACACATTTGGCTGGAGGAGAGGAACCATACTGGCAAATATTGAGAAACTTGCAGAGACAATACAGAGTTGGTGTGTGAGGACAATGAGTGGGAAGCCACTGAGGCTTTAAGAATAGGGTCATTTATTAACTGCTTAATGTTAATTAAACCTTAAAACAACCTACAAGTATCTCTAATAAAAATGTTACTCATTGAATTGTTATTTTACTTAACTTAGTCCATAGTGAAGCCTCTACAGACTAAAGGAGATAATGTATAGGACAGTCATTTGAACTACCAAGTGTTCTGTAAAGAGATGTGTCACGTTTTCTCTCTGTATGAGCTGGCAGTGTGGATGCACATTCTGATGCTTCTAAAGCCACTCATTCTCCCTAACTGCTATCAGGATTGTGTGAGGAACTGAGTACCCAATGAAAACTTTGGACACCTAGGATTTAAGCTACTAATCATCTGGGTAACTTGGGACAAGAAACTTCAGCTTCAGATTCTGTGTAAAATAAGAACTAGAACTAGATTATCTCCAAAACACTTCCATTTCTAAAAATTCAATGGTTTTGTGATCCTGTAATGGTTCTCATACATCTTGATTTAATACTCAAGTATTTCCTTAGGGAGTTTTACATCTTCATTTAACAGTGACAGGTTGATAATCACTGAAAATGCTATCTATGGCTGGGCGCAGTGGCTCATGCCTGTAATCCTAGCACTTTGGGAGGCCAAGGAAGATGGATCACTTGAGGTCAGGAGTTCGAGACCAGCCTGGCCAACATGGCAAAACCCTGTCTCTACAAAAAATATAAAAATTAGCCAGATGTGCTGGCACATGCCTGTAATCCCAGCTACTCAGGTGGCTGAGGCACAAGAATTGCTTAAACCCAGGAGGCAGAGGTTGCAGTGAGCCAAGATCACACCACTGCACTCTGGCCTGGGCAACAGAGCAAGACTGTCTCGAAATAATAATAAATAAATAAATAAATAAATAAATAAATAAAATGCTATCTCAATATATTATGAGCTGCCATGTATTGTCTAAAGGTATCTCACAGCCTTTTAAAAATCAGGTTACATCTTCTGACAATTCTATTTTATTTTTACTTTTGTTTCTACTTGAAGTTGCTGTGCATTATTTTGAGTTTACAAATTCAATACAAATCAGATTACATTTCTTCTGACAATTCTATTTTATTTTTACTTTTGTTTCTGCTTGAAGTTGCTGTGCATTATTTTGAGTTTACAAATTCAATAGGGTGACTATTATAATACCAATGAAGCCAATATTTCACATATATAATATTATATATATACAGATTTCTTTCATAATTGGCAAGTATAGTTATGATAAAAATATTTAGGTTTAAAAATTTTATACCTCTAATAACTATTGCAAGAATAAAATGATCTTGATACTCTTACAAGTAATCTAAAATTAGAACTTCTTTTTTTATAAGGTGGCTTTTTCACCAAAAGAATATAATTCACCATCTTTCAGACCAGAATATATAGAATTCAAACCAAAATTTCAGGTGAGTCCTGAATTATTCTATCCCAATATCATTATACTTAATTACTAGGTTTCTTCAATACTTTAATTCAATAGTTCTAAAAAGTTACTCATTAGAAACACCTGGCTATTGTAAAAAATACACATTCCCAGGTCCATTTCTGACCTAATGAATCTCAACCCAGAAACAGAACCTGGGAATTTGTATTTCTCAAAAAAGAAAACAAAAAAATAAAAAAACTAAGGGGATTCTTAATTTGTCATCTGGGTATCCACTAGAATTTGAAAACCTGTTATAATAAGTTGCATCCATTAAAAATAATTTTGAACTACTAAGTTGAAATAAAATAAGACAAATAGTAGGCTGATTCTTTCACATTTTGCTTTCTTTTAGTTAGATAACACAGAAGTATGAAAAAAGTTTCAATAAGAATATTTATTCTGAAGGCTGTTTCAATGATAGACGAGCCTGATCCCAGAGCTAAAAAGCTGCTTATGAATATTACACTGAAATTTTACTGTAATCCTGAGTTGTCTATATGGTTCTCCCTTATCCATTTCTGGGGCATTATACAGTATGCATCAAAAAGCAAGATTAAACTGTGACATGTTAAGGATTGGGTGGAGCTCATTATCATTGTTGAAACTCTCAGACTTAAAGGCAGATGATATATGCCCCCAAGTCAGTTTTCAGAGAATATTTGATACTTTTCGTGAGTTTCATTTCAGTACTTTTCACTACTTGCTTGAATTTAAAAAAAAAATATTTCCTACATTGCTATGAATGTAGCAAATATTTAGGTAGATGAGACTTGGATCCTGATGTTAGCTACTGTCTAAGGAAATGAAGCTAACACTAGAAATTAAGTTCTTAACAATAAACTATTTATGGATGGCTTTTTAAGTATTTAAAAATATTCCAAGTAGTAAAAAGCACTTGGACACAAAATAGCATCAGAATTAAGAATTTGAAATTTTTCCATTAAAATATTTTATTTCAATTTCAAATATTTTAAAATAATTAAAGTTGATTTTCTCCCTTTGTGGAGGGTAGGAGAGTGAATAGATACATTGACAGATTGCTCAAAGAAAATTAACTAGAAAATGTATACTAAATTCAAAATCATTGCTACCAAATGTCTTACCTTTTTTTTTTTTTAACATTGCAGTTTCAGAAAGTCAACAAGAACGGTTTTGATCCTTTTCTAAGGAATATAAACAAAATGTCAGTCAGTAAAAAAAAAGATCAAGATATATACAAACGTAGAAACATTTTAGGTGCAGAGGTTATAGAGCACGAAGACCAGGATCCTCCTTATCCAGCACAATCAAAAACTGCAGGACCTGCTAATAAAACCTGGGCCCATGACCCTAATATCTTCACAACAAAGACGTCAGAAACTGAGAATAAGTTAGCCCCTGACCCTACTATCAATACGATAAAGGGTTTAGATACAAAGAATAATTTAAAAGAAAATCTACCAAATGTATCTTTACCAAGTTTCAAAGGAGAATCATCAAGGGCTGGAAATGTACATGCAAATACATGTCACCTCTCAAAGTCTTTAAATTTTACCCCCCAGATAGAATATTTAAAACAATCAATGATACTCAAGTCAATTTTAAGTAAAAATCTGCAAGACCTTTCAGACAAATTATTTTCTAAACCAGAAGTTAGTATGAACAGTGAAGCAAGAGAGAAAAGTAGTTCTCTACTTATAAGCATTCATGATAAATCATCAAGTAGTATGGAAGACAACATATTGGGAAAAAAACAAGATTTAAACAACTGGCTTTCAGAAAAAGACATTTTAAATTCAAAGACTATTTTAAGTCAAATAATTAAAAATATTCCTGTGGATTTATTTTCAGAAGGTAGTCAAATAACTGAAAATATTCCTGCAGATTCACTTTCAGAAGGTGGTCAAGTAATTAAAAATATTCCTGAATATTCACTTTCAGAACAGGGTCAGATAATTAAAAATATTCCTGCAGATTCCTTTTCAGAAGGTGGACCAGGACAATCTCCGGAGGTAGAAGAACATGTCTCTAAAACACACTTCGAAGCTGATGAGAGAGATTTTCCAATTAAAAAAAAGAGTAGTATCAAAAAGAAACATGTAATAAGTGAAGTACCTAACTCCAAGTCAGGTTCAAGTGGCACTGTACATGACTACATTATAAGGCAAATATTCACTGCACCAATATTCTCAGAATTGGAGATAGAAGTGAAAGAGCCAAGTGAAACACCAATGAACTTGGAAAATCAAGTACCTACACCTTGGAAGAGAAGTTTGTCATCACATACTCTACTTCATGAAGATAATGCTGATAAAATAGAATTGCCACAGCCCAGATCTGCTATAAGCCAGATAATACAAGCATTTCCTATAGATACGCTTTTAGAATCTGGGATAATCAAAGTGATAGAATTAGATAAAGAACGCCGTAAGAGTTCTTTGCTGGGTACGGGGATCACTTCTCCTAAAGGAAAGCTGAAGGATTCCCAAGAGTATTATTCAGAAATCAGAAGCGAGACAGAACCTCTTTCTGAGCAGAATATACCCATCATTCCCAAAGACACTACTTCTGTTAGTAGAGTTGAATTTATACAGGAAGACCAAAATATGTTCCCACAAGATTCAAGTTATTATTCAATAGCAAATAAAGAACTGGATTTGCCAAGAAATGGTCAGAGGCTTGGTAAAGACGAAAATGACCTCAGTTCTACTTTAGAAAGTTTAACTAACTCATTAATGGATAAACTTAATGAATCAGATGAAATAATGTTAAAATCCTTTTTAAAAAACATCTTCAATGTTTTTTTCAAATATAATCAATCTGAAAGAAGAGGACAACCAGAAAGAGAATTAGAAAGACTAATTCAACCTTCTTTTACAAGTGACACAGAACACCTTAAAGAAATCCAAGAGAATTTTGATAAAGTAGACAAATTAGACAGAAAACATATTTTGAGTCCAAAGTTGCGTGTGTTTCTAGAAGAACTCTCAGAGTCAGAAGTAAAAAATTTAAAATCTGAATTAAGTAAACAAATCCAGCATTACCTTGTAGAAAGACTTTCAGAATCAGGACATATCACCAAGGAGGACTTACCAAAAATCTACCGAAATCTGTATCTGATGAATGAGAAGGTAGAGCGGAAAGGGCCAAACAGTTTTCAGGGGAAATATTCTGAAACTGTGAAAGAAATCATGTCTTTTGTCAAAAATTTCAATCATCATTTCATAGATAAACATTTAGAAATAAGGCTAAGGTCTTTTTTAAATGAGATTCTCCAAAACTATTTCCTAAAAAACATTTCAGAAAGCAGTTTATTTAATGAGACAGAATCTGAGACTATATACCCAAACATGTCTTCTCTAAGGACTAAAAGTGTCTCACTTTCTTTTCACGAACTAGAACAAGATATTTCAAAGGGGAGTTTTGGTAGAAGGTTTGAAATAAACATGAAATATCCTTTAAGTAAATCTCTACAAAACTATCTGATAGCTTTATCAGAAAATGAATTATTACATCTAAAAGCTGATTTAAGCAAACACCTCCAGGGTCTTTTTTTAGAAAAACTTTCAAAATCAGGACTAATAACAAAAAGGCAATTAGAAGGGATCAACCAGCATATAAATTTGCTTAATTCTAGTTCTATACCATTAAAATATATAAAGACACATTTACCTTTTAGAGATGACCATCACTTTGTGGAGAAGCATTCAGAAAAGCAAAATAAATATTTAAGAATTGTTCAACAAACCACTTTACAAACGGTTTCTGAGGATAAACTTAGAGAAACAGAACTGATTCGAGAGAAAGAAAAGAAATATTTTCCCTTACAGAATTTAAAAGAAAATTCATCTTTAATTAGGGAACAGAAAAGTTATTACACTAAAGAAGAAGCTAAAACACCAAGTTTAATCAAAGTACAACCTTCTTCCAATAAAAATACCCAGGCAAGTCCATTAAACAATTCATCAGAAACACTTACAGATATACTGCTTAAGAAACTAAGGAAAGAACATGTATTTATGCAGCTTCCTCAAGCAGAAAATTCTGTTCATAAAACACAGATTCAAGACCCATATAGTTGGGGTGGTAAATCAAAAATAACTCAATCAAAAGCTTGGTGTGAAAGGACACAGAAAATGAAGTCCCTTGATAGAAAGGAGCATGTAAACATCTATAAACGGACTGTTCAGGAAAAACCTGAGGCAGTATTAACATCGTATCCAAGAATTCCTAATGCCAGAATGCCAAGGGAAGATGAGTACATAAACAGACTCATTTTTCCTTCCTGGCAAACTAGCACTTTAACTCATTTCAATACAGAGACTGAGGAAAAATCAAAATTAGAAGACCAGTATTGTCAGAGACTGAAAGGAAATAATAACAATAATAAAAAACATTTAGTAACATTTGCACAATACAAAAAAGAAATACAAACTCTTTATATAAAACCAGATGAAATTTGCACTGAAAAATGTGCCAAGTTCCCTGAAATACAGTCATTCCAATATAAAGATGTAGAAAATGAGAAAAACTCGAAACCATCCCTCTTCCCAGAATTATTTAAGAGAGAAGATCTAAAACCCAAGGTCCGAAAAGAAAGAGACTGTGTCGCCAAACCAAAAAAGTCATTTAACAAGATAGTCAGGATACTGCCAACCACACTGCCCACCACAAGAATTCACCTAAAGAAGTCTGTTCCAAGGACACTGCTTCACTGGACTGCAAGAACTACTATACATGTAATGATGTTTTTCTAAGTCTTCTACTTCTGTATTTGACAAAGTTCTGGCAATAATTTAGGGTTTGTGTATCTGCATCCAACTGTGTGTATAACCTTAATTACCCCCAAGACATACAGACCTCCAATTTAAAAATTCCTCTGAAAGGCCGGGCGCAGTGGCTCACGCCTGTAATCCCAGCACTTTGGGAGGCCGAGGCGGGTGAATCCGAGGTCAGGAGATCGAGACCATCCTGGCTAACACGGTGAAACCCCGTTTCTACTAAAAATACAAAAAATTAGTCGGGCGTGGTGGCGGGCGCCTGTAGTCCCAGCTACTCAGGAGGCTGAGGCAGGAGAATGGTGTGAACGCGGGAGGCGGAGCTTGCAGTGAGCTGAGATCGCGCCACTGCACTCCAGCCTGGGCAACAGCGTGAGACTCCATCTCAAAACAAAACAAAACAAAACAAAAAATTCCTCTGAAACTTAAATATCACCTCACCTGATTCAAAATGCAATCACAAAATCAGGGAGACTGTTAACACACCTACTACCTTTTTATGAAATAAACGGTGGCAACCTTTCCTCCCAACCCATCTGGGACATGAATTAGAAAAAGGTGCCCTCTTCCTCTGGGCAGATTCTCCCAGCTGACACAGCTGAGAGTCAGAGTACATAGTCCTGATTGTGGAAAACTGTCTGGATTTTAGCCCTGACTAAAATTAGTACAACTATTGGCTGTGGCCCGATACTGTGGAAACACAGCTGACATTTTCTTTTCATAGAGATTAACTACAACTATTGGAGGTTTTTTTTTTTTTTTTTTCACATAGCCGAATTATCTTTGCTTCAGTTAAACAAATATGAATCTCCTATGTGCCAGTTATCTGGCTAAAAATTAGGGATATGTAAAATTTACAATCCATTGGATTATGAATTGCAAGAATTTAACTTCTAGTCTTTTCTTTTCTCACCACCATGCTATATCATGTGCTGAGAAACTTGAGAATTCAAATACATTTTTAATATTAACATAAAACGATCAGGAGACCAGGCTTGGTGGCTCACGCCTATAAGGCCAGCACTTTGGGAGGCTGAGGCAGGTGGATCACTTGAGGCCAGGAGTTTGAGACCAGCCTGGCCAATGTGGTGAAACTTCGTCTCTACTAAAAGTACAAAAATTAGCTGGGTGTTGTGGTGCATGTCTGTAATCCCAGCTACTTGAGAGACTGAGGCACGAGAATCACTTGAACCCAGGAGGTGGAGGTTGCAGTGAGCCAAGATGGCGCCACTGCACTCCAGCCTGGACAACAGAGCAAGAGCAGTCTCCAAAAAAAAATAAATAAATAAAATTAAAAAAAAAAATTAGGAAAGTATATCTGCGACTAGACTTTATACAAATCATTCTAAAGCAAATTTAAAATCTAGAAGGGACTTTTAATTTTCTGAATCACTGGTCTTCCCTGTAATATGCATAACAGGCATGATCCATAATTGGAAAAACTGCTAAGTAAATATGAGTAGGTAAAACTCATATTAAATTGATACTTTGATGTGCATAATTTTCCCTTTGAGAAAATAAATCTAATTTCTGCATAAGTATTTTGATTTTATTTTCCACAGTAAAGCAAACTTTTTGCTTTATAGTAGCAGGGTAAATATTATATAGCTATATATTATACACACTATATATTATACAGTTAAATATTAACTATATAGTGGCAGGGTAAAAATACCAGCTTATACTTTCAATTTTGGATTTTTCTTTTCTATCTAAATTTGGAAATTTAGTATTGAGAGGGTGAGTGTTTGTATATATACATGTGTCTACACACTTGGAAAAAAGATAGAAGATGGGGTCATAGTTTTCAAAGAGGATTTTCTGATTTTTTTTAAGACAAATGGAATCTTGAATACAACTTTTCAAGCAAAGTAAGAAATTGCATTTATGTTAAATGATATAAGATTATATAGGATCTCAGAACCCTTATCCTAAGAGGAGGCAAGGGAGATAGAGTTATCTTTATTTCTCTTGGTTAAACCAACTGTTCCTAAACTTTCCTCTAATAGATAATTGAGTAGTAAGCGGGCATTTTTCAGATGATCAGAAACAACTTACTCATCTGATTTTTTAAAATCCAGGAATCTCCCAAAGGAATCAAGACAAAAGAGAGAGAAATTGAGTCGTAGGAGCATCTAGAAAAGTGACCAGTGGCCTGGGTCTCCATGCCCTTCCACTGCCACTCCAGTAATGGGTTATATCAGCTGTGAAGGAAAATTATGTTACTCACTAACATAGCATAAATCATCGCAGTGTGGCTTCCCTAATTGTCTTGTGTACATAAGAGGGAAGAGGAAGAATGTTTTCTTGCCTTCTTCAAACTCAGGCAAAAATGTTAAATAGGTAGAATTTATCTTTAGACTCATTATACATTCTTTTTTGTAAATCTTTTTCTGACTGCCTAATTCTTATTAGTCCTGCCCGATGTTCCCTGACCCCCAGTTCTATTAATCCATCCCCACCTGTGTTCAAATCAAGCAGCCCACTCCCTTGGTGTGGCTATCTTTGCTAAGTATTATGAGATGAGCTGCTCAAACTGCTGAGGAAATTGCTTACCCTAATTTGAGGATAACTACTAGATTCATACCTTATATAGCTATATAATAGAAAATTTGAAAAAGAATCATTTATTATGGTATATATCCTTCCGGTTATTTTACTGAATGTTTTACTTGTTTACTCAGAGTACACATGCAATTTTTTATTTTTAATGTAAACATTACAACCATATTCTTGGATGTGGCACACACACTCTCCCTCTCTCTGTATGTATATAAATTAAAGATGGTTATTAAAGGATGAAAGATCAAATTCTGGATGACATAAAAAGTAAAATATAAGAGTTCGTAATTTATATTTGGGGTCGGGAAGAGAGATTTTGGTGGAGAGAAATTACAAAGTAATCTGGCCAGCATTGCTTAGGAGTCTGTCCCCTGAGGTCAGCTCTCAAGTTTTTCAGGTTTCTAGCTTCTTATCTTCAATATCTTTTGAAATAACGATCCTTTGTAACAGTAAGATCTTTTTAAAACATGGTTTCTAGCGTAGTATCTAGCACAGTATCTAACGGGAGGCATGGGTGTAGGGTCTGAATTTAGAGACTGCCTAAGAAACATCCAATGTTTTCATTCTTTGTCTTTAACTGTTGCTATTATAAACTTTAGTCCTTGTATGTTTTTCTTTTTTCTTTTGACCATCCATGTCGGAAGTCCTTGTAAATTTAAAACCTACTTTTAAGAAACCTAATTTACCAATCTGATCTTTTATTTTATTATTTAGGATTGTTCAGATAAATTTGAGGATTTACATGACATGACCTCATTTACACACCTTAAAAAAGTAAAATCAAGATCAAGGCTTTTAGGAAAAAGCTCAGATGATATCCATAATCATGCCAGACACTCTGCAAGACCATATACTGCTCCGGAGGTTAACAAGCAACGAGAAAGCTACAGTGGAAAGTTTACAAGTCGTCGAATGGTTTCATCAGGCTTAGTTCATATAAATGATAAAACATCAGATTATGAAATGCAAAAAATGCGGCCAAAAAAAATTAAAAGAGGATATTGAAAAATGTTCGTTCATTTGTGTTATTATAAAACATGTTTAACTTAGAATGATATGTGAGGCCAGCAGTCAGAATATCATTTCTCCATTAACAAAATGGTTTGGAGATCTCTTCTTTTGTGTGACAGAAGTCAGCAACAAATTTCATCTTGTTAGAACTATTTTGTTTTGATTAAAATGAAAAACAAACACATTTGATATAAATGTGTTTTCGTTCATGAAGCTTAGGGAACAGACCCAGAAATACGTGTTCAGTTTATATTCATGAACAAAGTTTTATTTCTCAGTTTTCACTTTTTCCACTATGTAATACCACTCCAATTTGGTTTTCTCTGACTTCTCCAACCTTTGTTACACTGTAAATTATCCCTTTCTACCCAGTTTTCAGGTGATTTGTGGTTATCAATGTGTGCAGCCTTTTGTTCTGAATATATACTTCTAGGCCAGACACCATGGCTCACGCCTGTAATCCCAGCACTTTGGGAGGCCAAGGCGAGTGGATGGCTTGAGCCCAGGAGTTCTCGACCAGCCTGGGCAACATGGCGAAACCCTGTCTCTACAAAAAATCAGCTGGGCGTGGTAGCACGCCTGTGGTCCCAGCTACTGAGGAAGCTGAGGTGGGAGAACCACCTGAGCCTGGGAGGCCAAGGCTGCAGTGAGTTGTGAGAGTGACACCCCTCGCAAGAAAAAAAAAAAAAAAAGAATATATACTTTTACTCTTCAGCTCTAGTTATATTTCTAGATTCAACAGTTTGCAATTCTCTGGGCCTTATCCTTGTTTATTAACTTTTTTGGGACAGAGTTCTAGCTATGTTGCCCAGGTTGGTCTCAAACTCTGGGCTCAAATGATCCTCCTGCCTCAGCTTGTCAAGTAACTGAGATTTATAGGTGTGTGCCACCACACCCAGCTGAACTTTTATTCATTTTAACATCATCTGATATTGCATTTTTTTACACAATAAAAATAAGAATATAGTTAATTCCTGAAGCATCCCTTACACAGCAGTGACTTTCTAAGTTACTCATACAACTGTGAAAGGGCCTCTTAGTAACATCATACTTGGGAAACTGCATAAAATTGTAGAAACTGAATAAGATATAATCTAGCTAAATCAACATAGGATTTAAATCAGACTTCTGAGAATTGGTTCTGTTTCTTTGTAAGTACAGTATTTGGATCTTGTTGAACTTTGATCCACTCTTGAAAAGCAAAACTCGATTTACAGAATTTTTGTTTCTATTTTTCTACCAGAAGTTATAATGACTATGGGGTTTAAATAGAATTGGTTGATGGAAAACATAATTCCTGATCATTCAGTGTTATAATCAGGATAGTAATTTTTTATAGGGACTAAGAATTTCCAATAATCCTCAAAGTTGTCAGTACTTGTATCAGTCAGCTTGTAACTGGGAAAACACAACTCCAGATCTTTCAGGTAGAAGGAATACAGGGAGTTGGTTTTGTGGGTGATGGAATCAAGGCTAAGAAGCAGAAAGGGATGTTGAAGCAACCCAGGAATTAGCAAGAGTGGGAAGTGCTACCACCACTTGGATGGAAAGGACAGCAGGGGGCACTGGTGCTACCAGAGTCTTGAAGCTAGAGACAAAGACGATACCGCCACTGCCAGGGACACTCGAAGCAGAAGGGGAGTGGGGCAAAGGGTGAGATATACTATGTTTCTCCTCTCTCGTCCTGCTCTCTGATCTTCTACTATTGCCTCCCTGGAAACCAGAGATTGCGGGTACATGGGAAACGTAGATCCTAGTGAAGCAGAACAGGGAAAGGGTGGAGAAATGAACTTGAGAGCTAATAGGCAACTGGCCAACAGTACTTATGAGGGAAACCATTGATCTGGCTTGCAGTAAAGGACGAAATATTTACTAGATAGAAATCTCAAATCTCTTTGCCACATTAAATTTTTAATGGCAATATTGTGACAAGCAAAGAATTTAAAACTTCTTACCATGGAAATCTCTTACATTTTCAAAAGTCTTTTTTTTTTTATTCAAATACTTTAATTCAAGAAAGAATTCAATAAATATTAAACATCTACAATACGCCAGACAGTTTTACTAAACAGCAATATACCAGTGAATAAGACAATATTCTCAGGAAGTCCACAGTCCTTTGGGAACATAAACACAGAAGTAATTAGAGTTGTGTCAGTGCTTTTTGGGGAAGGTACTATAGAAGCTCATAGGAGGGCATTTTAGCTAAAGTGACTGCTAGCTTGGGTCCTTTGAAAAGCAGACACCAAGATGAAATTAGACGTGTGGTAGTCATGGCCCCTACCAATGTGTCCATGTCCTAATCCCAGGAACCTGTGAATGTTACCTTATGTGAGGAGAGATTTTTGCAACTGTGATTAAACCAATGGTGTTGAGATGGGGGGAATTATCCCAAATTATCTGGGTGGGCACAATATAATCACAAAAGGCAGAGAAGGAGATGGGACCACAGAAGCAGAAGTTGGAGCAGTGCTGTGCCCTGAGGGAAGGAAGTAGGAAGCCTCTAGAATCTGGGAAGGCAACAGAATCTCCCCTAGAGACCCTGGAAGGAGTGTAGCGCTACCAATCCATTTTAAACTTCTGACCTCCAGAACTGTCAGATAATAAATGTGCATTATTTTAAGCCACTGGGTTTGTGGTAATTTGTCACAGCCGTGATAGGAAATGAATACCACCTGCAACAGATGTTTTGAGGGGAAAAGTCTGGGAGGGAAAAGTAGGGAGGCAGTAGAAGATGGCTGGGAGAGCTATCCATGATGTAAGTCTGACCAAAGTGGAAGAGAGGGAGGAAGATAAGAAGGCAGAATAGGAAATGGCTTAGACTGCAGTGTCATTCTAAATAAGTTTCAGTTGGGCTGATGGGGAGTGCTCCAGCCGAAGCCATTAATCACAAAAGGCCTTTGTCTCCCAGGAATGGGCTTGACTTGCAATCCCTGCTGCCAGCGGTAGGGATAGGATGAGGCAGGTATGGTGGGTAGGATAATGTTCCCCAAAAGATGCCTACATCCTAAGGCCCAGAACCTGTTAATATGTTAGGTTATGTGGCTAAAGGGAACTACGATTGCAGACAGAATTAAGGTTGCTTATCAGCTGACTGTAGACAGGGAAGCTATCCCAGATTATCTCGCTATGCCCAGTATAATCACAGGGGTCTTTAAAAAGTAGAAGATGGAATCAAAGGGAGAACCAGAGAAATGGCAGAATGAGGATTCGGCCCCAAATTGCTGACTTTGAAGATGGTCAAACAGGGCCATGAGCCAAGGAATGTGAATAGTTTCTAAAAACTGAAAAGGCCAAGGAAACAGATTCCCCTCTGGAGCCTCCAGAAGGAACGGACCCCGGCCAAACCTTGATTTGAGCTCAGTAGGACTGATTTCAAACTTCTGTACCAGAACTTCAAAATAATAGTTGTGTTGCTTAAGCCACTAAGTTTGTGGCAATTTGTTACAGCAGCCATTGGAAATACAGCAAGCAAGGAGCCTAAGGTACAAAATTTAAGAAAGCACTCACAGGGTGAAGTCATCACTCATGGTGATACCCATGGTGATAGTTGATTTTGTGTGTCAACTGTACTGGGGCACAGGTGCCCAGATACTTGGTCAAACATTATTCTGAATGCCTGTAGTCCCAGCACTTTGGGAGTCCAAGGTCAAGAGTTCTAGACCAGCCTGGCCAACATGGTGAAACCCCATCTCTACTAAAAAAAACAAAAATGAGCTCGGCATGGTGGCGGGAGCCTGTAATCCCAGCTACTTGGGAGGCTGATGCAGGAGACTCACTTGAACCCGGGAGGTGGAAGTTACAGTGAGCTGAAATCATGCCACTGCACTCCAGCCTGGGTGACAGAGCAAAACTCCATCTCAAAAAAATAAACAAAAAATAACATAATTCTGAGTGTCTCTGTGAGGATATGTATTAGGGTTCTCCAGAGGGGCAGAACTAATGAATATAGGAAATGGAGTTTACTAGGGAGAACTGGCTCACACTATCACAAGGGGAAGTCCTGCAGTCGGCCATCTGCAAGCTGAGGAAGAAAGAAGCCAGCAGTTGCTCCGTCCAAGTCCAAAAGCCTCAAAAGCAGCAAAGCCAACAGTGCAGCCCTCAGTCTGTGGCTGAAGGCCCAGAAGTCCCCAGGAGGCCCGTGTGCAACTCCCAGAGTCCGAAGGCCAAAGAACCTAGTCTGATGTCTAAGGGCAGGAGGAGTGGAAGGAAGTATCCAGCACAGAAGAAAGATGAAATCCTCAAGGCTCAGCAAGCAAGGTTATCCCTCTTCTGGCCGCCATCTTCTAGCTGTTTAGCAGCTGACTGCATGCTGCCCACCCACATTGACGGTGGGGGTCTTTCTCTCCCAGTCCACTGACCCAAATGTCACTCTCCTCTGGCAAAACCCTCATAGACACACCCAGAAACAATACTTTACCACAAGGGTCCCCAAACCCCTCTATGGACCCATACGAGTCAGTGGCCTGTTAGGAACCCAGCGTCACAGCAGATGAGCAGCAGGGTGGGTGAGCATTACCGCCTGAGCTCCGCCTCCTGCCAGATCAGCGGCCACATTAAATTCTCATAGGAGCACCAACCCTATTGTGAACTGCACACACGAGCAATCTAGGTTGTGCCGCTCCTTATGATAATCTAATGCCTGATCTGAGATGGAACAGTTTCATCCTGAAACTATCCCCCACCCCATGGAGAAACTGTACACCACAAAACTGGTGCCAAAAAGTTGGGACCACTGCGTTATCAGCTATCTAGACATCCTTCAATCCAATCAAGTTGACACTTAATATTAACCGTCACAGGGTGTTTCTGGATCAGACTAACATTTAAATTGGTCGACTAAGTAAAGCAGATTGCATTCTCTAATATTAGTGGACCTCATCCAATCAATTGAAGACCTGAATAGAAGAGAAAGGCTAAACTTCCCCCAAGTAAAAGAGAATTCCTCCTGCCTGAATGCATTTGAACTGCGACATTGGCTTTTTCCTGCCTTTGGACTCGTACTGAAACACTTACCCTTCCTGGGTCTTGAGTCTGACAGCCTTTGGACGAGAACTACACCATCAGCTCTTCTGGACGTCCAGCTTGCTAACTCACCTGGCAGAGCTTTGGACTTGTCAGCCTCCACAATCGCATGAACCAATTCCTTATAATAAATCCATTTATATATGTATATATATAAAATGTAGATATATATGCACATTCATTCTATTGGCTACTTCTCTGGAGTACCCTAATACACCCCATGGTAGGAGATCTGAGAAGCACCATTTCATGCCCTTTATGGTCCAATTTTTAAACTACACACATTTAGGAGAACCTCCACACAGATTTGAAAGAACCTCTAAGGTCTCTGGGCCTCTCTTACGGAAGGGAAATTTAGGAGGAGGAGGTTAGTAGGATGAACTATAGCCCTTACCACTAGAGTTGCTCTTAGGGCCTCAGTGGTCTTCATCTTCTCCCTTTTCCACTGTCCATTTTAAATTCTTTCACTTTGGTGGTTCTTGGTGGCTTAACAGATGGAGTAACCCAAACCTTCATTCTTGAGCGGGTCCAGTCAATAAACATGAAGAAAATTGTGCATGAAATGGCCTATAGATTTGTATATTATTTGTCTTTTTAATTTTTTAGTCCTGAAGTAATCATTTTAAAATAACTTTTAATGTAATATAAATAAGATTGTATAAATTAAGAAAATCAACTGAAGTAGGTCCCAGTTTACCACACCTCCAAACTATGTATTCTTTTTGAATACATAGTTTGAGACATGGCAGAGTCTCTTTTCTAATTAGGAAATTAGGAAATATTAATTAAGACCTCTATGTCCTCATGTTGTACCTCCTACAGGAGCAATATGTCCTCATGTTGTACCTCCTACAGGAGCAATAACCATACAAAAGGCCAGAATGCCTTCTGCCTCCATTTAATCGAATACTCAGTTGATTATAGATTATGTAAATGAATTTGCTTGAGAAAGGGCTTTTCTTGGCAAAACAAATCAGAATCTGTATTTTAGCTCTGTCAAACCACGCAAGGAAAATAAATAAAAGCATAAACTCAATTCAGTAAATCTTTATTGAGCTCCCACGGGGTGCATGAATTTAGGATCTATAATTTACATAAGTAGGAAAGTGTTACTTTAGCCCCCTTTTTTTTAAAAAAAAGCAAATTACAATTTCTGTATATATTTCAAGTGAATCATTTAATGTCAGTGAGGTTCAGTTAGAGTTTACCATAAGTATTAACAGAAGAAAAAGGGAAAGCACAAACATTTTCCCTCTACCAGAAAAGGGTCTGATGTAAGATAAACCAGCCCGTTGGTTTAACAATAGCTCATTAAAAAGGCCAGAGAATCTGGGAGAAGATGTACTTGGAAGCACTGTCCTCTGAGGGCCCATTCCCAAGGGACAGCAAAATACTGAAAAAAATTAACTGGCTCAAAAATTATATTGAGAGAGGAAAAGAGTTAGTCACAGCTTAGAAAAAAATTCCAGAATAAATGACACTCGCTAGATTAGTAATTCTGATGTTTCCTTGGAGTTGTCATAGTACTCTGTGGGAACCAGAGGGACTACAAACTGATGCTCCTTTGAACAGAGTGGTTTTAAATAATAGATTCTCCAGTGCACCAACTGTATTTTCAAGTATAATTCTAGTATTTGTACCTAGCAATACAGAAGAAAAAGCAGCAAGGAGAAAGTGTCAAGTATATAGGACATAAAATGATTTGGCAGCCCTAGAATTCCCAGTATGAGTCTTTTTCATCAGGAAAATCACATTCTGGCTCAGTCCAAGGTAACACTGGAGGCAATGATATTGATGGCTTGTTATAAGCAGGAGGCAACAGTGAAAGTATTGAATCATGGCTTTCTTCTTTCATCTGTTAAAGAAACTCAAAATAAGGCTGTTGATATATCATTTCAATACATCAGTTTTGTTAGCAATAAATAACTTTTAAAGAATTTATGTTAAATGTGTTTAAAATTGTTTTCAGGTATTCCCCCTAAAACTGCCTTTGATTCTAGTCATCTGAAAACAGGAAGAAGAGCCAAATAAACTGACTTCTTATCAGAATTACTTTGCCCTTTCATCATTTCTAGCCAACAGAGAAAATGTCTCTAAATTAATCAAAATATACACCAAGCATCAATAACATGTAATGATAGTCCATTTTGTTTTTACTCATTTTGTTTTGAAGAATGAAAGTATTTTAGAAAGTCTGTAATTGAACTACCAAAAGTTTTCTTGTTTTTAACTTTATTTTGTAACAGAGTTATTAGTAAGAACCTTGGTAACCAAAGTATCTCATCAAGCCAACAAAATAAAGTGACTTTTTAATAGTAATTAAAAACATCGAGACAACGGATGATAGATCAGCTCACCTGTTTGAAGAAAACATGGGACAATAAACTGCTTGCTGATGGCCTGAAATTTTTAAGAAAGTTATAAAAAAAAAGACCTTTATATTAGAATGTAGATTTCAGGTGTATAAATATGTTAGAAATTAGGTTTAGAGCTATAAAACCCAATAAGAAAAAAATTAAAAAGAATATATATCAGAAGCCCAATTCTTAGCTACAACCTTGACTAAAGGGAATAATTGTAGAGGTATCCTTCAATTAATCTATACTCAACATCTACTGGACACAGTATTTACTGACAGTAACTTAGTAGGGTAGCAGCAATTTACATTTTTATACTGCTTACAGTCAACATAAATGTGCTAATTAATGTCTAGAAAGAGTAACTGATTTTTACTCTGATTTTTCTTGTAAAAATCAGTTAGAAAATGGTACAGCTGAGACTGAGCCCAACTCTTCTGATTTTTTTTTTTCTTTTGAGATGGAGTCTTACTCTGTCACCTAGGTTACAGTACAGTGGCATGATCTCGGCTCACTGCAACCTCTGCTTACTGGGTTCAAGCGATTCTCCTCCCTCAGACTCCCGAGTAGCTGGGACTACAGGTGCATGCCACTACACCCAGCTAATTTTTGTGTTTTTAGTAGAGACGGGGTTTCACCATGTTGGCCAGACTGGTCTTGAACTCCTGACCTCAGGCGATCCACCCGCCTCAGCCTCCCAAAGCGCTGGGATTATAGGCGTGAGCCACCGCACCCAGCCTCTTCTGATTTTGAATCCAGTATTCTCATTTCCTTGTTCCTACTAGTTGTTCTTAGCACTGACATTTTCTAGATTAGACAATATTTTGATCAAAACATTGATAAAAGATTTGTATTCTCCTGGAAGGGCAATGTTACAAGCTTCTATAAAATGTAAAACATGTACATTTTGCAGTATTTAGAAGAGATCAATATTACCTTTTCTCAGGATCTTGTTGCAAACAGAGCTGTACCAAGCTAAAGAAGGCAGGAGAGAAGGTTTTTGAGGATGGTGTGTGTAATCGGTCACTATTTACTGTGTGAGTTCCACTGGAGACAAGCACGCTTTCTCCAATCCCAGAGTCTACACCTGACCGGGAGTTTTTCATTCTGGATTCTGATTGAGGGAAAATACTGATATCCAATGGGCTGTAAGGAGGACCTTTCAGTTTCTGTAACAGCATCTAAAAGAAACAGAACTTTCCTTCAACACTTTCCAGGCAAAATATTAAAACAGTAACAATAAAGCTCCTAAGAGTCTATAGCAAATGTATTTAACAGAAATTATCTAGAATGTAAGCAATCTTATGAAAGGGAAGTAGTTCAGGGATTTTAGCAGCACTTACCTGAGTTCTATGCATGTCCTGGAAAGGCACCTGCCCACTGGCTAATTCACATGCTGTAATCCCAACACTGTAAATATCTGACTTCACATTATACCCATGTAAATCCTGTAGGACACAATTAATTTGAAGTCTTTTAGTGCAAATAAGTTAACCAAAAGTTATACATGTGTGCTTTTTTGATAAAGAATGGTGAACAATAATGGAAAAGAAACCCATAAGTGACAAATCAAGACACACTTAATATATGGTATTTAATTTCCTAACATAATTTTGACAAGAAAGAGAAATAAAGTCTTGCAGAAGGCCATTCACCAATCCACATATAAAGTCACAACTGTACTTCAGTCAAACTCAGAAGACACTTGAGACACAGAAAACCCAATGCAACGGCCACACCTGACCTGTCTCAGTAGTTCTGGACTCAGCCACGGCTGCACTGATGTGCTGAACTGTGGGAAATCATACACAGCCGTATGCCTCTGTCCATGCTTAACCAAACTATGCAGATGGGACAGGCCAGAGAGGGTCACTAGGCCATCACCAGAAATGAGGATATGGCTGGCTTTAATACTCCTAGAACAAAGAGAAACAATCCTAAGTAATAGGAAACTGGCCAATGAAGAAAGAATAAAAATCTGGTAGGAACAAATCCATATATTCTCTTGGAAATTAAATACCCTTTATAAAACAGCAGTATAAACTGCAAAACAGTACTGCAAAACTGCTGTTTACACAGGAAATATTCAGGGAATAAGAATTCTTTCTCAACTACTTACTACAGCACCAACACAAGTAAAGATATATAATTGAAAGCTACATGTTAAGAACTGATGGCCGGGCGCGGTGGCTCACACCTCTAATCCCAACACTTTGGAAGGCTGAGGCAGGCAGATCATGAGGTCAGGAGATCGAGGCCATCCTGGATAACATGGTGAAACCCCATTTCTAATAAAAATACAAAAAATTAGCCAGGCATGGTGGCGGGCGCCTGTAGTCCCAGCTACTTGGGAGGCTGAGGCAGGAGAATGGCGTGAACCCAGGAGGTAGAGCTTGCAATGAGCCAAGATTGCGCCACTGCACTCCAGCCTGGGGGACAGAGCGAGACCCTGTCCATCTCAAAAAAAAAAAAAAAGAACTGATAATATTTTTTCAAACAAGGAATGGAATCAAATAATTAATTTCACTTTTTTTTTTTTGAGACAGAGTCTCACTCTGTGGCCCAGGCTGGAGTGCAGTGGCATGACCTCAGCTCACTGCAACCTTCACCTCCTGGGTTCAAGTGATTCTCCTGCCTCAGCCTCCTGAGTAGCTGGGACTGCAGGTGTGTGCCACCACACCTGGCTACTTTTTTTTTTTTTTTTTGTATTTTGAGTAGAGACAAGGTTTCACCATCTTGGCCAGGCTAGTCTCAAACTCCTGACCTCAAGTGATCTGCCCGCCTCGGCCTCCCAAAGTCCTGGGATTACAGGCATAAGCCACCATGCCTGGCCAATTTCACTATTTTTGAATGCTGTTGCAAAACACCTAAGAAGTGTTACCTAAAAAAAAAAATCAAACAATATTTGAAATATAAGGTTTTAAAGCTAAATGTAATACTATCCAGTAAAAGTCTCTCTCATACATCATTTATAAAAAGATATATTATACATTTCCTTTAATTGTCAGATAAATTATAAGAGCCTTGTTTTTCGATCCCAAACACTGAATTTGGAAACTTAACAGAGGAGGATGGCCAATCATCTGGTGACATATAATGAAACCCCAGTTAACCAGAATATAGTGTGTTGGAAATCCTTGGTTAACTAGAATTTTGCTGAAAAAACAATAGTAAGACTAGAAGCTTTAAGGAGATTGAAACAATAGGAAAGCAAGCTTATTTAAAGGTAACTTAATTAAAAAGTAAGATAAAGTTGCAGTATATCTTAGAACAGCACTTTTTAACATTCAGTCAATCACTTTTGCATATACACTTTGGTAACAAGAGAAGTGATATTTAGGATGATAACCTCAAGGTACTGCAAAATAAGAAATCGAAGAAAAGTTTAATTCCAATTTATGCATAATATAAGATGGAAAGCAGATAATGGAGCTCTTCATTTGCTTAAACAAAAACAGAATGAAAAACACCCAGCTAACTAGGATCCCATTTCCTACAGCTCATCTCCTAAACATCCTCATTAGATTGAGACTGTGAGCTCCATGAGGGCAGGCACTCCAGCCCAGCACCAAGAACTGCTTGGCACAGAGGATGTGGTCTGAACATGTTTGGTGAAGGGACATAAAATGTAAGCAATCCATTGCACCTAATGGTCCCTTCCTCCCTCAATTTTCACTTACAAGTTTCCTATCCCTCTTTTCTAACATTCAACTGCTCCTTCCTAAAACCTCCTTCAGAGAGTTCTTCCAGTAAAATTATTTCATTTAGTAAAATACAAATAAGTAAATACCTGTGAATATAGCCATTTTGGTGCAGATAGTTCAACCCTCTCACTGCTCCAAAGAGAATGTTTCTTATTAAAGTTTCACTCATTCCCTCAGGAAAATAGGTCCTCAAGAGTTGACTTGCTGAACCTGAAAGAAACCCCTAAAATCCTTATATGAACATTGAAAGTGATTTTGCTTCCAGCTGTGTTTTAATGTTCTCTTCAACCATAAACACAAACATATCTGTTACTTTTTGGAGTCTAACCCAACCAACACTTTCCCACACAAACATGATTTTCTTTCAAGAATCTTTAAACAATTTTTTCTAATGACACTCTAGAGATTAGGAAAGAGAATTAATGATTTGTCAATATTATTGAATAAAAATACATTCTGTGTATGTGTGTGTATATATATATATATATATTCTTAAATCCAGAAGCAATTCACAAAAGCTGTGCTAAAAATCAAAGTTCCAGAATCCATTCACTATTTATTCAACACAATTATGGAACACAACTTTGTGCTAAGTACTATGTGAGCACCTGGGGACACCACAAATAAAAATATATAAATGATCCTGGCCCTCAAGAAGCAGTGAGGGAGATGGGCACACACAAAGATGTTTCTAATACAGTGAAATAGTTTACAATGCAGTGTAACAGGGACAGGGATGGGGTGCAGAGGTGGAAAAACAACTTCTTCCTGCAGAATAACAGTAGGTCTCCATTAAAAGAGGGGTAGGAAGCTGAAGGGAAGAGACAGCCTGTGCAAAGGCATGGAATTCTTGGAAAAGCAGTGGTGGTTCACTGATCATCATACCAATTCTTACCTTTTTCTGCAAACTAAAATTCAACATGCACCAGATATAGAAATATACCATGAAATCTAAAATCAGTCATTAGACTTATAAATTAAATGTGGCAAATCATAAATCTAAAATCCCAACTCATCTATATAATTATAACATCTAGGCTAAATTATTTAAAACCAGCATTCTTACCATAGGCCATAAATGGAGAAATAACCCAAAGCCAGCTGCCAACAGTGAAAACTGTCCAATAAGTTGTAATATTGGGATGCCGGAAAAAGTGGGAGAGAATCACGGCTTTCTAGGATAAACACACAAGAGACAAGACATTTAAAAATAACCCTTTTTTCCTTATGATGAAAATGGCAGTCGTGGCAGCTAATACTCAAGGGCGCTCATTAGTGAAAGCACTGTTCTTAGTGCTTTTATCTATTTAAATCTCACAACCACTCCACGAAGTATGTGATATTATGATTCCCATTTTTCAGAAGACAGCACTTAAAAATAAGTTAGAAAACCTGTCCAAAAGCATGCAATTAATAAAAAGAAGTGGAAGTAGAATGTGAACTTAGTTTCCCTCTAGGGTCATACTCTTAACTGTACTATGTTCTTATTATAAAAACATTTTAAAATACCTAAAAAATCCCTCTATCGCCACCTCACAGAGACCCACTGTTAACATTTCATACGGTTTCTCCTAGTCTTTTTTTGTTTGTGTAATATACATGTGCACATATAAATATTTTAAGAATTGGAACAATATCCAAATAAAATCCTTTCCCCCTTTATATCAAAAATGATTAGTGACAATAAAAATGGTATTATAAGATACCTGAAATGCAATTCTGTCAAAATTTGTCATTTGGAAATTAATTTTGCTTATCTGGATGAAAAGGAAACTGTTTTTTATTTCTTCCATTGCCCTATGTGACTATTTAGGATGGGACTAACTAGGGGTATTGTAAAACTCCAGACCTGCATTTTGAATATGATATTCATTTGAAGGAGCAGCAGTTACCAAAGTTGGAATACATGTGTTCTTTCATATAATGAATCTGGCTTCCACATATTCTTTCCAATTCTGTAACTGCATGTTAATTAGAAGAAATCTATATTTCCCTAACAGAAGAATTATTAGTTTGGGGGAGAAAATTCTTATAGATGTAATCTCCTCAAATAAACATTATATTAAATACAATCACCCCTTAATATCCATGGAGCATTGGTTCCAGGACTGCATCCCCTGACCGCCTCCCACACACCACCCCATGAATGTACCAAAATCTAAGAATGCTCAAGTCCCTTGTATAAAATGGCATAATATTCACATATAAGCTATGCACATCCTCCTATATACTTTAAATCATTTCTAGGTTACTTATAATGTCTAATACAATGTAAATGCTATGTAAATAGTTATGCTGTGTTTTATTTGTACTATTTTTTATTGTATTATTTATTTTAAAATATATGTTTTCTATTCACAATTGGTTGAATCTGCAGATGTGGAACCAGTGGATACAGAGGGCCAACTGTGTATCATTTTCTTCATATTGTTACCTGTAAAGCTTTCAGGCGTTCTTCATTGCAGTTTTCCAGATTTGTAATTTTTATAGTTACCAGTGTTCCCGTGGGAGTATGCCGTGCAAGATGGACAGAAGTCAAGTTGTCAAATCCTCTTCCTATAATCAGGCATAAAAGTCATGTTAGCAACCAAAGAAGAAAAAAAATTGACAATTTAGACTTCATCAAAATTGAAAAGTCTTGCTCTTCAAAAAGTACTGTTAAGAAAATGAAAAGGCACACTACTCATTCAAAGTATTAATAATACTTATCAAGCAATCCAATTAAAAAACAGGCAGAGGATTAAACAGGCAATCCACAAAATAAGATATAAGAACAGCCAGTAAGCATATGAAAAGATGCTCAAGATAGAGAAATGCAAATTAAAACAGTGACACACCATTACATATCTATTATAATGACTAAAATTGTGACTTGATAAACCAATTACGATATACTCACACAATGGACTGCTACTCAGCAATCCCCTGTCCCCACTCCTAGTCCCTGGCAACCACCAATCTGATTTTTGTCACATAAATGGCGTCAAAAAGAACACAGTAGTCAGCTTCTTTTGTGTTTAGCTTCTTTCGCTTGGCATATGCTTCTGAGACTCATCCACGTTGTTGTATGTATCAGCAATTAATTTCTATTGCTGAGCAATAAACAATTGTATGGCTATACCACAATTTATTTATCCATTTATAATACTGATGGTTATTTAGGTTGTTTTCAGTTTTCGGTGACTATAAAGCTGCCAAAAACATTCCTATACCTATAATGTATAGGTAGACATATGTTTTCATTTATCTTTGGCAAATATCTACGAGTGAGATTGCTGGGTCATGTGGTAAATGTATGCTTAACATTATAAGAAGTTGCCAAACTGTTTTCAAAAGTGGCTGAATCATTTCACATTCCCACAAACAATGTATAAGAACTGTCACTGCCTGACATACTCACCAGCATTTGGTATCGTCAGCTTTTTAAATGTAAAACACCTAGAGTGGCACTTGCTAGCAGCCACCTAATAAACGTTAGTTAACTCCCTCTCTCCATGGTCACCAAATTTTGTCAGTTTTATTTTTGAAATGAAGTTAATCTCAAATTCATCTCCTCTCCTCAGTGTCAGCGTCACTGACTTAGTCTGAGCCCCATCCTGTCGCCCTGGATGTATGCAGTGACTCCCTCATATGCCCTACATTCTCAGCCAGGGCACACACCAGAATTACTGAGGGAACTACTGTAAAATGCCTCTGCCTTGACCCCACACCCCAGAAACCTTGGTCCAGTAGCTCTATGATGGAATATAGGTGTTGTAATTTTTAAAAAGACACAGGTAATGAAGATGACACTTCTGGTTGTGCACTGCTGATCTACTACATCTTCCTGACTGTTGCCTGAGCTGTTTTAAATTTGGCATTTTATCAATGGCAGGTCCTGCAGCAGCTGAGAGCTTAGATCCTACAGTCAGAAAGATCTGGTTTCAAATCACTAACTGTATGACTATCTCAGGGCCTCAGTGTCCTCATCTGCGAAATGGGAGTGGCAAAGGGTTAAAGGAAAAAAATACATACTAAATGTTCAGCATCATGCCTGTTAGATGGTATTATTGTCATCACGATTCCACAATGTCTCTCTAGCAGAAGGACAGTAAATTCCAAATCTCCACCTTAAATCATCTGAGTAATAAGGAGGGTAGGTTGTGGACGCCATTCTAAATCCAACCACATGAAGTCCTTCACAACGCGTTCCAAACCTGCCTTTCCAGATTCATCTCCTACCACTGCCTACTCTCCCCTTGTCCCCACTTGTAGTCACAGAGGAACTATATGGTATTCTCCCCTAACCATCCTTCCTCAGTCATTTACTGAGGTAAACATGTTTTCATCTTTTTAGAATTGGCACCATCTGAAACTCCTTTCTAATTTTGGGGCATTTGCCACTATGTGTTATTTCAAAAAGGTTAGATCCTTACTCTCCCTTAGTCTCCTTGACCTTGGTATGTGACCTATGCTTGGCCAACTGGAGCATGGAGTGAAGGACAAAGCAGCAGCAGTCGTCAGAGCTTCCTGCAGTGGGCCAGCGTCTGGTGGCGGGCAGTACATTCACTAGGCTGCTCCTATTCCACAGTCCTGGTTCTTGTCATGCAGCTTCTCTTGGCTTCTTCCAAACCTATTTCTCTAGCCAATAATTCTGTGAGTTAGCAGCATTGTTCAAATATTCCTTTTTCACTTAAGTTAGCCAGGATTGTTTATGTTGTCTATAACAAAACCTATGACTAGAATATCTAGCAAACTCTTCCTCATTCAAGATCCAGCCCCTTTTTGCCATTTCTCTTAACTCCCAGAGGTGGTTCGTTGTATGCTCCATCTTCTCCATTCCCATAACACTTAGGACATACCTCTACTAAAGTACTATATTGTGTCTTCATCTTCCTAGAGATGATGTCAATTCCAAGTGTTCTCCTATGCTTTGTTCCCCTATTTGTTTAACAGATGTTTCTGAATATTCAGAGCAAATGTTTCACATATGTAAAGCTATAAACAATAACCCATCCTATTCCACACTTAACTGAAAAAGCTTTCTATTATAAATGGGATTTTAGATAAATTTTTAAACTAAGAAGCAATTTAGTTAACGGACTGTGACTGAAAAGATTTATCTGACTTGATTTTACTTCATACCCAGTAAAAATTATACCCATAAAATAGATGCTTCCCCCAATAAACACACAAATAATAAGTATTTAGTGTCATCCTCATGTAAATGTACTTCAATGGAAAAGTAAACGTTCTAGACAGTAATCCTGAAAAAATCTGAGTCATTATTTTAAGATAGACATAAATTAATTGAATCCACTTGACTGACACAATTAGCATCTAGTTTTATGCTGGAGGTAACAACAGAAAAAACTTGTCTACAAAATAATATTTTTGTCATCAATTTAATTTCTAACACTGAAGGGTCAATTAGAAATTCAGAATTATTACCTATTTCTACTTGGAGCTCGTAGTGAGAAACGTTGGTGGAACATACTACTTCGCTTGCTCTAGTGGATGGAGGTGACCAGGAAAGGGTTGGCTCATCAACCTGCATTTGTTTTTAAAGATAAAAACAAAATAGATGAAATTCTTGGTCCCCCTGCCCCAATATAAAACACTGGTGTTATATTTTCAAACACAGAGGTGCTCATTAGGAAGGTACTGCAAGGTGGCTTAAGAGACTATTTTAAGATCTAAAAGGAATTTACCAGTTGCTCATTGATGTTAGTTAGAAAGCCATTAGCCTATGGAGAGGGCAGGAAAAGGAGATTTACAGATAGCAAGGAATACTTTCCAGTGTAATTTCCAGTAAAATGTTTAGGAGTTACGAAGAATGTTAATTCTTCAGGATAGCTGACAAATGTACCAAGCGAAGAGCTGCAGAGACCTGTGAGGGATATTCTATGCTTGTGCTCTTGCTTCAAGCTAGAGCCATATTTTGCACAAGGTACATGCTCTGCTAGTGAAGATGTTAACAGTCAAGGAAGAGTTTCCAGACTGCAGCCTATTAAAATTGCTGATGAAGTTTTTAGCAAGATGAATCAGACGGGAGGTCAGAAAGAAAAATCAAAGGAGACAGACCTCCTAAGTGTATGACCAAGTACTGATAGGAGGTCTCATGGTGTGCTTTGGAGTGAGAGTCAGGTTTGCACCTGAATACAGTGACAGTGAAATAACATGAAGGTATGAAAAAGAAGACGCCTAAACTACTGGCTTCATATGATAGCCATGAGGGTCTCCCAATGGACGTAAGTACTCCAACTTAGGAGCCTCTACAGACAGGTGGCAGGGGAAGGAAAAAAGGGGAAAAATAACATTACTATGTGCTAGGAATTGTGTTAACTCCTTTTCACATTCTTAGTTAGCTCTTTTTAATCAAGAGACAGACATGGAGTTTGAAACAGTCACAGGATTAAATGTTCCCTAAACTTTAAGAGAGCAGGAAAAAAGGAATTACAAACCCATGGCTAAAGATGAATAAGGGTGACTATTGTTCAAGAGGAATGAAAGAATGTAAAAAGAAATTCTACTATACGATTGGAAAAATCCTGATGAGAAAACAAATCAAAATAAAGCAATTTAGTTTCTCTTTTTTTCTGCCTCTTTACAATCTGATGGAAGCAATTCAGTTTCTTTAAAACAGGTAGTCTCCAGATAAACTCAGATTTAAAGACCACATAAAAGAGACAGAAAGAAAATATAACAGTTTTAAAATTTTTTAAGTGATATCAACCTGTAAGCCTGTCAGGAAGGCTAAAGACATAATGAACTAAGGCTCATAGTTCATAGGCTTGGAAAAAACAGCATAATGTTATGGGGTGATGGATTAAAATCAGAACTAATCAGCGTCTATTTTGCTTCCATCTATTCCATTAGGGAATTAGTCTTATTTAAACTAGAAGGGACACTTGTAAATAATACTTGTAAATAAACTTGTAAGTAAGTATTCAAAGCTCTAAAAAGGTTGTTTTAAATAGGTTCAAACCTCCAGGCCCAGGGCAATTACACTTAGGATATGAAGTTTGCAACTATGGTAGAACTCAGATGAAAAACCAGAATAGAAGTAGCAAACAATGACCCAATTTTCAAAAAGGGAGAAAACTACAAAGGGGCAAGCTTGATGCTGCTGCCCAGTAAAGTCAGAGATCAAATTATTCGATAGGTGAACTATGGGCACTTTAAAAAGCCACATGGTAATCCCAAGAAGACAACTCGGATTTACTAAGAGCAAATCTTCCCAAACTAACCCCACTTCTCTTTTTCACTTGATGACCAGTTAGATGATAGAAAGCAAAAATTATGGCAAAGTCCTTGACTTTGCTCTGTTAAACTTTTTAATGACTTCCTGAAAATGAAACAGGCTGGCTTGAAAAAAGAAAAAGTATGGATCATGCATTGCTGGGCATAGCTAATTACCGGAAAAAAAAAAAAAAAAAAGGCAGGACTCACAATCATCCTGCAACTAGAAGAATGGGCCCAGTTCAATAAAATTTTACAAGGATAAATGCAAAACCTTGCACTTAAGTTAAAAAACAAACAAACAAAAAACAATAGCCTAAATACAAAATTGAGGATACCAGGTTTATGACTTGGAGGTTTCAGTCAATAGCATGACAGAGAAGGTTAAATAAAAGCATAATATGGAGCTACATTTACAGAAGCAAAATTGAGCAGACTGGAAGAGACAAGAGTTTCACTGTGTTCTGAAATGATTAGATAGTATCTGGAGCACTATGGATAATTGAGACACCACAGTTTAAGAGGGAATTATAAAGTGGTGACTGTAAAATGGTGATGCCTGGAGAAGGCCAACCAAGTCGGTGAAGGTTCCAGCAACAATGGAGGAGTTGAAAATATTTAATCTGGAAAAGAAAATATTAAGAATATATATAGTTGCCATTTGCAAGTGACCAAAAGACTAATATAGAAGGGTAAACAATTGCTCAGCGAGAAGAGCTGAGATCAACAGATAGAAGCTCCAGGAAGTAGATTTCAGTTCCGCATAAGAAACGTGGAGTAACCGGTGCCATCCAAGTGTAGTTCAGGCATCAAGCTGCCTCCTTCCATTATCCTCTCTCCATTGATATATTTGGAGGTTGGATGACCACCATTGACAGTAGTTGAGCTACACGGAGGTACAAGAACTGGAAGTGAAGAGGGAATGGTCAGCAATTGGAAGGCTAGAAAAAGAAAAGTTTTGATGCCCACAAATGTCTGCTTGCAGTGAAAGGAAGTACTGTGATATGAATTTCAAGTACTTTGACAGCTGTCATTAGTTCTCCATTATACATTAAACTGCCTCTAATGATTTGGTTTCCCATGTAACTTTTCTATAAGAGTGGATTGATGATACAATGTAAGGGCACCATTTCCTCTGGCACTGGGAGACTGGGTTTATAATGAGCTTGATTAATGTGGATCTGATACTGAAATATGGATCCACTCTAGGTTTGCTGACTAAATCCAGTTTCTGATCCAAGAGGCTGAGGAACATCATGGTTAAATAATCAAGCCAATGAATAGCACTCTGAAGTGTTTTCAGAGAGATCCTGCCAGACTTTTACTTGTGGTGAAACATACCTTTCTGTATGTTTCTATTTTTCTGTGATGACTATTTTTCTACAATGGAGCTCTTTTTATTTACATTTCTACAATGAACTCTCAGAGATATTGTAGAGAACACTCCCTACATAAGTTGAAAATTAGACTAGATGGCCTCTCATGAATCACTGTAATGCTAAAATTGCATTATTTTAAAAAGCAGCATCTCAGGTCAAACACCACAGCCTTTCATTTGCAAAGGTTAACTATAGGAAATGAATTTTCCTACAGATAGAGGGGTTTCCAAAGTTACAGGAGACACAAATCACTTGGAAAACCAGATTGTTCCCCAAACATGATATTTTAACATAAAATTTAATCCTATCTACAAAGTCCAGGCCAATGGAGAACAAGCTGTCCAAAGAAAAGACAACAGATGGTGTTTTACAGCATGACTCAGAGACTGCACAGGGAAGTTTTTCTAGTCATCAGGCACCAGTTTCCAGCTGGTGTCAACTTACATTATACAACTTTTCCAATTCATGTTTCCACGAGAGACTTCAGATTATGCTTCTGCTTCTCTCACTGAAGATTTTAGTCTAACTCTACTAACAGAGAGGGATGTGACATTTCAATCCTTAAATTATAGAAAGGCTCCAACCTGGAGGTTTAAAGGATTCAGGTGGCAGCTGTGAACATTTGCTTAGTTCTAGGCCTCTCTCGGTAACAGCATGGAGACAAGAATCACTTTACTTTCTGCCTCACCCAAAGGGATTTACTTGAATTAAAACTCAGACTGTGAGGGAGGTGGAGAAAGATGGCTGAATAGAACCCTCTAGCAATCTTCCCCCACCCTTCAGGAACACCAAATTGAACAACTATCCAAACAAGAAGGCACCTTCGTAAGAATAAAAAATCAGGTGAGCTATCACAGTACCTGGTTTTAACTTCCTATCACTGAAAGAGGCACTGAACAGGGTAGGAAAGACAGTGTTGAATAGCTGATGCCTCCCCTCCCTCATCCCCTGGGGAGGGAGAGTGCAGTGATTGTGGGACTTTGCACTGGAACTCAGTGTTGCCAGTCACAGCAGAAAGCAACACAGTAAAGAATTCAGCCACCGCCCAAGGAGGGAGTATTTAGATCAGCCTTAGCCAGAGGGGAATCACCCATCCCAGCAGTTGGAACCTGAATTCCAGCAAGCCTTGTCTGCCACCACAGGCTGAAAGCCTCTGGGGTCCTAAACAAATCTGAAAGGTAGTCTAGGCCACAAGGACTGCAATTCCAGGGCAATTCCTGGTGCTGTGCTGGGCTTGGAGCCAGTGGACTTGGGGGGCCCATGACCTAGTGAGACACCAGCCAGGGCAGCCAAGGGAGTGCTTCTGTCACTCCTCTTCTAACCCCAGGCCGTGCAGCTTGTAGCTCCAGGAGATTCCTTCCTTTCCCTTGAGGAGGGGAGAGGAAAGGGGGCTTGGTCTTGAATAAAAAGGACTTTGTCTTATAACTTGGATTCCAGCTCAGCCACAGTAGAATAGGGTACCAGATTCCTGAGGCCCCCATTCCAAGCCCTAGCTCCTGGACAACATTTCTAGACACACCCTGGGCCAGAAGGGAAACTGACCTAGTTCTGGCAGGATCCATCACCTGCTGACTAGGACCTTGCGCCTTGAATAACCATCAACACTACCCAGGCAGTACTTGCTATGGGCCTTGGGTGAAACTCAGGGCCATGCTGGCTTCAGGTGTGAACTAGCACATTCTCAACTGTGGTGGCCACAGGTAGAGGCTCCTTCTGCTTGAGTAAATAGAGGGGAGAGTAAAGGGGGCTTGGTCTTGCAGCTTGGGTACCAGCTCAGCCACAGTAGGCTAGAGCACTAAGCAGACTCCTGGGGTCCCTGATTCCAGGCCTTGGCTCCTGGATAGCACTTCTGGACTGGCCCTGGGCTAAACGGTAGCCCACCGGCCCTGAAGGGAGAAACCCAGGCCTGGCAATATTCACCACAAGCTGACAGAAGAGCCCTCGGGCCTTGAGTAAACACTGGCAATAGCCAGGCAGGACTCTGCTATGGGCCGGGGACAATGGTGGCCATGAGACTCCTTGTGCCTGAGGAAAGGAGAGGGAAGAATGGGAAGGACTTTGTCCTGTGGTTTGCGTGCCAGCTCAGCTGCAGTAGAATAGAGCACAAAGTAGATTCCTAAGGTTCCTGACCCATGGCCCTGCCCCCAGAAGGCATTTCTGGACCCACCCAGGGCCAGGTGGGGAGCTCACTGCCCTGAAGAGAAGGACACAGCCTAGCTGGATTCAACACCTGGTGACTGAAGAGCCCTTGGTCCTTGAGTGAACATCCAGCTGGGCAGTGGTGGCTGCAGGCCTGGGGCAAGACCCAGCACTGTGCTGAGCTTCAGGTCTGACCCAGTGCAGTCCTAGTTGTGGTGGCAACAGCAGTGCTTGTGTCACCCCTCGCCCTGCTCCAGGCAGCTCAGCATGGAAAAAGAAACTGTTTGGGGGGAAAGTAAGGGAAGAAAACGAGATTCCCTGCCTAGTAATCCAGGTAATTCTCTCAGACCTTACCCAAGACCACCAAGATGGTACCTCTGTGAGTCTGCAAGAGTTACAGTTTTGCTGGGCTTAAAGTGGTCCTAATGCAGATAGAGTTGCAGTGACCAAAGACTTAGATCACAATACTCAATTCCCTATAAATACTTGGAAAGTCTTCCCAAGAAGAATGGGTACGAGTTAAGTTCAGCCTTCAAAGACTACGATAAATACGTAACGCTTCAATGTGCAGACATTAATGAACACCTACAAGCATCAAGAACATCTAGGGAAACATGATTTCACCAAATGAGCAAAGTAAGGTACCAGTGACCAATCCCGGAGTGACAGAGATACGTGACCTTCCAGACAGAGAATTTGAAATAGCTGTTTTGGGGAAGTTCAACAAATTTCAAGATAACACAGAGAAGGAATTCAGAATCCCATCAGATAAATTTAACAAAGAGATGGAACTAATTTTTTAAAAATCAAACAAATTCTAATTCAACTGACATACTGAAGAATGTATTAGAGTCTCTCAATAGCAAAATTGATCAAGCAGAAGAAAGAATTAGTGAAATCGAAGATAGGTTATTTGAAAATACACAGAGAAGACAAAAGAAAAAAGAATATGAAAGAATGAAGCACACCTATAAGATCTAGAAAACAGCCTCAAAAGGGCATATCTAAGTTATTGGCATTGAAGAGGAGGTAGAGAAAGATATCAGAATAGAAAGCTTATTCAAAGGGATAATAACAGAGAACTTTCCAAACCTAGAGAAAGATATCAATATCCAAGTATCCAAGAAGTTATCCAAGTATCCAAGATTATCAATATCCAGTATCCAAGAAGGTTATGGAACACCCAGCAGATTTAACCCAAAAAAGACAATTAACAATCAAACTTCCAAAGGTCAAGGATAAAGAAAGGATCCTAAAAGAAGTAGGAAAAAAGAAAGAACATATAAAGGGGCTCCGATACATCTTGCAGCAGACTTATCAGTGGAAACCTTACAGGCCAGGAGAGAGTAGCATAACATATTTAAAGTGCTGAAGGAAAAACCTTTTTTTTTCTTTTTTTTGAGACGGAGTCTCACTCTGTCACCCAGGCTGGAGTGCAATGGTGCGATCTTGGCTCCCTGCAACCTCCACCTCCTGAGTTCAAGCGATTCTCCTGCCTCAGCCTCCCGAGTACGGGGGATTACAGGCGTGTGCCACCACGCCCAGCTAATTTTTTGTATTTTTAGTAGAGATGGGGTTTCAGCATGTTAGCCAAGATGGTCTTGATCTCCTGACCTTGTGATCCGCCCACCCTGGCCTCCCAAAGTGCTGGGATTACAGGTGTGAGCCACCGCACCCAGTGAAAAACTTTCACAGTTTATCCAGTGAAAATATCCTTCAAACATGGAAGGAGAAATAAAGACTTTCCCAGAAAAACAAAAGCTGCGGGATTTCATCAATGCCAGACCTCTCCTACAAAAAATGCTAAAGCGGGTTATTCAGTCTAAAAGAAAACAATGTTAACAAGCAGTAAGAAATTATCTGAAGGTACAAAACTCACTGGTAATAATAAATACATACATAAAAACAGACTATTATAACATTGTAATTGTGGTATGTAAACTACTCATATTGTGAGTAGAAAGATTAAAAGATGAACAAATAATAACTACAATACCTTTTCAAAATAGCATAAGAAGATATAAATAGAAACCACAAAAAGTTAAAAAACAGGAGGAATGAAGTTAAAGTGTACAGTTTTTATTAGTTCTGTCTTTGCCTGTTTGTTTCTGCAATCAGTGTCAAGTTGTCAGTTTAAAATAACATGTTATGTTATTTGCAAGCCTCATGGTAACATCAAATAATAAAATCTACAACACATATACACAACAAAAATGAAAAACAAGAAACTAAAACATACCACCAGAGAAAATAAACTTCACAAAAAGGAAGAAGACAGGAAGGAAGGAAGAGAATACACAACAAATAACAAAAGCCAGCAGTTAAGTCCTTATCAATAATAACACTGAATGTCAATGGATTAAACTCTCCAATGAATAGACATACAGTAGCTGAATCAATTTTTTAAAAAGATTCAATTATCTGTTGCCTACAAGAACCATACTTCACCTATAAAGACACTCATAGACTGAAAATAAATAGGGTAAGAAAAATATTCCATATAAATGGAAACAGAAAAAGAACAGGAGTTGATATACATGTATATCAGGCAAAATAAATTTCAAGGCAAAACTTATAAAAAGAGACATGGAAGGTCGTTATATAATCCTAAGCTTAAAAAGAAAAAAACTGGAGGAATCACATTACCTGCCTTCAAATTATACTACAGAGTTATTGTAACCAAAACAGCTTGGTACTTGTATACAAACAGACACACAGGCCAATGGAACAGAACAGAGAACTCAGAAATAAATCCATACATCTACAGTGAACTCATTTTTGACAAAGATGCCAAGAACATACACTGGGGAAAGGACAGTCTCTTCAATAAATGGTGCTGGGAAAACTGGATATTTGTATGCAGAAGAATGAAAGTAGACCCATATCTCTTGTTATATTAAAAAATAAAATTGAAATGGATTAAAGACTTAAATCTAAGACCTCAAACTATGAAATTACTACAAGAAAACATGGAGGAAGTTGTCCAGGAAATTGGTCTGGGCAAAGATTAATTGAGTAATACCCCAAAAGTAGAGGCAATCAAGCAAAAATGGACAAATGAAATCACAGCGAGTTAAAAAGTTTCTGCAGAGCAAAAGAAAAAACAAAGTGAAGAGACAACCCATAGAATGGGAGAACATATTTGCAAATTACTCATCTGACAAGGGATTAATAACCAGAATATATAAGGAGCTCAAATAATCCAATTTTTAAAATCTAACCATCTGATTTAAAAATGGGCAAAAGATCTAGAAATAGACATTTCTCAAAAGAAGACATACGGTTCTGGGCACAGTGGCTCACACCTGTAAGCCCAATACTTTGGGAGGCTGAGGTGGGAGGATCACTGGAGGCCAGGAGTTCCAGATCAGCCTGGTCAACATAGTAAGACCTCTTTTAATTAGCTGGCTGTGGTAATACATGCCTGTAGTCCTAGCTTATCAACAACCTGAGGTGAAAGGATTGCTTGAACCCAGGAGTTCAAGGCTGCTGTGAGCTATGATTACACCACTACAGTGTAGACTGGGTGGCAAATCTTTTTGGCCATCTCCAAAAAAATACAAATAAAAACAATTGTTCTTTAAAGATGACATACAAATGGCAAACAGGTATATGAAAAACTGCTCAACATCACTGATCATCAGAGAAATGCAAATCGAAACTACAAGGGGATATCATCTCACCCTAGTTAAAATGGCTTTTATCCAAAAGACAGGCAATAACAAATGCTGGTGAGGATATGGAGAAAAGAGAACCCTCATATACTGTTGTGATAATGCAAATTAGTACAACTACTATGGAGAACAGTATGGAGGTTCCTCAAAAAACTAAAAACAAAAAACAAAAAACTACCATATGATCCAGCAATCCCACTGATAGGTATATATCCAAAAGAAAAGAAATCAGTATATCAAAGAGATATATACACATCCATGTTTATTGCAGCACTATTGACAATAGCCAAGATTTGGAAGAAACCTAAATGTCCATCAACAGATGAATGGATAAAGAAAATGTGGTACATACGTACAATGGAATATTATTTAGCCATAAAAAAGAATGAGATACTACCATTTGCAACAACATGGATGAAAGTGAAGACCATTATGTTAAGTGAAATATGGCAGGCCCAGAAAGACAAACTTCACATGTTCTCACTCACTTTTGGGAGCTAAAAATTAAAACAACTGAACTCATGGAGCTAGAGAATAGAGGCCAAGAAGGGGTGGGTAGACTGGAGATGGTTAATGAGTACAAAAATATAGTTAGATAGAATGAATAAGATCTAGTATTTGATAGCATGACAGAGTGACTACAGTCAACAATAACTTATTGTACATTTTAAAATAACTGAAAGTATAATTGGAATGTTTATAACACAAAGAAATGATTTATGCTTAAAGTGATAGATAACCCATTTACCCTGATGTAATTATCACATATCATATGCCTGTATCAAAATATCTCAAGTACCCCATAAATATATACACCTTCTAAGTACTCCAATTAAAAAAAAAAACCCCTCAGATACTACGTCCTATTTTATGAAGAGACAGGTAACCAGAAGACTAGAGTATTAATGAATAAAAAGCCAAATAACAGAAATAAAGACAGCTGAAGATAGGGCTGGGGGTTAAATTATAAGCAAAATTAACTGGGATTCACTAATTTTGTAGTGAATAAGGCATTTGCAAGGTAGGTTCCATTCTGTAGTAAAAAAATGCAATATAAAGTATGGAATAAGGAGAAGAAAAGATCCCAAAGAAATATCCTAAGATATATCTAAGATATACAGAAGCAGAGCCAAATAAAAAGTATAAGTGGAAAAGCTTCATAGATACAATATTTGAACCAATTCTTTATGGATGAGGAAGAATTTCAGAAGCAGAAAAGAAAAAAGAGTATTTCAAGTAGAGAATGAAACTAAGACATATTCTACACCAGCTAAGAGCCCTCATATTATGCTAATTCATACTTTATTCTATAGGCTTTAGTAAGCCAATGGAAGTTTCAAAGCTGGAAAGCGACACAAGCAGGCCTGTATTGGTAGCAGTACTGAACACTGAACAGATGTGAGTGGTGGGAGAAGACTATGTGTGTGTCTAGGAGAGTAGAGGCAACGAGTCCACCTGCAAGAGCCCGGGTGAGAGACAATGAGACCTGAGCAGTAGCAGTGCTCATGTGAAATAGGGGATAGACCCCAGGGCATTTCAGAGACAGATTCAGAAGACTTGGTGAATAATAAATATGGGGGCAGAGGTAGAGGCCGTGTGAGGATAACTCTAAAGTTTCTAGTTAGGATGACACAGTGGATGACTTTTCATTAGCCGAAGTAGGAAATACAATGAGTTGGTGGGTTTAAAAGAAGATTAAGGTTTTATTCAAACTGAGTAGTGATGCCTTTGAAAAATCCAATCGGAGGTATTCTAGAGGCATGTCTGTTGCCCAGGAAAGAGTCTGGGGTAAAAATCTGAGAAACATCAGTTCTGCTTGATACCAGGGTCCCCTCAGGAAACCTGTGGTAACCCCAGGACAATCTGAAATCTGCAGGAAAGGGTCTGGGGTTGCAGGTAAAAATTTGAGAAGCATCAGTTCTGCTTGATGCTAGGGTCCCCTCAGGAAACCTGTGGTAACTCCAGGACAATCTGAAATTTGAACAACTTAAGTCATAGGAACAGGTAAACTGCTTAGGAAGAGCCACTTTAGGAAGAAGAGAAATGGCCAGTTATAGACTCCTGGAAAATGGCAGGAGAAAGGAGAAATAGTAAAAGACACTGTAAAGAAAAAGAAATAGAGGAGAACCAGAAGTGAACAGAAGACAAAGTTAGAGCATTAATTGTACTCAACCATTTTTTTTTTTTTTTAAAGATGAGATCTCACTATGTTGCTCAGGCTGGTCTCGAACTCTTAGGCTCAAGTGATCCTCCTGCCTTGGCCTCCCAAAGTGTTGGGATTACAGGTGTGAACCACTGCATCCAGCCTAACCATTTCCTTACCAAGTATTGATGGATACTGGTTTCAGACTGTTTTTCAGGTCTGAGTGATTCAACTTGTGTTCTTGAAGTGCAGAAACAATCCTGGAAGTTAGAAATGCATTATATAAGTGAAAAATAAGTTACAGTTAAGCAGGGGTGGTGTGTAGATACAAAAAGGTCTAGTGACTAGAGTGGGGAGCAGAGAGGAAGGGCAACATGCAGGAACCTGGAATTGAAGCCAGGATCCACATCATGGGGGAACTCAGTGTGGAACAGAAGGGAGAAGTGGCTGGGCATGCAGACAAACTTCATATATGTTAGCATTTCACTTGGTGCTATCGCTGATCCTTGCCCTCTTTTCTTGATGTCATAATAATTCATTTTAACTGTTGGTGTTGATTTTTAACTCTGTCTGTCAACACCACTGAGGTTTTCTTCTGAATATTTAGCCAAAGATTATTCTGCTGTATTCATTATAATTATTTTTATTTTGATCCTCAGCTATCTTCTTAAGTATAGAAACCATGTTTATTCACATTAAGCCACATATTGAGTGAAAAAATAATTATTTTTAAAGGTGATAAACATCTCTAATTACAACTCAAAGCAAATTAAGAGAGACTTACTTTTATCATCACAATTTACATTTTTCTGCATATTTACCCATGGTTCTATTATTATTTATTGCCAATAAAGAAATGTAACACCTACATGTGATTTATCACATCATCAATCAGTGGGGTGAAGCTGACCTTATACTATTTAGGAAGAAAAAGTATGTCAAAAGAAAAGTATAAACACATTGTATGAGAGGCTTTTATAACAAGATATTTTCAGTATCTGAAAAAATTTCTTTCTTTTTTTTGAGATGGAGTCTCCCTCTATCACCCACACTAGAGTGCAGTGGTGCAATCTCAACTCGATGCAACCTCCGCCTCTTGGGTTCAAGCAATTCTCCTGCCTCAACTTCCTGAGCAGCTGGGATTATAGGCGCCTGCCACCATGCCTGGCTAATTTTTGTAGTTTTAGTAGAGATGGGGTTTCACCATGTTGGCCAGGCTGGTTTTGAACTCCTGACCTCAAGTGTTCCACCCACCTCAGCCTCCCAAAGTGCTGGGATTACAGACGTGAACCATTTCAAAATTTTTCATTTCAAGCATCTTATGGATATTTATTTTTATATAAACATTAAGGTACAATTTCAAATGAGTCTCTTAAGATATGTCTACCTATGTCTACTTAACACTTTGTAGTCAATTACTTAAAAGTAAGTTTCCTTTTAAGAAACGTCAGAATTTCTCACTAATCAAACTAGTCATTTTCCCAGTTAGCCTATACTGCTGATTATTTTAACTTGAATTCCTACAGTCTGTATACTTTATAAATCTATTACAAAAATTTGGCATATATTCCCACTGTTTGATGTAAAACTCACCCTGAAGAATAGATGCTAACAATGTCAAGATAGCTGTACAACTGATTCCTCTGCAGAGTTTCTAATGGCTTCCTAGGGTGAATAACATTTATAATAAAACAGTTTTTGAAGATTATTACTGCTGTTCATATTGAAAATATCCACCAGCTAGGCAGGACATTTATGTATTGTTTGGTATTTACATATTTTTACATTTAGCTTTAATTTTTCATAACGACCATTAATACCACTGCAAAAGAAGAATTAACAACAGGCCTAACTGCTATTCTTAGAAAAGAGCTGCTTATAAGGTTGACCCTTGGCTAGTATCTGGGAACTGGGATTTTGTGGAGGTTCCCTTCATAAGAATCGCTCACTGTGTCTAAACCGTTCATGCAAATAATATGGTTTATGCTGAACACCTGGCTTTTTTTCTGGGAGACTGGAATTTTGTTACTTGCTAGCAGAGCATGCCTACGTGACAAGTCCCCAATAAAAACCTTAAGTCCAAGTCTCTAATGAGCTTCCCTAGTAGACAACATTTCACATGTCACACCTCTGGGGGAACTGTGCATATCCTATGGGACTCCACTGAGAAAAGATTCTTGAAAGCTTGCGCCTGGTTTCCTCTCAACTTCACCCCACACACCTTTCCCTTTGCTGATTTTGCTTTATACCTTTTTGCTAATAAATCTTAGCTGTGAGTATGACTGTATGATAAGTTCTTTGAGTCCTCCTGGCAAATCACTAAACCTGAGGGTGGTTTGGGAGAACTCTGACACAGCCCTCAAAATACACTCAAGCATTTAAAGAGCCGTTACCTCTAAAAAATGTGCATCACTTTTTTGATGAAAGAGAATTTAAGACATATTGACCCCATTTTTTTTTCAAAATAAGAGTTGTGATCTATGTTCTCAGTTTATAAAAATACAAAAAACATTTTATAAACTAATATGGCAGGCTTCTATTGCATCATCTTTATATAAAATTTTCACAGCCTAAGAAAGTGATCACTATTAAATACGAAGACAGCTAAAACCAGCCAATATAAGGAAGATATTTTTGCTCTCTCCACCTAAAAAATGTTAGCATGTTCATTAGCTGCCCATATTATAAAAATCATAAAATAGTCATATCTTATCCTTCAAAACATTTTTATATCCACACTGCATCAATCAAATGCTGGTGAACATAATAGCTCATGAAGAATCTACAGGCTAATTTCTTTCAGGCAGTATAATGATTTAAAATCATCCAGAAGAAAGCTCCCACAGAACATTTTTGAATATCATTTCTTTGTCCATTATCATAATAGCCAAGTAAAAAGTAGTTAGACCTTATAAAGAAACTGCATTTCTCCTTTGAAAACAGCATTTCTTAGTTCTCAAATAGAGGGTAAAACTTGAATGGGGAGGAATCCTTAAGTAAAAGTATCAACTTTATCCCAATTGCATAAATTTCTCATTTAGGAAAAAAAGTAAATATTTTGATTCAAAGAATTTAAAATATTTCACCATTGCAGAAAAATTGATTTAAAGTTAAAATCATTAACAATATAAATCACCCATGATCACATTCTATTTTTCACAAAACCCATAATTATGGAATAATAAGCTAAGACATCCTTTTTCTAAAATTTGAAAACCCTGGGCAACACACAGCCCTCTGAATCTCAGAATCCTCACCTATCAAATGAGGGGAATAGACTAAATGCCCTTCTATATCTTTTCCAACTTGAAAAATTGATACAAAATTGTAAATCTTAAGTAATCCTTTAGAGTAGGGGTCGGCAAACTATGGTCCATGAGCCAAATCTGACCCACCACCTGTTTTTGTGAATAAAGTTTTACTGGAACACAGATACATTCATTCATTTATATATTGCCTATGGCTGCTTTCATGCTAGTACTTCAGCAGAAAAGTAACTGTAACAAAGACCAAAGGGTCTGTAAATACTATCTGGCCTTTACAGAAAAGCTTGCTGATCTCTCCTTTAGAGAATAAGACATTTCACCTCCATGTATTTTCCAGATATATAAAGCTTCTCTTTCAAGTGGTAAAGCTTTACTTTAAACATATAAGTAATTGTATTATGTATTTTCCATATTATTAACAATACGGTCTTCTAACTTCATAGTTCTGCCTCTCAGCCTTGGTAACTGATAGAATAGATTGGCAGGTATGAGTCCAGCTCCAATTTTTTGCAATCTTGGACAAACTGAAAATGAGGATAATGCCACATGCCCTGCTAAACTTCCACAATGTGAAACTATGAAAGAAATATATGAAAGTATTTGTAAATTATAAATCATCATACAAATATACTCATCTTTTTTTTTTTTTTTTTTTTTTTTTTTGAGATAGGATCTCCCTCTATCACCCAGGTTGGAATGCACTGGCATGATCACAGTTCACTGCAGCCTTCATCCCTCACTCAAGCAATCCTCCCACCTTAACCCTCTGACTAGCTGAGACTACAGACATGTAACACCACATCTGGCTAATATTTTATACAGACAGGGTCTCACTATGTTGCCTAGGCTGGTCTTGAACTCCCGAGTTCAACTGATCCTCTAGTCTTAGTCCCTGAAAAATGCTGGGATTACAGGTGTGAGCCACTACACTTGGTCTACTCGTTACTTTTTTAAAAGCCACGTTTTAATATAAGTATTCCCTATTCAAATATTATTATTATATATTAAACAGAATGAAAGTCCTCAAGCTACTTAATCTAAAGTAGATACCATGGATCTAAATACAAATAACCAGTTGGCAGCTATACCTCATATTATACTTGATCCAAATGATTTTATTTTTGGTTAAGTCAAAGGGGTTATTTTTAATACTGTTTGGCTTGCTTTTGGTCAGATGGAAATTTGTAAAAGGAATTTTTGAAAGATTTAAAAGATAAGGCATAGCTAACTGGTGTGGGTGGCATATCGAAGTGTAACACCTATGAGAAAAAGCAGATATGGGACAAAGGATTAGAATAATGAGCATATTGAAGTATACGAGAAGTTCTTTATGAAAGAAAAACTCAATGGAATGTAATTCATTTCCCAAGTCCAGAAGTCAATCAGGTTAAAACAATATCTCAGAGCATAAGAATATCCCATCAGAATATCCCTTTTATTATGGCTTGGCATTAACATCCAACTACTCTAACAGAACAAAATCAGATCTATATTTACAAAAACTTACCAAAAGAGACATTGAATCGCTTTAGTTCATACAGAAAGTGACAAAAATCCATCTATTCCAAAGAAGGCTTTTGTTTTATCTTCCTTTCAAGATGCAGATATATCCTACTATAAAAAACAAAAGCAAAATAATTTAGATTCACATAAAAGTTCCTAAAAGAACTAGTTGCCTTAAACCCATCCAATATTTAGGCAGCTATTCCTCTATATTCAATATTTAGGCAGCTACTCCTTGACACGAGGAGACGTTCCTGAAAAGTATCTTTAAAGAGCATTTATTTTTTACTGAACATTATTTGGGATCTGACATGCAAACAAAGAAGCAGAGTGAAAACGAAAAGAGGTTCTAAATATTTCCAAAGCCTCAATATATTTGCATTTCTCCTTCCCTATCTTTTCTATACTGTTTTTTGTTTGTTTTTTAAATAACGCTGAGCAAATTTGAAAGCAATATAGAAAACCAATTTTTTGGCCCACTTTATGATATAAACGGTGTCACTTACAATAAACCCCAAGAATTTTCAATGGTTCCACATATTATAACTAAACTCTGAGACTTTCCAAAGCTCTTTCTTATTGGATTAATTACCTCCTAAATCATTTGGGGTCCCTGACCAGCAAATATGGGAGAGAATCAGAGTAACAGACTAGGAAATTAATTCAAGGAGGTACAAAAGCACCATCCACGGTTTCCAGACCTTTACTAATAGAAAGGGTGGCAATCTTGTAAGTTTGTGGGTTCAGAGTATTTCTTTACATCTAACCAACATCATCTCTTTCATCTAAATTGTGCTTCATTATTTCATTTTAATTAAGTCCCCAAATTTGATGAACTCATCTACAAACATGTGAGCAGAATGAGAAAGGGAAGATTTTGTAAACCATAAAAACTATAAAACAATGTCCAATTTTACTGCTAAAGAAAGAGGTGAATTTATTCAGGATGTTAACTGTGAACCAAAGGTAGAGATTGGGAGGAAGATGGACCTGAAAGGTTGTGATCATTTAGCCTGAAAGGTTGTGATCAATTTAAGGCACTGGAGTTAGATGTGCTACAAAAGGAGAAAAGCAATGCCTGCCCTGCCAACCTTCCAGGGTGAATGAGATCAAATGAGTTACATCTCAAAGTGCCCCCTAATTAGCAAACACTGTATCAGCTTGAACTATGCTTTGAAAGGTACACTCAAATGTACTGAAGGCAGTACAAAACAATAAGGCTTATTTGGAAATCAGGTTGTAAAATGTTTCAATAACCATGAAAATATTCATACCTTTTGACCCAGTAAAATTCCCTAGAGTCATCTATTCTAAGGAGATACCCAAGTAAATGAAGAAACTACACACCCACAGTCAATACACTGTTAATCTGTAACAGCCAAGTAATCATTACACAAGTGTTTAATGAATGGCTACCATGGGTCAGGCACTGTGGACACCCACTGGTAATAAGGGCGGACAAGGCCCTGGCCACTTGTAGCTGACCTTCTCACAAGCAAAAGGGTTATGGATGTCATGCTTAACCAAATTTTCTGGTTATCATGATTTTGTATCTTGCTTTTTTCACTCAATGTCAGCAAGTTGTTACTGATTTTGTCTTAATAATGTGAAACTCCATTACGTTGTCTTTTTCTTTCTTTTTCAGAAAAGCTCAGAAGAAACAGACACAATCTGTTAAGAATTGTTAGTAATAAAAGGGTTGTCCCTATAGAGTGGTTTAATCTCAGAGATTTTTGCCTTAGATACACCAGACTACTAAGAGATAATTTTACAAGACATTTTGAGGTCAAGGCAGCAGCTGCACCCAGCAAAGGGGTGGGGGTGGGGGATTTGCTGTTATTATAATTTTCTCTGGCATGCTCTTTCACGAGACATGAATATATACCCTTTCTTAAAAAAAAGTCATATTTAAGAGACCTCTATTTCGGAGTGTATTCACAAGTACATCAGTGCAGTCCCTTGCACTTATATCTAAAACGCTAATTACAATAAAGCTTTATAAGTAATTTCAGTTTGTTCCATAATAGAATCGTTCATGTGAAGACTTTAATCTGAAAGATTAACACTTTCTGTAGAAATCAAAGGTCGCATCTTCTTACAGAACACAGGCTTTGAGTTAATTTAGGCATTCAACAGAGGCCACTGTTACAGGGAATGCAAAAATGACCCGATGTAACTGTCTTTGTTGAGCTTTAAAACTACTGTAATTTTCAAAGTGATCTTGGGAACCTGTAAAATCTTAACAAAGATCATAGCGACGCACAGCTCGGGAGAATTTTCCAAGCTTAGTGACTCATGCTTTCAACAAATCTTTACTGAGCGCCTACTGTGTGCCAGGCACCGTGCTAGGAAGGCGCCGTGTTACACATCCTCATTAAGTTTTGGGGAAAAGGTACTTGACAACAGACCCAGCAGGGAAAAACACAGGGTTGAATTGAAAAACCGAAGACAAAACGACACTCGAGTATTTGATTTTGTAAAAGGTTCCTTCCTAGTCCTGCTTTGGGGGACTTTGCAGCGAACTTGCAGAAGGCGGCAGATAGAACTGGGGTCTGAGGGTGTCTTTGGTGTGGCAACTCGCCAAGCCCAAGAGAGCGGCCAAAGGTGAGGGCTGCGGGGAGAGGGCGCCCGGGCGGCCTGGGCCCCGCGCACCTGGCACGGCCAACCCGTCAGGGACCACTGGGCGGACTGAGAACCCGCGGCCCGGGAACCCGCTGAGCCCGACCTGCACTGGCGCAGTAGCCGCTCGCCACGCCGGGCCGCATTCTTGCCACGGCTCCGCCAGCCGCCGGTGCTCGGCCTGGAGGTGGGCTAGCGCGTTCTGGCCTCGGGCTTCCCGGGCGTGCGCGGACCAAGGCTCACTCCCTCACGTCCCCCACCGGCCCCGACACCTTCCCTTCCCGGGCCTGCCTCCCGTCGTTACCCTAGCGGCGACCACGGCCAGCGACTCTCTTCAGGCTGCCAGCTGTGCGGACAGGGGCGGGCGCCAGAGCCCTGCTCGCGGAGGGGCTAGGCGAGCGTTCTAGGCCCGCTCCCGGCGCGGGGCGCGGGAGGGCGGCGAGGCCGCGACCGGGGCCGTGGGCTTGGAACTCTGCCCCAGACCCAGGCTACCCGCTGGGAACGCATTCGCCCCACCCGCGCCGGGGTCGCGGCCCCGCCTCCCTCCCTGGGGCTGGGCAGCGAGAAGGCGGGGCCTTCGAGCTTGGGGCGGGGCGGGCAGGAAACTACAATTCCCAGCAGGTCTTGCGCTGGGGCCGTGGAGGCCGCTGGGAGAGTGGGTCTCCTTTGGCTTCCCCAATTGTGTAGGGGCTGCCAACGACCTGGTGTCGCCGCAGAACCTAGGTCGCCGAGTGATGATGTTGTGAAGTCGCCCGCCTGTCCGTGCCACGCCCGGGCGGTTGCTGGCAGTGGGAGCAGCGGCGGCAACTTCGGCTGCTGCTCTCAGGCTGCCGCTGCATTAGGGGCTTCCTAAGGAAGCGCGGGCGGAAGACAGAGGATGCCGAGCCACTCCAGTGAGTAAGCTATCCGTGCACAATCCGAACTTGCCCTTGACAAGTTCCCCGGAAGGCGGAGGGACCTCCTTGTCTTGAGCTCCTCCGGTCCCCGGAGGTCACGCGCCCACGACGGAGCCGGAGGCTGGGTGCTGGAGGGCTGGGTCCGGGTCCCGCGGTGAGGAGTGGGTTGTTTCCTAAGTGTGGGTGCAAAGTGATGGGCGCTGGGCGCTGGCGTCGGGATTCAGCCCAGCTGCACATCTGAGGCTTGGCAGCTTCTCATAGCGCCTTATCCTCTGCCAGACAGCATCCATCTGGAGCCCCGTCTTTTAGGATGAGTGGCTTTAGGGTCGGGCATTAAACCTTAAGCCTCAGTCGCCATTTGTGATGTAAGTGGGAGGAGAGGGTATTGGAAAGAGCTCTTTCTGGGTCAAATAGAGTTGGGCTTTTCTTGCAATTGATTTTGAGCCAGATGCCACATATCTTGAAAAACAAAAACGACTGACTTTCGTTTGAAGCCTAAGTAATAGATCTTGGCACATGTCCTTTTTAGTACCAGCCCAAAAATAGTCTTTCAACTTAAAAAAAAAAAATCTGCGTCATAATAATAGGGATAAGTTCAGTTACTTGCTCATTCACCTTTTGCTTAGACCTGCTGTTTCTACGTCAGAAAAAAAAAAAAAGAAAAAGAAAAAAGTAACTTCACAGGAAATTCATCAAGTTGATGGAACGGACCATAGGAACAAAAGGAACACTTTCAGTTGTTGGTCTCCGTAAATTTTCCCGACCTTTAGATCTTTGCTGTTGACTTGGAAGTCTGAGGTACAGTAGTCTCCAAATAGCAGGTTAATGGTGGTGACATGACACTTAAAAACAAATTGTGAAGGACATTTGGTGGTGAGAAAGGTCAGGGATGAAGACACTTTATCATCCCAGCAGTTATTCCAGCTTTTCTTTTTATTTATTTATTTATTTATTTATTTATTTTTTCTTAAGACAGACTCTCGCTCTGTCTCCAGGCTCGAGCGCAGTGGGGTGATCTCGGCTCACTGCAACCTCCGCCTCCTGGATTCAAGCGATTCTCCTCCCTCAGCCTCCAGAGTAGCTGGGACCATAGGCGCATACTACCACGCTCAGTTAATTTTTGTATTTTCAGTAGAGAGGGGGTTTTACCATGTTGGCCAGGAAGGTCTCGATCTCTTGACCTCATGATCCACCTGCCTCGGCTTCCCAAAGTGCTGGTATTACAGGCGTGAACCACCGTGCCCAGCCCCAGCTTTCTATTTTTAAAATTAAGTGATGTCCAACAAGTCTCAGACATTTAACAAGCACATACCATGTGAAAGACAGTGTTTTTGTTATCTTGCAGACTTATTCATATGATGGAAGAGGTTTGTTAGAAATAACCGACATTTGGCCGGGTGTGGTGGCTCATGCCTGTAATCCCAGCACTTTGGGAGGCCGAGGTGGGCGGATCTCCTGAGGTTGGGAGTTCAATAACAGCCTGACCAACATGGAGAAACCCCATCTCTACTGCAAAAAAAAAAAAAAAAAAAAAAAAATACACCAGTCTGGCCAATATGGTGACACCCCTTCCCTACTAAAAGTACAGAAATTAGCCGGGCGTGGTGGCACGTGCCTGTAGTCCCAGCTACTCGGGAGGCTGAGGCAGAATAATTGCTTGAACCCGGGAGGCGGAGGTTGCAGTGAGCCAAGATTGCACCACTGCACTCCAGCCTGGGTGTCAGAGCGAGACTCCATCTCAAAAAAAAAAAAAAACATTAACCAGGCATGGTGGCACCTGCCAGCAATCCCAGCTACTCAGGAGGCTGAGGCAGGAGAATCGCTTGAACCCAGGAGACAGAGGTTGCGGTAAGCCAAGATCGAGCCATTGCACTCCAGCCTGGGCAACAAGAACGAAATTCCGTCTCAAAAAAAGAAAAGACAGAACCAACATTTTAGTATTTGCAATCTGCCAGGCACCCCAGGTGGGAGCTCTTCATACTTTAGCTCAATCACTTCAACAAACCTATCGCAGTAATCTGAGGCTCAAAGACTTGCTTATGTAACAAGGGGAGATTTAAATCTAGATCTGCCTTGCTTCAAAGTCACAGATCAGGTAACTAATACGTACTTCAGAAATTACAGACTTTAAAGGTTGAGTGGTTAAAGAGGATTGTCCAGTGTTATTGTCTAAGACTGGTTCCAACACACACCTTGGACATCTGGAATAAGTCCTGAACCCCTGCTTTAGTACTTTTGAGCAAACTGATTCTCTCTGCCTACAATTCCCATTTCTTACTGAACTGCTTAGTAAGCCCCTAAAAGCCCATTCCAAATCCATCTCACTTATGTAAGAAATTATAAGACTGGACTTTTATCAAAAGGTTCTTTCCAGTTAACAGGTTTTGTGAGTCTGCAAATAAAAATATGACCCTGCTGGGCATGGTGACTCACACTTGTAATCGCAGCACTTTGAGGGCCCAAGGCAGGAGGATGGCTTGAGACCAACCTGTTCAACATAGCAAAACCCCATCTCTACCAAAAATAAAAATAAAAAATAGCTGGGTGTGGTTGTTTGCGCCTGTAGTCCCAGCTACCTGGGAGGCTGAGATCAAAGGATCCCTTGAGCAATTATGGCACCACTGTACTCCAGCTTGAGTGACAGTGAGATGCCATCTCTAAAAAAAATTAAAATATGAGCGGAGAAGTGTTATTCTCCACTGAAAGTTTCTTTGTTTTAGTGCCCCAAATATGCTAAATACCAATATAAGGAATGAGACAGATAATGTCTTATTTCATGTTTATTTTGAGCTCTGATTATATCACCTGTACCAGTTTTGAACCTCTTTAGTTATCATCCTGTTTAGTTAGTAAGAAATAGGAGGCAAAAAGGTAATATTCACATTTAAATGACTTAGTAATTAAAGGAACTAAATTATTCATAGTTTAGTCATTATCTGTTAAGATCTGCAGTGTTCTTATAATAATAGGAAACATATAATACTATGTGCTAGATAATCTTTTTTTTTTTTTTTTTTTTTTTTTTTTTTGAGACAGAGTCTGGCTCTGCCGCCCAGGCTGGAGTGCAGTGGCCGGATCTCAGCTCACTGCAAGCTCCGCCTCCCGGGTTCACGCCATTCTCCTGCCTCAGCCTCCCGAGTAGTTGGGACTACAGGCGCCCGCCACCGCGCCCGGCTAGTTTTTTGTATTTTTTTAGCAGAGACGGGGTTTCACCGTGTTAGCCAGGCTGGTCTCGATCTCCTGACCTCGTGATCCGCCCGTCTCAGCCTCCCAAAGTGCTGGGATTACAGGCTTGAGCCACCACGCCCAGCCTGTGCTAGATAATCTTTTACCTATATTAAGTTATCCTCACAATAGTACTGAGGTATTTTTATACATAGGCAACTAAAGCAAAGAGAGGATAGTAAATATACCAAAGGTCATGCAGCTACTAAATGGTAGTATTGAGTGTCACAGCAGACAAGATCAAAATCTGTAGTCTAACAGTTATTGAGCACCTACACAGCTGGGTGCTTTCATTATAAGTAGGTCATTTGTCTTTATAACTACTTTATTTAAAATGGAAGTTCAGCATTTAATGACTTGCCCAGAGTCACAGATAAGTAAACTGTGGAACCAGGATTTGAACCCACGTTTGTCGTACTTCAAGGTTCATGTTCTTTCTTTCATTTCCCTTCAATGATCAAATCTTTGTTAAACACCTTCTGTGTGCCACACACTGTGCCAATGCTAGGAATTTAGTCTTTGCCCTTAAGGAATGTAGTTTGAAGAAGGAAAGAGACAATTAACATGGTGTGTTGAGCAATAGAATCACAGCTTGCAGAGGTACTTTGAGAGTGCAGAGAAGGAACACTGAAGTTAGCCTGGAGTAGGAAGGCTTGGACCAGTCTTGGGAAAAAAAATGGGAATTAGCCTGGGCACGGAAAAGGGGAAGGGGATATTATGGGCTGAATTGTGTCCTCCCAAAATTATGTTGAAGCCCTAACACCCATAACCTCAGAATGTGACCGTATTTGGAGACAGGGCTTTGGGGTGATTAAGTTCAGATGAAGCCATTAGGGTGGGTTCTAATCCAGTCTGACAGTTTTCCTTATAAGAAGGAAATCTGAACACAAAAAGAGACTCCAGAGTTGCACACACAAAGGAAAGACCATGTGAGGGTTCATTAGGAAGACCAAGAAAAGAGGCCTCAGGAGAAACCAACCTGCCAATACCTTGATTTTGGACTTCCAGCTTCTAGAATTGTGAAAAAATAAATTTCTGTTGTTGGAGCCACCCAGGCTGTGGTATTTTTTTGTGGAACCCCTAGCAAACTGACAAATAGGTGTTCTAGGCAAAAGGATTGACATACAAAAAGCCTTTAAGCTGTGGTTAGGTGATGGAGGTAGACATGCACGAAGCCTTTAAGCTGTGTTTAGGTGATTGAGGTTTTTTGGTGAGGAGATAAATGTTGAGAGAAATGAAACTGGAGATGAGGCTGGGGCTGGATTAGGAAGATTTTACGTGAGATGCCAAGGGACTTAAACTTTATCCTAAGGAAGATGGGATGGAGGTGGTTTGTAGCAGTGGAAAAGCATTAGATTTGCATTTTAGAAAGACTTAGACTTGTAAAGGATAAATGAAAGGTAATAAGACTGGAGACAAGGTAACCAAGGTAGCTAGTGCCACAGGACGCAGAACTAACAGTTTTCCCAGAATATTGAAATGTCTAACTGAAACAGAGCCACTGTTAATATAAGATTATAAAGGGCACAGCTAACCCTTAGAGTATACATAAGAAGATATAGAATCACATAGATATAGATATAGAAAGAATTTGTATATAGCTGTTTGTACCCAGAGGCTGTCTTTATTTTGACATTTTGCTTTTCCTTATATAGATCATAAAGCTTTCTACAACTATCAGAATAGTCAGTATTTTTCCACCATAAAAAGTGATCTTATGTGTTTAATAGACACTTTTATGGTGCTGACACAGATGTAAGCCAAATTCTCTGACAACCTTTTGAAATACCTACTGTTCATTTTATACGTAAACATACTGAAGCACAGAGAGGTTAAGTAGCTTGTCCAAGATCACATTGCTAACAGGCAGCAGAGTTAAGATTCAAACTCAGTCTGTCTTCAGAGTCTTTACACTGTGCTGTTGCTATATGATATTTATCTAGATCTTTATTTGTGAAAAGAGGGCAGAGTAATACAAAAATAAGTATGTTTGCTGTAAGAGGTATATAGTTTGTCAGAGGAGATAAGGAACAGCTCTAAGGTTTTAAAAAGTGTTTTAGAGAAGAGCAGAAAGTATTGGGAGGCAATACCTCCTTCAAGTTGGGGTTTCTGTGAAGGCCTGTTGGGAAAAGTGGCATTGAGCTGGCATGGGAAGCATGGCTAGAATTTGCATATGTATAATGGGGAGAGGACATTAAAATTAGAAGAAATAGCATGGACAGAGTTACAGGACTGAGAATTTCCTGGTGTGTCTATGAAGCTAGTAAATGCAGTCCTTTCTTTTGGCTGGAATATGTTGTGTGGTTGGGGAAGTTGGAGAGCTAGTTTGCAGGGAGGGGCAACTGTCTGGGGAAGAGAATTCTCAGGGAGTGAGGGGCAAGAGAAGTTGTAAGGTTTCAAGCCTGAATAATTGAGGCATATGCCAGATGTAGTTATCTTTTAGGAAAGGAAAAAGTTCATCTAGCCCCAACAGGTCCTATTTTCACTATCTCACAAACCCGTAAATCCTTCTTATAATTTCCTTTCACCTAGTTTATACCTTTATTAATATAATCAATGTGTAAATGTGATAAAATTTTCTAATTATTTTTGTCTCTAATCTCTCCATTCCCAAAATTTATCCTGCATCCTGCATTTACATTTATTTCTCCAAATGTCACTTCTATTTAGAAATGTGTTCCCTGCAGGATCAAGTTGAGACTTCTTAATCTCAACTAGTCAAATTTAAATCTCCAAATACCTTCTGCATAATTCTTCCCACTCAAATTGGTCGTATACTGCTGCCAACCTGGCTGTGTCTGCTACTTGCTGTTGGATATTATCATTATTATTTTCTTCTACCAGATACTCTCCTCAACTATCCAAATCTTTTCCTCCTTAAGGAGTCCACTTAAATCTTACATCCTGTGTGAAGCCAGACCACTTCAGCTAGAAGAGAGCTCTCTCCTAACAATTCTGTTGTAACACTCATCAAATATTTATTATCTGGTAGCATCTTATTTTCTTAGATTTCTTAGCTCATTGGATATTAGATCTAATCCAGACCATTAGAGCTCTCCCTTTTGGAGCTTAGACTTCTTACATCTTTAACCTCCCTTTGGGCAGAGGCTGCTGTGTACTACTGTTTATCTTTTTTTAGTACATTTGGTTTAATTCAAGTGGCATTTGTTGAAAACTGTTCAATGAACAGCTGTTTGACCAGTTGTTAATTGAGGTCACTGTATTGAAATTTTCTTTTTCAACTGGCTGCTTAATATTTACATATGTTATAAGTAATGTTCTAGCTTTATTCTTAGCTTTACTACTGACTCACATAACCTCTTGAAGATACCCTGTTTACCCTGTATTGTTGTTTATTCATGCTAGAAAATGAGTGTACAAAGTCTGCTGGTGGTATAGCAGTGGAACTAATTCATTTTGTAAAGATCCTTGAGGTCTTTGGAGCCTATCTATATTTATCTGTCAGTATTTGCCAAACTTTGAGTTCTTTCTTTTTAGAAAGCTTTTTGACAAGGCACAAAATAGGAAGGAATGATTAAATAGAGTCTAATTTAAGAGTGTTATACTGTATTGTGTAACAATGGAGTTGATGAATTATGCATGTTAATGGTGAAAGAATTCCCCCACCAGTTTAGCTAATAGTTCATTTCAACACTAATTATTTATGGAGTTGCTTGAGCTTCTGACATTTTATATTCCTCTTCTGATCAGCAAGGAGGAGGGAGAAGATGGCAGCCTCTCTTTCCTTTCAAGAAAAAGTAGCCTCCTCTGCCTACCTTTGTTCTCTAACTCAGCATCCAATTTGTTTCTTTCACACATACAATTTTGTATATTATTACAAATATATTACAATTTTTGTAATTTATGTGTGAAAGAAACAAACTAGATGCTGAGTTAGAGAACAAAGGTGGGCAAAGGAGGCTACTTTAGATCAAGTACACTGGTAAGTTTTAAGCTGCGACTTAAATGTGAGAAGTAGTTGGCATATAGAGAACAAGAGAGAAAGAGTATTCCAGGTACAGTGAACAACAGTTGCAAAGGCCCAGAGTTAACAGAGTGTGATGAGGAATTAAAAGAAGTAACAAAAGGTCTGTGTCTCTGTGGCTGAGTATGAGCAAGGAGGAGACTGGTACAAGATGAAGGAGGAGAAGTAGGCAGGGACCAGACTAGGCCAGACCTCACAGACTGTGATGAGAGGTGTGGTTTTATTGTTGGTACTATGAGAACCTTTGGATTTTTAAAGTATTATTTTATTTTTATTTTTATTTGTTTATGTATTTATTTATTTAATTAATTTCATTTTATTTATTTATTTATTTATTGAGATGCAGTCTCGCTCTGTCACCCAGGCTGGAGTGCAGTGGTGTGATCTCGGCTCACTACAACCTCTGCTTCCTGGATTCAAGCGATTCTCCTGCCTCAGGCTCCCAAGTAACTGGGAATACATGCCCGTGCTACCATGCCCGCTACTTTTTGTATGTTTTTGTAGAGATGGGGTTTTACCATGTTGTCCAGGCAGATCTCGAACTCCTGAACTCAAGTGATCTGCCTGCCTTGGCCTCCCAAACTACTGGGATTACAGCCGTGAGCGACTGTGCCCGCCCTGGATTTTTTAAAGAAGGAGTTTAGCTTTAAAAACACTATTCTTGCTGCTTATAGAGAATGGAGAAGAACCCTGTTTAAGGCCATGATTAAGCATGGAGCCGAGCCCTGTTAGGAGGTTTGTTGGTTCCTAGCCTAAGAGATGATGGTGGTTTGAACTAGGATGGTGGAAGAGAGGATGGAGAAAAGTGAGTAGATTTGAGGTATATATCGGTGGTAGTGTGTACAGGATTCGTTAATGGATTGAACGTGGCAGGATGAGGGATAGACGAATCTAGTATTCAGTGGATCATAGTCAGCCTGTGGGAAATTTGAGTGGAGTCAAGAAGTCTGTCTGAAGAGCCAGATTGGGAGTCACTAACACTAAAAAATAATTTAATCTGTGGTAGTAGTTAGTTGGCAAAAAGGTAATGAAAGAGCAACTACAACAAGAACAATACAAAATGTGGTCACAGTTGGAACTCTGGAAAACACTAAAATTTAAGGATCAAGGGCAGGGAATGGGATGATCCAGTGAGGAGTTTGAGAATGAGCATTGTAAGATCTCTCTCTCCAGGAGAGCCAAGGAAGGGGAAGTTGAAATAGGGAGCAGTCAACAGTATAAACCGGAGATGATATAAGGTAACAATTAAGACGTCATAACTGGATTGATTAGCAGGGACTGTTGATGACCCAAGGTGGGTGGTTTCGGAAGAAATCAGGTTGTAGTGGGGTTGAGGGATGAATGAGAGGTGGGAAAGACAAAATGAGAGTATTTGAAGAAGCCTGGGTAAGGACAGAGGGGGTAGAGGGGAACTCAAAGACTTGGGAAAAGTAGGGGTTTCTTTAATGGTAGATTTTAATAAAATAAAAGAACTTGAGCTTGTTTAATAAGCCAAAGAAGAAGGTGAAACTGATGGAGGATAGGGATAATTAACAGAGCAAGGTTTAGAGAAGGCAGGAAGAGGACTGTTGAGTTGTATTTAATTACTTTTTAACTGGGTATACATATACACATGGTAGAAAAATTGAAAGGTATATGATAAAAAGTAAGTTTCTCTCTCTTTTCTGTCTTCCAGCCACCCAGTTCCTTCTCTAAGAGGATTACTAATTTACACTATGATCAACAAGTGTTCAAGTGCATAACAGATTATGTTTGTCCATAATTCTCAGGTTAGAGCAAAAGCTAGCTATAGATTACATGGATTTATCGTTGGGAGGAATGAGAATAAGAGAAATGAAGAACAGATAGAGGGTCAGAGATAAGTGAGAAAAGATGTGGTATGGAATTGTCTCAGGAAAGAAAGGATGTTTAAGAGGATAATGGGGGGCATGCCTATGGAGTGAGGCCCACAGTTGACGACTGAATTTGCGCATCCCTATTCCACATGGTGGTGTGACCTTTTCAGAAGAACGTAACTGCCTCTTTATATTTAAAGTGCAAGTCAATTTAGAAAATTGATTGCTAAACATTCATCATTTTTGTAAAGTATATCATATTTGGGGTCCAAGCATCAAATCTCTGCTCTCTGCTCTTATTGCTTTCCACCATAGGCATCCTTCTTTGGGGTTATTCAGGCCAGTGGTATAAGTTGAAGCAAAAGGAAGCTTGTTGGTTAAGAAAGAGCACACCATCGGCCGGGTATGGTGGCTCACGCCTGTAATCCCAGCACTTTGGGAGGCCCAGGTGGGTGGATCACGAGGTCAGGAGTTCGAGACCAGCCTGGCCAACATGTGGTGAAAACCCATCTCTACTAAAAATACAAAAATTAGCTGTGCATGGTGGCGCACGCCTGTAATGCCAGCTACTCTGAAGGCTGAGGCAGGAGAATTGCTTAAACCCGGGAGATGGAGGTTGCAGTGAGCCGAGATTGCGCCTCCGTACTCCTGCCTGGTCGACAGAGCAAGACTCTGTCTCGGGGGAGAAAAGTAAAAAAAAGAAAGAGCACACTGTCTGGAGGAAGAAAGGAGGAGGAGGAGACTAGAAACCAACTAAAATGCCTCTGAGATGCTACTACTGTTCCCAAAGCCTGTAATTTAACAACTAAAAAAACATTTCAACCATTCTTAACTTTCTCAGCCAGTACTAGGCCAAACCACTGAATTTGCCTTTGTTTTATTTTTAGTTACAAAATTGAAAGAGTACACATGAAGCTTTTATTAGCAATTGTGAGTTTTTAAAAGAAGATATCTGATCACTTCTCATTTGATGTGGGGCTTATTTTAAATGCATTCATGATCAGCTGCAAATGCTCTTAGTGGAAATGGTGATAAAACTAAGCAATGAGCCAAATGAATGTTCAGTTTTGGCTTTCCTATGAGACTGACAACTAGTTCTTTTTAGTTATTACAGAAAAGTGTATAGTGTGTCATTGCTATAAAAATGATAAAGCACCCTTTTAACACCAGACCCTTTTATGCAGAGTTTTTCATAAAGCACATAAGTGTTTTTCTTTAGAATATTCAATCTTAGCTTAACTGTGTTTTTCAAGGCAATTCATTTAGTTGATGTTGTATTGAAAATGTATTAATATCGACTTTGTTCATTAAATTACTTCTGTAATTCAGTGTATTGATATTTTTAATGATTAAGCTTCTAGGTAGTAGGTATGTATTTTGCAAGACGACTGTGTGTCAGTTGCTCTTAGGTTTTGGACATACAAAAATAAGATCCCTTCCTTTGAGGAACTTGCAGCGTAGTGAGGGAGAAATGACTAGTGGACGGCCATCTTCTGGGATCATCCAAGAAAGGGAGTCAGTAAACACTGATTAACCCATTTATGCCACAGTTTGCAAATTTTTTTGTGTGAAAAATTAGACCTTGGCGATGACCTTGAGCAGTGTGATATGACTCCCACAAGTTTAGCATTCCAATAATGCAACAGTAGGCATAAATGGGTTAAGAGCAAAAATTACGATGAGGAATGTTAAGATTTCCTAAACCTTTTTTCCGTACTTGTAATCCACCTTATATTTCCCTTAGCAGTTATCAGTACAATTTCACAAAAGAATAGAGGAAGAGCTGTCTTTTCTTGGGAGACAGTTAAGAAAGGACAGAGTGTATTCACAGCTAGGCTAGGTAAAAGAATACCAGGTGAGAAAAGCACTTGCCGACAGTGCCAAAGGAGGAAGAGAAAGCCAGCTAAATCCCTGGTGCTGGAGGGATGAAAGAAAGCGGTACTTGGGAACCCAGCCAAGGGCAGAAAAACAGGTCCTGGAGTTCAGTCAAACAGGCACCTTATGGGTGTTCTGATAACCTGGTTATCTGGTTTCTCAGCCAACAGCAAGTTAGAAAGGGGAGAGGCAAGCTAGCAACAGTAAAGTGTAATAGTTGATAGCCTCACAGTGAGGGAGGAAACAAAATTAGAGATGGGCTTAAAATCTTTTTAAAAATTAGCAATTTGGGATTATTTAGTACCCGGAGAAAGAGCTCTTTAACTGTGGATGGGTGCAGGCTTGTTGGGGGACAGATAAAAGCGGGTCATTTTCTATTTTGCCATCTTGGCTACATCACCCAGAAAAGGCTCTTTAAAAGTTTATAATCCTGGAGGATATCACTGTAGTCATTATATTATAATACAGTAATTGCTATTCTTACTAATGATGCTGAGTCATCAAATTATTTTCTGTCCAGCCTATCTAAGGACTTTTTTTTTCCTCCCATGGCAGTTTATTGGACTTTCCTCATTATCATATATTAACTTCAGGAGGAAAACATCTTACCATCAATGTTTTTTTAAAATAAGAAAACTATGGAAAACCGACAAAAGCAAAAAAAGAAAAGTGTTAAAGATTTTGTGGTATTTTTGCCACCATGTTGTCAGTCCCATCTCTAGGGAATGTTTGCACCTTCAAAGTAACCAATGGGCTTAGTTAGTATAGCCCTGCACGTACACATACCTTTACTGAAACCCATGAGAGACCTGTGTAGACTTTTGTAAATTAGGCTAAGAAAGCTTTCCATTTCCATGTATTCTAACAGTCTCATGTTCTTATGTAGTTCATGTTCCTCCCTACTATAGACTACAAGGATGTAATTTGACTACCGCCTGATTCATTCATTTAACAGATATTTATTGAATGCCTGTCCTTTGCAAGATGCTAAGATAGAGGTAGACTTAATTTATTGGAATAGAGATTTATTTTTTAATCTATGTTCCATTTACTGCTTTTAGCAGGTCAAAACAAGTAACAGAATGATTCCCAATTTATGGTAATACATCTATATTATTTTCTTGGTATTGTAGAATTACCCACTTAAAAACAGAACCAAAGTCAGATTTGGAGTTGTAATCATGTGATGTACATACAGCACACACACAGATTATTCTGCCTTCTTGTAAATACACCCAACTTTGGAACCAGATAAGTCATTTCTAAAAGCAAATATAAATCGCTCAAGAACAAATGGTTAAGGGGAGCAGATTACTTGGTTTTTTTCTTCTTCTTCTGTATTTAGTAACCACTAAGTGTTTTTAAAAAGTGGAGTAGAGACATAGGATTGTGGTAGAATTATCTGAGACTTTTGCAAACTACACACACACTCCCTATCCTCACACTCCAGTCCCTTGCTAGTAAAGCTCAGAGGGTGAAGGCCCTAGCTTTGGAAAAACATAGTTGGGTTCGATTCCTGGCTCTTCATATGGACAAGTAATTAACCTCTAAGCCTTAATTTTCTTGTCTGTAAAATGATGACAGTAATAGCATTCACCTCATGGAATTGTGAGGATTAAAGGAGGTGATCATACACAGAAAGCGTTTAACATGATGCCTGGCACCTAGTAAGTACTATCAGCTAACTATTATTATTAGGAAAGATTGATTCGCAACAGAATTGAGAACATATTTCTTTATCATATGCATTTCATTTGAAACACAGAAGGCTCTTGTGTCTTTATCATAAATTATTTACCATTATTGGCTCGTCTTAGAAACCTTCTGAGTGCTAGTTTCATTTGTTTTATTGTTCAGTAAAGTCATGAATTTCACTAAAATGTTTTGATTTTTGCTTTCAGTGTCAAAGAGCTGGTTCCTTTTGCTCAGGAAAAGTTTCACAGGGCAGTGGTATCTCCTCTTCAATTGTGTAGGTCTGGAAACTGAAGTTTTCTCGCTGTACTGAGTTGATAAGGCCCTGAGAAAATGATACACTAATAAAACACATTAAAGAATGATAAATAAGCCAGGATGTGTGGTCTTAATATACAGTACAGCTGCCAAGTGGACTACATATTTTGGTCCCCATAGAGTTAGTATATTTTTCCCTTATAAGAAAGTCTGCATGAAAAACCAAGTTGCTAGGTTTGTGTGTGTATTTACGGGTGGAGGACATTTGAAGCATAAGGACTGGTATGCTGAGAGTGGGGAGGGTGTGCAGAATAGCAGTAAGCGTTCTTAGAGCCACATTAGCTCAGAGTAGAGAGGGTTAAGACTGAAGGACACGGTAGGAAACTGTAGCCAGGGACAGAGAAGGATTAAACTAGGGCCATATCAATAGGCTTGGAGAATAAATTGACAGAACTGGTGACTATATAGAAAGCAGGTATTGAGGAAAGGAAGGATAATGCTTAGATTTTTGGCTCTGCTGATCAGGTGAATTGGTGATATCAACTAGTTAGTGAAGCAGAAAAAGAAAAACATTTAATGGGAGAAGGAAAAATGAGTTCAGTTTAGAATGTGGTGAATTTATGGTAATGATTATAAATTGGTACTGAGATTTCCAGTATAAAGTCACAAAATGCCAATTTGGGTTGAAGATAGAGACTTGGAGAGTAAGTGTAGTTGGAAATTGAGGCCTTTGAAGTAGATGAGATTCCAGAGGAGAGAAAGGAGAGAGAGAGGGCCCATGAGAGAATCCTGAAGAACTGGGGATACTTGCCGTTAAAGGCAGGTGGAGGAAGAGAGTTCCCCGATTTCCACAGCCTCCTATTTACTATAGCCTTCAAGCTCTGAATCTAATAACCTCCTGGGTTGCAGATAGCCAGCAGCCATATCTCAAAATATTTACCTGTTCTTATTTGCCCTGAATTTCATGGGCAAACCAAAAGCATCTGTTGAATGTCAATTCTCCCTCAAAAAGTAACCTTATCTTCGAAGCCCTTGAGTTGTTTGTGGCAACTGGTTTTGAAGAACAATGAGTCTTATGTCTAAACATACTATAATTAGAAAGTCTGTAGCCTAGTAAAATTACGTTACTAAAATGGTTATGTCTTTAATATGCAGATAATTCTAGAATAAATCTAGAATTATATGTGTTTATAATATTCCTCCATCCTGACCATCACTCACCGCCATTTTAAGTTACCCTCTGTTCTGGTCATGTAAGATTGTATGTCCTGGTGCCACTGATTACTTCGTTGACTTGAAGAGCTATATTGCCTATAGTTTTCCTTTTGACACTGATCGTATGGGGACTTCTGCTTCTGAAGGCATTAAGGACTATAATTTTTAAATAACTGAAGGATTTAGAATCATCTTAAGCCACCAAAAGCAAATTTGTGTTTTGTTGTTAGAGAAGACAAAGAGAAATAAGGCCATAGATTTTCTACCTCTTCTTGACTTGTTGCTGTTTTTAAAATTTGTGTTTTCCTTATTGCTATGTGAAAGTGCTGTTTCAAGGGGTCTTCCTAGCTATTCGAGGATAAATTCTGAAGAGCAGATTATACAGAAATATTCTTAAATCTGTTAGCACAATTGTTATCTATTCAGTCTGTTTCTAATCTTCTGTTAAGTATTTCCAGGTTTTCAGTTAATGGTATCTTTTTATTGAAACTAGTGTCTAAATTTTGCCAGTTATCATTGAAAGAAAATTCTTTCTGACTTGTTCAGGAAGGATTTATTTGGTTCTAGAAGTATAGTACATGTTTTAGTACCCACAGATTCTATTGTATAAAATGCCTCTGCTTGAGATGTTTTCCCCCATTTTTGGTTAAGAGAACAGGAAATCCATGAACTCTGTAATGCCATTTACTCTGCATTACTCATTTTGAAGACCTATACTTTTTTTTTTCTTTTTCAATCATTACTTTAGTCAAAAGGACATAATTTTCTGTTGAAAATAATAAAAAATATAGTAACTATGATATTTTATTAATATCCTGGAATATAAATTATTGACAGCAACTGCCCTTGTGAAGTAATATTTTAATATGTCTAACCCAAGAGTCAGCTGAGTGTCCAGACCCTTCAAGAGTGAAATAGTTGCCGTAAACCTTCAGTTGCATGTGAAGGTTTCATATGGGGAAGCCAAAACCCTCCCTGTGATTTCTGCAGATTCCTGATCTTCTCTCTGAGCTCCTGCCATCTCCATGAGACCTCTCGCTCTTCCCTCTCCCTTTTAGGAGAAAGAAAAAAGTTATTTCCCTGTCTTGTGCAGAGCAGTTTTTAGCCTTCTTTTTGGTGCTATGAAACCTTACCTTCTACCTTAAGAGACTTTTCCAAGTCTTTTCCCAAACAAAAAGTATTTCTTTCCTATAAGAAGCACTGTTGTCAGATGTTAAGATAATAAAATGTGTACTTTGTTAGGTATGATTTGGTAATAATAACCCTTTAAGTAACACTTATTTTCTCCATTAATCTAACTTTCAAATATTTGAATGCCTATGAAACTCAGTCTCCATTCTTGAAAAGTTATAAGAAAACCTATCTTGAAAAGGCTTTTGCAATGTTAGATTTGAATATTATTATATAGCATTGAGTAGCTTTTATGCCAAATGGCAGAGAGAAGATATTGCTCACTTAAGAAACTACAGAATTTCAGGTAGAGTTTATGTCAAGTTGCTCTTTCTTTTAAAGAAATAAATTAAGGCCAGGCATGGTAGCTCATGCCTGTAAACCCAGCATTTTGGGAGACCAAGGCAGGCAGATCACTTGAGTTTAGGAGTTCGAGATCAGCCTGGACAACATGGTATAACCCCATCTCTACAAAGACATACAAAAATTAGCTGAGCATGGTGGCAGGTGCCTGTAGTCCAGGCTACTTGGAAGGCTGAGGTGGGAGGATCCCTTGAACCCAGGAGGCGAGTGTTGCAGTGAGTGGAGATCATGCCACTGCACTCCAACCTGGGCAACAGAGTAAGACCCTGTCTCAAATTTAAAAAAAAGAAAGAAATCAAGAATGCATTATGAAATGTGAGACTGAAGTCTACCTGTTTGAGGTTTCCTTTTAGTATTATTGAGCTATCTTATTTCCTTTGACTAAACTGCATATGACCATTGCTAAATTATTTTTGACTGGCAAATAATAATTTGCTTTGTTATTCAGATTTCTAAGCCAATCATGACCTTTCATAGAAACAGTGAATTTGAAAACAAATGGATGATGGGACAAAGCATAAAACTAGGGATGTATAAATATTAACCAATGCTGTATTAAGCATTTTTATATATCTCCTATGTCCTTTGATAATGTCACTCTGCGACATCAAGCAAAAGATAGAATTCCTGTCCAGAAGTATAGTTTGAAAACATGTTGATATTGCTTATTCAGTTGCTTATGCAATTTCTTTAAGAGTTTGGTGTTCTTTTATTCTATAATCCAAAAATATTATGATTTTGGGGTATAAATCTATAGGACAGAAAGTCTTTGCATGGTAGATTAACTTTCTCGTAAATCCTTTGAAACTCTTCTGCTTAAAACTTGTAACTTACGAACTTTATGGATAGGGACAAAGTATACTCCAGAGCAAGGGATTTAGCTGTGCTGGTCACCAACAGAGGAATATTTTCAACTCGGCCATTATTATTATTTATAGCATGTTTGTTGTAGTGCATTGTTTTGAGGTATTCTGTATTACAAATCCCATTTTTGTCCCTGAAAGCAATGCTAGTGATAGATTAATGGGCACAAAAGTAGAAATTGTGTAAAAATTTGAAAGTGAGAAACTTACACTGATTAGATATATCATTGGAAGATAAGAATGATTATGACGGACAGTCCATGATGTGTGACAAAAGATGTACCCATGCAGTTGACAGTCAGCCAGAGGTGAAGACATGTGACTGACTGAAATGGTTTTGGCAGAGGATTGTGGTTAAAGTGGAATGCCTGTTTAGGCAAAGGTGAAGGTTAGGACTTCAAGAACTTTAAGCATGGTGAATTAAAGTGCTGCTGTGGAAACTTATCAAAAACCACGGCTGGCACCATGGGTTCAAGGCCTTTTCTAATCTGCAGGTGAAGCTCTGATAGGGATTCCTTAGCTGCCAGAGGTTACCTCCCTTCTCCTGTTGGTGAAGATTGTGTCAGGGAGGGGTTGCCTGCCTCAGCAGATATTCATTATAAACAAACAGGGCAGTTTTTAAAATGCCCAAAATATTCAACTAGGAGGAAATACTGACCCCATAAAACTAAATCTCACACATGGTTTTGGACGTTTAAACTAATGGATTTAACAGCCTTTTGGAATTCAGCCTGTTTGTAAGTAGAGCGACCTTCATATATTTCATATTCTGAACACCCTACTTATCTTTAAGTCAAATGACAATTAAAAAGAGGGACAAAATATTTGCTGGTCACAAATCCTATTTCCTCAGGGTGAACTTTAGAATTGCTGATAGAACGGCTGTGCTGAATGTAGCCAGTGTAGCTTTCCCGCGGCGTCGGTGCAGCTGGATAGTGATATGTGGCCTCTGCCTTCCTGAGGTCTGCTGCTCACGCTTCAGGCTGGGTTTTGCTGGTGGTGCTCCTCCCGCCTTTTTTTTTCAGCTCTTAGCACTGAAGCCATGATGGAGTCTTTAAGTGGTTTAATATCTGGTTTTTAAATTACTGTGGTTTTTTTGTAAACTTTATCTGTAGTGTAGCCAGATACATTAAAATTAGTGAGTCTCTGTCTTTGTCAAAAATATATTATTTTATATAAGGACATGGTAAATTACCATTTTTAAAATTAGCTTATCTTTTGTCTGGATTAGGTTGCCACTGCCTAAGAGAACTATTGCTGAATTGGTGATTGGCACTGTTCCTGCATGCATTTCAGCAGCCCACGTGTTTTTTAATTAATCCCCAAATCATTGCTTATAAAATAAAAATTTTGAATATATTTCCAGTGTAACTGTTTCACTAAATAATTGCATTTTTTGCAATCCCAGGCTTTACGCCCAGCAGAGGTGAACTTTCCCAGAGTTGTTTTAGCCTTCTCAATAAGGCTGTTTTGGCCAGAGTATCCTATTTTAAGGAAGTAGCGAGATATTTTTTAGGCACAAGGCCTATATTTAGGCATTCACTGTTGACCAATTAGTTCCATGGCTGGGCTAAACTATCTAAGTCATTAGCCATGTTGTGTCCTGCCAGCAATATTTATGTCAATGACATGTTTTGGTTGTTCTTTTTAAGTCTCATGCTTCTTAAAATAAGTTACTTAGTTATTTTGCTTTATTTTCTTCTTAATGTGCATGGATTACAAAGGCTGGCTTCTTGTTAAATAATACATGCCTGATTGGTTGTTTTATAAAGAAAAGCAGTGAAGTTGTTCCTAAAAAGACTGAATAAAGATCCGGCAAAGAAAGTAGATGGCCCTGAAAAAAATGCACAGAATACGTGTGCACAGATTAGGAAAGGCACTGAAAATGCGTCATTTGTGTTTGCCAAAGTTTAGTTTCTACTGCATTTAGGACTCTGTATAAGCTTTTGGTTTATTCATGCATCCGAGAGACAGAAAGAGAATGATTAATCACACTAAGCTAACGTCACTCATCAGAAAGCAGGAAGTAAATTCTTTCTTAGGTTGAAAGAAGATGCTATCAAGCAATTGAGAGTAGGCCTTAGATTGTGCCCAACATTGTGTAAGGTGCAATAACAATAATAATAATTATTATAAAATCGTACTTTGGTGATAGAAATATTAATAATAACCAGTACTTGCATAGCATTTACTGTATTCTAAGACATTATTCTAAGACCTTTATGTGTATTAACTCATGTTATTTCTCAGTAACCCTCTGAGGTAGCTGCTACTATTATCCTCTCATAATTCACTTAATCCCCATAAAGTAGACCCTGTTATTAGGCCCACTTAACTGATGAAAAAATGAGGTCAAGTAATTTGTCCAAGATTACCCAACCAGTAAGTGATGGTGCTGAAGTTCAAATTTAGGCACTCTAGTTCCAGAATCCACATTCTTAACCACTGAAGTAGGCTTAATACTGGCCCTCAAAGATATCTAGATCTTGATCCCCTGGATCCTGTGAATATTACCTTATATACGAAAAGGACTTTGCAGACATGGCTACATTAAGGATCTTGAGATGGAAGATTATGCTGGATTATCCAGTTTGACCTTAAATGTCATCACAGGTGTCCTTATAGGAGTGAGGCAAAGGAGACCTGACAGCAGAAGAAAACAGTGTGACAGTAGAAGCAGAGAGAGACTTGAAGATGCTATGCTGCTGTCATAGAAGATCGTAGAAGAGACCCTGAGCCAAGTAATACAACTCTAAAAGCTAGAAAAGGCAAGGGAATGATTTTTCCCTGGAGCCTCCAGAGGGAGGGGTCATAAACTTTCTAACACCTTGGTTTTGGTCCATTGAAACCTTTTCATTTTTCTGACCTCCAGTACTGTAAGATCATAAATTGATGTTGTTTTAAGCCACTAAGTTTATGGTAATTTGTTGTAGCACCAACAGGAAATGTGTAGCCACACTGCTATGGAGAAAGATGCTAGGTATAGTTAAGACTTTTTTGTTATTAGCAAACCTTCCTCAGACCCATGAAGGAATGAGCTTCAGTAATCATCACTCTTGATAATCCCAGCTTTATGGCACTTGAAACTTTATTAGCAGGAGCATAGTTTCTTAGGCTTCATGTCCTTCTATGTGAAGATTACTCAGAGATAATCTTCAGTCTACATCTACTCCATACTCAAATGTGGTAATCATTCTGGATACACAGTTGGCTGTTGAGCCAGAAATTTAAGAAATATTAGACAGGGAAGGGTTCCAAAATGGCCAAATAGGAACAGCTCCGGTCTATAGCTCCCAGCATGAGCGATGCAGAAGAGAGGTGATTTCTGCATTTCCAACTGAGGTACCAGGTTCATCTCACTAAGGCTTGTTGGACAGTGGGTGCAGCCCACGGAGGGTAAGCCAAAGCAGGGCGGGGCATCACCTTACCTGGGAAGTGCAAGGGGTTGAGGAATTCCGTTTCCTAGCCAAGGGAAGCTGTGACAGACGGTACCTGGAAAATTGGGAAACTCCCACCCTAATACTGCCCTTTTCCAACACTCTTAGCAAAGGGCACACCAGGACATTATATCTCGCGCCTGGCTCAGAGGGTCCCACACCCACGGAGCCTTGCTCACTGCTACCACAGCAGTCCAAGATCGAACTGCAAGGTGGCAGCAAGGCTTGGGGAGGGGCGTCCGCCATTGCTGAGGCTTGAATAGGTAAGCAAAGCAGTCCAGAAGCTCAAACTGGGTGGATCCCACCGCAGCTCAAGGAGGCCTGCCTGCCTCTGCAGACTCCACCTCTGGGGGCAGGGCATAGCTGAACAAAAGGCAGCAGAAACTTCTGCAGACTTAAATGTCCCTGTCCGACAGCTTTGAAGAGAATAGTGGTTCTCCCAGCACGGACTTTGAGATCTGAAAACAGACAGACTGCCTCCTCAAGTGGATCCCTGACCCCTGAGTAGCCTAACTGGGAGACACCTCCCAGTAGGGGCTGACTGACACCTCATACAGCCAGGTGCCCCTCTGAGACAAAGCTTCCAGAAGAAGGATCAGGCAGCAACATTTGCTGTTCTGCAATATTTGCTGTTCTGCAGCCTCTGCTGGTAATACCCAGGCAAATAGGGTCTGGAGTGGACCTCCAGCAAACTCCAACAGACCTGCAGCTGAGGGTCCTGACTGTTAGAAGGAAAACTAACAAACATAGAGGTCATCCACACCAAAACCCCATCTCTAGTTAACCATCATCAAAGACCAAAGGTAGATAAAACCACAAAGATGGGGAGAAACCAGAGCGGAAAAGCTGAAAATTCCAAAAATCACAGCACCTCTTCTCCTCCAAAGGAACGCAGCTCCTCGCCAGCAACAGAACAAAGCTGGACGGAGAATGACTGACAAGTTGACAAAAGTAGGCCTCGGAAGATCAGTAATAACAAACTTCTCTGAGCTAAAGGAAGATGTTTGAACCATTGAAAAGAAGCTAAAAACCTTAAAAAAAGATTAGACAAATGGCTAACTAGAATAAACAGCATAGAGAAAACCTTAAATGACCTGATGGAGCTGAAAACCATGGCATGAAAACTATGTGATGCATGCACAGGCTTCAGTAGCCAATTCGATCAAGTGGAAGAAAGGGCATCACTGATTGAAGATCAAATGAATGAAATTAAGCAAGAAGAGAAGTTTAGAGAAAAAACAGTAAAAAGAAATGAACAAAGCCTCCAGAAAATATGGGACTATGTGAAAAGACCAAATCTACGTCTAATTGGTGTACCTGAAAGTGACGCGGAAAATGGAACCAAGTTGGAAAACACTCTTCAGGATATTATCCAGGAGAACTTCCCCAACCTAGCAAGGCAGGCCAGCATTCAACTCCAGGAAATACAGAGAACGCCACAAAGATACTCCTCAAGAAGAGCAACTCCAAGACACGTAATTGTCAGATTCACCAAAGTTGAAATGAAGGAAAAAATGTTAAGGGCAGCCAGAGAGAAAGGTCAGGTTACCCACAAAGGGAAGCCCAACAGACTAAAAGCGGATCTCTCAGCAGAAACTCTACAAGCCAGAAGAGAGTGGGGGCCAATATTCAACATTCTTAAGAAAAATAATTTTAAACCCAGCATTTCATATCCAGCCAAACTCAGTTTCATAATTGAAGGAGAAATAAAATCGTTTACAGACAAGCAAATGCTGAGAGATTTTGTCACCACCAGGCCTGCCTTACAAGAACTCCTGAAGGAACCACTAAACATGGAAAGGAACAACTGGTACCAGCCACTGCAAAAACATGCCAAATTGTAAAGGCCATTGATGCTAGGAAGAAACTGCACCAACTAACAAGCAAAGAAACTAGCTAACATCATAATGAAAGGATCAAATTCACACATAACAATATTAACCTTAAATGTAAATGGGCTAAATGCTCCAATTAAAAGACAGACTGGCAAATTGGATAAAGAGTCAAGACCTATCAGTCTGTTGTATTCATGAGACCCATCTCACGTGCAGAGACACACATAGGCTCAAAATAAAGGGATGGAGGAAGATCTACCAAGCAAATGGAAAACAACAAAAAGCAGGGGTTGCAATCTACTCTCTGATAAAACAGACTTTAAACCAACAAAGAACAAAAGAGACAAAGAAGGCCATTACATAATGGTAAAGGGATCAATTCAACAAGAAGAGCTAACTATCCTAAGTATATATGCACCTAATACAGGAGCACCCAGATTCATAAAGCTAGTCCTTAGAGACCTACAAAGAGATTTAGACTCCCACACAATAATAATGGGAGACTTTAACACCCCACTGTCAACAACAGACAGATCAACGAGACAGAAAGTTAACAAGGATATCCAGGAATTGATTTCAGCTCTGCACCAAGCAGACCTAATAGACATCTACAAAACTCTCCACCCCAAATCAACAGAATATTTATTCTTCTCAGCACCACATCGCACTTATTCCAAAATTGACCACATAGTTGGAAGTAAAGCACTCCTCAGCAAATGTAAAAAAAACAGAAACTAGGCCAGGTGTGGAGGCTCACACCCATAATCCCAGCACTTTGGGAGGCCGAGGCAGATGGATCACGAGGTCAGGAGATCAAGACCATCCTGGCTAACACGGTGAAACCCCATCTCTACTAAAAGTAAAAAAATTAGCCAGGTGTGGTGGTGGGCAGCTGTAGTCCCAGCTACTCGGGAGGCTGAGGCAGGAGAATGACATGAACCCAGGAGGCAGAGCTTGCGGTGATTGGAGATCGCACCACTGCACTGCAGGCTGGGCGACAGAGTGAGACTCCGTCTCAAAACAAACAAAAAAACAGAAACTATAACAAACTGTCTCTCAGACCACAACGCAATCAAATTAGAACTCAGGCTTAAGAAAGTCACTCAGAACCACACAACTACATGGAAACTGAACAACCGGCTCCTGAATGACTACTGGGTAAATAACAAAATGAAGGCGGAAATAAAGATGTTCTTTGAAACCAATGAGAACAAAGACACAACATACCAGAATCGCTGGGACACATTTAAAGCAGTGTGTAGAGGGAAATTTATGGCACTAAATGCCCACAAGAGAAAGCAGGAAAGATCTAAAATTGACACCCTAATATCACAATTAAAAGAACTAGAGAAGCAAGAGCAAACACATTCAAAAGCTAGCAGAAGGCAAGAAATAACTAAGATCACAGGAGAACTGAAGGAGATAGAGACACAAAAAACCCTTCAAAAAATCAATGAATCCAGGAGCTAGTTTTTTAAAAAGATCAACAAAATAGACTGCTAGCAAGACTGATAAAGAAGAAAAGAGAGAAGAATCAAATAGATACAATAAAAAATGATAAAGGGGATATCACCACCGACCCCACAGAAATATAAACTACCATCAGAGAATACTATAAACACCTCTATGCAAATAAACCAGAAAATCCAGAAAAAATGGATAAATTCCTGGACACATACACCCTGCCAAGACTAAACCAGGAAGAAGCTGAATCCCTGAATAGACCAATAACAGGCTCTGAAATTGAGGCAATAATTAATAGCGTACCAACCAAAAAAAGTCCAGGACCAGATGGATTCAGAGCCAGATTCTACCAGAGGTACAAAGAGGAGCTGGTACCATTCCTTCTGAAACTATTCCAATCAACAGAAAAAGAGAGAATCTTCCCTAACTCTTTTTACGAGGCCAGCATCATTCTGATACCAAAGCCTGGCAGAGACACAACAAAAAAAGAGAATTTTAGACCAATACCCCTGATGAACATTGATGCAAAAATACCCCTGATGAACATTGATGCAAAAATCCTCAAAAAAATACTGGCAAACAGAATCCAGCAGCACATCAAAAAGCTTATCCACCATGATCAAGTGGGCTTCATCCCTGGGATGCAAGGCTGGTTCAACATATGCAAATCAATAAGCGTAATCCATCATATAAACAGAACCAAAGACAAAAACCACATGATTATCTCAATAGATGCAGAAAAGGCCTTTGACAAAATTCAACAGCCCCTCTTGCTAAAAACTCTCAATAAACTACGTATTGATGGGACGTATCTCAAAATGATAAGAGCTATTTATGACAAACACACAGGCAATATCCTACTGAATGGGCAAAAACTGGATGCATTCCCTTTGAAAACTGGCACAAGACAGGGATGTCCTCTCTCACCACTCCTATTCAACATAGTGTTTGGAAGTTCTGGCCAGGGCAATCAGACAGGAGAAATAAATAAAGGGTATTCAATTAGGAAAAGATGAAGTCAAACTGTCCCTCTTTGCAGATGACATGATTGCATATTTAGAAAACCCCATTGTCTCAGTTCAAAATCTTAAGCTGATAAGCAACTTCAGCAAAGTCTCAGGATACAAAATCAATGTGCAAGAATCACAAGCATTCCTATACACCAATAACAGACAGAGAGCCAAATCATTAGTGAACTCCCATTCACAATTGCTTCAAAGAGAATAAAATACCTAGGAATCCAACTTACAAGGGATGTGGAGGACCTCTTCAAGGAGAACTGCAAATCACTGCTCAATGAAATAAAAGAGGACACAAATGGAAAAACATTCCATGCTCATGGATAGGAAGAATCAATAATGTGAAAATGGCCATACTGCCCAAGATATTTTATAGATTCAATGCCATCCCCATCAAGCTACCAATGACTTTCTTCACAGAATTGGAAAAAACTACTTTAAAGTTCATATGGAAACAAAAAAGAGCCCACATTGCCAAGATAATCCTAAGCCAAAATAACAAAGCTGGAGGCATCACGCTACCTGACTTCAAACTATACATAAGGCTACAGTAACCAAAACAGCATGGTACTGGTACCAAAACAGAGATATAGACCAATGGAACAGAACAGAGCCCTCAGAAATAATACCACACATCTACAGCCATCTGATCTTTGACAAACCTGACAAGAACAAGAAATGGGGAAAGGATTCCCTAGTTAATAAATGGTGCTGGGAAAACTGGCTAGCCATATGTAGAAAGCTAAAGTTGGATCCCTTCCTTACATCTTATACAAAAATTAATTCAAGATGGATTAAAGACTTAAATGTTAGACCTAAAACCGTAAAACCCCTAGAAAAAAAACTAGGTAATACTATTCAGGACATAGGCATGGGCAAGGACCTCAGGACTAAAATACCAAAAGCAATGGCAACAAAAGCCAAAATAGACAAATGGGATCTAATTAAACTAAAGAGCTTCTGCACAGCAAAAGAAACTACCATCAGAGTGAACAGGCAACCTACTGAATGGGAGAAAATTTTTGCAATCTACTCATCTGACAAAGGGCTAATATCCAGAATCCACAAAGAACTTAAACAAATTTACACGAAAAAAATCAAACAACCCCATCAAAAAGTGGGCAAAGGATATGAACAGACACTTCTCAAAAGAAGACACTTATGCAGCCAACAGACACATGAAAAAATGCTCATCATCACTGGCCATCAGAGAAATGCAAACCACAATAAGATACCATCTCACACCAGTTAGAATGGCGATCATTAAAAAGTCAGGAAACAACAGGTGCTGGAGAGGATATGGAGAAATAGGAACACTTTTACACTGGTGGTGGGACTGTAAACTAGTTCAACCATTGTGGAAGACTGTGTGGTGATTCCTCAAGGATCTAGAACTAGAAATACCATTTGACCCAGCCATCCCTTTACTGGGCATAAATCCAAAGGATTATATATCATGCTGCTATAAAGACACATGCACACGTATGTTTATTGTGGCACTATTCACAATAGCAAAGACTTGGAACCAACCCAAATGTCCATCAATGATAGACTGGATTAAGAAAATATGGCACATATAGACTATGGAATACTATGCAGCCCTAAAAAAGGATGAGTTCGTGTCCTTTGTAGGGACATGGATGAAGCTGGAAACCATCATTCTGAGCAAACTATCGCAAGGACAGAAAACCAAACACCGCATGTTCTCACTCATAGTTGGGAATTGAACAATGAGAACACTTGGATACAGGGTGGGGAACACCACACACCAGGACCTGTCATGGGGTGCGGGAGGGGAGAGAGATAACATTAGGAGAAATACTTAATGTAAATGATGTGTTAATGGGTGCAGCACACCGACATGGCTCATGTATACATATGTAACAAGGCTGCACATTGTGCACATGTACCCTAGAACTTAAAGTATAATAATAATAAAAAGTAGTATTAGACAGAAGACATCATCTTTTTCTCAGGGCTGATAGCTAAGGGGAAACTAACAGGAGGGCGCATTTGAGTGTGTACTGTATGTTGGGTACCAAACTAGGAATTTGTCATTTTTATTTAGTTCTCATGTCTGACCCTTCTTATAAAGGGTAGTTATTAATATCCCCACCTTGAAAATGAGGAATGAGACTCAGAAATGTTAAATAATGGTCCCAAGGTCAGAAAAGCAGTAAATAAGGTTAAAATTCAGACTTGTCTAATGTCAGGCCACATCCACGGTACTATGTTCAGTACTGCTCCAAGCTGATCTTTCTGAGGAGCTCAGATGTAGACAGGGCATGTTCAAAGGGCTTATTTAGATCTAAAAAGTCCCCAGGAAGAGCATACCATTGCCAGATCACCCTTGATCTAGTGCACAGTCTGCAGGCTGGACAGGTTCCTGAACTGCCCTGGAAGTCAGCGTTTTTCCTGCATGACTCTTTAGATGGACTTAGTTCTTAGTTCAACTTGGTTTTCTCTATTCTGGTATGCAAGAATTAAGACTAAACCATTAACAAAACCTCCAAAATTAATTTGCAAAGCAGTTTTCTAGAACAGAGGTCCCCAACCTTTCTGCCACCAAAGACTGGTTTCGTGGAATATGATTCCACGAAATTTCATGGAACAATAATATGATTAAAAGAACCGCAGTTCTGTTTGAGAATTAGTGTGGACCAGTATGAGAGATACTTTGCTTTTATCCTATTCCTTTTCAGTCTCTCTCTCTTCACAAACAAATATATAACTTATTACTTAAAAAAAAAAAAATGCTTTCTGGGGTGGGGCACAGTGGCTCACGCCTGTAATCCCAGCACTTTGGGAGGCCGAGGTGGGTGGATCACCTGAGGTTAGGAGTTCAAGACCAACTCGGCCAACATGGTTAAACCCCATCTCTACTAAACTCCTTTTTTGGGAAGGACTGCTATTTATTATATCTCTTTTTTTTTTTTTTTTTTTTTTTTTTTAGTAAAATGTTTTATCATTTACCAAGTAATAGAAATTGGTAAGAAATGGAAAACCCATGCCAATAACCACAGAAATGTTTGAAATTTTACTAATCTGTGGAGATCTGAAAGTCTAGGTGTTGGGAAATCCTGGTCTGTACTCACTGAACGCCACTCTTACCATCTCACTTCCCGACACCTTGCAGCCTATCTTTGGATCCAGTCTCTTGGCTGAACTGGTTTCAGGAAAGTTATCATTGATTTTATGGTCCCTTACCCCTTTTTTAATAAACCGAATTTTCCCTTTGACTTTTGTATAATGTTTAATTCCGTTCACATTCTGTCTCTGAAACTCTCCTCCCTAGGATTTGCTCAAAGTGCTTCTCTATTCTGCCACAGTAACCATTTTCAGTCTCCTTTATTTACTTTATTCCTTTCTACTTCTTGAGGGTAACTCTCTTGTAAAACATTGAATATTTATGATGCCTGTGAAGAGTAGACATGAGAATGAATTAACTATACATGGAAGCCACACGTTGCCAACCAGAGACTGTCTTGATAGAAACCAAATAAGTAGAATTGAACAGTTTTACTGATGACAGTTCCTGATTTTTTAAGTATGCACATATATTTAGTACATTACATTCCTTTGTATGTTCCACTGTTATTAAACTATTTATTTATAGATGTTTAGTTCCAGTTGTGTGGTGTGTGCTTTTTTTTCCCCCCCCAAACCAATACTCTATGGGCATCCGTATCCCTACATCTTGGCACACTTCGTGAGTATATCCATTGTGTAAATTCCTGGTGGTAGAGCTGCTAAGTTACAGCATGTGTGCATTTAAAAGTTTGGTAGACATTGCCAAATAGCCTTCTGAAAGCTTGTACCCTTTGTACCTTTTTTTTTTTTTTTTTGAGACAGAGTCTTGCTGTGTCACCCAGGCTGGAGTGCAGTGGCGCAATCTCAGCTCACTGCAACCTCCGCCTCCCAGACTCAAGCAATTCTCCTGCTTCAGCCTCCCAAGTAGCTGGGATTACAGGCACCTGCCACCACACCCAGCTAATTTTTGTATTTGTAGTAGAGACGAGGTTTCACCATGTTGGCCAGGTTGGTCTGGAACCCCTGACCTCAAGTGATCGCCCGCCTCAGCCTCCCAAGGTGCTGAGATTACAGGCGTGAGTCACCATGCGCAGCCCCAATTTGCACTTTTATCAACAGGGTTTAAGAGTGCTTCTTTCTCTACACCACCTCCAGCAAAGAATATAATAAAACTTGATGTTTGCTAATCTAGTGGTGAACTTTTTTTTGTTTATATTTTTGTTTTAATTATGAGTGAAGTTGAGCATCTGTTGTATCAGTGGTTCTCAACCAGGGATGATTTTTGCACCCCCTCCCCCCAGCCTGCTGGGGGCATCTGGCAATGTCTGGAGACATTTTGGATAAAACTGGAGAGGGTCTGGGGAAGGGATTCCGCTGGCACTTAGTGGGTAAAAGATCCTACAATGTACACGACGAAGCAATAACTGGCCCAAAATGTTAATTTTCCAGGATTAAAAAACCCTGTTTTGTATTATTCCATTTCATCTTCTTCATTGGTTTATTATCTGTAATTCTTGAGTTTTTTAATTGGTTGGTTTCAGGTTTATAGTATACTTCTTTAACTTATCACAGTATATCTTCAAGCCATATGTTACTATTTCATGTGTAATACAAAAGCCTTACACCAGTGTATGCCCATTTCCCCACTCCTGGCCTTCGTGCTACTGCAAAACATTCTACTTCTACTTATGTTATAGACTCTACAATACGTTATTAGTGTATTACTTTAAACAGTTATCTTTTAAAAAAATTAAACAGCTTTGTTTAAATATAATTAGCATGCATCAAATTACACATTTCAAGTGTACAATTTAACCACTTTTGATATGCATTTGTAAAACCATCACCACAGTCAAAATAATGAACGTATTCATCATTCCAAAAACTTTTCTCCTGCCCCTTAGTAATTCCTCCCTTAACTCCAGGCAGCCACTGATCCGCTGTCACTATAGATAAGTGGACATTTTCTAGAATTTTATATAAATGAAGTTATAAACTGTGTACTCTTTTTTTGTCTGACTTTCTTCCAGCATAATTATGAGATTTATCCATGTTGTATGTATTATTAGAAAAACATTTTTCATGACAGATATTTCAATTAATTAGATTCCTGTTGTTAAAGAGCATGTTGTTCTAGTCACTTGATATATTTTTGTTTTAGGTCATGACTCTCCAAAGTATGATAATCACATGAGAGTGCTCATTGCTACGGATGTCTTTTGACTCATCAGAGAAAATCTGTCCAAAAGAAAATATCCATGTGACCAAATCCATTTCATTATTGAATGGCTTGATGGATTTCCTTTACTCTGATTCATACCAAAGCTGTCCTTCTCAACCAAAGCAAGAAAGGATCCTGCATGAGTCAATCCCAGAATGCAATTTTTACATCACCAACAGGTGAAGAAAACCTCATGAATAGCAGTCACAGAGACTCGGAGAGCATCACTGGTAAGTCCAGTTTAATAAATATTGAAGTGCTGTCGCTTACGGGAGAAAATGCAAATGCCTCAGTCCAGCATATATGACCTATCATGATGAAACCCAAGCCTGCCTTTCTAGTCTGATGTCCTCAGGGAAAGACTGAATTAATCTCGCATCCCCTGTGTCTCCTGACACATTAACAGCAATCTGTCGTTCATGTTGTTTCTTGTATCTGTCGGACTCCCCTGTACCCTGTGAACACCTGGTGAGTAGTAGCTGCATCATATCCATCTGATCTCCACAGGGCAAGGACAGAGTTACCCGTGTTTGTATACCCTGCAGGTACCTAACAGCAGTGCCTGGCACACAAGACTCTTGGGGTGTACAGCATATAACAAACATACATATAGGCCCATAACACTTTATCTGTAAGACTAAATCAAAAAACTCTGAGCACTCAAAGTTTTTTTCTATACTTTTATTCAAACACTCATTTGCCCACGAAACCAGACTTTGGCTGTTTCTGGACTTAACTCATTTAGTTTGAATACTTATATTTGCCGAAGATTTATTTATGTATTTAAATATGAGGTGCTGCCGCAAAACCAGCTGGGGATGTTATATAACATGCAGTTAATGTACAGTGCCACTTTTCTAAAAATCTGAAAAATTCTGAATTCTGAAACCCATCAAAACCCGAAGTTTTTTTTAATTCATCCTCATTGAGGTATGTTTATTAAGATACAAGAAAATACACTCATTTTAAGTGTACAGTTTGAGTTTTGACAAAAATATCCACTCAGTGTAACTGCCAGTACAAACAAGTTCGAGAAGTTTTTATCATCCCAGAGAAAGTTCCCTTGTACACAGATCTCCCCACCCCTCACCTCCGGTTCCAAACAACCACTAATCTGCTTTCTGCCACTTTAAATTAAATTTGCTTGTTCTAGAATTTCATATAAATTCAATGTGTCTCTTTTGTGTCTGCCTTCTTTTGTACAGCAAAATGTTTTTGAGATGTATCCACTTGTGATAAGTATCAGAAGTTTATTCTTTTTATTGCTAAGCTGGAACTTAACTCATCTCTGCTATTGTAGCAGAAAAGCAGCCATGGACAGTACATGAAAAAATGAATGTGACTGTGTTTCAATAAAAGTTGATTTACAAAACCAGGCAGGGGCAGCAAGCTGAAGTTGGCCTGTGGGCTGTCGTTTGCTGACCTCTGCTGTACATCATCAACACTTGGTAATGTCAGTGGTTTTGATTTTAGCCATTCTAGTAGGTGTGTACTAGTATCTCTGAGATTTTAATTTATATTTTCCTGATGACTCATGATGTTGAGCACCTTTTCATGTGCTTATTAGCCATACCTAGATTTTATTTTGAGTTGTTTATTCAAATCATTTGCCCACTAAAATTTTGTCTTACTATTGAAATGTAAACGTTGAATTGTTAGTGTTCTTTACATGTTCTAGATGTAAGTCCTTTGTTAGATAAATGGACCGTATTTTCTCCCAGACTTTGGCTTGCCTTTTCATCTTCTTACTGGTGTCTTTTGAAGACCTATTTTAAATTTTGATGGAGTTTATCAGTTTTTGCTACTATAATTCATATTTTTGTGTCGTTTCTAAGAAATCTTCGCATAAAAGAAAAAGTTTGACAGTTTTTACCTCTACTTTTAAGTCAGTAGTCTACTTTTTTGAGTATGGAATTAGATTAGGGTCCAAATTTTTGTTTTTTGCTTTCCAATTGGATATTTCATTGTTTCTTTACCATTTGTTAAAAATGGTCTCTTTACCCTTATTGAAATACCTTGATAATTTCATTGAAAATCACCTAGTCATATATGTATGGTTTCTGTTTCTGAACTCTATCCTGTTCCTTTAATCCCTAAGTCTATCTTTACAGAAATACCACGTTGTCTTATTTACTGTAATTCTATAGTAAATCTTGAAATCAGATAACACAAATTCTCCAACTTTACTCTTCTTTTTCAAAAATTATTTTGGCCATTTAAGATTTTTCACATTTTTTATATAAATTGTTTAATCTGCTTGTCAACACTTGAGCCCAGGAGTTCAAGAGCAGCCTGGACAACTAGCTGGGCGTGGTGGCATGCACCTGTAGTCCCAGCTACTAGGGAAGCTGAGGCAGGAGGATAACTTGAGCCCAGGAGATTAAGGCTGCAGTGAGCTATGATTGTGCCATTGCACTCCAGCCTGAATAACAGAATGAGAGACCCTGTCCCTAATAATAATAACCAGCTTGTCATTTTCTTTCAAAAAAGAATGCTGGACTTTTGAATGGAATTACATATACTCTGTAGAGAATTGATAATTTGAGAATAGTGAGTCTCTTAATCCATAAACTTGATATATCTCTCCATTTACTTAGTTAGGTCCTCTTTAATTTCTCTTAACAATATTTTATAGTTTTATTGCATAAGTCTTGCACATATTTATTAAATTTAGTCTTAAGTATTTTTTAAATGGCACTGTTTATTTAATTTCATTCTCCTACTGTGTGTTACTACTATAAAGAAATGAAATTGGTTTTTTTAATGTTGATCATGCATTCTGCAACTTTGCTTAACTTACTAGTTTTAGTAACTTTTTGGTAGATTTCTTAGAGTTTTCTACATACACCATAATGTCTGCAAATAGAGACAGTTTTGCATATTCTTTTTCAATCTGGATGCCTTTTATTTATTTTTCTTGCCTTATTGAATGAGACACGATCTCAGTATATTGTTGAATAAAATGGTAATAATAAACATTCTTGACATATTTCCAGTCTGAGGAGAAAAGTTACAATATTTGACCATTAAGTCTCTTGAGAATGCCGTATATTAAATTGAGAAGATATCCTTCTCTTCCAAATTGGATGAAAAGTTTTTAGCATGAATTTTGTCAAATGGCTATTTTGCATCTGTTGAAATATTCATATGGTTTTTCTACCTTTGTCTATTAGTGTGGTGAATTCTGTTGGTTTAGTTTTGAATTTTAAACCAGACTTGCGTTCCTGGAAAAAACTACTTGGTTATGATATATTATCTTTTTTATATATGACAGGTTTTATTTACTAGTGTTTTGTTAGGGAATGTGTGTGTGTCTGTGTTCTTCCTAGTCCCATTAATAAGGATTATTGATTTGTACTTTTTTCTTTTTTTTTTTTTTGCAATGTCTTTGCTTTATTTTGATATTGAGGTAATACTGGCCTTGTAAAATGAGTTGTGAAGTATGCCTTCCTCCGTGTTTGGAAAAAGTTTGTGTGGAATTGGCATCACATTATTTTTCATGTTTTTACTTTTTAAACTAATCTAAATCTTTACATTTAAAGGGCATCTCCACAGATAACTTATAGTTGGGTCTTTTCTAAAAAGAAAATCCAGTCTGATCATCTGTACTTTCTATTTGCAGTATTTGGACCATTTAATTTTAATGTAATTATCACTTTAGTTGAGTCTACTGTACTCCTATTTTCTGTTTTTCTATTTGTTTCATCTTCCATTTTTTTCTCATTTTCTTTTTTTAAATTTATTTTTTTTTATTTTAATTCTACTGTTGACATATTAGCTATACCTCTTATTTTTCTCAGTGCTTTCTCTAGGTTGCAATACGCACCTTTAACTTACCAAAGCCCATCTTCAAATAACATTATATTTAATACAGTGACACTCTTAAAACAGTATTCTTCCATTTCCCTCTACCATTCTACATATTATGATGATGCCTTTTACATCTACATATGTCATATACATAGTACATTATTACTTTTGCTTTAAATTGCTAATTATGAATTAAATAAATTATGAAAATAAAAGGCTTATGTATTACCCACAGATTTACCATTCTGTTATTTCTTTGGTAAATTGAAGTTCCCATCCAATATGCTTTTTGCCTGAATAACTTTAACATTTCCTGGGATATGGGTTGGCTGGCAATGAATAGCCTTAGGTTTCTGCTTGTGTAAGAAATAAAATTTCTTTTTTTTTTTTTTCTTGAGAATGGATCTCATTCTGTTCCCCAGGCTGGAGTACAGTGACATGATCATGGCTCACTGCAGCCTGCACCTCCTGGGCTCAAGTGATCCTCCCATCTCAGCCTCCTGAGTAGCTTGGACCACAGGCATGCGCCATCAAACCCAGCTAATTTTTTCTTTTTTTTTTTTTTTATTTTTTTAATGTAGAGTCAGGGTTTCACTATGTTGCCAAGCTGGTCTTGAAATCCTGGGCTCAAGCAGTCCTTTCACTTTGACCTCCGAAAGAGCTGGGATTACAGGAGTGAGCTACCACGCCTGGCCTATTTCACCTTTTTTGAAAGATATTTTTCACTAGCACAAGATTCTAAATTGGCTTTTTGTCCATGTGTTTTAATGATGCTGTTCCATTGTCATCCATCTATCTTGAAATGAATAGTTTGCATTCACTCTTTGTTCCCTTAAATATAATGTGTCTTTTTTTTTTTTTCCTATCTCTCTGCTTGTAGGATTTTTTTCTTTGTCACTGGTTTTTAGCAATTTTACTTTGATGTGGTTTTCTTTGTATTTATGCTGCATGGAGTTGAAATTCTTTGAACTATAGGCTTAATTGTTTTAATTAAACTTGGAAGAATTTGGCCACCACTTTTTCAAATATTTTTTCTGTTCTTGCCTCTTTTTTCTTCTGGGACTGCAGACAGCTTAATATGACACAGCCACTGATGTTCTATTCAGTTTTTTACGCCCAATCTTTTTTTTCTCTGTGCTTCATTTTAGATAATTTCTACTGCTATATCTTCAAGTTTACTGTTCTTTTCTTCTGGAGACTATCTAATCCGTTTATCTTATCTAGTGAATTTTTTATTTTAGATGCTGTACTTTAGTTCTATTTGAGTTTTTAAAATGCAGGTATATCTTCTGTTTCTCTTCTCATTAAGTTACTGTTTTCCTTTTAAATTTTTGAGCATATTAAAAAATAGCTGTGTTTAAATGCTGCTTACTAATTCTGTTATTTCTGTCATTATGGGTCTGTTTCTGTTGACTCATTTCCCTCCTGGTTATGGATTACATTTTATTTATTTTTGCATATCTAGTAATTTTTTATGGACTGGTGAACATTATGAATGTTACATTGTTAAGTGTTTGGATTTTGTTGTCTTCCTTGGAAAAGTGTTAAAATTTGTTTTGGCAGGTCTTTAAGTTATTTGCTGATAAGGTTAACCCTTTGAGGCTTGTTTTTAATCTTTGCTATGTGGGTCTAAAGATCATACTGTAGACCATGCTCTAGTATGCTTGATTCTAGCGCTGATTTAATTCTCTTACCAGTAGGCATGACTGGAAAAAAATGGACATATGGAAGAGACATTTGGAGGATAAAATGGTAGAGAAGGAGTTGTCAAGCCTGGGCAAGAGTAATAAATGGAACATTATCAGAATATGGAAGCAAGGTGGAAGAGCTAGTCTAAAGAATATTTAGCCTAATCTACTAAGCCTGGATTGTACACTCATTTTTAATATTACATTTTGGAAGTACGGAATTAATGACCTTGAATTTTCACAGGATTTCATTAATACCTATTTGAAGAAAACGTCTAGGGACTAGTATCTCTTGTAATGAATGTCACTTTTGTTCTTCATTGCCACTATACTCTTGAATACCTAATAGTCTGTTTTTAGCACTGCATGTATTTATAGTCAACTTCTCTTCCTGAGTATTAAAATGACAATCTATATGTAATATATGTGCAGCAGGAAAAATTCGGATAATCACATGGAACTTGTAATAATAGAATTTGGATATATGTTCAGGTCTCTTATTTAAGAGCTCTGTAAGGATTGAGAGCTTATTTAGAATCATATTTAAGGTTTTAAATCTACCTCATCTCTGTCTCATTGTGATGATCAAGCCACTGCTTCTCCTTCTGGGTGAATAGGGATGTCTGATATTGCCAGCCTCCTTGTATTTAACTTATTAAAATGTCATTGTTAAGTCAAGGTCAAGTAGTAGGAATTTACTCTCTTAAGGATTTGTGTTCTTAACCAGTACTTTGTTGTTCTTTGCCAGAGCTAGAGCATGTTTCATTATACTACCCACAAAGGAAATACCACATCTCTTTAAAAGTGAGAGGGCTGACATGACATCCTGTATTTTCTCTATTTTAAGCCCTAGTATTTTAAGCATGTTAACAGGAATAACTCTCCTTTTTTGTAAACAGCTAAGTTTGGGAGGTGTTAAATGATGGGCAGTACTGGGAACAGGAAGATAGTGGCAGATACATAAAGACACAAAAGCCCAGTTTTGTTCAGAGATGGGGGGTGGGTGTTGTAGGTGTGCAAGTGAGAGAGTAGTGATGTAAATAGTATTCAATGAGTACCTATGATCTGCCAGATACCCTGGGTGCCTTAATTGCTTATTTTAGTTACTTTTACTACTGTTGTGAGTGATAAATGATCTTTATTTTACAAATGAGAGAAATTAAGGCTCTGAAAGGATAAATCGTGTGTCTAACTTAATTAGTAGAGGAGTCACATTCAGAAGCTACATCTGATGCCAAAACCCAGGATCTTTCTAATATTAAGAATGAAAAATAAGACAATAAGTAGATTAGACACCTGGAGGAATTAGCAGATATGTAGGACTAATACTGTATGTTGGAGACATGATGTGTAGGAACTTGCTTTCTAGGACAAGTTGTCAGCCTTTGTCCTGTAAATGGCAGATAGCAACAAGAATGGGTACAGTGCTGGATAGGAAGTCAAGACACACGTTTGGTGGTTCTGTAACTCGGCAAGTTACCCATCTTTAAGTCTCAGTTTCCTTATCTAGGAGGCAGGATTGGATGGTTTCTGAAAGTACCTTCTACCTTTAATACTCTGTAATTATTTAGATACTATAGCAACCTTATTTTAGCAATCTTGATTTGATCTCTAGGTCTAAAAACTCAATAGTAATACAGTAATAAAAGTAGCTGACAATAGGTCTTTCAGTCTTTTTCGCCCTCCCTTAGTCTCTGTCCCCAGTCCCTCCCCTCCCTACCCCTTTCCCTCATCCAGCTCAGGCGGTGTTTGTGCTCTGTTTGTGCCCGTGGGGGTGGTGGAGGCAATGGAGTAAGCAGGAGGCAGCTGCCAGGTGCGAAAGCAGGGCAGGAACCGCCTGTGTTTAGGGGGGCGAGGAAAAAGAGCCCCAGCTCTGCCCCTCCTGGAAGGAGAGGGAAAAGGTAACTATGACTGCCCAATATTGCAGCCATGGAGTCCATGTGGTAATAAATTGAAGAGTACTGTTACAGAAGTAACAGCTGATGTCACTAGTGCTGTAATGGGAAATCCTGTCACTAGAGAATTTGATGTTGGTCAACACATTGCCAGTGGTGGCAGTGGGCTAGCTTGGGAGATTTTTAATGGCACAAAAAAGTCAACAAAGTAGGGGCTGTTTTTGTCTTTGATAAAAAATGATTGGCAAATATCAAAAATTTGAAAAGGATCAAATCATCGATTCTCTAAAACGAGGAGTCCAACACTTAACTCGACTTCAACACCCTCGACTTCTTACTGTCCAGCATCCTTTAGAAGAATCCAGGGATTCTTTGGCATTTTGTACAGAACCAGTTTTTGCCAGTGTAGCCAGTGTTCTTGGTAACTGGGAAAATCTACCTTTCCCTATGTCTCCAGACATTAAGGATTATAAACTTTATGATGTAGAAACCAAATGTGGTTTGCTTCAGGTTTCTGAAGGCTTGTCATTCTTGCATAGCAGTGTGAAAATGGGACATGGAAATATTACTCCTGAAAATACAATTGTGAATAAAAGTGGAGCCTGGAAAATAATGGGTTTTGATTTTTGTGTATCATCAACCAATCCTTCTGAACAAGAGCCTAAATTTTCTTGTAAAGAATGAGACCCAAATTTACCTTCATTGTGTCTTCCAAATCCTGACTATTTGGCTCCTGAATACATACTTTATGTGAACTGTGAAACAGCCAGTGATTTGTATTCTTTAGGAACTGTTATGTATGCTGTATTTAATAAAAGGAAACCTATATTTGAAGTCAATAAGCAAGATATTTACAAGAGTTTCAGTAGGCAGTTGGATCAGTTGAGTTATTTAGGATCTAGTTCACTTACAAATATACCTGAGGAAGTTCGTGAACATGTAAAGCTACTGTTAAATGTAACTCCAACTGTAAGACCAGTTGCAGATCAAATGACAGATTCCCTTCTTTGATGATGTTGGTGCAGTAACACTGCAATGTTTTAATACCTTTTTCCAAAGAGATTATCTTCGGAAATCACAGTTTTTCAACAGACTGTCAAAGGTTCTACTGCCCACGCATGTCATTGTGCAGAGAATTTTGACTTGTTTGACTTCAGAATTTGTAAACCCTGACATGGTACCTTTTGTTTTGCCCAGTGTTCTACTGATCATTGAGGAATGCACCAAAGAAGAATATGTCAAATTAATTCCACCTGAACTTGGTCCTGTGTTTAAGCAGCAGGAGCCAATCCAGATTTTGGTAATTTTCCGACAAAAAATGGATTTGCTACTAACCAGAACCCCTCCCGATGAGATAAAGAACAGTGTTCTACCCATGGTTTACAGAGCACTAGAAGCTCCTTCCATTCAGACCCAGGAGCTCTGTCTAAACATCATTCCAGCCTTTGCAAATCTTATAGACTACCCATCCATGAAACGTACTTTGATACCAAGAATTAAAATGCCTGTCTACAAATGTCTTCCCTTGCTGTTTGTGTAAATTCATTAGTGTGCTTATGAAAGATTTTGGAATACTTGGATAAGTGGTTTGTACTTGATGATAGCCTACCCTTCTTACAACAAATTTCATCCAAAGAATCTGCAGTCTTCATGGGTATTTTAGGCATTTACAAATGTACTTTTACTCATAAGTTGGGAATCACCAAAGAGCAGCTGGCTGGATAAGTATTGCCTCATCTTATTCCCCTGAGTATTGAAAACAATCTTAATCAGTTCAATTCTTTCATTTCCATCATAAAAGAGATGCTTAATAGATTGGAGTCTGAACATAAGACTAAGCTGGAACAACTTCATATAATGCAAGAACAGCAGAAATCTTTGGACATAGGAAATCAAATTAATGTTTCTGGGGAGACAAAAGTTACAAATATTTTGAATCAGCAAATTGACATGGTTGTTAACCACATTGGAGCAGACCTTCTGACTGGCAGTGATTCCAAAAATAAAGAGGATGGGTTACAGAATAAACATAAAACAGCATCACTTACATTTGAAGAAAAACAAAAATTAGCAAAAGAACAAGAGCAGGCACAGAAGTTGAAAAGCCAGCAGCCTCTTAAACCCCAATGCATACACCTATTGCTACTGTTAAACAGAGTAATGACTTGACAGACACATTGATGGATAATATGTCATCTTCGACTAGCCTTTCTGTTAGTACCCCTAAACCTTCTGCTTCAAGTACTTTCACTTCTCTTCCTTCCATGGGCATTGGCATGATGTTTTCTATACCAGTTGATAATACAAAGAAAAATTTGACAAATGGCCTAAATGCCAATATGGGCTTTCAGACTTCAGGATTCAACATGCCTGTTACGACAAACCAGAACTTCTACAGTAGTCCAAGCACAGTTGGAGTGACCAAGATGACTCTGGAACCCCTCCCACTTTGCCAAACTTCAGTGCCTTGAATGTTCCTCCTGCTGGTGCAAAGCCGACCCAACAAAGACCCACAGATATGTCTGCCCTTAATAATCTCTTTGGCCCTCAGAAACCCAAAGTTAGCATGAACCAGTTATCACAACAGAAACCAAATCAGTGGCTCAATCAGTTTGTACCTCCTCAAGGTTCTCCAGCTATGGGCATTCAGTAATGGGAACACAGATGAACATGATAGGACAATCTGCCTTTGGTACGCAGGGTAATCCTTTCTTCAACCCACGGAACTTTGCATAGCCACCAACTACTATGACCAATAGCAGTTCAGCTAGCAGTGATTTAAAAGATCTTTTTGGGTGAGGTGTCTTCCTTCTATTGTGAAGGATTATTTCAGTTTTAATCATGGGTGAACTGATTTACATCTTTATATAGTTGGCTTGGAGGAACTACTTCTATGGGAAAGTGAATCGTTCTGTGACAGAAAACATCTGTCACAGATAGTATGCCAGCATAGTAGTTGTATGGACTTCTAACCAGTTGAGGTTTTTTTTGTTTTTTGTTTTTTTTGTTTTTTTTTAGATGGAGTCTCGCTGTGTCGCCCAGGCTGGAGTGCAGTGGCCGGATCTCAGCTCACTGCAAGCTCCACCTCCCCGGTTTCCGCCATTCCCCTCCCTCAGCCTGCGGAGTAGCTGGGACTACAGGCGCCCGCCACCACGCCTGGCTAATTTTTTGTATTTTTTAGTAGAGACGGGGTTCCACCATGTTAGCCAGGATGGTCTCAATCTTCTGACCTCGTGATCCACCCGTCCTCCCAAAGTGCTGGGATTACAGGCTTGAGCCACAGCGCCCGGCCCAGTTGAGTTTTTTTAAAGCATTGAGAATTTTTTTCTCTTACCAACTCCTCTTCAGGTTTTTAAAGACCCAACCCTTCCCAATCTCGAAGAGAAAAAGGACAACTGAGTTATCTTGAGTAGCTGAATTTTTTAATCGGATGTTTATTTTGGCTTGTGAATCTTTGTGTTATTTAAAAAATTGAGTTGATGGTCATTGCAAGCTCATCTATTAAGTACTACATGGTACACAGTCTACCTTCACAAGTCGTTAGTGTTCATTTTAATATGTGAAAAATCTTGATGCTGTATTGATTTGCTTCCATTTAAGATGACAGTGAGAAAATGATAAGCATAAAGAGATCAGGTTATTTGCTTTTTCCAAACTTACTTTTCAGATGAACTAATGTTTAGTACAAAGAGACTGAGCAAATACTACAAAATTTAACTTAACCTACATTTCATTGGCTAACCATCTTAAATGTAAACTAATCATTGTAAATTATATTTTAGCATGGTCTGCCTCAAATGGTAATGTATTTTTCTGCATTCACTTGGATATATTTAGAATCACTTTGGTATATGCTGATTTGTTTGGATATTTGACAAAGCACTCTGATGTGACTTCCCTGACTACTAACTTCATATTTCATTTCAAATTCAAACTTCTGAGGTTGCAGCATATATGAATTGCATTTTCTTTTGTTGTTGTTGTTGTTGTTGTTGTTGTTGTTGTTGAGACAGAGTCTCGCTCTGTCGCCCAGGCTGGAGTGCAGTGGCCTAATCTCAGCTCACTGCAAGCTCCGCCTCCCAGGTTTATGCCATTCCCCTGCCTCAGCCTCCGGAGTAGCTGGGGCTACAGGCGCCCGCCACCTCGCCTGGCTAGTTTCTGGCTAACACAGTGAACTGCATTTTCAAAAGGAGATTTGTAAGAATTAAACTGTACTTAATGGGTAAACTTTTGAGATTTCTGCTGTATTGTTTCAAATGTAATAAACTTTATTCTCTAAAAATAAAAAAAAAAAGAAGCTGACATTGATAGAGTGCCTCCACAGTGTGCAAGGCATTGTACTAAATACTAGTATTTTTCATGCATTTGTCTCATTTAATTCATATAACCTAGGAGGTAAGTACCTTCTCCATTTTACAGATGAGGAAACTGAGGGTTAGAATTGAGGTAACTTACCCAGTGTCACATTGTGGTATGTGTAGAGTCAGGACTCAGACCAGAACTATCGCTATACCATATTAAATTTATGTTATGTGAAGGATAGAGAAGACTTTTTAGAGGAAACTTTTTTTCCCCTCCCCTTTCCGATTTTCTTCACCTCACATGTTTTGAGATTTAGATGTACCATTTCTTTAAAATAAAAATGATAAAGTACTTATGTCAGTGCCAGTGAAATTTAATGCAATTTTAAAAAACATTTAGTGACTATGAGAATATACTAAAATGTAATTTTTCCAGATTTTGAAGAATCATCCACAGAATTCAAATTTTGTTATTAAAGAGCATATCATTTTATCCCTTTGAAACTATTTTCTGCTGGTTGCTTTGTATTGCTTTTTCCCCCAAGCATGTAAGTTGAGATCAGACCCCTTTCACTTTGTTTTTAAAAAGTATATATCCAATTATTTTGTGTCCGTTAAAAATACTGTTTAAAAATTAAGCAGCCTGCTGCTGCTTCAGAGACATACACCTCTTTTAAACAGTACTAAATAGGTTGATAGGGAGAAAATATGAAATTTCTACAAATTAATTCTAAACTTTAAAAGCATAGTTATAAAGACAGGAACAACAGACGGGCGTATGTGAGGGATGAGGGTGGGAAGGGGGAGAGGATCAGAAAAAATAACTGTTGGGTTACTAGGCCTAGTACCTGGGTGACAAAATAATCTGTACAACAAACCCCCATGACATGAGTTTACCTATATAACAAACCTGCACATGTACCCCTGAACCTAAAATTTAAAAATTAAAAAATTAAAAATAAAAAAAACATAGTTATAGTCACTAAGCAATATATTTAGATAGTATATAATTCAGATTTGTGGTATCTGCATGTTCTTACTCATGTGGAAGCTGACAAAGTTGATCTAGAAGTAGAGAGTAGAATAGTGATTACTAGAGGCTAGGAAGGGTAGCAGGAAGGAGCGATCAGGAGATGTTGGTTAACAGATACAAAATTACAGCTGGATAGGTGGAATAAGTTCCAGTGTTCTTTAGCACCATAGGGTGGCTATACTTGGCAATAATTTGTTGTATATTTTCAAACAGATAAAAGGTAGGATTTTGAATGTCCTCAATGCAAAGAAATGATAAATGCTTGAGGTAAGGAATGTGCTAATTACCTTGATTTGATCATTATACATTGTATACAGGTGTCAAAATATCACATGTACCCCATAAATATATCCAATTATTTTGTGTCAATTAAAAAGACTTTTTAAAAATTACTGTCAAAAAAATGTATGCCATCATTTTTACTTTAGAATTTCTCTTACTAAAAGAAAAAAAAAAAAACTATACTATTAGGATATACTAATAAAAATCAGTGGAGAAATGATCTTGTCTAATATTTCTTTGGTTGTCCTACTTTAGAAAAACTAATTTTCATCATTTTCTCTGTAGCCTAGTAAAAGTTGAAATATATTGGATTCATTTACATAGACTCTCCTCTTCAGATGTCTGCTCCAATGAGGATCTCCCTGAAGTTGAGCTGGTGAGTCTGCTAGAAGAACAACTACCACAGTATAGGCTAAAAGTAGACACTCTCTTTCTATATGAAAATCAAGACTGGACTCAGTCTGCACACCAGCAGCAACATGCATCTGATGCCCTCTCTCCAGTCCTTGCTGAAGAGACTTTCCGCTATATGAGTGAGTATTTTTTTACTCTTTTAGTCTGTGCATTGAAGTAATGATCATGGGTATCTTGGTATTGATTTTTAAAGCATTGATGTTTAATAGCCATTGTTCAGTGTATACCTACTTTCATGTGAACTGATTTCACAGGAAGAGATAATTCTGTGTTATGTCTGAATGCAGAAAGTTTGTCATCCTTAGGACTCTCAGTGTCCAGTGTTGTAAATATACTTAGATGTTTTCATGATTTGATATTTTCCTCAGACTGAGTAGAAAAGGGAACTTTTTAAAAAGCGAAGTGATTTAAAATTTTAATATTCCTTTATAACTGTCAACATTTATTATCCCAGTAGTTTGGTATCCTAAGCTATCAGCTTTTGACTTTTATCTTTATTAATATCTTTATTAAACACAGTCACAAGAATTATGTCAGCATAATTAAGCATAGTTCTTAGATATATAAGAAGTTTTAATAATGCCAGGAGAAATAAATATACACTATATAGTAATATTTATTATTTAAGGATTCCTAAGTGAGAGACTGAGCCAGATTTGTCCTAAAAATAGGTCTGTTTTACACCAAGCTATTAGAAAGGACAAGGAAATTTTTGAACTTCGAAGTATGGAGACCCTTTTGCATTGGATTTTATCCCAAAAATCTGCATTAAGGCTGAAATTACTTTTCTGAAAATTCATTTGGTAAAAAATGTTTTGTGCACAGTAGCTATTAGGATATATAATAAAATCTTATGAGTTCAATATTGATATGTTTGTGAAATTCCTTTAATTAGAATTAAGTAGGTGATTGCATCAGATCCTAGACATTTTCCCAGTGAGTGCTTCAGTGTTTAATGCCGGATTGTCGTTGGAGAATGACTATTGTGCAATACTCATTTTCATCATAATCATTAACTTGTTTTTAGCACTAGTTTCCTCGAATTTTTTTCTAGTCGTTTCTTAGAACTTATTACTACTCAAAAAAAATTATAAACATTGTTTCAGCTGAAACTGAAATATCAAGAAGCCCAGTGAGTGTTGTAGTGTTTTAATGCCAGATTGTTTTTTATGTATAAATATAAATAATGTATAAACATTATTTCAGAAACTGAAATATCAAGAAGCCCAAATACAATTGTGTTTTTGTCCTTAATATTTCTTTTAAATAGCTAAATTAAGTTAAATTAAGGCTCCAAAGGTTTTCTTGACATTTTAGTTTGAGAATTTGCTTGCTTGAGATTTTTCTGGAAAATAGTTTTTAGAAGGAACAGTCTTTCTTATTTCTGGTGTCCTTTGTTCCTTGAGTGTTTAAATTTCTGAGAACTTTCTTTTCTTTTTTTTGAGACAGAGTCTCGCTCTGTTGCCCAGGCCGGAGTACAGTGGCACAATCTCACCTCACTGCAACCTCTGCCCCCCAGGTTCAAGCGATTGTCCTGCCTCAGCCTCCTGAGTAGCTGGGATTACAGGCGCACACCACCATGCCAGCTAATTTTTGTATTTTTAGTAGAGATGAAGTTTCACCATGTTGGTCAGGTTGGTCTTGAACTCCCGACCTTGTGATCCGCCCGCCTCGGCCTCCCAGAGTGGTGAGATTACAGGTGTGAGCCACCACACCCGGCCTAAATTGCCAAGAACTTTCAAACTGAAATTTCATCTGGATAAATTTAGTTTGTCATTATTTTGATAAAGTGTCACAGAAAGTGCCCTTCAGTTTATTTGTTCTTTGTCCTCTCAGCTACTGAGCGGCAAAACTATAGCTAGAAAGTAGTCTTAGATCATGATTTAATGGAGTTAACTTTTAGGATGAATTATAAGTAAAAAGCCTAGAAAATAAAAGGCAAAATTTAAAATACTTTCTTTTTACAAAATGATAGTGTCCAAGGGAGCAATTTAAAACTTGAGATTAATAGGATGATACTGACCCATACTTCAGGGTTCTGGAAAACTGTCCTATTTCTTTAGTGTAATGGTACTATTTTCACTTCAACAGTTTGAAAATTGAAGTATACATGATATACCTAAGATCGTGAAGCAAATAAGCTAGGATGATACTGATAATTTACCTTTGCACTGTACTTTAAATTCCACTGTTATTTTAAAGGTTAATGGTTAAATCATATGTAAACTTCATTATGCATTTACACCTTGTGAATGTAAAAGCTAAATGATTTATTTTATTTAGCAAATTGACCAAAGTTTAAAAAGGAAGATACAACACATTCTCTCACCCTTTCCCACAGTTTTCTATCCCTCTGAGATTTCGAGATTTGTGGTTTTGAATAATTACAATGTACCCTGGCAAACCATCCTAGAGCTCAGCTCCCTGGGTTACTTTGGGCATATCTCTTCCTCTCACATGCCAGTGGATACTTGTGCTTTTTAAAATGAATTTTAACACCTAGTAAAAAGGCGGCACAGGCAAAGGCACTTTCTTTCTTATATAACACAAAGAAATTGAAAGAGCTGTGAGAAGATAGTGATTTGGAAGGAAACGTAGCCAGCATTTGAGCTTCGGAGCCTATCTCACAAGAAATGGGGAAGAGTGGGTAGTTGTCTGAAGTCACCCAATCCAGAAAGAGATTGTTTACTTTTAAGATAGAACATTGGGAGAGCAATGAGTGGGCAAAAAAATCAATCAATCCATCCCAGTCCCTGCCACACACATGTAAAGTTTAAGATGGTCAAAAAGTGTTTTACCTGCGAAACAGGCCACCCAGGGTTTTCTTGATTTTATTAAGACTGAGTCCCAGAGTGAGCTGTGGGGGAGCCGTGCAATCAGAACACGTTACAGACTGTACCGTTTATTCATTTAAAGGCTAATGTTAGAAACCTGATTCTTTCAGGGGGTTTTATTTGGTAATAGAGGATCATCACCTTTACCACTTCCTAAGGCATAAGAGGGGGAAAAATGATTGATTATCTAAGTTTTATTTTAGGCAGTGGTTCTCAAAGTGTGGACCCCTGCAATCAATGTCACTTGAGAAATTGTTAGAAATTCATATACTTGGGCCCCCTACTCCACCTACAAAATCAGAGACTCTGGGAGTGAGACAGTCCTAGCTGTCTGCGTTTTAAAGAGTCTTCCTGGTGATACTGATGCACACTCAAGTTTGAGAACCACTGATACAAAGCATTGCCAACCAAAGTAAATGGCCATTTCACAGTGACATTAATAGGAGAATTAAGGAATTGGGGAGAGTGTATAATTTTGCAGACAAATATGGTCATAGAAGTTATTACTTCCAGTTAGTAGGTATACTTTTCCTCAGGCTCTGCCCTCAAAAATTATTAACCTGTACTGGCAGAAAAGGACGTATGACAGATGAAGTTCAGGAAGTGTTAACCATAAGCCCAGTCATAGAGGTTAGCAGATTTATTTTTCCCCTAGATAAACTCTCTCCTTCGGTTCCACAAGAGAATTAAGCTATATACTCTAAGACACTTAGCGTTTATACAATGGATTGCCTTATCATCCATGCATCAGGTACTAGCTTTGTACAGTCCTTGGGAGAATTGAGAAAATTGTCATTCAAATGGTCTGTAGGGCCTGATTCTGCCCTGGAATCCTGTTGAGAAAGACTGCCCTAGATGGTGTGTATCATCAGTTTCTCTCAGTCATTTTGAAGGCAGAAATGTTTGCTGTATCGTAGCAGCAATGGCTGTGGTCGCTTCTTTAGGGTTAAAACCTCAGGACCGGTCTGTAGTTGTCAGGAGCTATTGTAGCTTTTACTATGCCATGTGGGCACTGTTTGTGTTTCATTTCTATTTTTTTGTTGTTGGTTTTGTTGGTTTTGGTGTGAGAACGTTGGAGAGTGCTGCAGGATTAGAATTCTTTTTGGAATTCAATAATTGGGGTAAAAACTTTAGATCTTGAAAAGGGACATATGAGAGAACTATCAAGCACCATCTCATGTAAATGGCAGATACTAGAATGGATTATCAACGGTGTTTCCCATCCTGAAAATAATCTGAGATTGAGCCGGTTACTGTGAAATTATGCAGGGCTAGAACATAAAGTAAGGATTAGTGAAGTGCTTATGTATGTTAAACTCCCACCCCATATTTTCAGGAACATTAGATTCTCCAAATATTACACCAAAAATATTGCACATTAATTAACAACCTCTGGAAACAAGTTGCAAAATTGTTCTGTAAAAATATCTATCATCTCCCTGATGTATAAATACTTTTTTAGAAAGTTAGGAAAGTGCGTGTCTGGAAATAAGCAAGGATCGTTGCTAATTTCTGTATCATTTAACATATTTTCAACAACTGAAAACTGAAGGGAAAATATGTTTTGATAGGATTGATTTTAACAAAGACAACCTGCTTGGCTATCTCTACATTCTTGGTTACAGAATTATGATGAAGAACTAGTCTGTGGTTTTTGAAGCATTTAATTACAATGTCTAAAAGCCAAGACATTAAACACTTAAGAGTTTTGCCCTGAGTACTTTTGGAATCGTTCCAAGCAGCGTGTCTTTATCAGGAGTGTTGTGTTAAGGAAGAGAAGACAAAACTGATTCCACTGCAGAGAGAAAAATCCATTGTGTTCCTTTCTGTTTTGTGCCTGACATCTTTCTGTGCGATTGAAGAGGCCCAGCTTTTGTGAGTTTGTAGTATCTAGGCTGCAATACAATGTAAGAATTTGAAAATTCTGATTGCACTATATAACTTCTTTGCCATAACAAATACTTAGGCATTTTAAAGTTCATTTTTGCTTTTTGAAACTTTTTAACAAGGGTTGCTGGGTTTTTGTGGAGTTTTTTTTTTGTTTTTTGTTTTCTGGGTTTTTTTTCTGTTTGGAAAGATAACATTTGTTCTTTATGGAAAATTGGCAAAACACTGAAAAGAAAACAGATCAGCCATAATCCTTACCCAGAGATAACTACATTAACATTTTAATGTATATCCTTCCAGGCTCTCTTCAATATAGATATTTATAGATATGCTCACACTTTAAAAAGCAAAATTGGGATCTATGCTGTTTTATTATATAACATGCATTCACAGATGTATATGCTGGTATTTCATTCGACAAGGACTTTTTTGTGTTCTTAGTGGGGCTGCGGCAGAAACAGCAGCAAAGTGGAAAGAGCTCATTACTGGACTCTTAAATCATCTGAGTTTTTTCTAATGACCTTGTGAGATGAGCGTTATTATCATCTCATCATCTCCATAGTAAAATCCTAGCTTTGCCACTAATAACTTTCTTCGCGGTCTTGAACGTGCCACATAATTTCTCTCAAAGAAGATTCCTCATACAGGAAAGTAAGATCGTTAAACTAGATAACTTCTTAAGGTTCAGCTTTAAATTTTTATGCTGTAACAGATGGTAAGCATTTATAGGAAATATATTTTCATTCCTCCTTACTAAAACATATTTTATTCTAAACATTTCTTTACTGTGTTACTGTGTCTTTCATTTTTTTATTCCCCTTTCATCATATATGACTTGTGGTTCACAGTTGTTTTTTATATCCTTAACTTACTAGTCTTACTCCAAGTTAAATCTGCCACTTCATCTTTAACTCTGGTCAATCATGCCGTGTGTTTTTTAAACTAGTTGTATAAAAACTGGTTTTAACTGAGTCTATAGGATGCCTGATTTTTGCTTTGGGTGTTAACCCTAGATTGGTGATTTTAATTCCTGGCTCCACGTCATTTTCAACACCTGGGAATCTTCTACATACTACCAGCGCCATAGGGCTCCCTGAAATTAATTAAATCAGAATCTGGAGTTAAGAGCCATTGCTCTATACTACATTTGGGTTTACAACCATTGTCTGGTTTTCTGTAATTAGTTTAGAGCATGGATATGTTGATTTTATATTTTTCTCCTAATTTTGTTATTGAGACCAGAAGTAGAGGAGACCATTCACTGTAAGTATTTGCCTTAATTATTTAATCCTTTGTTCCCGCTATGCTACCAAATTATACTGTGTCTATTCCTTAGGCCCAAAAGTCTGTTTCCCTTATCACTGTGGTTAAATCATTGTGTTAGTTTCTCTATTTGTAAATATAAATTCTTTTGGAGTACAAATGTTTATTTCTAGGTTTTAAGAAAAGTTTTTATATTTTCAGTTTAAATCTTTTTTAGTTATCTCCTCATTACCATCAAGCCAGCACTTTGTTTTACTTTTAACTAGGAATAAGGCCGTTATTAATAATTAAGCTATAGGTAATTCCCAGATTCATTTTAGTCAGTGGTGCTAGGGAGAAAATAAAAAGCTCAGATAAAAGTAAAACATATCTAATGATATCCCTTCATACTCAGTCTTTTGGATACCCTAAAGTGTTAAGACGGGACTATGGAACTACGAATTACTGCCAACTCAAAGAATATAAAGTCAGGATCATTTCATACCTACCAGTTCTGTTTAGGAGTAGTAATTATAAACAGTTATATGATACTTAGCAGTTTACCGAATAATTTATTGCTCAGTAGATTATCATATTTGATCTTCTTAATAACCTCATGAGATGTGTTATCGCCTCCATATTTATTATCTGAATCTCAGAAGGGTTAAATGACTTGTTCCAGCTCCCTAAAATTTATGAATTCAGCTTTTCTACTCCAAAGCCCCTGTCCTTTTCACACTTCAAGGCAAACTAGTTGTAATAAAAGCAGTCTAAGTCAAACACAGATTTATGTTCTGCAGTAACATATCATGTTCAAAGTCAAAAGAGCCCTCTTTTGTTATGCATTATTAACTTTAAGATACTGTTTAGTGTGACTGGAATCATTGGAGTCATATTTGCCCTTCTCTTTTGAACTAAATTATCCAGGTATATTGATAATTCCTGAATTTGTGAAGTGTAGAAATACAGGGCTTGAATTATACAACTGATAATGTAGCATGCAATTTATTTTATAGCTGAGACCTGGATGGGAGAAAGATTTTTATACAGATAAAGGGTTTTTAATTAAGCTTAAAGGAATAATGGTTCATAACAGAACCAGAAAAAGTCCTACAAGTCCTGTTCCTTGTTTACATTAGCTCATGTGGTAGATGATCATAGATGGTTAAGATAATCACAGCAGAATTCCAATTAAATTCCTTTGTGACAGCATAACCCCTCACTAATACCCGTTAGTAACTTTAATTTAGATTAGACTGTAAATCTATCAGTAACAATCCATTCTCCCAGCCATCATTCTCATAAGTGAGTGTCCCAAACTTCCTGTCTTACCAGGGAAGTAGGAGATAGTCAAGATGTGACTGCCTTATGATCATTTGATACTTTCTTAATTATTGTATGATATGCACTTTGTTTGTAATGATTGAACTATTTCTTGAGTGTCTAATACATGAAACATTTCTTTTTTTCACATATATTTTTATTCTCCTGAATGACTTTTTGTAAAAACCTGAGGTTTTTGTTGTTGTTATCTCTCAATTCTTATTAATATTTAAACTTTTCCATTATTGCTAAAGCCTATAAATAGTTGTTTTTAACTATATTAGTTCTAGGCACAGACAGGGTGGAGCAGATGACCAAAACTTACAATGACATCGACATGGTTACACATCTCCTGGCAGAGGTAGGAATATCTTTTCTTTCTCCAGTACAAAAAGGTAAAACTTGAGGATCAAATTTGCACATCAAATGGAAAATGTTGTATGTGCTCTGGGTTATTTTGTATAAGGTTGTTACTACTGGAACAACTGACATTTCAAAGTAGAATGTTTCCTGAAGTTTATTATTGTGATAATGCTATAGAAGATTTATAGTTAATTATTTATTTAATGGTGTTGGCTGGCCTCCCCTTCCTAGAAAAGCATTAATCTTTAAAAAAAAATAATCATTTTAAAATAACCCCTGCTGTTACTTACCCTACAGCAGAGCTGCTCATTCAGAAAGCAGTATCATTATCATTGCAAATCAATACCTACGGTTTGGAATATCTCCCCTTTTTACTTTTAGTTTGAGCTATGATTTGAGCTCACTTTGTCTATGGCATTTTTGATATATAGTGTATATCCTCTAGTTGGCAATCAGTAGAGGTCTCCCTTTGTACCTGTTTCAGTTGATCTTATTGAAGACAGTCTTTCTCTAACATATCCTTCTCCCCCTACCCCCAGCTCTCCAGAATGATTTCTATGTATGCCGCTTAGTGTATATTTAAAATGAGCCTTAAAAATGTGGAGATAATCCCTCAATTTTCATATGCCTATGGAGAGAAAGGATAGAAGCTTAATTTTATTTATATAATAATTACTGTAAGTAGATCACATACAAGGCAGTGAGATGTATATTGACAGTTTTCTCTCCTACAGAATACAGTCTTCACCACTACCACGCAGATGGAATTCCGATGCCCTTGCCAAGTATCACTATCTGTCCAGAAATAATAACTCTGGGTGGAAGCCTATTGCTTGACTTTTCTACAGACTTCCCTGCATGATTACCACCAGCTTCTTTAGACTTCTTTCTTCTCTATACTCTAGGCAGAATCCTGTGGCCTCAAAATTTGCAGTCTTTTACCTCCTATTTTATTTCATATCATCACTCTTGAACCAGTTGGCAACAGAGCTCTTGGCTGCACTTTCCTCTAAGCTGCTGAATGCACATAGCTTTGCCCTAAATGGAACTCTTTTTTTACATACCCACCTGATCCGTATCTTAAATACCTAATTCTGTATCATTACCATGCTTGATACACAACTGCATTCAACAAATATTTGTTGAGCTTTTACTGTACAGACCCCATCCTCATTTTTAAAGACTGTGTTCATTTTCCAATTCCCAAAAATTGTAAGTTTAAAGTTTGGGTTGCTAGACTCTTAATTTACTAGGATGATCAATAAATCTCACCTGATATCAAGAAAAGGGATGTCCTCTTTCATTTAGAACAGTGATGGTCATCCATTTGACCAATGTTTAAAGCACTACCTGTGTGCCAGAGCCTGTGTTTATTTGTGGTATCCGGGCATTAAAATGAATCTTGATGCTTTTTAGAACGTTGCTTTTGATTTTACCAAAACTGACCACAGCATTTCTGAACTGCCATGTAATCTTGTTTATACTCAAAGAAAAGGTGTATTTGGTATTTTAACAGAGAGATCGTGATCTGGAACTCGCTGCTCGAATTGGACAAGCTCTCTTAAAGCGGAACCATGTCTTATCTGAGCAGAATGAATCCCTGGAGGAGCAATTGGGACAAGCCTTTGATCAAGTAAGCCTTTGATCAGATATTTGCAGCATGAAATAATTAGGTTTTATGCAGTTGAAAATTTATTTTCCTAGGTGTCCCTGAGACGATGGCAATAGATAAATAGCACCAGTACTTGTTGAATTTGTCGGTGTCCATTAAACTAATCAGTAGAGAAGTTAAATGTTAATTGTACAGAGGAAAACTCACATGACTACCTTGGTCAACTTAAAGTCTATATTAAGTATCTGTAATACCTGTGGCACCCTGCTTAGATATTAAAATTGTCCATACCCTTTTGTGTAGACTTTGTGTGTGATCTTATCTGAAATTTATTTTTAAAAAATAGTTACCCAAATATCTTGGCATCTTTATTCAAAAATCAAACAAAGGAAGAAAGGAAAAAGAAACTTTGAAAATATATTTATTCCATAGCAATAAACCTCTATAGTAAGAACTGATTTATTATTAACTCGAATGGTTACATTTCAAATTTTCTGTAACTTGTTATTTTTATCTGGTTTCATTTGCATTTTATGAATGCATTATGGATTATAACATTCGAGCCTTTAGATTGAAACTATTTGTTCCTAGAACTAAAATCAGTACTAGGAAGACATGCACAGTGATATACATCTTAAAATTACAAGCCCTTATGATAACAATTTGAAGTAGGGATCTATTCTGATACTTTGAAGGTTTTTCAGTTTTGTCGTGTTTTCAACTATGACTGTATTATTATCTTAGGTGAATTTTTCTCCTATATTCCTATCATATATACAATATGAAAATTGGCTTTTCTTCTCACCTAGGGTAGAAAAAAAGCTATACTATTGAACTAATGCTCTAAAATTGTAACTTAGGAGATATCTGGGGTTTATTACTCTCTTTTTAGTACTTGTTGCATTAGTCAGTAAAACCGAGCAGCTGATTTTGTGATTTTGTTTTATGATGAAAAATAATTGTTCCATGAATTAGAAGCTATATTGCTGTAAATAATGCAAAATAAAGAACATGAAAATCAAGCATTTTATATGGACAGGTTAATCAGCTGCAGCATGAGCTATCCAAGAAAGATGAGTTACTTCGAATTGTCTCCATTGCCTCTGAAGAAAGTGAAACTGATTCCAGCTGTTCTACACCTCTTCGGTTCAATGAGTCCTTTAGCTTATCTCAAGGGTTGCTGCAGTTGGAAATGCTGCAAGAAAAGCTCAAGGAACTGGAAGAAGAGAATATGGCTCTTCGATCCAAGGTACATTCAACCTAATTCCCATTTTCCTTTACTTTAAAGGCTATAAAGTTCACGTCCAGGTACTATTGAGGTGAAATACGGCATAAGTAAGGATTTGCTATTGGCACTCCAATTAGAGCATCGTGAACAAGGAGCTGTATTTGCCTTGCCTTCCATTGTTCTTATATCCCACTGAAAAGTGGTTAGTAGCAGGTTGACAGTACAATAGTGAAAGTCACAGGATAGAAAATGTATCTTGTGGAGTTTACACAAGTAACTAAGTAGTTACAACTGTGATAAGAGCTATGTCAAAAATTTATAAGATTCTGTGAACTTGTATAGTATGGGCATCGAGGAAGTCCTACTTAAGCAAGGATCATTTTAGCCAAGGCCAGGGATTAGCCAGGTAGAGATGTATGAACAGGTTGTTGGGTTTTTTCCTTTGTAAGTGATGAAATTTAGTCTTCAAATGAGAATTAAAGGTTTTTGTAGTTATTTCTGTAAAATCAGTAGGAGGTATTGTCACATACTGATTTTTTTTCTTGAAGGCTTGTCACATAAAGACAGAAACTGTTACCTATGAAGAAAAGGAACAACAACTTGTCAGCGACTGTGTTAAAGAACTTCGTGAGTATTAACACACTCTCTTTTGTACCTTTTGGACAATTCTTTGGTAGAGTATCTCCACCTCAGAAGTTAGATCACTGGTTTCAGTAGAAGCATCTCAAGAAACAATTTTAAATGGTTACTGAAAATCTTGGAATATCACATTGAGCCTACAACCCTAAATAAGATACCATATGTATTTTTAAGAAATATATTTGTTTCAAATTGCAGTTATCATTACAGACCTATGTTTCATAAGTAAGTTATAGCATGTTAGAGTGAAAGGAACCAAAGCTCTCATGTTGGTGACGAGGAAATAGTCCTATAGAGGAAGATGATTAGCCAAAGTCAGAAAACTGATAAGTGGCAGAGCCAGGGCTTAAATGATGGCATAAAACCTATCAATCAATAAGTATAAAGTGCCAGTTATGTTTCTTTAAAGGAGTATGTTTTAGTTTGAGGTAATGTTAACTAATTTTTTAAAACATCAGTTGGAAAAAGATTGGCTTCACTGGAGAAAGATATTTAATTTCTCCGTAAATACAACAGTCATCCCTTACCTGCAGTTTTACTTCTCATCGTTTCCATTAACCATGGCCCGGACTGCAGTCTGAAAATATTAAATCAGACATTCCAGAAATAAACAATTCATGAGTTTTAAATCACGAGCCATTCTGAGTAGCATGATGAAATGTTGTGCCATCCTAGTCCATACTTCCCAGGATATGAATCATCCATTTGTCCAACATCTCCACGCCGTATATACTACCTGCCTGTCAGTCACTTAGTAACCATCTCTTAGTAGCCGTCAGTTACCAGGTCAATTATCTCAATATTGCAGTGCTTGTGTTCAGGTAACCCTTATTATACTTAGTAATGGCCCCAAAGGGTGCTGGAATATTGTTATAATTGTTTTATTACTAGTTATTAACCTCTTACTGTGCCTAATTTATAAATTAAGCTTTATCATAGTTATTTATTTCTAGGAAAACACATAATATATATAGTGTAGAGTTCAGTACTATCTGTGGTTTCAGGTATCCACTGCTGGTCCTGGAATGTATCCCCCACAGATAAGAGGGGACTACTGTATATAGCCTTTTACGTTGAAAGCAATGATATGATAGATAATATCATCAATTCCTTTGGGCTATGGGCTTCAAAATGTGATATCTTAGAATAGCAGAATATTAGAGAACCAGAAGGAATATAAATTGAATTTTCTCCTCCACCATGAATCCACTATCCTCCTTTTACACCTTAAAATACAGGAAATGACTTGCCCAAGAGCTCTCAGATCCAGATCTCCTGCCTCCGTATTGCCATCCTTTGAAATGTTAGAGGCTGTCTGTCAATTTTTAAATAGCTTTATATGACACTGAGAAGTAGCTTTTCTGCTTGTATTTACATATCAAATTTTTCATATGAAATAGAGAGTGAATAAATTCCTAGTGGAATTTTAAAGGCTCTATTTTATGTGCATGTAAGAAGGCCAGGCTATAATAATTGCTCTAGAGGCTTTACTCAGTTTGCCATGTATCCCTGAAAGGGGTATGCCTGAAAGTCTGTCTCCTACAGAAGCATTTCCATAGCTTTATCACATTCTGTCATAGATTGTGACTGTTCCATTCTGGAAATGTTCCTTTGTTAGATTTGTTAAGATGAATTTTCATTGCTTGTGGGATTTTATGTCCCTAAAGAGTTCTCAAAGAAATGAATGAGATTATCTCTTTGCACTTGCTCTCCTTTCAGCCCTCTTTCCTCCATAAAGAAAAAGATTGAGCAAATATCGTTTTCATAAAGAAAAGGATTGAACCAAAACCTTTAGCCTGCTTGCCTTTATAAGTCATCTCTCTTTTTAGCTTCATTGACTCCTATTCGATTCCCAGCATTAGCCTATTTCAGAAGAACCTTTGTTTTTCTCTATCGGTTTCTCTGGATTTTTTTTTTTTTTATGTTAAAGAAAAATCTATTCACAACAGTTCAGTGCTTGTTATAAAACAAGATTTAGCTCACAAGTCATAGTTTGCCAACTCCTTCTCTGCATTTATATTAATTAAAAAAATATATTTTTTGCTTCCAAGGTGAAACAAATGCTCAGATGTCCAGAATGACTGAAGAATTGTCAGGGAAGAGTGATGAGCTGATTCGATACCAAGAAGAGATCTCCTCTCTTTTGTCGCAGATTGTAGACCTTCAGCATAAACTTAAAGAAGTAGGTTTATTCATTCATTCAACAGATATTTGTTAAGCACTGACATAGTATCTTACACCATACTAAGTGCTAGATATAGTAAGCAAAATAAACATGGTCCCTGCCCTTTTAAAATGCCCTGATTGCTGTTTTAATCATCTTTACGTCATACAATATATCATGAATAAGTACTTTCAAGTCACTATTTCTCTTTGTAAAATGGGGTTAGCGCTTCCTCAGAAAGTGGTATAAATTATTGACTCATGCCCATTGTCCTCTGAACACCTTCATAGGCTTTGTATTTGAATGCCCATCTTATTTAGCTTTTGAAAAGTTAGCTTTTTATAGGCTCTAAGATGATACCCCAGAGAGAAATTCTTCACATGTCTTTATAAGAAAGAAAATAGCTATATTTGGCCAGGTGCAGTGGTTCACGCCTATAATCCCAGCACTTTGGGAGGCCGAGGCAGGCGGATCACAAGGTCAGGAGATCGAGACCATCCTGGTGAACATGGTGAAACCCCGTCTGTACGAAAAATACATAGAAATTAGCCAGGCATGGTGACGGGCGCCTGTAGTCCCAGCTTCTTGGGAGGCTGAGGCAAGACAATGGCGTGAACCTGGGAGGCAGCGGAGCTTGCAGTGAGCCGAGATCACGCCACTGCACTCCAGCCTGGGTGACAGAGCGAGACTCTGTCTCAAAAAAAAAAGAAAAAGAAAGTAACTATATTTTACTTGGAAAGGCTTCACATGTCTTTTTTAATGTGTTGTTAGCATGTGATTGAGAAGGAAGAACTAAAACTTCACCTGCAAGCTTCCAAAGATGCCCAACGACAGCTGACAATGGAGGTAATGAAATCTTTATCTTGTATAATTCAGGAGGGGAAAGAATGACTAGTTTCTTTCATCTTCATGAATAAGAATTATTAAAGGGGAATTACCAAATTTAAAAAGCAACAGCAAAAGGTTAAGATGAGATTATGAGATCTAAGACAAAACATTTTGGCTGGGTGTGGTGGCTCACGCCTGTAATCTCAGCACTTTGGGAGGCCGAGGTGGGTGGATCACTTGAGGTCAGGAGTTCAAGACCAGCCTGGCCAACATGGTGAAACCTTGTTGCTACTAAAAATACAAAAATCAGCTGTGGCAGGCCTCTGTAATCCCAGCTACCCAGGAGGCTGAGGCAGGAGAATCCTGGAACCTAGGAGGTAGAGATTGCAGTGGAACAAAGCAAGACTTCGTCTAAATAAATAAATAAAGCGTTTTAAAAGTCCTGTCTCTAAAACTAGTAACGTGGCAACATTCTTCTTGATTAATAGGGAAAACTTCAACTTTATAAGATTCTTTAGGAGTATATCACTCTTTTACCTGTCGACCTAAACTAGCTCAACAGTTTTTAAAATAAGATAATTTCTAGTAGTAAATCTTTTTGCAAGTATGTCAGGAGAAGTAGCAAAAAAATCTCTTACTTTCTATCTACATAAAATTTTATTTATTAAATATAACTTAGTGTTTCTTTAGCATGCATTAGTATCACCTGGGGCCAGGCACAGTAGCTCATGCCTGTAATCCCAGCACTTTGGGAGGCCAAGGTGGGAGGATGGCTTGAGCCCAGGAATTTGAGACCAGCCTGTCCAACATAAGGAAACCTTGTCTCTACAAAAAAATTAAAAAATTAGCTAGGTGTAGTGGTGCATGCCTGTGGTCCCCGCTGTTTGAGAGACTGAGGTAGAAGGATCGCTTAAGCCCAGAAGATTGAGGCTGCAGTGAGCCGTAATCACACCACTGCACTCAACCCTGGGCAGCAGAGTGATACCTTGTAGGAGGGAAGGGGAGAGAATCACCTGGGAGAGCAAGTTTTAAATGGCGATTTCCAGGCACCATCCCAAGAGCTTCTACTTCAAGTGGTCTGGTGTGAGAGCCTAGAATCTGCATTTTTTAGTAAGCATCTTCAACCCTGGTGATTCTGATGAGCTGGGGCATATACTGCACTTGAAGAAATTTTACAGTTAAAATATACTCTGAAAATTATGTACTCTTTTATCAGATATGTATGTCTAGTTGTAAAGAAGATTCTGAAACCAGGGTCGAAAACTACTTGTTTAGGAGTATTGAGGACCCTGACATTGTATATAATACTTTGTAGACTCTTGATCTTGTCACTTACAGACTTCAGAGTGATTTTTTTAAAAAGATTAGTATTATAC